>NC_000077.6:96476620-97219120 GCF_000001635.26 Mus musculus
ATCTTTGAGGTGCCACTTTAAAAATTCACTATTCTGTTCTTGTATGATTTAAGCATGTATGAGGAGGTAGGCTCTGCTAACCTTGCTATAGATAGATTTGTTTCATGTATGTATTTATATGTGTCTAAATATATTATTTTCTAATTAATTCTAAGTTTTAAAAAATGAAGTTATTTTTCCCTCTCTTGTTTGTTACATTTTTTTTAAAATGGTAGGAAAGATAGAGAGCTCAGAGACTACTACTACTACTACTACTACTTATTATTATTATTATTATTATTATTAAAGTTTTAATTACCAGGTTCTTATATGATGTTTAATACATTCTACATATTGGTTTAATTCATTTTCAGACCTCTACTGTTTAATTTCCATATGCTTTTATGAGACTGGCATTATTAATATCATCCCAAATGGATGAGGAAACGAAGCTCTAAAATCAAACAGGTAGTAAGAAAATGTCTGTCAAGACTGGATTGTGGACAAAATGGACACAGGGTACAGCACATTACACAGAAGACCCATGAGAAAATACTAAACGTAAGAAAGACTTACTCTGCAGCATTAGCCGGTGTGCCTCCTCCTGAACTGGCACAAAGGCTGAGAACTGTTCTCACTCAAAATGTCAAAGATATCCCCAAAGTTACGGACTGCATACATGAGGCAGAACGTTACAGATCAGGGAGTGATGGGGAATACAAGGAAATGGGACATAAAACCGTACTGAGCATATCGGAGGGCCAATACGTATCAGACATCCGCCCCAGCATGACACAATGAACCACGTAGAGCATGGTCGACCTCCCAGGGACCACTGTGGACTCCTGGAGAGAAAAAAACTCCCTTAGCAGCCCTCAACTACCAATAGCTCCTCAGCCAGGGGTCGAGCCCTGTGAGCACCGCCCTCATTGAGGGGGGGCGGGTTTGATTGGCTTGATCTTGTGCAGACAGCCATAGTAACTGTGAGTTTGTGGTGCATCTGCTGTGTCGTGTCCCAGAGACGCTGTTTCGTAGTACTTCTCCCCAACCTTGGGTTATTAAAATCTTTCTGCTAAACCTTATAATTTATCCTCCTGCTTCCATCTCCAGAGTGTTAGGATTACAGATGTGTGTCACCACACTCAATTTACAGTGCTGGGGACCAAACCCAGTGCTTCACCATGCTAGGCAAGCCCTCTACCAACCGAGCCACATCCCCAGTCTACAGAGATCTTAACTTTTATTTCTTTTGAATTAGAACCTCCAATAGACCAGTCTGGTCCCACTATATAGTTGAGGCTGGCCTTGGAGTCCTCATCATCCAGACTCTACTGTCCAAGTTCTATGTTTAAAGGAATGCACCACCACTGCCAGCATGTTTTATTTTATTTTAACTGATATCTGAATAGCTACATGTAGTTAGTGGCTACTGCATTAGACAGCGCAGTTTAAATGTCTGAGACAAAAATAAATAAAGCATTCAAGAAAGAAAATAAAACCATGATTCAAAAAGTAAAGAATTAGTAAGGGAGGCAAGGAATTATTATTATAGCTAGGATTTCGAAACTATATAAATGAACAGATGTCAAATTCTTGAAGTATAACATACATAATAAAACACTGATAATTCTCTTGGTCTGAAATCTTTACACTGACAGAAAGCGCCAGGAGATACCAACTCACCAGCATTGTTAACAGGAGGGGCAGGGCCTCCATTTATGTCATAACAGCGAAGCAGACTATGAATGAAGTGTGTGATTTCTAAGCCCCTTGAAGGCAGGCAGAACACCAGTTAATAATTGTCTGAGGCTGTCTGCTCTGCTCTAAGGAAATGCTACAAGCAGGGTAGTTTATAAACAGCAAAGGTTTGTTTTTCATAGTTTTACAGATGAGGAAGTTGAAGACCAAGACACCAGCAGATTTAATGTCTGGTGAGGGTCTACTTGGTGTTTTAAAGTAGACACTTTCTGTGTCCTTACAGGGTAGATCAGACAAGTCAGCACCCTGGGGCCTCTTTTCATAAAGACTCCATCAGGACAGTTGATCTCTGCCTAGAGGTCCCACCTTTTAATACTACCACAGTGGTGATTATGTTTCAGTGGCTGGATTTGGGAGAGACACAGCCATTCAGATTATAGTGGAGACCTAGGCAAATGTTCACAGCCAACAGCAAGTGAAAGCTGGAAGTAGAAATATGGTCCACAAACACTGTCCACACAGTGTGCCCTGACTAATAAAGTAGGCACAGGCAGTGAAGATGGAAAGACCTGGAGGTGTGGTGGTTAGGACGAGTCTGGGGGGTCGGGGTAGGGGCAGGGACAGAGGTAGGGATGTTGAACGATGACAGAAATCAGCTGAGGGTTGTTGAAGCAAAACAGAGATTAACTTAGTACAACCAGAGAAGTTGGGCATTTCTGTGGTCATTCCCAGCCAGGACAGCCATTTGTACTTAAATGGTATGTGCAGATACTCTGGGGATTTCTTAACACAAAAGAAGCCTGGACCCATGGAATTAGTTAGATTAATGAATTAAGATTAACATTTTAACCTATGCTAATATTTTCATTCACAGACCCAAACAAACAAACAACAAACAAACAAACAAATAAAAACCTCAAATATTTTTTTGGGTGTAAAGCCAGTTACAGGCAGACATTTATCCATTATTCTTCTCAGGAATGCAAGTTCTGCTTTAGTAGTTCAAATACTTTCCCACAATACCCCCTCCAGGAACACTTTTATTGGTATTTGGTTGGTGGAATTGTTTTCAACAGCGCTGGGTCATTCATCTTGCCTCCAAATAAAAGGTTGATGGAAGCAAACTTCTGAGTTTGAGAAACATACATCAACAGAAAACATTTGCAACTGTTAGCAGCTCTGACTCCCGGATTGTTCTCCCTCCAGTGTGTCGGGAGCATTATGGAGAAATCAGAAAGAAGCCGCATTTATCTTTCAGTCATTAGAAAAAAAATATGGGACCCTTAAGATGTCATTTTCCAAATAAACAAAATGGTAACCTTGTAAAGGGACAAGGTCGAAGAGTTTGAGAAACCATCAGAAGCTCTCACGGGCCATGAACCAGGAGGTCCTGGCCAGGCGGCCTTTCCGCTGTAGTGAGTATTTGCAGGATGCCATGACCCTATTGCACATCTATTGCTGTACATGCCTTCCTGTCCCTTAATCTTTTTTTTCCCTTTGCTCTGACTTCCTTGCACAGATGTCTGGAATCTAAGGGCATTTTTGTGTTCGGGCAGGTGTGAATTTTACTGAGAACACATGCCTTTGCCAAAACTGTGCTTACCTTTTAAAATACAAGATTTAAAGTTATCCTGTGTTACTTTTAGTATGAGATACTATGTGTCTACAAATATGCCTTCTAGATGAACATTGTTACCTCTCTTTTTCCTCCTGACCCTCTTTGGCTCTCCAAGTTTAAATCTTCTCATTCTCTGTAACTTTACCTGGGCTTGTGAGCTCCAAAGAGCTTTGTGGATGCTACTCGTACACCCAGCACGGACCTTATTGGCAGCGCGTATCATAATTCTAATTGTGTATCTGAGTATCTATCCTTTGCTAGCTCTGTCTTGCTCACTTGATACACGAGGAAGAGTAGCTCCATTTGGGCGTGGTGTTGTTTATGGCAGGCGACTGGCATCTTTTCCATGTGATGGACGATATGACCGTTACATGGTATTTATTGCTCACTCCCTGGCTGAGGGTAACTGTGCGCAGACACCCTCATCCTCCTTTTTGACACTGAATATTGCTATTACAGGAACCCAACAGAACATGATGTCTCTAAAGGAAGAGGATTTGCTTTTTTGAGTGCCGAGTATCAAACCCAGGACTGTTAAAAAATACTAATTATACAAATTCCATTTTGCCTCCTGTCCTCTTAGTTTGAAATAATAACAACTTGGAGACTACTTATTTATTATTAAACACATAGGCCATAAGCTTTGGCTCATTCTCTGACTAGCTCTTAACTTATTTAACCATTTAAACTATTATATGTCTATCACTTGGTTGGTTACCTCTCTGCTTTTTCCTCTGAGACTCCTCAGCATCTTCCTCAGGGTCTCCCTGAATTCATCTACTTGCTGGTTTTTGTCAGTCTCCCTCTGGCTTCTCTTCTAGGTCTGTCTCTTGTCTCAGCTCTCTCAGCTCTTGCCTCGTTTCTTTTTAAAAATCCCAATTTCCCAGAGTCCTCTCTCTTCCTGCCAGTGTCCCACCTCCTATTTCCTGCCTCAGCTCATTGGCCCCTAGCTTTTTTATTGACAGGAGATGTTTATAAGAGAGTCTCTCTATGCAGGATCTTACATACATGCCAAGCAAGCCTTCTGCCCCGAGTTACACTCCCCACAAAGAACTCTTGTTAGCAAATGACTTGTCTACTTAATGACGAAACCTACCAACAGGATGGTGGCCAGAGATAGGCAAGGCACTGCAGGGTGGCTTGGAATCTCTTTCCCAGCTGGTGTCTTGAAGAAGGCTTGCTCAGGCTCCTTTGGGTTCTCACCATAAGAAGTTCCACCTACTCAGCTGGAGTGAATGTAGCCCTCCTAATTTCTTTCCTCAATGTTTTCATCAAGTTTCGGTATTAGGATTTTGCAGGGCCTTTCACAATATCGAATTCACAAACCCGCATGTAGTCCTTCTGACTTCATGCTTTCTTGGCTATATATATATACTTCATCTGGAAAGCTCGTGAGTGTACCTGCAGAGCAGATTCTAAAGATCCAGTGATATGGGTGGAAGAGGTCATCTTTGTGTCTTTTTATTCCTCTGAGTAGATGCTGAGTGAAAGTAAATAAGTAAACATTTTACTCGTCAAGTATTGGGGGACAAGCCTTTCAAATAATTTATCTGAAGGAAAGCTACAACAGGACATGTCTTAAAAGAATCAACCCACCCACAGCGACCTCAGGAGGACATAATTATAACCAATTGGTATGGAGGATGCAGGTATTTTACTTACAAGAATTTAGTAAAGATATTTATTGATTATATCTTAATGAAACTGGGTTGGTGAACATTTTATTAGTGAGATTCAATAAGAGAGAGAGAGAGGGAGAGGGAGAGAGAGAGAGAGAGAGAGAGAGAGAGAGAGAGAGAGAGTGTGTATGTGACAGAAGAAAACTTGCGGGAGTCGATTCTCTCCTTCCACCATGAGGGACCTGGGAACTGAACTCAGGTCTTCAGACTTGGAAGTTAGTGTTTTTTAAACCTGTCTTGCTAGCACTGTTTTGTTTTGTTTGTTTGGTTTGGTTTAACCATTCAGACTTAAAACATTCAGGTTATATGGTTTACTGCTTTTATTAACTGAACTTTTATAGAAATGTTCGGTTTATAGAAGTACTGAGCAGATGCGCTCCCTAGCCCTTGTCTTTCCTCCAGGTCCCTTTAATTAGAACCTCTCACTCCAGTGCTGTACTGTGTTAGTTAGCATCCTCTGGAGGGGCAGAGCCAATAGAATGGATCTATTTCTATTAAAGGGGGACTTGTTAGGATGGTTTACTCCCTATGGTCCGCTTAGTCCAACCACAGACTTTGCCTACAGAAAGGCCGAGAATCCAGTTCATGAAGCTGGATAGCTCAGCTGGCCTTGCTGTATGTTGAAAGGCTGAGGAAGTAGGTTCTAATACCAGCAAGGGACTCCTTTAGCTGTCGGATCCAAGAGCTTACCAGTGGGAGTGAAGGCAAGAAGACAAAACCCAAAAGCTTCCTTCTTCCATGTCCTCTTATGTGGGTCTCCACAGAAGGTGTGACTCAGGTAGGGTGGGTCTTATAACCTCAAACGATCCTGATTTGGGGTGAGTCTGCCTACCTCAAATGATGAGACAAGACGATCCCTCCCAGGCCTGTCGAGCTGCTTGAGTTTTAGTTGGTTCCGGATGTAGTCAAGCTGATAATCAAGATTAGCCATCACAGGTACTTTTCTTAGGACAAATAAAGCCATCATTCAGCTAATAAGGCTCACTCAGCTTCTGGAGTTTTACCTAATGCCCCTTTCTGTCTCAGGATTCTATCCAGAATCCCGTCAGGTCTTCTGGGGCTCAGCTGTGGCCATCTCCCACACTCCCCTTGTTTTTTGATAAATGTATCCCTTTTGAGGAGAGCTAGTCAGGTAGACAGCAGAATGACCCTCTGTTAGAATGTGTCAAGATGAGTCTAGTGTTCCTCTCCTGATTAGACTGGGGTTATAGGTTTGAGGGAGGGCCGTCACAAAAAGTATCATTTTCACAACATGGCATCAAGAGTTCACGCTGTCAGTGTGATTTATGATGGTTGATGGTGAACCATGAACACCTGGCTGGTGTCAGGTTTCCCTCTCCGGACTCACTCTAGTTCTCTCTCCAAGCTGCAGCCATTGGAAGGAAGGAAGTGGCTGTGTGCAGCCCACACCTGAGGACCAGGAGGCATGGCTCCTTTAATTGGGGTAGAATATCCACACAAATTCTACACTAGAGATCTGCTGTCTCTTATCTCCCACTTGTTAACTTGTTTGATTACTTATGTTACTTATAGACTTAGGATATTTATAATTTGGTTTATAATTCAAGATTATTTTGTTGTTCAGAAAAAAAAAAAACTTTTTTTTTTTTTTGAGACAAGATCTTACCTTGTATCCCTGGCCAGCTTGAATTCTATTTCTATCATACATGTGACCATGCATGTATGTATGCAACAGACAGAGAGACAGAGACAGAGACAGAGAGAGAACCATATTAATGAAACCAAATGTTGGTAGTAAGCTGTGGATGATCATTATCTGACTCCTCATTTCAAAAGCTGCTTATGTCAGCACTTTTCCTTCCTTCCTCCCTCCCTCCCTTCCTCCCTCCCTTCCTTCCTTCCTTCCTTCCTTCCTTCCTTCCTTCCTTCCTTCCTTCCTTCCTTCTTTCTTTCCAGTGAGGTTACTCCATCCATCTGTAGAACAGTTGGTTCATGTTGCCAGCCTATATTTGAGATCTCCCAGCATAAGTGACGTTTGTAGAATATGTTTGCTAGAATCATCTGATAGGAGGGACCTCAATTGAGAAAATGCCTCCATAAGATTCGGCTGTAAGGCATTTTCTTACATAGCGCTTAATGGGGAAGAGCCTAGCCCAGTGTGGGTGGTGCCGTCCCTGGGCTGGTGGTCCTGGGTCCTATAAGAAAGCAGGCTGAGCAATCCACGAAGAGCAAGCCAGTAAGCAGCACTCCTCTGTGACCTCTGCATCAGCCCCTGCCTCCAGGTTCCTGCCCTGTTTGAATTCCTGTCCTGACTTCCTTCGATGATGAACAGAGATATGGAAGTGTAAGGCAAACAAACCCTTTCCTTCCGAGTTGCTTTTGGTCATGGTGTTTCATCACTGCAGTAGTAACCCTGACTAAGACATGGACATTAAGGATGAAGTCTCTGTGCTGTAGAGCCCTGTTGGATTTGACAGTTGTCCACGGCATGTACGCTGCTTTACAGGGTCAGGCACTATAGACAGCATCAATGCTTTACCTGTCCTTCCCACCCACTCCTGGGAACCTTTGCCAACCATGGATTTTTTTTTTTAATTTTATTTATTTCAGTGTGCACGTGTGTGTGTGTGCACATGTGTGTGTGTGTATTGGGAGTAGGGGAAGAAAAGTCATGCTTACCATATTTTTTTCTATTATTCCCCACCTTACTTTTTGAGGCAGGCTCTTTCACTGAACTTGGAGTTCATGAATTGGCTAGACCGGCTGACCAGCAGGTCCCCCAGGTTAACCTGTCTCTGCCCCTTACTCTGTGGGTTACCGGCTGCAGTGTTGTGCCCAGATTTTACTTGGGTGCTGGACACCAGGTCCTCATGTCTGAACAGTAAGCCCTTCACACACTGAGCCATCTCTCCAGCTTCTATTTTAAAAGTTTTTATCGGCTCTGTCTTCCTTACACTTTCTGTTTGCATCCTCTATTGTTCCTCCCATTCTTTTACAACCTTTCTGTGTTTTTATATTCACGGGTGTTAATCAAGTCTAGGGGTTTTAATGTACTCCATTTTTTTCATCCTCTGAGGAATCTCGTAACTCATGTGACATATTTTAATCAGATTCAGTCCCCGCTTCCAACCTCTCTCAGATCCCACGATATAATCTATTCAACTTCAGGACCTCTTAACGCACCACGTCCATTGTGCTAACTATATGCTTGCTCATGGGTGTGGGGCCATCCACTGGATCCTACCAGGAACCACACCCCTAAAGAAAATGGACTCTTCCCCCCTTTCCCCAGAAGCCATCAACTAGGGGTGGGTGTTGGTCTGCCCCTCCCCACCTAGGCTGGAATATTGTCTGGCTTGGTCTTGTGCAGCTGTTGTGAGCTCCTGTTGTGAGCTTCTGACATGGTCAGAAGACACTGTCTCACTCCATGGCTCTTGTGGTCTTTCTCTCCTCTTTTCCACAATGTTTCCTGAGCGTGGAGGAGAGGGTAGTGAGATACCAGTGTCCTTTTTACTTCTGAGCGCTCCAGAGACATCTGTTCTCTCCATGTTGCGAGTCTCTGCATTAACTGCTGTTGTCTGTATTTTTTAAATGCTTCTCTCATGAGGTCTGAGGGCTGCAGTCATCTATGAGTGTAGAGATACATTTACAAGGCATGTGTCTACTTGGTAAACTTATAGTAGATTCACTCTTAGGGCCTATGGTGCTCCTTAGCCATGGGTTTTTGGCTTGATTTTTATACCTAGGAGTTTCCTCCTTGGATGCAGGCCTTGCATCCTATTAAGAAGTGGTTGATATCCCTATAACATCCACTCTGAGGTTGCAGCCAGACATATCAGACTTGCCAGGCTGGCCCTCACTGTTGCTCCCAGGCTTCATGGCCAGTAAAACTGCAGGTTCTATGAAAACTAGGTAGCAAGGAGGAAGCTTCCAGGAGAATACCAGTTCAGCTTCTCCAAACCTGTGATCAAAGTGTGTGATGTCTTCAGCAGTAGGGTCTCACCATCAAGTTCCGGTGAGCAACCATGAACAATGGCAACGGGATGCATAGTTTTGAAAGTTTTGGGGACCTCCCCTGTCCCCCATCACCCAACTGCTCAATGGGAGATAATACACACCTGGCACTTTTTATCTGGCAACCCATGGCTTCTGGGAGGCGCATCATCTCCTCCATGTAGGATAACGCTATATTCCCTCTTCATCCCTTCCTCTCTTATCCCCACCCTGTGTGTGTGTGTGTGTGTGTGTGTGTGTGTGTGTGTGTGTGTGTGTGTATTTTAAAGGAAGCTTAAAAAATAGGTTTCCATAGGGCTTTCCCAAACATCCTGAATGTTAGTAATCTCTCTCTGCTTTTAAATTGGATTCGTTAGCTCATTTTCTCTATAACTATTGCTTCCAGTGGACTTAGCTTATTTTGTGATTTGTTTCCAGTTGCCATTTTTTTTTTGTTTGTTATGCTTGCCTGTAAAGTCTTTATCAGGTGCTTTTTAGCATTCATTTGACTTTCTTTTAAATGAATTTATTTTGAAAACTGGGACTCCTGATCTGGTTCCTGAAGGTAGCTCCAGTGAGCCTACTTTGTGGTGTAACAACATCACAATCCACTCAGAGTTAATATTGCTTAGCTAAGAGGGTTTCATTTACTGTTGCCCTTGGCCTCTGTGCTACTATGTTTTTGAGACACATTTTTGCTTGTACGTATGTAATAAACTGTGCCCTGCAAATGTTGTAACCTGTGCACGAAACTGCCCATTGTCTCTTGAGAAAATTAAGCATGAGAATGTTTCAGACAGACCCATATTTGAGCACCAGGGCACTCCTGGAGGGCTGTCTGTCTCTGGGGTCACACATCTTCAGCGAGGCACGCTTCCTTTAAGTGTTCTTTCATGCAGTTTCTCTGGCAGGACAATTTTAAATTTTCACTGATCTCACAATTGTCTTTATTCTGCCTTCATCTCTTGATGGCTGCTGTCACTGAATATAGAATTTGGAGTTGACCAGGCCTCCCCCCCCCCCCACTTCCTTTCAGGACTTTAAAGTGTCCAGTACCTTCTTGCCTCCATTCTTTCTGATGAAAATTCAAGTCTCATTCTTATCACTGTTCTACTGTATGTGATGGGTCATTTTCTCTGGCTGCTTTGGAAATTTTCTTTATCTTTGCTCTTCAGCAGTTTGGCTGTAATAGGCATGGATTTACTTCTCTTTGTACTGCCCCATTCTGAGGTTCGAACCCAGGGTCTTGGGTTTGCTAAACACACGTTCTTCCACCAAGCCATACACTTGGCCTGGGAATTTACTTTTTTTTTTTAACCAGCTGTTTCCTGGAAATTTTAAAATTTATTCACATGGCATTTTCTTTTACTTCCATGGTGCCCATTTTTTGAAAATAGCCTTTTAAAGCAGGTAAACACAAATGAAAAAAAAAATCAGAAGTACTGGACACCAACTTTACAAAGTATCTCACTATAGAGTTGGAGAGACAATTGAGTGTTTACGAACACATACTGCTCTTGCAAAGGACTGAGTTCTAGCAACTGTTCACTGAGTGGCTCACAGCCACCTGTGCCTCCAGCTCCAGGGAGATCCGGCCCCTCTGGCCTGCACAGGCACTGCACACATCTGCACTTGCGTACATGCATATGATTAAAAATAATTTTAAAATATTGTTTCTTATGTATAATTATTTTTCTTCCTGTGTAACAAGCTCTGGCTGTCCTGGACTCACTTTGTAGTCCAGTCTGACCTTGAACTCATGGAGATCTGCCTGCCTCTGCCATACCTGGCCAATGAAACTATTTTAAAGTATTTCTTTGTCTTTAAATTTTTTCCCTCCTCTCTCTCTCTGTAACAAGGTCCTTTACTGTCCTGGAGTTCACCAGTTAGGCTAGCCCAGCTGCTAGCAAGTCCCTGAGATCTTTTTGGTTTTACATTCCTAGCACTGGGCTGACAAGTACAGGCCATCATATTCAGCTTTTTTTTTTTTTTTTTACATTGGTTTTATAGATCAAACTCAGCTCTTTGTGCTTGTGTGACAAGCATTTTACTTACTGAAGCATCTCCCACTCCTTGCAGACATATCCTTTTTTTTTTTTTTCTAATGATCAAGATAATGCCTGCCTTTTTCCTTTCTTTAAAGAAAAGACTAATCTAGTTTATGTACATGAGTACACTGTAGCTGTCTTCAGACCCACCAGAAGAGGGCATCAGACCCCATTACAGATGGTTGTGAGCCACCATGTGGTTGCTGGGAATTGAACTCAGAACCTCTGGAAAAGCAGTCAGTGCTCTTAACTGCTGAGCCATCTCTCCAGCCCCGGCAAACTTATTCTTAAGAAATTATTTTAAATTATATTTTAAATAGAATTTTCTTTGCTTTTGAATTGTTCATTGCTGATCCAGTTGATGCTTGTGCTGTGGCTTAGGGATAGAATACTCTCTCAGCATGTGCAGGATTCCAGGTACAGGAAAACAGACTTCTGTGCCCAGAAATCAATGTCAAAATACAGTTGGTTCTTGGACACTGGCTTTATACCTTACAAACATGTTGGCTTTGTGTTGATGCTAATGGATTTTTTTTTTTTTTTTTGTGAACCTTAGAGTTCTCTGCGTATAAGACCACACCACATGTCAGTAGAGATAGTTTTATTTTATTCCTCCCAATCTGGATGTTTAAACTTTATTTTCTTGTCTAATTGCTCTGGCTAGTACCACTGAGGCAATCACTATCAGTGATGAGAGCCCCATTGTTGTGTGTGGTCCTTAGAGAGGGAAACATTCGGTCTTTCACAATTAAGCATGAGAGGGTTGCCTGTGGGATTTTAGAGAATAATTTTGTTTGTTGTGTTGGGTCCCAGACTTACTTAGGCTATGCTGATGAACTGCGCTTCCAGCCCCTTGTAGTTGGGTTTACATCGGAGCTGTTTCTCAGGCTGAGGAACTTTCATTCTTTTCCTAGTTATCTTGAGTGTTTTTATCACGAGGCACCGCTGGATTTTGTCAAATGCTTTTTCCATAGCTCTTGAGACGATGGTGTGTTTTTGCCTTTCTATTAACATGATGTATTGTATTAATGGTACGTCAATGCTACTGTTTGTTTGTTTGTTTTTTTTCCCTGTTAATTCAGCTTCCCGTTTTCATGTTCTTTGGCATTCAAAGCCCCCCCTGGAGGAACCCATTAGATGATGTCTATAGTAGACGTGATTCAGGGCTTAGATGCTGATTGTGATTCTTTATAAATATTTCAATCTCCTGGGCTTTGTATCTCATCTGAAGAAGTCCTGGTGATGGCTACCTAGCCCTGATTTGTTTACTCTTATTGAATAGTACGAGGGTAAAACAAGTGTTTGGATATACTGATATAGCTCAGCTGTGTCAGTACATCGCATTATTTTGGCGGTGCATGCGATGCAGTTTCATATTGTGAGTACGATTTTTTTTTTTGGAGGGGGAGACTGTTAACTGTATCATTTATATGCTTTTTAGGGACGATAAACATATTGTGAAGAATAAAGTATGCAGCCCATATTTCTGGCAATTGTAATTGCTATCAATGAATTTTTTTGTCTTCGAAAATTTGTGTACCTCCAAATTGCTTCCTTCACCATAACGAGATTTGTTCCAGAGTCTGTGTTTCCATCACGCTCTGGTTTTATAAAACACATTCACATTAATTGCAGTTTCTCCCTCTCCCAGGCATTTTTCTTCTCCACGAGGGCCCCCGTACTTGGCTGCCTTGCCATTCTCATTGCTGATGTGTCTGCTAATTAATGTCCCTCCCCCAAACGCCTGCCCCTTTTCCTTCGTGATTTTGCGGTTGGGCTCCATTTTTTATTCCAGCAGCAATTACCAGGACTTCTCTTCTACTCTTATTGGTCTGTGACCTTCTGTGACTTATTTATAACATTTACATGTTTGTGAAATTGACAATCTGTCCTATGCCCTCCGTGACCATCAAGAATGTAAGCATGGCTTTAAAAAAATGGTTTCGGAAACAGTTGTCTCTCGTGGATAACGTATGCACCAGCTTTCTAAAATTCACAGCAAGGCCTCGGATTGTTAGGACTTGTCATTTATAGAGACGCATAAAATCTTGGTTATTCTCTATTCTGGCGAGCTACACCTAATAGATGGTTATTAAGTATATGATTCTCTTAGTTCATTACTGTTCACTTGTTCAGCCACAGACATTTACCAGAGAAACAACATTCATTTCCTAATCTTTCAGATTTCCTTTCCTCCTCTGTTGATCACCTTTTCTTTTCCTTTAGATACCGAAGACTTCCTGGCAGAAGGCTTGCAGAATGAGAACCTCAGCCCTGGGGCACAGGATCAGAGAGCCCACATTCTTCGGGGTTTCCAGCAAATCAAATCCAGGTTTGTATCAGCCAGCTTCATTGTGCTTTTTTAGTTAAAAAAAAAATCTCCTTTACCAGAGTATACGTTCACAAGAGCAGTAAGAACCTGCCATGAGTTTTCATACTTGGCAGAAATTTATGGATTGATTTGGAGGTAGGTAAGGATACTGGGATGTACCGACATGAACACGTTTTAGTAATTATCTTAAAATAACCAGGCCAATATTGGTTTTGGATTTTAACCTTTATTGAACACGTTTGTGATTAACAGAGGCAGAACCATAATGGTGAAACTGAGGCATTTATGCTTGTTCAGGTAGCCCGTGGGGAGAAGGGACACTTTCATGGTGTTGGCGCTGACTTTGCTTTCATAGTCCCTTCTTCAATAGAAAAGTTAAAATCAGGCCTGGCTAGTCGACTCCTTGACAGTACCAGTATGTATTAGCCCCAGACTGGGTAGGAACATTGTGCTCAGTTTTTTTAAATAAGGAGCTTAGACCTCATTTGCACATTTTAGAATCTGAGCAGCTAATAGCTGCTGGGAACACACACTTCCTTAAGGGAAGAAGAAATCCACATTTCCTTTACAATCCATTTTCCACCTGACTGTTTATAAAGGTGGCAACTGAGTGGGAGTGTCTGGACACAATCGAGTGATCATCTGTCCTTTGCTTCCCCCGGTGGATGCTGTACTGATTCAGAAGGCTTGATCAAAGCCCTCTTAGAGAGCATCTCCAGGCTTAGGGCTGGATCTAATCTGCATAGACAATCGTTCTTAGCTTCTACTTCCAAAACTGGTAGAAACTTCTTAGACACGGTGAATTCTATCCTTTGGAAGGGCACAGCCAGAGCCTACTCCCTGTAGGAATGTGAGAGACCCTCACGAGGTGCCCTGCTGGATCTTAATCGACCTTTCCTGCTGGCTAATTAAACATCACTTTTGCTCAGCAACTGGGGACTGTGTAATTATCAGCCTGGGCTGCCCTGAATAATTGAAACAAGCAGAATGCTGAAGATGGGTTCTCTCTCTCTCTCTCTCTCTCTCTCTCTCTCTCTCTTTCTCGGGAATATCTAATTTTTGGTAGGCTGTGAAGTGTTGAAATCAAACTCTTGAATAGCACTACCCCATTAATAGATAAGTTTAGACTTAGTTATGCACCTGGAGGCTCAGCTAATGAATGATCCATAGATTTTTCTTTATTTTCACGAGTTAGCTTTTGTATTATCGTAAGGATCGTATAAAAGTGGAATTTTAAAATTCTATTACAGAGAAAGAGGGAAGCCCTGAATATAGTTGTTGTTGTAAAATATGTGATATGGGAAGCAAATACAATTTTGTTGGTCTGTATAGACAAATACACATATATTTTCATATTTATGTCACAGCATCACGAAAGATCTAAGTTCTAACATTAAGTGGGCAGATTACTTCCTTTTAAAAAAACATTTTCTGCATATGTGTATTTTGCCTGCATGTATGTTTGTATACCACATACTTGCCTGGTGCTTATAGCAGTCAGAAAAAGACATTGGGTCCCCTGGAACTGGAGTTATAGACAGACATGAGCTGTTATGTGAATGCTGGGAGCCAAACCAGGGTCTTCTGGAAGGAAGTGTAGAAGCCATCTCTCCTGGCCCCTCACAGATCTCCTCAATCTTCTTTTGAAACACATACACACACACACACACACACACACACACACACACGCATGCACACACACACACACACACACACACACACACGCATGCACACACACACACACACACACACACACACACACACACACACACACACACACACAGTCCCATTCTTCATGGAATAAACAAGGCTTCCAAAGAACATTTGTGTGGTTTGTGGGTTGGACATTTGAAAATAACCGATGGGCACTTTAGGGAGCATCACTGATGAGGGCTTTCTGTTCATCGATTTGTTGCTAGAAAGATGATGCTTTATTCGGGGTTTCATAATTATCCGATGGCTGAGGAAGTGAGGACCCGGAGGTTAGATACCACACAAGAAGATGGAGAAAGGAGGCTTTCTTCTAACCAGATCTGGGGGTCGCCTTCCACCCACCTCTTCAATCACAGTGTTGCTAACAGAATCCTTGTTTTCCCGAATCTTCCTCAGCCATGCCACCTCTATGGTTCCATTTGTGTCTGGCCAGTATTAGGCACCTCTATCTGTTGATACCAAGTGGTTTCAAGACACTGAAAATTTGCCAAAGTGGCAGCATTTACTCACGTGGCATGACCGTTGTATCTACCCCCCAAAAAAGCAATACGTGAAGAAAAATTCAAAAATCACCAAATCCGAGAGTGCGTTATACATGAGGAATTCTGGAGCAATGGAAGAATTATTGGAGGCCATTTCAAATGTTCCACCTTTGGCCATAGTAAAGCAATAATGATTTCTGGATTTGGTAAACTGGGGTGTGCCTGTGCCATATATATGTACACACACACACACACACACACACACACACACACACACACACATTCACTCATATTTCTACTCTGTGGTTTGTTTCATGGCTTACGTTCTCTTGATTCTTTCTTTACATTGCACTGCTGAGGAACAAAAAGGGTGAAGGGAATTAAAAATGGCCCTGCCTGAGCCTTGGTAAACCCTAGGGCCTTGGGTCCTAGGCTTTCATGGCTGCCTCAGACTCAGTGGTATATGCCATGGTTGCGGAATTGTTTGAATTGGCGTGTCTGACTCTGTCACTGCTGGTGGGATGTAGCATTTGCCACCTTCCTGTTGTCCAGGATGACTGATCACAGAACGTGATGGTTGTGTTGACTCTTCAGTGTCCCTGACCTGCTCATCAGTGTGCCACCATCAGTATTATCACTCTAGGTTCTCTGTGTCCCTGCCATACTCATAAATATACAGCATCAATATTATAGCTCTAGGCTCCCTTCTCAGACTTACAAACAATGCTGGAATAAGATTTCTGTATCCACAGCTGCATTATTGTACTTGAAAATGTACCAAGGAGGGATTACATTCTTCACATAGGACAAAAGAAATATGGATGGCAGTTTCTATGATTCCTGGGAAATGAAGTTCTGTTGTGGTGTTTGATGTCCCGAGCTGTGCCTTTTGTGGCTGTTTGTGAAACCTCCTCCTCTCCTCAAGACGGACAGCTTCACATTCCGAGTCCAGGTTCTCACTGAGCCCCAGCAGTATGCTTTGGACAAAAGACGGCCAAGACTCTTCCTTATGGTGGTGGTCACTGCAGGATTAGCTCCAGATGTGAGACCCGGGGATGAAACAGATATGAACCATGTTCAGAAACTTGATGACGTACCTACGCATTTGGAGAAACAGTGGGGGCATTTCTTCTGTGTTTGATCCAGCGGAGACCATCTGCCAGCAATCATACACTGAGAGTGAAGGCAGGGATAAAAAACAGAAGATTTTTATCATTGGGATAGAGATAAATCCTCTCTTGATGGCCCCTTTTTGGGGCTCCTCACTTACACGCTCACTGTTGGAAGTGAAAGCCAGAGCCAATGGACACAAACACGGTGTATTATTTCCTTCTGTGAAACTTAATAATACCAAAGGAGTTCCAACAGGAGACAAGCAGATTTATAAGATGCTTAAATGGAAGAAACAATAAAGGAATAACTTTGTGTAACAGGTTTATGGCCTAAACTCTGCAAAACCCAGGACATTTAAAATACAGACAGCAAACATATCTGTTAGCAGGTTTCATTGTGGGTGGCTGGTCCTTAAGTCTGCATGAAACAGGACACAGTATTCTCAACAATCTTATATAAAGAATTTTGATTTTCTTCAGGAATTTTAGTGTTTTTTTTCTTAACATGAATTTTAGGTTGAAAACCAGATTTAATCTGACAATATCTATGATTCTGACATCTTGGTGTCATAAAAAGAAACACACGTTAGTCTGGTACAACTCTTGAGAGTGAGCACAGGTTTTTTTTTTAAGTAGTATGCTGCAAATGTCATTACCATTAATTGCATAGTTCTAATATGCTTAAGTACTTGTTGCTGAGCTTATAAACTCCCCAAACAAAACACATTTAAATGAAGGGCTTTTGTTTATAATCAAGAAAACTAATGTTTAATGTGTTATTTGGGCAATTATGTATTCACAAGTTTAAAGATTTGCTTTCATCTTTCTTTCCTTTAATCCTGGGGTGTGTGTGTGTTCGTGTGTGTGTGTGTGTGTGTGTATGTGTGTGTGTGTGTGTCTGTGTCTGTGTCTGTGTTTTACCTGTGTGCATATCTATGTATCACTGTGCACAGAGGTCAGAAGACAGCATCAGATCTCCTGGAACTGGAGTTACAGAGGGTTGTGAGCTGTCACGTGGGTGCTGGGAATTGAACCTGGATCCTCTGGAAGAGCAGCCAGTGCTCTTAACCACTGAGTCCTTTCTTTAGCCTGGAATTCTGCTATTTAGCACAGAGTTTGAATGCCAATGAAGAAAAAAATGAGCACCAGATGGTCTGTTTAACTAACTCTAAAAGGCTCAAACTCTCCCTCCCTCCTTCCTTCCCTCCCTCTCCCTCTCAGAAAAACAGAAACAAAAACAAAAGCATAAACAAAAACAATGGGAAAAAACCCCAACCAACGCAAACACACCCACCTCTAGATACAAAAGAGAAGCTCTTCTGTTTTCATTCCCACCCTTTTATTAAGAAGGGAAGGAGGGAAGGAGGGAGGGAGAGGGAGGGAGGGAGGGGGAGGGAGGGGGAAGAAGGGGGAGGGAGGGAGGGAGAAGCAACCTGGGGAGCTGGCTCAGTGGATAAAGGGTTTTGCCCCAAGCTGGCAACCTCAGTTCAGTCCCTGGGAACCCACATAGTGGAAGGAGAGGGCTGATTCTCAAATGTTGTCCCAAGGCCTGTATGTGGCACATGACAAACACTCACACAAAGTAAATATATATGTAAATCACTAATTCTAAAACCAACTGAAAGAAAGTAAGGAAGACTGAAGGAGGCTGGGGTTGTAGCTTAGTGATGGGGTACTGGCCTAGCTCTCATGAGGCCCTGGATTCTGTCACCAACACCGCAGAACACACAAAACAAAAACCTACAGAAATATCGGGCTCTCTCTCAACTGATTGGTTAGCCGTGTGTCAAGTGTGTGTGATAGCTGTACGCCATTCAGTGAGTGTGTACAGAGATTTCACAGCAGTGCAAGATTTCGGGGGACTCTGCTTCTGTGGGCTGAGGGCTTGCTGTTCTCACAGTCTGAAATGCTCCAAGGGAGACGGATCCAGCACCGGCCTCTCACTGGCTTCTTGGCTTAAGCTGGAGGGTTCTCTGATGGCCTGCATTCTTGTATGGAGAGCGTCTGTCCTTTCAGAGCAACCTTGATGAGCATCGATCTCATTTTAATTTTATACTAATGTTTATCTTATTTATTCCTTCATTTGTGGGAGGTATTTGAGGCTGGTTCTGAGATTAAATTACCCCATTTCTTTTCTTTTACATGGGGCTGCTGTGATGGCATCAGTAAGCAGATTTCCCCTTTGGGCATCTCATAAAATAAATATTTTATACGAGTAATTCAGAGATGTAATAATATTTTCATATTTTTCATGCTAAGTAACAAGATTTAAACAGTTTAGATGGAGAAATTTGTTTCTTTTTTATTACCTCATTTATTTGTGTGTGTGCACATGTGTGTGCCTATGTGCATGTGTGTGTGTGTGTGTGCATGGAAGTGTCACGTTGTACCATGAGTGTGCATGTGGAGGTCAGAGGACCGTCTGGAATAGATTCTCTCCTACCATGTGGCTCCCAGAGATCAATCTCAAATAATCAGACTTATTTTGTTTTGTTTTTTAAGACAGGATTTCTCTGTGTGGCCCTGGCTGTCCTGGAGCTCACTTTGTAGACCAAGCTGTCCTCAAACTCAGAGATCTGCCTGCTTCTGCCTTCTAAGTGTTGGGATTTAAGGTGTTTGCCACCACCACCTGGCCAGGCTGGCTTGCTTGCTCTCTATCTTTCTCTTTTTCTTCTTTCCTTCCTTCCTTTTTAAAGAAAATGCTATTTGTCTCTGTCCATCTATGTATTCATCTATCTATCTATCTATCTATCTATCATCTATCTATCCATCTTAAGGTTGGAACCTTTCACAAACTTGCATGCCATTTATGGTCATAAGGACCATGCTAATAGTATTCCAGTTTTAGTACACATGCTACTGAGCAGGTCCATGCTGCTGCTATTGTTGTTGTTATTATTATTATTATTATTATTATTATTATTATTATTACTATTATTTAGAGATGGGGGTCATATGTAGCCCAGGCTGGCCCTAAAGTTGCTATATACTTGAAGATGACCTTGAACTTCTGATCCTTCTGCATCTACCTCCCAAGTGCTAGGCTTACAGGCGTAAGCCACAATACCTGGCTTTATGCAGTGCTAGGAATCAAACCCAGGATTTCCTGCACGAGCAATCTACCAACTGAACCACACTCTCACCAAGATCCAGGACTTTCTTTTTAAACGTTCTATTGGAAAGACAGAAAATGTTTTCTTAGACAATATTTTTATAGGTAACAATGAGCAGAGTCCTTTGCAGCTCTGAATAAAACTCTGTAGTAAAATGTACTTACAATCTTTTAATTTTATGTCTTTAAGATTTTAGGTTAAAGTTCAGGAAAATGCACTTTGGGTTTTTCCCCAGCTCTGAGCTCCTTAAACAGAAAAATGTATTCTATGAAGAATAAAAAGGGGGAAGAGTTAGGGGAAGATCTGAAGGAGCTAAAGAGGATTGCAACCCCATAGGAAGAACACCAATATCAACCAACCATATGCCCCTACCCCAGAGCTCCCAGAGACTAAACCACCAGCCAAAGAGCACACATGGAGGGACCCATGGCCCCAACCACATATGTAGCAGAGGTTGGTCTTATTGGGCATCAATTGGAAGGGAGTCCCGTGGTCCTGTGGAGGCTTGATGCTCCAGCATAAGGGGATGATAGAGCACTGAGGCAGGTGGGGAGCACCCTCTTAGAGGTAAAGGGGAGGGGGGGCTTGTGGAAGGCAAACAGGGAAGAGGAACAACATTTGAAATGTAAATAAATAAAATAACCAATTAAAAAATTAAAAAGGGACAAAAGAACATGAAGCTAATAAGGGAACTTGAGAAGAGACAGGGGTTCAGTGGGAAGGGAGGGCATAAGAGGATAACGGTGGTAGTTGGGCAGGATGCATGATCAAAGGAAATTCATATATAAAATTATGAAATAAAGAAAAGAATACAAAGGCGCTGGCTGGGTGCCGCATGCCTACAATCCAGGCCTAGGGAGGAAGAGGCAGACAGGTAGCCACAGTTCAAGGCCAGCCTTGGCTACATAGTGATTCCCCGATTATCTAGGACTAGGATTCAGCCATGTATACCTTGTAGTCTCAGCTCCTCTCTGGAAGTTGAGGCAGGAGGATAGCTCAAGCACAGGTGTTTGAGGCCCACTTGGTCAACATCATGAAAGCCCATCTCAAAAAGAAAAAAAGATGGAGGAGAGGAAGGGGAAGGAGAAGTGGGAGGAAGGGAGGGGGGAATCTTGCAGTGTGACCCAGGCATCAAACAGGTGGTGGCTCGTGCCCACGGGTGGCCTAAGTCATTAGAATCTCTTCATAAGCTGAACGCTGCCGTTTAGCTAACGAGTCAGGTCCCCGAGATTTGCCTTCCTCCTCAGAGAATCTGAGTCTTCATTATCACCCAAAGACATTCCTATTATCTCTCTGGTGTGGATTGGTCTTTGTCTCGGGAAATCCTCAGTGTCAAATTCTTAATGCATGATGCTTTCCTATTGTCTGTGTGTGGAGATTGGTAATCCGTACATTGTGTGACGAGATCATTTGTATGAAAGGGCCATCTTCATTTGCAGGGCTGTTTGCTTTGCCCTTGATTTAAGTCTCATTAGGTCCCCAGCTAGTTTTTGTTTTGTTTTGTTTTGTTTCAGAGCTAAGCTATGTTTTTTCTGCTTATCAAAGGCCAGTGTGTGTGTGTGTGTGTGTCTGTGTGTCTGTGTGTCTGTGTGTCTGTGTGTGTCTGTGTGTCTGTGTGTGTGTGTGTGTGTGTGTGTGTGTGTGTGTGTGTGTGTCTTCATCTGTTTGTGGGTTTCCAGAAACCTTGTGGCTTGGAGCCTTCCTGGTTGTGCTTTTCTGTGATTTGCACCCTTCCCTTATTTCTGGTATAGACTCACCCTGGAACTGCTTTCTGTGTTGCAGTGAAATTGGAGCAGTGGGCAGGGCAGCACAAGCAAGCTCAGGGTCAACTGACAGGAGCCAGGCTCTTTGTTCTGATGTTATTTCTATAACCTTGGCCGAATCTCTTGAAGGTTCTAATGATGACCTTAGCTTCCTTTCTAGATTGCCTGTTGGAATCTTTACATACACATACACACGATATATATACACACATACAAGTGTTATGAAATTGCAAGCATTATTATTAGAAAAACAAATGTTTGTTTAAAAACAATGCAGGCATTGCTAACCAAACCTTGAAACCTAGATTCGATTTCTTGTATGATGTCACCAAGGTTTTTTTGTTTGTTTGGTTGGTTGGTTTTTTTCCCAGTTTGAAAAATGATTCAGGAAACTTAATTTCTTGGGATTTCCTTTGGTCTCACGATCCTGTTTAAAATGAGTTGAGCCCAACATGGGGTTTTATCATTGCACCACACGAACCATTTCTTCTTTGTGGATCTGTTCTCCCACTGCGAAGCCTCATCTCGTCTCCTGAAGTGCAGTGCTAGCAGGCTTGATAATGAACCCTGGTCCTTATCATGCTCAGCAAAGGGCTCAGAGAAGACGGGAAAAATCAATCCCACAGGAGCCTCTGCCTGCTCATATCCATATTTAACCCCCGTGTATTTAAAATGGAAATGAGATATCTCAGGGCTTCAGTTTTTGATTTACACGAGATGTCACCACCTCCTTGGCAATGGGGATATTTTACAGACCAACCGCTGACCCGTTTGGGAAGATCTCAGCCTACCGCCCCCGGGGATGATGTCGTTTCTTCATATTTCTTTCAAAATGGTCGACACTGTCTTGTGATAGCTTTGATATTCCAGGCTTCAAAGGGAACCCCTTCCAGAGCCAAACTTCTGAAGAGGGAAAGAAATACCAGTTTAAGAGAACAGACAATAAAGGAACAACTACCCCTGTCTGCAATTGGTGCAGTCAGGCGATTAATAGGGAGCTTATAAGCCGGTGGTAGTAGGGTCTTGTAAAGCAAGGACACACCACTATGATGCTAGTGTTATGTGCTATGGAATCTGTACATGGAGTGACCCAATCAACTCAGCTTCTACTAGTTTTGCTGGGAACACACTGTTCCCAGCGCAGGATGAATAATGAGTTTTAAACTCAAGTTCCCTCTTGACTTTGTGAGCCTTGTGAAGGTTTTTACTATAATTTAGAAAAAAAAAAAAAACCATTTGTGCTCACATGCCCTCCAATTAGCTATTTCTCTAATTAACTAAGTGACTCATTTGTGAATCCTGCTCTAACCACAAGGCACATTTTATATCTTGTGAATTGGGACTTATTGGATCTACCAAGCGCTTTGTGTTTTTTTTTTGTTGTTGTTGTTGTTGATGAGAAAACAGATGCCCAAGACATCACTCACAGTAGCAGAATTAATAAAAGATTAAGATGTAGAATTCAGGATGTCTAATTGGTTAATTTATTCAGCTAAATCATTAAAAATGAAATGGCATCTTTCAAAAGATTATTGGTTCAAAAGAATTATTGACAATTGCTGAAGTCTAGTTAATTATAGTCATACAAAGTGTTTGTGGATGGGATTATACTGTAGAGGTCATGCCAGTGTAGCATGGATGGATGGATACTATGTAACCAAGCAAAAATAACAAGCTATGAATCACGAGTTTAGGTTGTGGCTAGATATGGGACTTCTTTCAACTTTTATGAATATTTGAAAGTTTTTTAACATAATATTATAAAAATATACAGTTGGCTTCACTTGGCAATTTAGAAGCCGTTGACTTTATTCGCCATGGTCTTGGAAAATCACAGACTTCCCTAATTTGAAATGTAATAACACATATTTGAGGTTTTTAAGAGTGATGGTTTTCTAGGAATAACCTTATTATTTCTTGTTGATCTTGAGCTCAGGGGTAATCTTCTGGTTCGCTATTACTGAGATAAGGAACAGAAAGGAGCTAACTTCTATACTTCTTTAAAACTTCTAGGCCAGCAATTATTGAGAGCTGAAATTCAATTCAAACATTCTGCCCAGGAGATCTTGAAATTTTGATTTTTTTTAAAAGGAAAGGCAATTTCTGACTTTTCTCATAAATTTGATAAAAGGAAAGCTAATATGAGATTGGTAGTCCAGTAGGAAATGGAAGTCAATTTTACATTTTTTAAATCATTTTATAGTATTAAAAATGACAGAGGTCAGAAACAAAGCCCTTATTCTTTTATTGAACTAGAATTGAAAGTGGCAGAAAATCATTTTGGCCCCAAGTGCAGTAAATGTTATCACTAAAACATGTTCGGGGGATATTAGGACAGTCTCTCAAGCACCAGAGACGAGAGTTCACAAAACAAAAACTGATTCTTTTTCTGTCCTTATCTTGAAGTTATTAGATGTACAGGAGATGAAAGTATCCTGTTTCTAAGAGGACAGGGGATGGAGTCTGCACTGAAAACCCATAATGTCTCCATTCGAGAGAAGCAAAATGCAGCAAACGGGTGTCTCTGCAGCAGTGAGTGTTTCTGCAGGGAGGTCTCAGGGATGCGGGCTCCTGAGCCAGACCTAAGGCTGTGGGGTCCAGAGCCAGAGAATATTGTACTCACCGTATTCTGAGATGCTCATGCAAGTGGGGGTGGGGGGAATGGAAGTGATGCTATTTGTTGAAAGAACTTTCAGGGGAGCTGGAGAGACAGCTCAGTGGCTAAGAGCACTGGCTGCTCTTGCAGAGGTCCTGGGTTCAATTCCCAGTACCACACAGCCCCCAACTGGCTGTCACTCCAGTTCCAGAAGATCTGATGCCCTCTTCTGACATAGATGGACCTGTAAGCAAAATACCCACACACATAAAATAAAATAAAAATATTTAAAAAACCGCCAGAAGATTCTATGTAACAAGGGGATTAAACCGGAGCTGCCAGCAGTTATTTTGTCCTGAGAACCTGGTAGGAGTGAGATCTGAGAAGCCCATCTGGGAGAAACCAATCATTTTGGAGTGTGCGGTGTGATCATGCTTCGGAATTTTGTGTAAATGAAGCAGGTTGGCAGGCATATGTTTGCTGATCCAGAAAATGATTAAAATTCAGAATAAGTGTGACTCTTGTGAAATTAAGTTTTCAGGTTCCAGCCAGTGTTCTGTTCGGCCATATGGTCTAACCAGAATTAATTACTGTTCCCAGCCTCTTGTTCTCTTACTGAATACTTAGGTGCCCCGTTTGAAGCACTAGAGAGCCCACAGACGCACTTAATCACACGAGATAGCTGTCTGACAAGTTTGGGAAGTGTGTGTAGCTAACAGTTGCTTAGAAGAAACTTCTACTGCATTCTTGCTTCCCTACCACACTTCGAACTCTCACTCTGTGCTCTTACACACACACACACACACACACACACACACACACACACACACACACACAAAGTTAGGAAACAGATCGGTGGATAGAAATGGATGAAAGAGCATCAGAACAGTGTAAATCGAAGAGACAAAGCATGGAACAGCCTTTGCTCTTTGTCCATGTTTAGCTCTTTGCTTCTCCTGGAACCCTGACAGCACAGTCTCAGGTTCCGGGCCAGCAGAGCCACTGAGGCGGAATCTGCATTTAATGACTTTTATCTAACATTTGAATTAAATCTATGACGAAAAGCTGCAGGATTCTCATCTGCATCTTCGAGTACTGTGGGAACATACACACCGGCCACTCCCTTCTTCTTCGTGACCGTCACCAGCTCTCTGCCTCTGGTTGCCTCCCCTGTTCAGCTTCATACCACCTTGTCTCTGCCTCCTCTTCTGTTTCCTTGGTGACCTCTTTTCTCCATCGGTGTCTGGGTAATACAGGGCTCTCCTGCATGACAGGGTTTTGCTTGCAATCCTCTTAAACAGAGCATGTCCTTCTTCCAGAAGTGCTTCTGGTGTTCTCCAAGCTCTGCTGCCGCTCCTAGACCCTCAATATTCAGTCTTTGTTCTTTGGAGCTCTGTTCTGGAGGCTTTGTATACTTTGCTCCTCTGCCACGTTTGGCATCCAGAGTCCTTCCTCATACCATTTGAGAACTTAAGTGGTTTTTGTTTGTTTTCTTGGTTTTCTTTCTTTCTCTTTCTCTTTCTCTTTCTCTCTCTCTCTCTCTCTCTCTCTCTCTCTCTCTCTCTCTCTTTCTTTCTTTCTTTGTATTTTCTAGACAGGGTTTCTCTGTGTAGCCTTGGCTATCTTGGAACTCATTCTGTTGACCAGGCTGGCCTTGAGATATCTGCCTGCTTCTACCTCCCAAGTATTGGGGATTAAAACTGTATACAGCTGCCTATGTCGCCATCCCCGCTTTTTGTTTTGTTTGTTTTGTTTTTAAAAGATTTTGTTTATGTTATGTATATGGTACACTGTTGCTGTCTTCAGACACACCAGAAGGGGGCATCTGATCCCATTACAGATGGTTGTGAGCCACCATGTGATTGCTGGGAATTGAACTCAGGACCTCAGGAAGAAGAGTCAGTGCTCCTAATCTCTGAGCCATTTCTCCAGCCCTTCTTTGGTTCTTTTAAGACAGGGTCTTACTGCCTAGCTCTTGGCTGACTTGGAACTCGATGTGTAGACCAGGCTGGCCTTTAACCAACAGAGACAACTGCTTCTGCTCCTCAAGTACTGAGATCAAAGGAATGCACCACCATGCCCTGCCTCGGACTGAAGTATTGGTCCACCAAGTCATGGTTACCCTGCTCCTGCCACTGTCCACCCCCTTTTTTTGCTTAAAGTTGATGCTCCCTCTTCATATCTCTTTGAACCTCATGCAAATGTGCTCAACTCCACCCTCAGGTTAAAAACCCGTTATGCCTTAAACAACCACCCTCTCCTTAGCTACTGTCTTAGCTCTTTTCCTGAATAGGTAGACATCTTGAACTGAAGACCCTTCCCTTCTGGTTCCTCTTCTCTGGTCCATCCTCAGTTAGTTATCATCCTTACACTGCATCTTCTGCTCCAATGAAGTCACTTTCCCCATGGTCCAGTCACTCCAGTTGCCACATCCGGATGATACTGCCAATGTTTATCTTCTTTGGCCTTTCAAGTTTCTCACAGCTTGGATTATTTCCCCTTCCTCAGAAGTTTAAGAACGTCTTCCCTCTGTGGAGCCTCCCTTTCCCTCACGGTATCCATGCTCTTCCCTGAGGCTCTTGCTTCAGCCCTTTCTTCCACTCTGCCCTCCTCAGACTCTTCCTCCCCCCTTCCAGAGTTGTTTCTCTCCTGGGTGCCCAGTTGTAGAGCAGCTCATCTGCAGGCAGCATATTGGGTGTTTCATGAGACCTCAGGCTCCACAATGCTGGGAGAGAACCAGCCAGTTCCCCCTCAGCAGCCACCCTCCGCTCTTCCAGCCTTGGGATGAGTCATGACGTCAGCCACTTTGCTTTGGTTATCCTAGGGTTTCTAGGGAACGTAGTTTGAGTGGCAGAATGTAAGGCAGAGACTCCTGCTAGTCTCTCTCAAGAAAGTTCTACACCTGAGAGTTACGGTACATTGACATGTGACATGTAGCATCGATCTGCGGATACTGGGCAGGTGGGAAGATCTAGTTCAGCACTAGCTCTAGAATCAGCCTCCAGATATTCTGTATGATGGCAAACAGACCTCTATCACATGTCTAAACCTCTGTCACCTGGGGTTTCTGTTCCTGTTGCTGGAGGATTCCTAATTGTGGAGCGTCCAAGAAGACCTGGTTTAACTCCACTCACCCATGAGTTTTCCTGGGTTAGACTTTCAGAGCCCTGGGAATCACTCCTTAACCCTAATATCTCTCTCTTCCTCCTCTTCCCCCTTCCTCCTCCTCTTCCTCCTCCTCCCCCTCCTCCTCCCCCTCCTCCTCTTATCAACAAGGCCTACTGACTTTCTCCTTCAATGTATGTTTCTATTTGTATACCTTCACTTCCTGGCAAACTACTAGCCTTCACAAGACGGTTCCTTCCTTGCTCTCTTTCTGAGACAGGATCTCACTATGTAGATGAGGCTGGTCTTCACCTTCTTCTGTCTCTGGGATATTGGGACTAAAACATGGACCACTGTGAGGTCACCGTAAACCTCGGTTGCTCTCTGCCTCCGTTCAGTACAGCCTTAGTTTAGTCCCATTTGTTTTGTTCCTCCGTTTTAACAAAACGGAGAGCCGACGTTTCCACAATGGTGACGTAATCATTGATACCATAATCGAGTCACTGATACTGACCAAAGGTATGTAAGTGAGAAAGCAGGTAGACAAATACGTTCAATCTCACCATGAAAAAATCTCGGAAAACAAACAAACAAAGCAGACAAACAATCCAAAAGACCAAAATGTCCATGATAGTAATTTCTGGCAAGTGGAATTTAATGCTTTTTTGTTTGTTTATTTGTATTCTCTAACTCACTACTGTGAATATTTATTTAATAATAAGTTAGTGATATTAAAGTCCTTCACAGTTTTAGAAAGGGCAGAGAGGGAAGCCCTGGGAGAGGTTTGATTCCCAGGTGGGATGAGAATTAGTACTTACTGAAGCGGAAGGGGCTGGATAAAATGGACACAGGGCTTTAGCTATGCAGCTTGGCCCGGGTCACTCTCTGTAAACAAGCAGGCTGTCTCTGGAGGTGTTTTATGCTATGCTTCAAAACACACCCACAGAAGGGAAATTAATTTTGAGTCATGTGAAATGCCGTCCTTTGAATATTCTGTGATGATTGCTCTAAAATGTGTTGGGGATCTTTTTTTTTTTTTAAGTAAAGGAAGTTCACTGTCAAGGGCCCCTCATGAAATGAGGTATCGCTGACAGAGCAACTTCCGCTTCGAAGCTGTTACCCCCTTTGAGCTAACACAGGATGAATTCTTCATTAGAAGGGGATTAGCAGCACTCTGAGCCGATTTAGCAGAGCATTTGTATTTGTCCGACCACTTTTCCGAACGCTGGTGTTTGAGTCGGCCATTCACTTCCTCCTTCTCAAAACATCAGTCACCGGGATTGATTTTTATGTTGGCCATAAAGAGAAATGGAATCAACTAAAAGCAGGCTGAAGATTACAGGGTGGAAGTGGTTAATTTACTTAACAATATGTATTGGTTATTTGTTTACATTGGGCTTAATGCCTGGTGATCAAGACAGCATCACATGAGACATCTTTGCTTGCTCTCCAAGCAGCTCTTGGACCAGTGAGTGGCCAGAGTCATCGTGGATGCTCCTGTTCTCAGATGTCTCTCTTAGAAGGTCTCTTACGTTTGGTTTTAGTTGATTTTGTGTGGGGGGGGGGGAAGGGGGAGGGGGGAGGGGAGGGGGGAGGGGAGGGGGGAGGGGGGAGGGGGGAGGGGGGGGAGGGGGGTTGTTACCTAGAGAGTCATTGATGTTTTACATCCTCTTTAAAAATATAAATTCATTTAGAGGCTTAAGAAATTTTGTGTTGTTCAGTTTTCCAGCCCTGTCCAGCGATTTTCTCCTAACTTTATTATTTTTAATTTTTCACCAAAATGAGCAAGCCCTGTGTCCATCAAGGTTCTGAGAAAAAGTAATCGGTGGCTGCCTACACTAGCATGGGACAGCCAAACCGCCACTTTCAAGACTTGGGGAACACTAAAGAAGAGAGGGAGGAATGGGAAGAATGTGAGAACTGGAAGGTGGGCGTGGACATTGTCTTGGTCGGTGTCCTCCAAGCAACCCTTATCAAGGAAAGCATCAGTTTGCTTACAGTTTAAAGGTTTAGCCCATTGTCATCATGGCGGGGAGCATGGCCGTATGCAGGAAGACATAGTACTGGAGAAGTAGCTGAGAGTTCTACATCTGGATTCACAGGAAGCAGGAAGAGAAAGTTACTGAGGCCTGGCTGGAACGTATGAAATCCCAAAGCCCACCCCCGAGGGACATACCTCCTCCAACAAGGCCATACTGCCTCTAGTGAAGCCACACCCACTCTGGCGAGGTCACACCTCCTCCAACAAGGTCACACCTCCTCCACAAGGCCACACCTACTTCAGTAAGGCCACACCTACCCCAGCAAGGCCACACCTAATCCCTCTCAAATAGTACTGTTCCCTAATAACAAAGCATTTAAATATATGAGCAAGCCTATAGGAGCTATTCTTATTCAAACCACCACAGGCATGGCATGACCATTATATACGTGGACTCACAGTAACCGTGGTTGCCTGCACGGGTCCTGTATGAGTCTGGGCTCATCGTCAGTCATCATTCAGCCATGGACGGGGGAGGCACTTGTGGGGGACTATGGGCAGTGGACAGCTGCTGTGTGAGGGAGTCAGTGTCTTTGGTGATGTAGTCATTAGTGAGTTGTTCATGCTTCCTGCTGCAATGGCTGTCTCCTTATGCATCCCTTGCCGTGGAGCCCCGTTTAAACCCTGTGGGTCACAAAACAAAAAAGATGTTCTAGTGGGGAGGGGACTTGTTCAGATCAGATGTTGGTGGGGGCTGGAGGGGAAGAAGGGATGAGCATAACCAGAATTTGTCGTATACATGTATGAAATTATCAGTAAATAGATGAATAGATTAACTAAAAAGAAGCATAGGAGGACACATGGGTTGGAGCCTGGGAAATGAAATACTTGCAGTCTGAAGAGACAGAGTTGTGAAATTCTATATTTTATATATAATAGAATTGAGATGTCTCCTATCTCATTTTTTAAGAAAATATTTATTTATTTATTTATTTAGTATACTAGATATTGTTATAGATGGCTGTGAGCCACTATGTGGTTGCTGGGACTTGAACTCAGGACCTCAGGAAGAACAGCCAGTGCTCTTAACCTCTAAGTCATCTCTCTAGCCTCTTATATTTTATTTTTTACAGAAGATTTTTAAAATTCATTTTTAATTATGTGTATTTGTGTATTTCTCTGTGTGGGTGAGTGCAGAGACCCACAGAGGCCAGCGATGTCAGTTGTGAGCTTCCTCACATGGGTGCTGGGACTCAAACTCAGGTCCTTACGAGAGGAGGATTTTCTGCTCTTAACCACCGAGCCATCTCTCCAGCCCTATTTTGTTTTTTTCACTATGCGACAAGGAATGCTCCCAAATTCTAAAAGAATAAAGAAAAGAGAAAATTCAGTGGCCGTAAGTGTGTCAAAGCAGCACGCAGTGTGCATTAGGTGCATTGAGGCTCAGAACAACACCACAGGATCCACGTCCTCAGAGCGATTATGGCGGAAGCTGTCCCGACTGCAGCAGAAGAGCAACACTTACAGCTAGCTCTTATCATGCACCAGGCCTAGGTCTACTGTCCACAAATTAACTTCTTCATTCAGTCCTTACAGCAGGTATGTGTGCATGGTGGACACTTTTAGACTCTCCATTTAGCAGATGAGAACAGTGAAGTTCAGAGAAGCAACTCATGGGTCAGGGCTGCCCAGCATGAGATTCTGCAGCTGGGATTTTAATTCAGGGTGTGTCCAGCCTTTATGAGACTCCATGACCTCATAAAAAGTGTAACGAACTGGCACTGTTCAGTCGCTTCTGGAAAGCTCAGGCTACTGAATCTCACATATTACCTGTGTGCAGTGTCAACATCACGATGAATAATACCAGATTGTTCATGTATAGGCCCAGCAAACGTTTGCTGAGCACATATTATATACAGAGTGGTTTTGTGGTGAACACAACACATGCCTTTTGGGGCAAGAGAAACCAAATGCTTGCGTAAGACTCTAACTTGTTATGCACTTAAGTTACATGCACACAAAGATGTCTAACACAACACCGTTAGTAATAGATCCTCAACATATAATTCCCAGAAACTCACAACCCGATTGGAAAGACAGGAACGCATGCAAGAGTAACTAAAACTCAGGGTACACTGAAGCAAGACTTTAGAAAGGGAACAGCCAGGTAGTTCTGAAAAGACTCCGAGAAGGAGCTGGCTTCTGGTCAGAGGGCTGGGGGAAGCTGGTAGCAATGAGCTGGCATCTCAGGCTGGCTGTGGTGAAAGGTGTTGGGGGGTTTTTTTGGTGAGATACATTGCACACAGAACTAACACGTGCCGAGACACAGAGGACATGGAGTTGACGTATGTCTTGGAGTCACTGGAAACGTGGCCACGAAGACAGATGGAACCCACTCATGGAGAGTTTGGGTGGATCTGAGGGAGAAAGCAGGGCAGGGGGAGGGCGTGCTGAGGGAGGAAGTTTATAGAGCTTTGGTCAGTATTTGGGGATTGAGAGCACTGGGAGGCAGGAGATGGAAAGAGAAGAAAGTCGAAGGATTTCTGAGTTTCTATGTCCAGAAAATAAGAAAAATCCCCTCTGCTACTCTTTCTGTTGCTTTCTTGCTTTAATGAGGTATAAAACACGGTTTATATGTAACACACAACATTCTATATGCAATGTTCAGCGTTCAGTGACCTTTCTGTCCTTAGGCAGAAACATTCTAACTGGCTGCCTCTGTGCCTGAGCTTCTGATTGGCTCGTAGGCTGCAGACTGTTGACTATGCTTCCTGTCTGTTACCAAGATTGACTAGATCTTTAAATCTGTCCCTATCAACTTACTATCATCCACTACTTTGTTTCATAAGGCAAAGGCCAGGCACCTAGAAACGAACCTTTGGAATATTGCTTATTTGTGAGCTGAGATGACCTGCTTACAATTCTCTTAGCAGCCAGGCGGTGGTGGCGCATGCTTTTAATCCCAGTATCAGGAGGCAGAGGCAGGTGGATCTCTGAGGCCAGCCTGGTCTACAGAGAGAGTTCCAGGACAGCATTGAGGGATACACAATGAGACTCAGTCTTTAAAAAAACAACAACAACAAGAAGTAAATAATAATAATAGTAATAATGATAATGATGATGATGATAATAAATTCTTAGCAGGCAATAATTGACCCTGTGTGTGTGTGTGTGTGTGCATGTTTGATTGCTTGCCACAGCACATGTTTGTAGACCAGAGGCCAATCAGAGGAGACTTAGCTGAATCCACCTTGGGTGTAGACCCTCATCTTTTACAGTGCTTATAAAAGGGTTTCATGTTGTTTGTCACAGTACGTACCAGACTGACTGGCCCACGAGCTTCTGGGGATCCTCCTGTCTCCACTTCCCATCTCACTGTATCACTGTAGAAGTGCTGGGATCACAGTTGTGCTCTCCTGCATCTGCAGGGATCACAGGTGTGCACTCCTGCATCTGCAGGGATCACAGGTGTGCACTCCTGCATCTGCAGGGATCACAGGTGTGCACTATTCCATCTGCAGGGATCACAGGTGTGCACTCCTGCATCTGCTGGGATCACAGGTGTGCACTATTCCATCTGCAGGGATCACAGGTGTGCACTCCTGCATCTGCTGGGATCACAGGTGTTCATTACTGTATCTGCTGGGATCCAGGTGTGCTCTCCTGCATCTGCAGGGATCACAGGTGTGCACTACTGCATCTGCAGGGATCACAGGTGTGCACTCCTGTATTTGGCTTCCTCTGGGTTCTGGAGACCCAAACCCTGATCCTCATGTTTGCACACACAGCAAGCACTTTGTTCACTGAACCATCTCCCCAGTCCTCAGCTGAATCTTAGCAACAACGGGAAGGAATGAAGAGGGATTTTATCTCAAGCAGCAGCTGTTGGCTAGGTTGGTGAGAAGGCCTCCATGTGCCTGGGGATAATTGCTAGGACCTGCTGGCCACTGACAGCATCCCAACTTTCTGGGGTAAGGAACTGAGGGTGTGTTTATTATACTCTGCCCTTTGTGTTAACAGTGTTATGGAAATGTCTCAGGACATTTCTGATAGCAGAGTATCTCTTCAGGGCAGGGCAGATCTGGAAGGCCTGAGATTGACTGGTTGATTATGGTTGAGCCACCAGGGGCCTCTGGCCTGTACTGATACAAGCCACAGACCTGGTCATGCTCATTGATCTTTGGATCAAAGTCTGCCCCACTCTTTATGACTTAGAGAACTGAGACTTGATGCAAGGGTCTGGCTCCTATTGCGATAGGTCTGTACAAAGGAATCAATAGGAAAGAATGAGGAGTTAGTGTGGAACCGTGTAAGTAAGGAAAGCGGGGAGGGACAAAAGAGGGTGAAGACAAATCTGTAAGTAGGCTGAGGCAAAAGGAGAAAAACTATGAGAAATCTCTTTAAAATGACTTCAGAGTGGTTGTGTGTCCATCTCTGTTCCTGTCCAAAAGAAAGCATGTAAAGAAGAATAGGAGGTTTAATGAAAATTTCAGCAACGCTTTGGTGACTGATAAAAGCCTGCTTTCTACAGTCTCCTTTTGTCTGTTTATTCAGATTTTTGTGAAATGAAAGGGAGGGAGATACTATTATGTCTTTAATTAGAAGTCTGGTGTTATTTTTCAATTAATCTGTGTCAGTAGCTTTAGCATTTGTATTAAATCATTTTCTTCATGAAGACTTTTAATAAGGAAACAAATTGATTGTATTTATATATTGGATACTCTCCACTTCATTGTGTATTCAGATCTGTCTTTTGAAGCATACTTTTGCTGGTCATCTTGTGGTTAGTCCTTGAAGCCAGACTCTAGAAACAACAACAAAATCCTCTTTTGTTTGGATTGAGGCATTTATCTATCTATCTATCTATCTAAGTTATGAGACAGGGTCATAGAATAGAGTCCAAGCTGGTCTTGAACTTGTAACCCTCTGACCTAAACTTCCCCAGTGCAAGTGTATCATTTATACCTTGCCACCTGATGAAGATTTAATTTAGCAAAGCCGTCTTAACTTTAGCTTCCTCCACCTGTTCCCTCTTTCTTTTTTTTTTTTCCCCTCTCACCTTGGTATGGAGCTTAAGGGAAAATGAAGGCACCCCACGTTTGTCTTATTTGGAATAAATCTATGCTGTAGCCTAGTCTATAGTGTGGCCTGGGGCGCACTGCCTCTCTGGCGTCACCCCTCTCTCTCTGAGATGCACTGAGCAGCTGCTTGGAGCTCTGAGAGCTCTCACCCTGTCTTATTTAGCAGGCAGTTATTGCACACAAGCTCTTTGCCACTTCCTCTTCCAGCTCCAGCAGGTGAGATTACAATGCAGTAGGAGAGAGCACACACACAGGTGTGCCGAGGGAGCGGCTGACACGGGAGACTGAGCTGAATCTTAAAGCACCAGCTAGCTTTTGCAGAGGAAGGAGACGCAAAAGAAAGTCCTGATGGTAGGTAGCAACACGAGACAGCAGGGACGGGAGTGCAAGCCTTCTCTCCCCGAGAGCTGGGCTGAGGCACTGAAGGATTTGAGGCCAGAGCCCTTTAGGTCATTAGAGTAACATCAGTGCTTAGGATGTGAGCAGCTGATGTTGATTAGAAGCCGTCCAGGTCTGATGTCCGGTTCTTTGTGAGGATCGCCTCTGGTAATTCTCAAGAGTTATGTGAAACAGGAATGATTTCTATTTCTTAAAGAAAAGGAAACGGAGTCTGTGTCTCAGGTCTCACCATTAAAATCTAGAGCTGGGATTCCAGGCTAGACCTTCTGTGAAGCCTTTACACATTGCTGTTGCTACATGACCCATTCCATCAGCGCTGAAGATACAGGGTCAGAGGGAGCGAGATGATGGCAGATGGACCAGTTAGCATCTGACTGGACTTCCTGGTGCATTCTGAGGGCTTGGATGAATGGATTCGGTGTCTGCAGAGGTGGCTTAAAAGGATAATAAGGACGTAGGCTTGGGGGCCCATGGGACGGACAAACCGATAGACAAAGAGGAAGAAGGGATTCTTAGTTCTAGTTGGGTGGATAGTGATGCTGACCGTCGAGATAGAGGACACAGCAGCAGGAGAGATTTGAGGACTCCTGGAACAAAGGATGGTTATTCTTCATGGACAAGACTAGCTCCACAGTCTCTCCCGCTTCCGAATGTTCTAACTAATATCAAACTTTAACAAGAATGGACAGTGTTGTCGAGTCTCCAGCCTTTGGTTTCTCTCCCATGTTGCCTGAGCTCCGTGACGCGGTTCTCCGGTCTTCTTGTCCACTCTCGAGTCCTTTTATCTCACAAGCCTACAGAAGTCCTAACCTTGATAGATTCAGTTTTCCAACCTCTCTGCTGTTGTACTTAGGCAACTAATTGGGGCCAGAGAAAAATGATGCAATCGAATTGCTACCACAGTAAATCCTAGTCTCCAACCACAGACGAGCACTTAATGATGCTGGCAATTCCTCACAGGCTCCAGGTCAGCAATTGCTTCCGTTTCCCTTAGTGCCCACCACTAGCCCCTTTCAGCCTGTGCCTCAAGGTAGCACCCCTCACCAAAGGGAAGCGGGCCTTGGGTTGGCGCTTACCCAGTATCCTGCCCTGCCCCCTCTCCTCAACCATACCTGCTAAGCTGCTCTCTGCCATCTGCTCTCCTGACAGGCCTGGTTTCTCTCTACAGCCTGGACCTGGCCTCTTTGTGACCTGCCTTTCCCTGTCCTGTCAGGCTGCTGCTTTTGTCTGATCTCAAGCCTTCCCTCAGCATTCTTTATCTGCAAAATGACAGGGTTCTGGCATTACCCAGGCCTGGGTTCTTCTGGGTTCTTGTGTTTTGGGGTTTTTTTTTTTGTTTGTTTGTTTTAATCATTTTGGTGTCCTGGGTCAGTCACACAACTTGCATATAGTTTGACTCTTAGACACAGTGGTCTGGGTTTTTGGGTTTTGTGTATGTGTGTGTCCCTTTTCCCAAATTTTCCCAAAATTTCTGGCAAGTAGCAGACATTTATTAACCTCATGGTTATGGAAAGAATGAACTCAGTGTTTCTAGACTAAGATAGAATGATATACATGTGTGGTGTCCCAAAAACTTGAAGTTGGGATTGTGTGTGTCTGTGTGTGTGTGTCTGTGTGTGTGTATGTGTGTGTGTGTAATGGTTGCCATCAAGCAAATAATATGACCATGTTTATCACAAGGAGAATGCCAAAAATATGCTATTAAGAAGTGTTAGCTCCAAAAGATTTGAAGCCATTTTTTATAGAAACCATTTCATGTTCAAACAAACAGCCCATTTTTAAACCTGGCTTCCATTCTGCACAAGATAAGGTAAGGTGGCTAAGTAGTATGGAGTTGTAAACTCCTGAGGGGAGGGTTGTACATGGCCTAGTAGTTAAGAGTTCGAACTGTTCTTCCAGGTCCAGAGCTGGAGTCCCAGCACCCACATCAGGTGGCTCACAACCATCTCTAGCTCCAACTCTAGGGGACCCACCTCCTTTGGCCTCCATGAGATTTAAAAAACAAACAAACAAAAAAACATTCTATACTGCAGAGGAGCTTCTAAGTCAGGGAAGTATATAACATCCCTGTAGTGCAGTCGAATAGCTTCTGTGTCTGTTCCCATCTGTAATGTGAGAGCTAAGGTAAATGATCTTAAAGTCCTCACAGTTGTAAATCCAGTGAGTTAGGGGCCGAACTCACAAGGTCCTTTAGTTGTCTATTGTTCACAGCAAGGTGTCCAAGTGGTTGGTGTGAATTAGTCTGGTGCCAGAAATAAAATCTCCAACCATCGATGATGACAAAGACCACAGAGACGAAGTTTAAAACCTGACAATCAGCTGGAGCAGGGCATGTGTACCCACCCCTTGTCATCTCCAGTATCCATCCAGGCTTGGAACCAGAAGGCTTCTTAGACCTGTCTTTATCTGTCTCCTGCCTTTTCACTCCTCTGCTTGCAAAGCACATTGTACATCCCTGCCAGATCTGGCCTTAACACACAACACCTCACCCTGAAAGACAAGCAGACAACAGATACAAACAACACCGCACCCTGAAAGACAAGCAGACAACAGATACAAACAACACCGCATCCTGAAAGACAAGCAGACAACAGTTACAAACAACACTGCACCCTGAAAGACAAGCAGACAACAGTTACAGCTTTCAGTGATCCTGTTTTCTCTTTAGGGGGAAGGAAAAAAGAACCTAAACTCTGACCTGATATTGTGTCTTTAAATTTGCCACATTGAATCCAGTTAGCATCAGGTTTTTTTTCCTCTTATTACTTCAGTGAGTTATATTTTTCTTCTGTGCATGTTGTCTCTTATGTGCATGGAGGATGGGGATTGTGAGGGAAAATGAGTGAAATTTCTTTGTAAGGAATTACTCCCAGACAGAACTCAGGTTGTCACATCTGTCCAGCAAGTGCCTTTATCCACTAAGCCATCTTGCCAACCCCCAGAGTAGTTTTTGATTGACCCACCAGTGACTGAATGTAGCAAAATATAGGTGACTAGTGGGAAACAGTGTTATTAAACTTCTTTTTTATTATCTAGGAATAGACTTAAAATTTGGGCGGGTCATGAGGAGCTATATTGTCAGTATCAGTTAATATCACTTGTTTATTAAGTAGGAGTTTAATTGTGACCATGGTCTTCTCTGACCATTGTGTTGTTATCTGGGGTATGAAGTGGAAATTTCTGGATATGTCGTGTGATGCAGACTCACATGGTGTCTTGCTAAGGCAAGACCCGTTGGAGGACACATGATTTTTAGAGAGAGTATACATAGGACTCAACAGGCAGTGATGGGGTGCTTGCTTGGTTAACTTTGCAACACTTCCTTGGTCTCAAGTCTTTGCTGATCTTTGATTCGTGAGAAAGGCACTTCAGAGAACTTCTCTTGGCATCCTGGCTGGTCCTGGTTGTTCCCACCCACTCGGATTCCAGCGGAGGCCTGGAGGTTTCTGCTGGTTGGTGCCACAACTGCTGATTTGTGTTTGGTATCCTGACACTAATGAACTGGACTGTTGGTATAGTGACAATGGAGACTGGAATTGCTCCCCAAAACTACTTCTAAACAGGTCCACATCTCCTTATTCTATTTACCATCTTTTCTCCCCTTTTTTTGAATGGTGGGCTAGAAGTGTGTGTATGTGGGGGAGGGGTCAAAAGCATTTAAAAACTCTTATTAAAAATAGGTTTTAAGAAAATATCTAAGCTGATAGAAGTGAATTTCTAAAACTTATACATATAGATTTGGAACCAAATAAATATTACACTTCCCAAAAGAACACAGGACCATCTTATGATGGGTCTTTCTCTTGGTTGAATTAGATGCATGATGTCTATTGTTACCACGTTATTTGCTAGTCAATATTCCAAGTTTTATCTCTCCATATCTTTTGGATAAGATTCCAACTTCCTCACAGGTAGGCACAAGCCATTGCACCTTCACTGGCACTGAAGGAACGAGGGCCAGACAGCACATCATCTCTACATCACAGGCCTTCCTTTGGCTGTTTCTCTAAGGCTGGTGTCCAGACCCCAGGGTCCCAGGCCTCTGATGGCTCCATCAGGTAATTCCACCAGATGGTGCCATTTTCCTATTCCTGCTCTTAGATGCCCAATGGCCACATTACTCTTCTGCCACTTGCTCATTCTTTCTGCAATAGTTCTGGGATACTGGCGGTAGAATGAGAAGTCAAAACTCAAAGGGCAACTTTCCAAGTGAGGAAGAGGTTAAGGAAACATCTTGGATGTATGGACTTAAGCGCTGTTCAGCAAAGCCATTTTCTTGGGTGTAAAATTAGTCTTTACCCCATGGCTCATTGTTCAAGATCAATTGCAAGGGGGCTTTGTTAGTCGTATGAACTTGACATTGAAGCACAGCTCAACTAGGTGTCAACTTGGATCCTAAGAGTCCATTCCCAATACCAGAACAATATTTCAGCCAGTATTAGTCTTTGTGTTCTGTGTAGATATGGGCACGATGCAGAAGAGATGCTCAAGAGGGACACAAGAGGAACTCTGGACAACGAGTTTCTCAAATAGCCTATGCATTCAGAAAGGCCTGGTGCTTCCTTGCAAAAATGAGATTCAAATATGAATATCAGGAAGTCATTAAGAAAGATTTGAGTAAGCAGATGATTTATCAAGGCAGGGGAGGCATGATATGCCTTACATTAAGTCACAGGTAAAAATAACATTTTTAATGCTTCCGTTGCAAAAAAACCAATCATCTAGATGTTTTAAATTTGTGGCATCCCATATGTTGACCTTTCTGGATTGCTAGTTTTATAATGCCAGTATAGTCCTGTTTATGTCTAACACAATGCATCTCATCATTTAAAAAGTTTATTAGATTTTTTTTGATGTGTGTGTGTGTGTGCAGGCAGGTACATGCCACTGTGGATGTGTGAAGTTCAGCAGACAACTTTATGGAGTTGATTCTTGCCTTCTGCCTTGGTTTTTTGTTTTTTGTTTTTTGTTTTTTTTTTTTGAGTCAGGGTCTCAAACTGGGCTGCGTATCCAAGCCTAGCCTGCTTGATAACTTCCCAAGATTCTCCTGTCTCTGCCCTGTCCCATCTCACTGGAGGTATGCCAGATTACAGATACGTGTGTCTACACCTGGTGGCTTCCAGGCTTTGCCAGTGATGGTTTCACATGCCGAATCGCTATTTTGCGCCCTTAGCATTTTGACAGCTGCAGGGAGATGAGGGAGTCTCTGATACAGCTGCAGGACTATGGAGTTTGCTCCAAGGGAACAAAGAACCAATACTACTTTCCATCAGTGGTAGGGAGCTTATGAGCCCCCTGGAGACCAACTGTGGACTCTGAATACCACCCTAGAACATTAACACATCTCTCCACCCCCACCCCCACCCCTACTCCCTAACAGAGCAGTTGTAACTTCCCCCTAAACTCTGGGTTCTTTTTTTTTTTTTATTGTAACTTCTTTTAAAAAAAAAGTCAGCAGGTGTGGAATTCCAGAGCGCTGGCACTAGAGCAGTTATAACTGGATACAAATCTTGCTTTTGACACTTAGAGGCTCAGACATCTCAGTCAAATGTTTGGCTTCCTGAGTCCGGAGTCTTGTTTTCCACCTGTAACGTGGAGATAATGGATGTGGGGGCGGGGGGAAGCTCAGTGGGCACTAGTGCTTGCTCTACAAGCTGGCAGGCCTAGGCATGGCTGCCTGGAGCCCAAGTCAAGAGCTAGATGCTGTAACCCCAGAACTCCTACAGGGAGATGGGGCACAGAGGCAGGAATTACCTGGAGTCTGCAGCCGAGTGAGATAAGACCTTTCAATCAAAGAGGGAAGGTAAAAGCTGTCTTCTATGCCTTCTTCTGACCTTCCCGTGCCTGAGAACACATACCATTGAGGAGGGAAGCAGGAGGGAGAGATAGTTTTAAAACGAGAAGCTAACAATACACTGACTTCTCAAGGTAACTATAAAGATTAAATAAAATATGTGAAATGTCTGCCTAGTATAATGCTCAGCATACATTAAGTGCTGAGTTTGTATGTTACTTTATTATAATTAGAAAATGGAATTCTTTTTCCTTCTGGGGTAGTTTTAACAATATTAGGGTACTTTGAGTTGTTTGTCTCCCTCCTGCAACAGGATCTGGTTGATTACCTGGTCAGGAGATGAACGCTCTGGGTAGTTTTTCTCCATAACCACGTTTATTGCTTGGCTTTGTGGTCGAGAATCTGACCGCTTCTCCTCGACCCAAACTAATGGTTTAGAGTCAATTGCTCCCTTTTCAGTAGACATCTAGTAATACATCCTGTGAATTAAGGTGGCAATTTAGAAGACCGTATTTACAGTTTCCTATTAAAATGTCTGTTTAGAAGCCAATTGCTGTACGGACTATGCTGGTACACACCTGTAATCCCACATAGGCAAGAGGATTCATTCCGTAAATTCAAGGTTAGCCTGTGCTATATAGTGAACTGTAGGTCAGCCTGAGCTATACACACACACACACACACAGAGACAGACAGACAGACAGACAGACAGACAGACAGACAGACAGACAGAGACAGAGAGAGAGAGAGAGAGAGAGAGAGAGAGAGAGAGATGCTAGGCTTGGAAACTGTGTTTGCCTCGTTCCTTATTTCATTTATAGAATGGGCTTAATAAAGGAAGAAAAACACTGAAAAGGTGGGGAAAGGTCCCAGCTACCCAGTGAATAGATCTTAGCATTGTTTCCTTTCTTACCATTGCTATCAGTATGGTTACTCCTGGGGCTCCGGTTTCTGTCAGCACCACAAGCTCTATTTGTCTGCTGTATCTGTCCTCAAACTGAAGTTCATTTGCTAATATCTTTAATTTAAAAATCCTGAACAGCAAACTTTGCTGTATTTAAAATACCATGTATGTATTTTAAATTTGTTTTCTTTCTATGCATCCAAGTGATCTGCTTGCCTATGGGTCTGTGTACCATTTCCATATACCAGCCGTGGCCAAAGGTTGTTGGCTCCCCTCCCAGGACAGGAGTTACAGATGGTTGTGAGCCACCATGTGGGTGCTGGGAATTGAACCTCGGTCTTCTGGAAGAGCAGCATACGCTCTTCCTGGCCGAGCCATCTCTCCAGTCCCAAACCATTCATGTCATTTAATCTTTGCATGCAAAATGAAAAGACTGTTCTGCAGGCCAGCTAAATGTGAAGACAGGTTTGTTTGGACTGAATGTGAAAATAATTGCCATCAACATGGCGCAGCATTGTCTTTCTGCTCACGCTGTACGTGTCGTCTTTTTCTTTTTTTTTTTTTGTTCTCACCTCAGTTCCAAATTCCATTTGCATGGACCTGGTGAGGCTGAGTGTGGATATTGCAGAAGAGTGATGGCTCCCCTTTCCTATAGAAGCTGAAGGTTCAGAGAGAAGATTAAAGAAGTGTTTGTTATCTCTCTGCACAGGCCTGATAGGAAAGTCTCAGAGGGTTTTGGACTAGACATAAACTCTGTGTGTGTGCGTGTGCGTATGTGCTTTCCTCCCGTCCCCTTCTTTATATCTTGGTTTAAAGCATTTAGCTCCAGATTGCTTGTACTCTCTGGCTTAAAGAGCATTGTTTCCAGAGCAGAGTGTAAGAATTGGAAGATGTCAGCCGGGTTTAACTAAATGCTTTCCGAAGAGCACAGAACTCTCCAGACTCTGATGAAGACCAACCACAGGATACGTGTAACGAGACAAGATGAAGACTTTAAATGTGTCCAGCAGACAATAGGCTGGGGCCCTTTTTTTGAGGGTTGATGTTGCTGATATTTTATACTTTCTTTTTAGAAGTGCTCTCTGGGCCTGGGGGTATAGTTCAGTTGGTGGAGTGTCTGCTGAGCAGGAACAAAGGCCCTGGGTTTGTGCAGCATAGCGCTTAGTGTAGTAGTACACTGGTAATCCTACCACCCAGGAAACGGAGGCAGGGGATCAGTAGGTCAAGGTCATCTTTGGCTACTTGGGGAGTCTGAGGCTAGCCTGGGCCACGTGAGACCAGACTCATAAACAAAACAAAACAAATGCTCTCTGTGGGAAGTAAGTGTGTTTTTGCTGTTTGTTCCTGGTTTTTAAAAGCAAACCACCCTTAGACTTACTGTATTTTTTTTTAATTAGGTATTTTCCTCATTTACATTTTCAATGCTATCCCAAAGGTCCCCCATACCCACCTCCCAATCCCCTACCCACCCACTCCCCCTTTTTGGCCCTGGCGTTCCCCTGTACTGGGGCATATAAAGTTTGCAAGTCCAATGGGCCTCTCTTTGCAGTGATGGCCAACTAGGCCATCTTTTGATACATATGCAGCTAAAGACAAGAGCTCCCGGGTACTGGTTAGTTCATATTGTTGTTCCACCTATAGGGTTGCAGTTGCCTATAGCTCCTTGGGTAATTTCTCTAGCTCCTCCATTAGGGGCCGTGTGACCCATCCAATAGCTGACTGTGATCATCCACTTCTGTGTTTGCTAGGCCCCGGCATAGTCTCACAAGAGAGAGCTATAACTGGGTCCTATCAGCGAAATCTTGCTAGTGTATGCAATGGTGTCAGCATTTGGAAGCTGATTATGGGATGGATCCCTGCATATGGCAGTCACTAGATGGTCCATCCTTTCGTCACAGCTCCAAATTTTGTCTCTGTAACTCCTTCTATGGGTGTTTTGTTCCCATTTCTAAGTAAGGGTAAAGTGTCCACACTTTGGTCTTCGTTCTTCTTGAATTTCATGCGTTTGACAAGCTGTATCTTATATCTTGGGTATCCTAAGTTTCTGGGCTATTATCCACTTATCAGTGAGTACATATTGTGCGAGTTCCTTTGTGATTGGGTTACTTCACTCAGGATGATACCCTCCAGGTCCATCCATTTGCCTAGGAATTTCATAAATTCATTTTTTCTAATAGCTGAGTAGTATTCCATTGTGTAAATGTACCACATTTTCTGTATCCATTCCTCTGTTGAGGGGCATCTGGGTTCTTTCCAGCTTCTGGCTATTATAAACAAGGCTGCTATGAACATAGTGGAGCATATGTTCTTCTTACCGGTTGGGACATCTTCTGGATATATGCCCAGGAGAGGTATTGCGGGATCCTCCGGTAGTACTATGTCCAATTTTCTGAGGAACCGCCAGACTGATTTCCAGAGTGGTTGTACAAGCTTGCAATCCCACCAACAATGGAGGAGTGTTCCTCTTTCTCCACATCCTCGCCAACATCTGCTGTCACCTGAGTTTTTGATCTTAGCCATTCTGACTGGAGTGAAGTGGAATCTCAGTGTTGTTTTGATTTGCATTTCCCTGATGATTAAGGATGTTGAACATTTTTTCAGGTGTTTCTCTGCCATTCGGTATTCCTCAGGTGAGAATTCTTTGTTCAGCTCCGAGCCCCATTTTTTAATGGGGTTATTTGATTTTCTGGAGTCCACCTTCTTGAGTTCTTTATATATATTGGATATTAGTCCCCTATCCGATTTGGGATAGGTAAAGATCCTTTCCCAATCTGTTGGTGGCCTTTTTGTCTTATTGACGGTGTCTTTTGCTTTGCAGAAGCTTTGCAATTTTATGAGGTCCCATTTATCGATTCTTGATCTTACAGCACAAGCCATTGCTGTTCTATTCAGGAATTTTTCCCCTGTACCCATATCTTCGAGGCTTTTCCCTACTTTCTCCTCTATAAGTTTCAGTGTCTCTGGTTTTATGTGGAGTTCCTTAATCCACTTAGATTTGACCTTAGTACAAGGAGATAGAAATGGATCAATTCGCATTCTTCTACATAATATCCGCCAGTTGTGCCAGCACCAATTGTTGAAAATGCTGTCTTTTTTCCACTGGATGGTTTTAGCTCCCTTGTCAAAGATCAAGTGACCATAGGTGTGTGGGTTCATCTCTGGGTCTTCAATTCTGTTCTATTGGTCTACTTGTCTGTCACTATACCAGTACCATGCAGTTTTGATCACAATTGCTCTGTAGTACAGTTTTAGGTCCGGCATGGTGACTCCACCAGAGGTTCTTTTATCCTTGAGAAGAGTTTTTGCTATCCTCGGTTTTTTGTTATTCCAGATGAATCTGCCGATTGCCCTTTCTAATTCGTTGAAGAATTGAGTTGGAATTTTGATGGGGATTGCATTGAATCTGTAGATTGCTTTTGGCAAGATAGCCATTTTTACAATGTTGATCCTGCCAATCCATGAGCATGGGAGATCTTTCCATCTTCTGAGATCTTCTTTAATTTCTTTCTTTAGAGACTTGAAGTTCTTATCATACAGATCTTTCACTTCCTTAGTTAGAGTCACGCCAAGGTATTTTATATTATTTGTGACTATTGAGAAGGGTGTTGTTTCCCTAATTTCTTTCTCAGCCTGTTTATCCTTTGTATACAGAAAGGCCATTGACTTGTGTGAGTTAATTTTATATCCAGCTACTTCATTGAAGCTGTTTATCAGGCTTAGGAGTTCTCTGTTGGAATTTTTAGGGTCACTTATATATACTATCATATCATCTGCAAAAAGTGATATTTTGACTTCTTCCTTTCCAATTTGTATCCCCTTGATCTCCTTTTGTTGTCTAATTGCTCTGGCTAGGACTTCAAGTACAATGTTGAATAGGTAGGGCGAGAGTGGACAGCCTTGTCTAGTCCCTGATTTTAGTGGATTGCTTCCAGCTTCTCACCATTTACTTTGATGTTGGCTATTGGTTTGCTGTAGATTGCTTTTATCATGTTTAGGTATAGGCCTTGAATTCCTGATCTTTCCAAGACTTTTATCATGAATGGGTGTTGGATTTTTAGACTTACTGTATTAATAATATTTGGAAGAGAAAGAAAGGAAGAAAAGACAGGATAGCAAGAAGAAGAAGAAGAAGACGAAGAGGAAGAAGAAGAAGAAGAAGCAGCAATGTTTATTTCCACTTATTCAAGTTCAGCACATGAATTTCACTAGATTTTTAAAAATTAATAATATTACATACATTTAAAATGTACAAGCCGATGATTTGATATGCACATATGCATGGCGAAGTGGTTGGCTCACAAGTCAATTAGCACACCCACCGCCTCCCACCCACAGGTGCTTTTATCCTGAGAATGTGTCAGATCTACACTCTTGGCAATTTCTAGCTCTATATAAAATGTTAACCTGAGTCCCGACTGCACATTAATTAGATCCTTGTAACCTAGTTGTCTTTTTTTGGTTTTGAGTTACTCTTGTTTAGGATCTTAAATTATTGTTTTATTACCATATGGTCTTGAGTATTTTGTTGCCTGCATGTCAGTGCATCATAGTCATATCTAGAGACTGCAGAGGTCAGAAGAGGGCATTGGATCCCATGGGGTGGAAATTATAGACAGTTGTGAACTGCTGTGTGGGTACTGGGAATTGAATTAGGGTCCTCTGGAAGAGCAGCCAGGGCTCTTACCTGCTGAGACATCTCTCTAGCCTTTGTCGTTAAAGACAGGTTCTTGCTATGTAGCTGAGCTGGGCTCATACTTAGGATCCTCCTTCCTTGGTCCCCTGGAACCAGTGTTATAGGTCTGTGTAACTATATGTAACAATACCTTGCCAAGCTTGTACATCTCTATCACTGGAAGTTTGACAAAGATGTTTAATTACAGTATTATCAAAGATAAGGTTTACTCTGCTACTTAATGTCAACTGGGTAAGACAGCTTCATTTGCTCCTGTTAAATGGACTGTTTCTCTGCCCAGGACTTTCTTATGGTAGTTACTATTGGCAGACACATACTCCCAAGTCTATGTGAACGTATCACACCTATCACACGGTCTATCCTCTTGACTAACAAGAGAAACCAGGAAACCTGGACATGCTAGAGGAGGGAACTGAAAACAGGCAGTGGGGTAGGGATAGAGGGAGAAGGAGGCACCAAAGAGGGCTGAGATCGATAACAACATCTAATTATTTAATAGTTTGCTCGGGGTCAGCCTTTTTAAACAGGGTTACTCTGTTTCCTCCAACCCTCTGGACCAACAAATAAGAGTAATATTCTTTAGAAAAGGTCCTGTTATTGTTGTCAGTAACATTTTGGAAAGCACGTGCGTGAGTGTGTGTGTGTGTGTGTGTGTGTGTGTGTGTGTGTGTGAGAGTGTGAGTGTGTGTGTGTGTGTGTGTGTGAGTGTGAGTGTGTGTGTGTGAGAGAGAGTGTGTCTGTGTATATGTGTGAGTATGTGTGTGTGTGTGTATTTACAGTTCTTTTTTTATTTTATGTTATGTGTGTGGGTATTTTGCCTGCACATATGTATGTGTGTGTTTACAACATTTTCTTGTTGTCATTATTTTTTGTTTTGTTGTTTTATGTGTATGGGTGTTTTGTCTGCATGTCTGTCTGTCTGTCTGTCTGTGTATGAAGAGCATGCCTGATATTTCCATAAGCCAGAATGATACCCATTTCAACGTGGAGTTGAAGCTATAGGTGTTTGTGAGCCAACATGTGGGTGCTGTGAATCAAACCGAGGTCCTCTGAAAGAGTGTCCTGTGCTGGTAACTACCAAGCCATCACCGGCTCCCTCATTTCCTTTTCTGTTTAGTTAGAAGATGAGTAACAGGAAGAATCAGGCACTAGAGCAATGCTTTCCAGTAAGACGGAAGCAGCGGAAGTTGGAAAATATGCTCACCTGCCTGATGACTTGCTGGCTTGGTTGTGGCTTTGATGTGTGTATGAAAAGTCCTCCATAGGCTCATGTCCTCATAACAGTGGGGAGGTCACAGACCCTTTAAGAGGTCTGCTGGTGGAATTAAAGCACTAGGGGCCAATGCTTGGAAGATGGCAGCCCTGACCACTTATGCCGAGCTCTTTGCAGCCTTGGTGCCTCCAGCTTCCTTTGTGTTCCTGCTTGCTGCTTGGTTCAACTATTTCGTCCTTCACAAAATAGTCTATATTCCCTCAAATGATAAGCCAAAAGCAATGTTTCCTTCCTTCAATGGCTTCTTGATATGTGTTCAGTCACAGCACTGAGAGAAGTAAGCCAACTGTTTCCCAGGAAGGACTTTTGTGCAATTGTCAGATGCACTGTGCTGGTTAGAGACCCACACACTTTACACACAACTGAATTAAATGTCTGCCGGTCCTAGTGTTAATGTGCCTTACACTAGAGGACACCCTTTCTTCCCAGATGTTTGAAGCTTCCTGCCTCCCACCTCTGACTCCCCACCTCTCTGCTCTCCTCTTCTACCACCCTGGCCTTCCTTTGCCCTCTCTCTAGCCTGGTATTTTATATTCCCTTTCACCCGATGATCCGATCAGACTGGGTCTGGGAAAAGCAAACACGAGCTTTCTGCTCGCATTCTGCCTTCACTAATAACATCTCTCAAAGCAGCCTCCTCCCCTCTGGGCTCTCACTGCTTCCATTTTCAGGAGGGGTGGAGAAATTGTCTAGATGTGAGGCTGAGCTTCCTAATGGAGCCAAACCTAATTTTAGCTGTACTGACACTGGAAGCCATCATTGCTACCCAAGTATGGCCTTTCCCTGAACCTTCTGTGGTTACGGGCCCTGTTGATTTGATTAAGAATTTGATTAAAAACGTTCACTTTTCCTCCTAGAAAGGCTCCGATGCAGATTCCCAAGAGGCCGAGATGAGAGTAGAAAAACATCCATCCTACTTTGTGGTGTGGAAGTCTCTATGTCTGTTCCAAGAATTAAGGCGTAGTTACCATGAGCCTGATGGAGTAGGCCGGGGAAGGGGAGGAAGTGAGGGGAGCAAGTGTTTGAATACCACACTCTAACATGAAGAGAACGGGACAGGAGATGGAGAGGCTGAAGGGATGAGGGGAGGGTGTGTTTCAATTCACAAGAGCACACGGGCTGATGGGAAGGGCCAAGCTGAGAGGAAGGGCGGCTATCCCCTAGAGGAAAATCAATACAGGATAATGTAAGTTTCCTGTGAAGGCACTAAATAGGCTTTTGTGGGTAGCCATCATAAGTGACATTGTTTCTGTTGGAGGAAAAAATGTATGTCAGGTGCCACAGAAATGATTTACAAGTGGTCCCTTCCGTCATGGCTGTTCACTGCTTAAGACCTCAAGGGTTATCACTCTGGCCAACCACTTCACAGTTAGAGGGTAGGAGAAAGTACACGGGCCTGTTCCATTTCTTGGCTCCTCCACTCCTAATATGAGACAACTGTGACTCTCCCGTCCGTCCGGAGCTCACCTGTACACTTTGGACATGCATGCCACTGAGGAAGTGTTCTTGGTCCTGGGATTTTGATGATTTAACAACAGGAGTACAGCTGGGGTTGGCTGCCCAGGCCGGTGGTGTTAATGGTGCTGTGATGCTCAGGACAGGTGTCTCGGTAAAGAACCACCCTTGTTCAACCTGTAGGCCACCATGAGCGTTCCTCCCTAGGTCATCGCCAATTTTTTTGTTTTGTTTTGATTTATTTTTATTTTATGTTCATTGGTGTTTTGCCTGCATGTATATCTATGTGAAGGTGTCAGAAGCCCCGGAACTGGAGTTGTGGATATATGTGAGCTGGGAATTGAACCCCGGTCCTCCGGAAGAGCAGCCGGTGCTTTTGAACACTGAGCCACCTCTCCAGCCCCCGTCCCCATCCCCAATTTTTAAAAGCCACTTTGCTGAGTCATTGCAGCACATTTATGTGGCTTTTAAGCCATTAAGAATCTTGAAAACATCAAGGGCAACTTGCTTTTCTTAAGACAAAGCCAAGCTCTGGTTGCCGATGAACTGTCTAGCAAGCTTTTTTGCTTTCGTTTTACAGACATGGTATATTAACCAAAACTGAAACGTTCAAGTTTGACTGATCTCCACTCTTCTCTCTTGTATTTTAGGTACTGTTGGGATTTTCAGCCCCAAGGTGAGTACTCCTTAACCATACGTAGTTTTATATTAAGAATGTATCCGTGATCTCACTGTATCTTTTGAGTCTCTCCACAGAGCATGACTAGCCATTTCTGAGCAAAGTCAGTGGAGTGTTTAATTAACCTTCACCCCACTGGGCCCCCCTGCCCTGCTATTTCAGCAATGAGAGGCGCCATGCCTGGCCTGGCTGCTGGATTATTTTACGGAAGAAGAGCAATAATGTGCCTTCATTCCTTGAGTTGTGTTAGCTGCCAACAGGATCCTGCAACATTCAAGTACATCGGTGGCCGAGTCCATAATAAAATCCTTGGGTGGGTTCCAACTCGGCTAATCCTTCATTTGCCCCAGAAATAAATTCTCATGTGCTCTATCCTCCGTCACCGTGTCCTTCCACACAGACTGTCTGGCAGCCGAGAAATGTCAGAGCCGGAGCCATGTTGGAAATTCCCACGAGAACAGCGCTATCACATTTTAATATGAGCCTCGCTGCAGCCTCGCGGCTTCTAATTGCTTCCCGAGCATTGTTTTCCTGCCTTTTCGTGATGAACCCAGCATCTGGCGCGGTTCTGAGAAGCACGCCAGACAGCTGTGTGCAAAATTAAAAATAAAGGATGAGATTAGGACACATTTGTAAAAGGTTCAAAGTTGGAATGTTTGAAACTTCCAATACTGGGAGCGGGCATGCGCAGCTCCGTTTGCTCTCCTCCTCGCTGAGATGGTGGAGGAGGGCCACTGAGGCAGCTTCCTGGGGGTTCCTTCTCTCAAGTTAGAAGACAAGGAGCTTTTCACTTCCTCAGAGAGTGGCAGAGTTTTGCATCCCGCTTATGGAACGCTCTATGAATTGGTCGGCGCTATGACCTTTAAACCCCAGACCATTTCCAGGATCACTTATTGTCTTACTAGCTCTGTGTACCCCATCGAACTGAGTCTTATTGCTTCCAGGAACTTAGAGTTCAGTGATGGTACTAGGTGTGCGTGCGTGTGTGTGTGTGTGTGTGTGTGTGTGTGTGTGTGTGTATGTGTGTGTGTGTGTGAGTGTGTGTGTGCGCGCGCGCGCGTGCGTGTGTGCACGTGTGTGCGTGTGTGCGTGCCTGCCTGCCTGCCTGCCTGCCTGCCTGCCTGCCTGCCTGTCTGTCTGTCTGTCTGTCTCTCAGTGTCTGAGACTGACCTTGGGTGTCTTCCTTAGCTGTCTCTGTCTTACTGAGGCAGGGTCTCCCATCCAACCTGAAGCTCATCCCTCCCACTCTAGCTGTTACGTGGGTGCTGGAGATCTGAACTCGGGTCCTCTTGCTTACAGTTAGCACTTTATCCACTGAGCTATCTCTTTAGCCCAAATGGTATTAATATTAATTTTACTAAAATTTTACTTTCCGACTTCATATTCTGTTGTAACGTATTTTCAGTCCGCATAAGACTTTCTTTGGAAGCCAACATTATTTTTAATTTTTTAATTTAATTTTAATTTTTTAAAATATCAAAAAAAATTTTTTTGAGACAGGATCTCTTCATGTGTCTCTGGCTGTCCTAAAATTCTCTCTATAGGTCAGGCTGGCCTCAAACTTACAGAACGTTCCCAGCTTCTGCCTCCCAAGTGCTGGGACTAAAGATGCGAGCCATCATACCCAACAAAAGCTAGATTTAGTAAATGCAAGAATCATGTTTTAATATAAAAATCATGTTTGAAAAGTTGTTCTTATTTTTTTTTTCATTTTGTGTTAGTTAAAGGCAGTGTCCCGTGTAATCACCTGACTGGCATGACTACACTGAGACCCTAGATGGAGTGGTAGGAAGTGATGCATCCTTGGTAGAATGTGAGACAAATTCAGAGACTCGCCCTCTACTTCAGGGTTTAACAAGTGTTAACCAAAACCCACAGGGCGCAGGGCATGGTGGCAAAGTGTCGGAAATGGACAGAACGCTGAAAGCAAGTAGAACTAATTTCCTAAGGTGAAGAAAGGAATTAGTATCAGAAGCATGGTATAGAAGTGTACTGAGAGGAGAAAACCATTTTGGAGCTCGGCATAGGAGAGGCTTGGGAGCTGAACACAGGCACATCTCACCAGAGTCTTAGGATAGCCGTACTTCAGGCACATCCAACACTCAAGGACAATGACGGGGGAAACAGAGCAAAACTCCTCAGGAAGTAAACTGAGGAATGTCCAACCCAGAGGCCCAGAGCCTTGCTTCTGCTACAGACATGGGGTGAGGGAGAGAAGGAAGTCGTTTGATTAGTTCTTAACTGATTGTGATGGATGGGAATAATAACTGGTCTATCCCAGGTGTGACCTGGACAGGATGAAAAGAACATGGGTGTGCAAGAGACTGGCAGACATCTTGTTTGTTTGTTTACGTAGACCAGACTAGCCTCAGACTCAGAGGCCTGCCTGTTTCTGCCTCCCAAGTGCTAAGATCAAAGGTGTGTGACCATGCCCAGCACGGCAGAAGAATCTAGAAAGCCCTGGAAAACGAGGTAGTAATGGGCTGACTCCAGTGTGAAGAGACGAATGTGATGATCTCATACTTTACATTGCCTAAAAATATTGTTAAGTAAAAATTTTTTTAAGAAATCACTTTATTTTTTAATAAAAAGGCCTTACTGTGTAGTCAGGCTAGACTTGAAGTAAATGCATAGCCCAGGGGGCCCTGGAACTGGCCAGTTGTTTGCCTCAACATCTTCAAGGCTGAGATTATAGGTGAGCACTACCGTGTTCAGCTTTTCTTAGCAGTGTGTTTTTAATAATGGCGCTAAATCTTCCCATCCATTTTCACCTTCTCCTTGTTGACCCACTGTCACCTTCCTCAGTGATTAACCTGTGGGTGACAAACTCCTCAGGAGGCACTGCACACATGTCTACTCACCCCAGATAGGGAGACCATGACAGAACAAAGCATCAATGCCACCAAAGTCTAACTTGGTGGACCATGAGTTTTATTGGGGTCACTTACGGGAATGTGGGTGAAGAGTTACTTACAGGAACAGAAATGACTCAAAGACAGCTGCATCACCCCAGCATGGTGACAGCTCAAAAAGATGGGAACCTGGAGCCCACTGTACAGCCTGCATGCAGCTTAACAGGTTAGAGAGTGTCCTTTCTAGGTGTTTCAGTCTGTCTAAACCCCTTCCAGGCAGCTTGGCTGGGCTGAATCTTTTTCACACCCTGGTTTGTCTGAGAGTCTTGTTTGCAGCTTGGCTTGTTTCCTCTGGGAGGGAAGGGCCTAGTGAATCTAGTCAGTTTCAGGAACTTCCTGAAGCTATTCTGAGTTGCTTTAAGGAGCTTCTTAGCAAGGTGGCATGCTTCGGTCTCAGAGGAAGTTGTTTTTTACACAACATCATCTAAGAGGAAAATACAATCCTAAGAATTATTACTTTAATGTAAAGAAAAAAATAAACTGGACAGTTCCTTTTTTGTACTTTAAAAATATCTATCCATTTAATCCATTCATTCTTCTATCTAATCCATCTATCTATCTATCTGGTGTGTGTGTGTGTGTGTGTGTGTGTGTGTGTGTCAGTGTGCATGCGTACACACACACACACACACACACACACACGCCATGGTGGAGGTCAGAGGACAACTTGCAGGAATGGGTTCTCTCCTTCCACCATGTGGGTTTGGTAGTTTGAGCTCAGGTTGGCAGATTTAGCAGCAAGCTAGCAAGCTTACCTGCTAAGCCATCTCTCACCAACCTAGAAAAACTCTCTTGATGAGGTTAAGTATCACTGAGAAACATGAAAAGACTTGGTTCTAGGACTTCAGATAATCGCAATAATATAAGGCAGCTTACTTTGAACACTACTCTTGTCTTCCTCCTCCTCCTCTTCCTGCCCCTCCTCCTCTCCCTCTTCTTGTCTTGTCCCTCTTCCTTTCCTTCTTTCTGTCTTTCCTCCTCTCCCTCTTCCTACTGCCTTTCCTCCTGTCCCTCCTTCTGTCCCTCCTCTCCTCCCCTTCCTCCTTCTCCCCCTTCCTGTCCTTCCTTTCACCGTCTTTGTTACTATTGTGTGTGATGCTGCAGATTGAGGCCAGGGCCTTGCACATGTCACGGAACTACACACCGAGCCAAAACAAACAAATGAACAAAACAACAACAACAAAAAGCATTGTTTTAGATTTAAATTTTCCTTTAGTTACAAAGGAAAGCTGTGAGGAGTTTGCCGTGGAGTTGTTCATGCTGTAGCCATCAGAATCTAAAAGATGATGTTAACTGGCTGTCTAAACAGCACTCTGCTTTGACCTTCAAGTTTGATGACAAGATCCATCTTAAGTCACGGCACAACTCGATTTCCTTCATTTTGTTTTGCTCTCTCTTTTTATAAGATGAATTAATTATTGACAGTTTTAATGCAATAAATCAAAATTTCATATAGAAGGTATAATGTATATAGTTCAAAATTTATTGTCACAAAAATATTTTTTGAACACTAGCTGAAGTTCCTATCAGGGACCCAGAGTGTAAAACAGATGTCACAATACTTAAATAAAAACTTTGTGAAAGCCAGTGAGTCTATTTTGAAATTGCCTTTAAGGGCTAGAGAAATGGCTTAGTGGTTTAAGAGCACCAGCTGCTCTTATCCTAAAGGTTTGGGATTTGGTTCTGAGAACCCACATAATGGCTCAAAACCATCTGTAAGTCTAGTCCAGGGGAAACTACACCCTCTCCTGGCCTCCACTTGCACCAGGCCATGCATACACATGGTACACAGGTATACATGTGGGCAAAAATACCTATTCACAACCAATAAAATAATATTTTCAAAAAGTAGTCTATTTTTAAAAAAGACTTATTTATTCAGTATTGTGTGTATAAATGTGGACATGTATGTGACATAGCACAAGCAGAGGTCAGAGAACAACTCTATGAAGTGAGTTCCTCTTTTATATAGGTCCATGTGTGCATCAGTATGTGTGCATGTATGTGCGTGTGTATGTTCATGTGTGTATATATGTGTGCGTGTGTGTGTGTGTGTGTGTACATCCACATGTCAAACTCAAGTCACCAGATTTGCCCAGCAAGCACCGTTACCCGCTGAGCTGTCTTGCCAGCCCTCACTTTGTTTTTGCACACGTTTATAATCCTTAGGCTGTGGATGTACAGTGCTTGCCTAGTGCAGCTCGGGCTCTGGGTTTGGTCCCCAGAACTGCCAAAAGGAATCGTGTTGAGGTTTATTAAAACATAAAGGTTATTTTATTTCTATCATGAGGCCCAGTAGATTATTGCATACGTTCATGTAGCTAGATGTAAAAACACACAAGCAATGAACTGCTTGCTCCCCTCTGTTTTATTTCAAGTTCATGCTTTACATGGGAAGAACACAGGTTTGAAGCAGATTTGAGTTGGAAGCCCAGGTCTTCACAAAAGCTCCGTGAGGGTTGGCAAGCCCTTTAACTTCTGGAAGCATCCATTTGCTCTTTCATACAGTCTCACTATTATGGGCTTCACTGTCCTGAGTAACATAACATGATAACCTGAGAACAATGGCGCCTGCCTTGTGGTAGCAAGTGGGGCTTTAAAGAGACAACAAGGATTATTTTATATATATCAAAATAAAGCTAAGCATGATGATGCGCGTGCAGAGCTTTAATAATAAATGTTTCTTATCTTTCCATAAAACTGGTCCACTCCAGCTGAGCCCTACCCTGGGACCCTGTAAGCACACATACGCCTCTGTGAGGTTTACAGTCATAGGGCAAGAAAACACAATTCTTGCCGGTAAGCCTATAGCGAGTGTTCAACTGATGGGCTTATTGCTTGTACAACGTCTGAAGCATGTGGAAAAAGACCACGCATACAGCTTCACTTCTTACCCCGACCACCACGGACTTGAGATGTGTAGCTCTGACAACTACAAGAAGCAGAGCCGGAAAGCATCGAGGAAACACCATCTTTACACGGAGGGGCAGGGGTAGGATTACCTTTGAAGTCTTGGAGAAGTGTTTTTGAATTAATGGAGTGCGCTGTGACTTTACTAAGTTCTATTTATGAAAATGCTCTTTGCCTCCATGCCAAGGGGCTTTAAGCACAGTCTTAAGAAGGATTTATACAAAGAAACACAGTCCAAATTTATGATGTGTTTGCAAATGTAAGAAAAAGTCCGCATTTACAGTATTTGTAATTTATTGGTGAGTGTCTTTCTACCACTCTCCCTGGAATGCTGGTGTTTTATAAACACGGGCACTGGTTACAGACATTGACTGTCCTAACCGAGGCTACTCTTTTAAAGGGGATTCTTCTAGCATGTTTTCTATGTCTCCTGGGGGATTAATGAGGGAAATACACTCAGAACTAATGCCCCTGCCTTTGGCTTTGGTCCAGCCTTTTAGCATCAACAGTCTTGACAGGTTCTATGCCTTGACTTCTTTGGGGGCACTCCCCCCACCTTTCCATATTAGCTGCATTTTTAACACATTAATCTGTAGGAAGAGGATACACACACAAGCTGGCTTTGAAGTTAGTACTCAACTTTGATACCTTTTCAAATATTTCCCTTTCTTTTGCATCTACTGTTCAGGTTTTCGAATGAAATCATTCACTTTGAAATTAGTTTACTAATTTCACTGTCCAAGAGAATTGGATTTTTTTTTTAAGTGAAGATATATGTCTGTATTCCGACAGCGAAACAATGTGCGTGCCTGGTGCCCAGAGAGGACAGATGAGGATATTAGACCCCCATATGTAACTAGAGTTACAGACTGTAATGAGCCACCATGTGGATGCTGAGAATTGAGCCTGAGTCCTCTGGGAGAGTATCTAGAGCTTATAACTACTGAGCCATCTCTCCAGCTCCATCTTTTTTTTTTTTTTTTTTTTTCCGTTTTGAAGTCGGTGCATTCCAAGATTTTTATGTTCCTTCTAAATGTGTATTCTGGAGTAGAAAATATTGAAACAAAAGAAAAAGTTACACACACACACACACACACACACACACACACACACACCCAAACAACCAAACCTAGCTTGATACTGGAAAGATAGTGCAGCAGTTAAGAGCACTTCCTGCCCTTGCAGAGGACCCAGCTTTGCCTCCCAGTATGCCCATCAGGAGGCTCACAACCGGGGTGGCTGAGGTGTCACTAACAGGAAAAGGACATTTATGTTATGGGCGAGGAGATTTATATGATGCATAAAATCAAACTTGCAGTTACTGCTGACTCTACTGAGGTCAAGAGGGGAAAAACCAATCTTGTGAACCCTCTCTGCCTTTGTCAGCTGATCTGAATGTAATACACACTTGCCAGCCTGGGAAGGTTACCGATCGTAACTCATCCCTAAAAAGATGTTTTCTGGCCAGATGTAGTGTTACACACCTGCAGTCCCAGTGCTTGGGAGACTGAGGTAGGAGATCAGATGTTCTAAGCCAGACTGGGCTACATGATGGGATTGTGTCTCAATCCATCCATCCATCCATCCATCCATCCATCCATCCATCCATCCATCCACCTAGCCAACCATAAAAATCTTCCTAAACTTAGAAACTTTAAATTCTACATCTATCTATCTATCTATCTATCTATCTATCTATCTATCTATCTATTGGTTATCTATCCATCTGTCTGTCTATTGTCTATTTATCTGTCTGTCTGTCTGTCTATCTATCCATCTTTCTATCATCTTTCTATCTACCATCTACCATCTATCTGTCTGTCTATCTATCTATCTATCTATCTATCTATCTATCTATCTATCTGTCTGTCTGTCTGCCTATCATCTATTTACCATCTATCTGTCTATCTATCTGCTATCTATCTATCTATCTATCTATCTATCTATCTATCTATCTATCATGCATTTGCATGTGTGTACTCATCAATTGTTGTTACATGTGTATGTATATATCCGAATATATTCCTAAATATAACCATCTCAGTCTGTACAATGTTACTCCTGTGTCTGTTTCAGGGCTGACCGTTTGGTGCTGATAACCGACTGGTGTGCTCTTCCCTGGAGAGGATCGTTTCTCCTGCTCTCAGCATTCTGTAGCTGCCTGCGGTTCTTTGTGTAGCGTTGAGGCCTTATATTATTTTTTAAAGTGTCTCGAATAGATGGGGTCCTGTGGGGTACTTTCCTGTCTAGGTGATTGACAGTCCATTTGGATTAACTCTTAAGGGATCAGACAACGGAATATTCTTTCCTTTACCAGAAAGCCTCTGGCTGTGGGATAACCAACGGATGCCTCTAACCCTTAAGATTTATACACTCTGTTTGTGCTAACAATGCTTCAGTAAAAATGACAGGGAGATGTTCCATCTGAAACTTCTGGTTCAGGGGACTGAACACCGAGTTGACAGTGCTGTTTGTAAGAGGGCTGGCTTGTTAAGGGTTGACCGTACAGGTGCGGTGTCACATGCATGAGCAGGAATCTCTGTTTGACCTTGGTAGGGGCACAGGAGTTGGGATCTTGTCAGTTTTCCATTACAGCCTTGGTGGTTACTAGAGGTCTGCATTAGTCACAGAGATAACTCCCCTGTCTACTGTATGTCAAAAGCTGCTTTGCACCCACACTCTAGTCCTTAGTGTTCACTGTTTCATCCTTATCCCTTGGGCTCAGATCCAGCAGTGGCCTGAAGAAAGTACTATCTCATTCTTTTTTTTTAAAAAAAAAGTGATTTATTATTTATATACATGTGTATGAGCCTGCATCAATTTATATGCATATGCAGGAGCTCGCAGAAACCAGAAGAGGGCGCTATACCCCCTGGAACTGGAGTTACAGGAAGTTGTGAGCCACCATGTGGGTGCTGGGAACTGAGCTCAGGTTTCCTTCAGGAGGGGCAAGCACCATCTCTCCAGCCCATCTCACTCTTTTTCAGCAAAAGATGCTAGAAATGGAACTAGCCTGATCATTTCAAGAGATGTCTTAAGTCATGGAGCATAATAGACCCTGGAATGAACTGGGATTACAAAAAAAAAAAGGTAACAAAATGTGGACTTCTATGTTTTCAAGCAACTTTCCTACTAGAATACTTAAAGCATGGTGATTCCAAGAAGAGAAGTGGCAGATTCCAAGCTACTCTTAGGTATGGGCCGCTTGAGCTTGTTTTCTGTGTTGCAGGGTCAAAATGCCCACAATTCCATGTGATTGTACAGAAAAATACTTCAAAAATTCAGCATATTGATCTGACTAGGCCTGAAATAGTTGTATTATAGTTAGTGAGCATGGAATCCTTGCAAAAAAGAAAAAGATATTTTAAAAGCCATCCCAGCAATGAAGAACCATACATTTGAACCGTGAATGAGGCTGCTTCCTTCCCAGTCACATGTGGAGTGGAATCGCTCCTGTGAGCTCACGTTGCTGGCTGTCATTCAGTATTCTTTGCCTTTGCATGATGATCATGATTTAGAAAGCACGCAGCCTTGGAGTCAGTGGATTAGGGAGGAGCTTTAGAATCAGACAGGGCGGGGTCAAAGCCTCGCTTTCCCACTTCTAGTCACTTCTGAACTTTGGGTAATTTGTCAAGTTGTTTTATTTCTATATCACGGTTTCTTCATCTGTATCCTTTTTGGGATACTAACATGTCCCAGGGGTATACCTGAAGAGCCTAGACTAGAGCCTGTATAAAGTTCAGAATACAGCAAGTTGTTCCATTCAGTATTGTAGCTGACTGTCTCCTGAAAATTAACACATACTGAAATGAAGTTGAATAGCTTACAGTAAGAGTGAAGGACAGAGAATAGAGTGGTCCAAAGAAAGCAACCACAGACCAGTGATTCTGGGTTACGGTTGCCTAGCGGCTAGACTATCAACATATTTGTATTTATCTGTGTACCGCCAAATGCAGGTTCACACAGTTTTTAAAAATTCTGTCAAGATCTCATAAGTAGTGAAAATATTCTAACTCAGCAGGTTCCATTTTGGTACCAGTGAGAACAACAGCAGGCAGTGGGATGTGCTCCAGTAAGGCTGGAACAGCAAATGACAGACTGTAGGTTGCTTTATGTGTGTGTTGTCACATATACAATTATCTCATTGTGTCTGTTGCTGCCAGCCCTTCAGTTTATTAACATCCAGGAGCCCTTATCCAAAAATCTAAGCAGGGTTAAAGATCACAGCATTTTCCAGAAATGACAGGGGCAGGAGCAGAAGAGTTCATACTGCGTGTATCTCTCTGTCTGTCTGTGTCTGTCTGTCTGGATGGATGGATGGCTCTGGCTCTGGCCCTGGCTCTATGTATGCTTTTCTGTCTGTGTCACTCTGTTTCTACCTGTCAGTCTGTCTGTTATGATTGTCTTCCATTCTTTCTTTCCCTTTTTGAAAGAGCTACGCTGATGCTACGCACTGCAGCTCACCCTACTGGCTAAAATGAGAAACTGCACCACAAAGGACCATTTTCTTTAAAAGCGGAGGAGGGGCTACTTTGGAAGACAGTCTTAGCCAGTCCTCTCCAGTTTTCTGCTCGCTGGTTTGGTTCACTTGAGAGTATTATTAATCTGTGCTATCCTTTGGGTTGCTAGATTCACAGGTGTTCCCTAGTGACTGTTCTCTGAGCATCAATTTGCTTCAATTTCTTATTATCTACACCATTCCATTCTTGCACTATTCTTAGTGTGGCCATGTAATTAGTTAGCAGTATTCAGAAGATAGAGAATTTGCACTCAGAACTCAAGCTCAGACTACTTGTCATGGGAGACCTCGGAACAACTTTAAAAAGTGTAATAGATGGAAGCTTGCTCTACCCGGATGACTCTCATCCATTCTGCAGAGTTAATGACATTTGGTACTGTTACACTCACCGCCAGGGCCTTGGAGGCGAGGGGTGAGAGTGGCAGGGAATATTTATACATTGAGTTATGGATAGATAGAGCAGGAGGGAAAAGATGGGCAAGAAGTCAGACTACATAGAACAGAGAAGAATCTGAGACCTTCACTGTCCGTGAATTAATCGCAAGAACCAACCACGCAAGTCCAAATGGATATTTAGGAGTCGGTGAAGCCTCACAGATGTTCTGTGGAAAACACCATACATTTTCTAATGCATGAGTTTGTGCAAAATGGTATATAATTTATACTGCAAGTATTGACAGATTCCCCTCCCGACCCCGACTTTGATGTCACAGGTGTGCTCAGTAATATATTCACGTGTGAATAACGCTTCACGTACCTGGTCACATCCATATACAGCACGTTTCTTTAGATCCAGAGGCTTAGGTGAAGGTTACAAGGTGTCGCCATTTTGGTGGCACTACCAGAGTTCAACTTTGGGAACTGCATTAGTGTTAAATTGGTCTGAGAAAAGCTGGCCATATCAATGCTACCAAGCATGAACGCTAACTGGATTTGGATCAGGAAACTTTATTTATAGCATTTTAGTGAGGATTTATTAGTTTAAAGAGGGAGCCACATGCCTCGTGGGTTCTTAAATATCAAATGGAGCAGGAAGTTCTTGTTCTCTTTTTAATGTCAACAGTCGTAACAGCAAAAAACAAAAACCACCCAAAATGACAATTTCACACTAGTTTCCATTTCTGTATATTATCCAAAGACATGAGAAAAAAAAGTCATAACAAAGCCAGGACGTTTTTTAACCATGTGACACATAGTTGCTTACAGGTGACAAACAGATTTTATGAGAGCACACTCACAATTAATTGGAAGAGAGATAAACGGCAGAGACTTATACCGACATGAGAAAAACTAACGAGCCTTTATATACATCTATTGAGCAGAAAACGTGTCTTTATGTTTTATGTTATTTGTTCTTGTAATTCATTGAAGTTTTTTAAATGCTCAACCTGTTTTCCTGTCTCTTTTCGTCTCTTCGGTAAAATTGTCACCATGCCCTGGCTGTGTCCCCAGATAGCACCTGCAGGTTCAGAACTAGACTGGGTTGTCCAAAGACCTGTAAGGGGAACGTTGTGGTTCATTTTTCTCTGACTCCATTTGGAGTTGAATTAGTAGATGGAAGTTTTTAGCAGTTTAATTCACTCCTCCATAAAGTTTATGGAGCAGCAACAGCTGGTTGAATCCAACGCAGCAAAAGCCAACTTCCAGTGGCCAAGCCATTGTTTCTGAATTAAGGGGGAAAACTCATTAGCCGGTAATGAAAACACAGAATAAAAAACAAACAACACAGAAACCCTGGCAAATAATTACCTTACACCCGATACAGAGCTGTTCTATCTTCCTGCTCCAACCTCAGAAACTCCCAACTTATCACTCTGCAAAGCATGAATGGAATTGAGTCTGGCTCTCAGAAAAGAAGAATAGAGAAATCACCCCCAGGATGGGCCCTCAGCACAGGTGCCCAGTGGAGAACCTGTCATTGAATATACCAAGGAGCGGATGAAGCACCCAATTCTTATGACACTTAGAATCGAGGAACAAATTACCAGCTAATGGCAGGTGAACCCCTGATAGAGTTCCCCTAGATCTTGTTTAGAAATACAAAAGAAAAGGCTGAAGGCGGCGGAGGTGATTAATGGAGATATAGTGTGTTAGAATATATATCTGTAGAGAAATATATTGATTCCGAGTGAGTTGCAGTGGGAAGTGTGTCTCCAGCGGCAGAGGGGCTGGCCTGTGAGAAAGCCACTCTAAGCAGATGGAGTTCAAAGCCCTAATTGTTCAGCTGCTGAGTGGAAATGTCTGTCACTGTAGCTTGTGATCATTTATGTCTGATCCCACTGGATCCTAGTTGGAACGGGGACTGTGAGAGCGGCCGACGAGTCCAGAGAACGAGAGTGGCTACACTTTAAGGAAAAACCATGCCTTTTAACTTAAGCCCATCCAAAATGACCACAGTAATTGTCAATTCTATAAAACTTTTCACCCATGCATCTCAACTAGTTGTAATCATTTTAATTACACCAGAGCATCTATTTTTATGCACCGTGATAGGCTCAATTCTGTGCAAGCCCAAGGGAGGCGAGCCACTGGATGTAACTGCTAAAACACTTATGACATCGTCGAGAACTAATCGCATTTAAGTGTAAGGCATATTTCTCAATGTTTTTCTCACCAGCAGCTGTCTGTCATGCTGACACAGGCTCTGTAGGAAGTGCTGAACTGTAATCGCTCCTTGCTGCATACGAAGACGGGGGCACAGGTACCCATGGTACCCAATGCATTGGCGCGGCTTAAAGTCCACCTGTGTAACTATTCCGAAACCACCGGGATCACATGGAAGTGACTGTACTTCTGAAGTGAATAAATCAAGTGGCGGCTCCTGGCAGGTGTTGAGGGTGAGAGTTTTAGACAAGGCAGCTGTGAATCCAATCCGTGTGCTGGACTGGATCTTGGAACACAAAGAAAGGCAGTAATGAAAAGTCCCAAGCAGTACAAAGAAAGGTTGAGCGTAGCAATATTAATTTGCTGGTTTGGCAGATAGATTTCACTCACGGAAGAAGCTGGCACGGAGGAAGGCTAGAGGAAGGCTGTATAGAAGCTATGTCATATCTCCACAACACTTTTATAAAACTTATTTTAAGGATGGGCACCGTGGTGCGTGCCTTTAGTCCCAGCACTTGGGAAGCCAGGGTAGGAGACCCTCTGTGAGTTGGAGACCAACCTGATCTACACAAGCAGGTTCCAGGATAGCCAGGACTATACAGAAAAACCATGTCTCAAAACAAAACAAAAAACAAAATACAAAAAAAATTTTAAAACAATTTTTGCAAATCCAAAACAAATCCAAAAACGTCCCCTGATCATCATAATCTTTTAGATGTTAGACTGGAGAGGGTTGGGCTCCTCCACTTGGTGGTTTTATCAGGTATATGAAGCAAGCAGAATGATGGTTGAACAGAGATGTTTAGTATATCCTATGAATGTTAAATTTTGATCGGAACATATACTATTTTTACAAAGGTTTTCAATTTGTCTCCAAAATGAAAACCCCTTTCATTGCTGCAGGTCCGCTTACAGTTTTCTAGCCAGGCAGTTCATTTACATCCTTGTTGATAATGTGATCTCAGTGGCTCTGCCACGGTGTAAAATTTGAGTGTTTTAACCCTCTGTCCAGTATCTGAGGTTTTTATTGGATAGCAGTCGCACGGGGATGCTTACACGCTCGAAGCTTGGGGAACGTTTTGTCAGGTTTTAGCTAGCCACTGCCGTGTCAGGTAGAAGAATTTTTTTTCCCCTATAATAAACTCTATAGTTTATTTTTAAAGTCCTATGCATGCAGATGTTCTGGGTATTTGAAAACAAGTCTGGTTTGTGGAAAGAGAAGACCACAGTCATTTTTTTTTTCAAATCATTTTATCTCCTCCCAGTCCTTATAGTTTAATTGTAGGAAATAAACCTTTAAAGCCAAGCAATACAGATTCCTTGCAGGTTGTTCGGTTTCAGTGTTCCCTGGTTGGAATCCCGGGCCAAAAAGCACTACAGTGTTTACTGAGATTAGCATTGGTGATTTCCTTTGGAAATTAGTATCTGAGAGAATATTAAATTCAGTTGAAAAATCCCGTTTTCATGTTTGTGAAATGAACCAAGCAGCTGTCGGCGCCTCTTCACCAGCAGGCCTGTACCTCTGTTTGGGGGATTTTTTTTTTTTTAAAGGAAAACAATTTGCAATGCTTTCATTTTCTTCCGGTTTCTGAGTGAGCAGACATCCTCTGCCTGAACCTTTTAAAGTATCATAATAGCACTGGCCACTTCTACAAAATACAATTCAACATAAGTCGAAAACACCCGAAAGAGATTAGCGATGTTTTAATTGCATAATTCAGTATTGTATATACATTACCTTTTATCAAAGTCATTTTGCAGAACAAATATTACCTTCCTCTGGCTTTTGGAGTCCCTGAGAGAGGTTGCTCTCAGGCTGTAAACCAGAATTAGAAGAGCGAACTTTATTAAGGTTGCAAAACAAGGAGTGATTTCAATAGGAATAGAATCCAGTCTGGGTTCTCTCGGTTTACGGCTCTGATTTTTCAGGGTAGGACAGAGTATTGACCTTGCTACATTATATTATATAGAGAAGATTAGGCCTTTGTATCATTCCTTCCATTTCATTTAGAAATGGGAAGAAAAAGAGGCCTTCAGGGTAAAGGTTGTAATTCACAGAGATGTAGAATATATGAAAACAAATTTATACAGCTAGGTTTTCATTTTAAATGTGACAAAGCAATTACTCTTTTGTGGCGAAAGGTCTTCCCACGCTACCAGTTGCTTAGTGCTAGTGTGGAAGGTTTCGCACACAGGTAAGGTAAGTTGGTTCTTAAAGTTGGGTCTCTGTCATCTCTCTCGTGCTAGCAGGAGTGGCCACGGACATCAAGTAAGGGATGCTGCTGTCTTTGCAAGCACCTGAAGACACCTGTAAATGTGCATATCAAGACGTCCAGTGGGTGACTTGATTTTCTTTCTCAACCCTCAGGAGGTGACCTTGGCCAGGACGGCTCTGATGACAATCTGAGTGGGACTCACGGCCCACCCCTCACGTCAGAAGCATCCTTTTGGTCAGATTATCAGGACGAGGGTGAGTGTCACCTCTCTGGGTGTTCCTGCCTGCCTTTTCGGTGGCCCTCTCTGCCTCTTGTCCTTTGGTTCCCAGCAATGCCTTTTCTGTGTTGGTGAGCACTGGTGGGCAAAGAGCACCTACTTGCTTTGCTGTGGTGCTCATCCCCTAGGGTAATTTGGTGCTCCCACAAGTTAACGTATTTAGAGAAACACTAACTCCACAGGAGAAGACATCATTATTGATCTTTGTGTAAAACAGAAGCTCACAGAGTATGAGGGAATTTTAAGACCACAGGGCCCAGTTTTTCCCATCCTTTTAGATCTTTTGGCTTCACTGAGATGCCCGGGAGTTCGGGAGTTGGGATCCGTGCTCACCGACAATTGGGTTATTAATTTATTGTGAGGTATTTGAGACCTTTGAGCCTGTTTACTGTATCATCTCACCTGTACTCACACATCTCTGGCTAAAACCGGTGTTGCTCACGGGAACGCGCCAAACGGACTCAATGCAAATCTCCCCGCAGCGTCAATTTTATTTGAGTTTTTGTAAATTGGAGGACTTAAAGAATTTCGTTGTGATAAATATCTTCTAAAGCATATATAACAGCAGACAACACATAATGCAAAAATATCCACGAATTTCAGGTCTATTAGTTTAGAGATTGCGGCCTGGTGGCTGCCAGCTTCTGGTGCAGGCTTAGATTTCCCAGGGGTGGGAGGTTGCTGGGCTCTTCTGGCATCCGGCCACAGGAGCAGGAGGTTTGAGCATCTCTGTGTGCACAGTGTTCTTATCAAACTCTCTCATGCCTTTCCAGTGGGAGGAAAGGCTGAAGATGTTCCCGAACCAAGTAGCAAATGGGAAACGTATTATCCTTAGGGGCTGCGGATAAAATTGGTAAATTATTCCTTGTTTCTCTTTATGGATCCAAATTCTTCTGGTTTTTTTTTTTTTTTTTTTTTTTTTTGCTAAATTTTAAGAAGGTACCGTCCCTATTTTCTCTCTCTTCACCTATTCATCACTTGCTTTCTTTCAGTTTTTGATGAGTCTTATATTTCTCTTTCATTACATTGATACCTCCCACCTCAGAGCAATGGATTGAGTTGCATAGGAATATTTTTTGTCTGGCTTGAGCTTCCTGTGGTAGTAAAGTGAGCGGTACCCACACGCTTAAAGCTGGTAAGGCCCACTCAGCTGCAGGTGTTGCACTAGCAACACTGGGCTGAAAGCTTAATAATTACCTTGGTAGCTGGCTAATAATTCTAGAAAATTAACAGTGCAAAACGTGAAGAAACTAACCTTCCACTTGGTTTTGATTAATCTAATGCTTGACAGAATCAGAACAATGGTTCTTCGTTAATTCATAGGTCACCTGCTTGGTATTTCCAGCTTTCCAAAATACAGCTGAGAGCACAATAAGTAAGCCAGAAAGACCTCGGAGCAGAAATAGATGTCGATGAATTCCTGAATTCCCGGTTAATGCTTGGCTTTCTTATTCTCGGGAGTGGCTCTGAGGCCCTCACTGGGGGAAAACCTTTCTTTCCTTAGGAATTAATTTGTATTACAGTGTTTCGGTTTCTCAAGCCACAGTAAAGCTTCAAATTAGTAGAAGGGACACTGTGAGCTGAGGGTCCTGGCAGACAACTATTTGGGAGGATCTTGAGTTCTAGGCTAGCCTGGGCTAGAGGATCTTGAGTTCTAGGCTAGCCTGGACTAGAGCAAGACCCTGTTTCAGAGGGAAAAAAATGAGGAAGAGAAAGAGGAGGAGGCAGAGGAGGAGAAAGAATCTGGAAAAGGCATCAACTAGAACTCGACCCTGAAGGTAAAGAGTAAACTAGGAAAACCAGAACCTAGAATCTGGGCTGTAGCTCAGTGTAGGATACTCGCCTAACATATGCAAGGCCTGTTTTGATCCCCAAGACCGCAAACAAACAAACAAACCAGCCACAAACAAAACAAAGCAAAACAAAAACATACAAAAGAGAGTTCCTAAAATAAATAGAACAGTACACAAAAAGGTAAGGTCTTTAGGTAAAATTTGTACAGAAATTTATAAAACTAAACCATAGCAATCTGGGACTTACTTGTGTCCTAGAAAGAGACTGCTCACATCTTCCCTACCTAACCCCCCCCCCAACCCCCATGTCCTAGAGAGAGACTGCTCACATTCTCTCCCAGATGAATCAAAATGCTGAAAGCTGGCAGGTACTGATCACTTCCTATGTGGCTTGACTTTGTGTCCTGAGCACCTCTGATACATTGGTTAGCCCTCACTGCAGCTCTGAGAGGTAGATGTTAGCATTTACCTTCATCTTACAAATGAAACCCTGGGACCTAGCAGAGGTAACTCACCCCATCCCACCACTGTTGGGTAGGGGGACCGTGATTTGTACCTGTTGTGTTGGTTCCAGAAGCCCTGTTGCTAACCTAGTTAGTGTTGTAACTCCTGCCCCATCTAAGTTATCCCTAAAGATGGAGCTGCCTTGTAGATATTTTGGCTCAGATGGTATAAGCAGTACATTTAATGCTTAAAATATTTTCATAAGCAACCGGGGGGTGAAGGGAATGACTCACTTGGTAAAGTGTATGCTGTGCAGACATTAGGACCTGAGTTTAGACACCCAGCACCTACATCAGGGAGCAATCCATGCCTGTAATTCCAGTGGTCAGGGTCGGGGAGGGGGAACCAGGAAGATCCTGGGGCTCTCTGGCTAAATCAGTGGGCTCCAGGTTCACTGGGAGACCCGGGCTCAAAAAGTAAGGTGGAGAAGCAATGAGAAAAAACCCTTGATGTCAACCTCTGGCCTCTGCATGAATGTGCATCAGGTGGTGGAAGCAAGTGTTCAACTGTGTGCACATGTGCACACACACACACACACGCACAAACACACACATACACAAACACATGCACAAGCATGCACCCCCACATAAATACAACGCTTTTTTTTGTGTTAAACATAGCTGAAATTTAAAAGTTTTGCATTGGTGGATCTGAGATTATAGTTCATGGAAGAACACTTGCTTAGCTCCTGTGTGTGAAACCAGGCATTGTATCCGCAACACTGAAAATAAAAATCATGTTAAAAGACGTATACTTACATGTGGAACATTCCAATGTGGAAAACTGTTTCATAAACACAGAAAGAGAGGCTGAGATGGCTCAGCAGTTAAGAGCACTGTTCTTCCTAAGGGCCCAAGTTTGGTTCTCAGCACCCACATTGACTGGCTAACAACTACCTGTAATCCAGCTCCAGGGGATCTGATGCTCTCCCCTGTCTCCCCAGGCATCCCCACACTTGTGATATATACCCATACATAAATATATACATACAACACACACACATGCACACATATGTCTACAAATAAAATCAAATACTGAGTAAGAGTTTCCCAAAAGAGAAGTTAATTATATTAGCAATACTAAGCTCTTCCAAGATTTTCTGGTCTTTCACATCAGCACATGAAAGGTAAAGCCACCCCCTCCCCAAAGTGACACAGTTAACAGCAGAGATAGGGACAGATGCATGAATCTGTGTTAGAAACTTCACTATAGCCCGACATGATGTTTGCGTTTCTGCAAACCAGTGAATCTAAAACACAACAAGAGCTCTTGATGTGTAACAGGCAAGATGGATGCTGCCATCCTCTGAGGGTCAAACACGCATAAATTTCCTGTAAAATTGAGGGAGGGCATATAGAGAGCCTTGAACTTGGGGTGAACTTTGAGATTCTGTTTAGTTACGTTTAGCATTATCGAGATCACTAATGCATTGTGCCATGTGTCTAACAAGGCCTACTTAGAGATTCCAAGGCACCATGGGAAGGATAAGCCTTGTAAGAGGATCGGGCTCCTGTCCTCATGCCTCACCGCCTCCCTCGGAGACACATGGTCACTCAATACTAAATAGACGCAAAGGCGGTGCCCCCCATTTGCTGGCAAGACAGCAGCAGCCATACTTTAGGAAGAAAATAGGTTTAACTTGTTCTGAAGTGACATTTATTTTAAGCTTTTAGAATTTTATCTGTACTAGAAGTCATCAAAATGTTTTAGCTTTGTTTTCTTCTACCCCTCAAGTCAGAACAACATTCTTAACTTAGAATTATTGAGGGACACGCAGCCTGACTGGCTGCCCACAGCTTTACTGATAAGCAATAACCATGATGCATGTCATGTTTAGGTCATGCCTTGTAGAAACTACAAAGAGTCCTAGGAGAGCATGGAATTTTGCCCAGTTGCACAGGAGACAGAGAAAGGCAGAGACAAAGAGACAGAGAGAGACAGAGAGAAGAGAAAGACAGAGACATAGAGAGACAGAGAAACAGAGAGATAGACAGAGAAACAGAGAGACAAAGAGAGCAAGACAGAGACAGACAGAGATAGAGAAAGACAGAGACACACAGAGAGACAAAGAGACAGAAATACACAGAGAGAGAGACAGAAAGATAGAGACAGAGAGATACAGACAAAGAGAGACAGAGACACAGGGAGACAGAGAGAGACAGAGACACACAGAGAGAGACAAAGAGGCAGAGAAACAGAGACAGAAACAGAGAGACAGAGGCAGAGACAGACATACAGAGAAACAGGGAGAAACAGAAAGAGACAGAGAGATAAACAGAGACAGAGATAGACAGAGACAGAGAAACAGACAGAGACAGACAGCAACAGAGACAGAGAAAGGGGCAAGGGAGAGAGGGAAGGAGGGATGACAGAAGGAAGGGAGAAAGGGATAGATAGAGAACACCAGCTATAGACTAAACCATGCATAGAGTTGAGAGTGTATTGCTACCTGATTACAATTCTGCTTTCCAGTGTGAATGCCCAGAATTCCTGGCAGGCTCTATCCTGTGGCGAGACACTCACAGAACACAGCTCTGCCACTGGGAAGGAGGACTTGCTAACAGGGACTGACATTTAGATTTCTGAACTGAAAGCGTAGTTTCTTCCATTGGGAAGGGAAGAAAACGTTGCATATCGCATCTAACCAAACCAGGAATCAGGCAACTCTGGGTACAGTAACAGAACAAAAAGCAATCTCCCGAGAGCTCCCGTATCTCATTTATTTTAGTGTCTAAAATCTAGAGTGGATTTCAATGCATCAATAAACCGTCCTCATTAGGATAAGGAAGAACTGCCTTCGACACTCTTTCAAGGCTGGGTTAGGGAAACGCTTAGGCTATCAACAGGGCACAGTGACTCCTTCTGGAAGAAAGAAAAAATAAAATTGTTTTAACAGAAATTTTAAAACCTGCAATAACGAGTTATTTATTCTACATGATTGTATTCTAATTAGAGGAAGAGATTGGACAGATAGATCTGTAAAGAACTGAAGGTGAATTTACAGCTTATTTTACCCAGGACCGTCAGGAGGTCAGAGAAAGTTCTTCATGTCTTTGCTGAGTGAGAAACAAGTTAGAAACCTAAGCTCTGCAACACTGTTGCGGAACAGTGGAAACCACAAAAACTAACCGATGAAATCACTGCATGCTTGCTTTATAAGAAACTGCAAATTTGGTCAAGCAGCAATGGTGGGCGTCTTCAGCCCCATGCTTTTTTTTTTTTAAGCACGTTTGGAATGAAGAATGTTCTGGAGCTGGGTTTTACCGGTGTGGCTCTCAGCGTCTCTTAGCTTTAAATTCTTCTGTTTTTATCTAAGTTCCGAATGCAAGTCACGTGAACAACAGGCCCAGGGATTCAGAGCACCTTGCTGCACATGTATGAGGCTCTGGGTTCTGTTCTCAGCCTTAGAAATAAGAAAGACTATAAACAACAATAGACCCAATTGTGTTGGTTATTGTGGATTTAAATTTCATCATCACCACCACCACCACCACCACCACCATCATCACCATCACTACCACCATCCCACAGTGCTGAGGATCAAACCTTAGGCCTTGCAGATTTTTGGCTGGTGTTCTACCATGGAGTTCGCTTTCTAGCACTTTTCATTTTTCAATTATAGATAGATAGATAGATAGATAGATAGATAGATAGATAGATAGATAGATATCAGAACTGAACTGAATATATATTCAAACTATTTTTGATATTGTGAAGTGAAAATAAAGGTTTAGAGCTGGGTATGGTGGCACGCATCTGTAATGGCAGTACCTGGAAGACAGAGGCAGGAGGTTAACCATATAGGGCCTTTGAGGCCAGCCTGGGCTACATGGGGCCTTGCTTTTAAAAAAAAAAAATGGTGACCTTTGTCCACCCACCATGTGGATGTATTGCTGCAGAGAAGGAAAATGAAGTTTTAACACACTGACTAGATGTTTGTAAGTGAGAGTCAAGTTTGGGCCGCAGTTTGCTGTGCTGAAGTGAGTCCAGGGCGTCGGAAGGCGTGGGGAGGATTCTTCAGCTCCGAGGGAGGAGCAGGGAGGACTGTTCCTGTCACCTTTCAGGTAAAGAAGTGAGGTTTAGAGAAGGCTGGGGATTTGGCTGTAGATGACAGACACATCGGGTAGGGGTCGGGATCACTCGGCTATCTGTTCTTTGGGCTTTCCAGTTCATTCTCCTAGCCACTTTATCCCGTTCATTATAAGGTTAACTTGTAAACAGAAATATCCAGAGCTGAAATGTCACCTGTGACTTCAGCTTTGTGAACACGGCACAGAATTCAGTGTGTGCTGCCCGCATTATAGTTCATAGTTCCATTCTGTATTTTGTAATTTCCTTTATAAGAGTAGCATTTAAATGTATATGTTTATTTAGAAGCATCTGTGATGTTTTTGTCATGGATGTAAAAATATTTTTTATTTTAATCTCATACATAGTCCCATACACACACACACACACACACACACACACACACACACACACACACACTATACATATATGTGTCTCTATATATCCCCCTATACATACTATATATACTATATATGGGGATTATATATGTATATGTGTGTATAATACACATATGTGTGTTACATATGTATGTATGTATGCATGGGAGGGGGACTGGTGTGTGCATGTGAGTGCAGGTGCCCATGGAGGCCAGAAGAGGGCATTGGATGCTCTGTAGCCAGAGTCACTGGCAGATTGAATTATAATTTTATTTCCTTCCTGTCTGAGATCACAGCCTGTGGTGCTTTGATTCTTTGTACATTGTGGAGACTTTACTTAAATCGCTACAGTCATTTTGCATTTCAGACCGAGTTTTCTCTTCAGGTATTGGTTAAATATATTCTTCCCGGTTTTGTCTATACACACGGTATTCTTTGGTTCTTTTGTGGCCTCAATTTTCTTTTATCTGCTGAGCCAGTCGTGCTAAGATCTCCAATTGTAGGCTGGAGAGATGGCTCAACAGTTAAGAGCACTGACTGCTCTTCCGAAGGTCCTGAGTTCAAATCCCAGCAACCACATGGTGGCTCACAACCATCCTTAATGAGATCCGATGCCCTCTTCTGGTGTGTCTGAAGACAGCTACAGTGTACTTAGATATAATAATAAATAAATCTTTAAAAAAAATCTCCAAGTGCAGCTGTAGGCCATTGCATTTTCTCAAAGTTACAGTTCTATAAAGAACTCAAAACGTCAGAGCCTATTTCCTCCTAACGAGCTCTGAAATCCTACCTTCCGAGCATCTACTCCGTCTCTGTGTCATAATTCCCACTCACTAAGCCAACTCTGCCATCTCAGTCTGCGAGAGCAACACCTCCCTGGTAGGCTTTGTACTCAGGGTGTGTGAAAAATGTCCTCCCCCCAAGCCGTGCTCACATCTCCTTAGTTGTAAGTATTTAAGGACCAATTTTAGTGTGGGAACCATGCGGGTTCGCTGAGTAAACAATGAGCACCCTATAAGGTTTACTGAGGTATGTGAATTAATGATGCAGGACTTAGAGGCAAATGGCCTCATCCGTCAGGATAAGTCTCTCCATAACTTGGGAGGAACATGTGTGTAGAGACACTTCACTTGAAATGTTAGAAGCCTATCGTCCGTCGAGTCAGCCATTGCTTCCCCAGTGCCAATAATACTCAATACCTCAGCACGCACAGTTCCTTAGAAGACAGGAAGGAATAAGAGGCTGAGAGAGTAAGCAGTTTCCTTTCCCTTGGTGTCATGAGGGATGTGTGTGTGTGTGTGTGTGTGTGTGTGTGTGTGTGTGTGTGTGTGTGTAAATTAGTGAAGTGTGTGATTAGTGAACTGTGTGAACACATTTAGAGTTTTTAGGTTTTTTAATCCTATAATATGAAGATAAGGGAAGGGTTCAACATAGGCTCTTCCGTACATGTCTGTAAATAAATCCACATGCACGCATACCTACGCTCATATAAACATTCATCACATTTTCATTTTATTCTCCAGACAATTGCGTTCAACTTGGTTGTTAGCTAGAAGCTGTCTTTCCTTTGAGGCTCTTGCTGGGGAGGCACATAAAAGTCATTTACAAGACTGTGACCTGGGGACCCAAGAACACACTCTCTAGAGAAAGCCCCCCCCCCCAACCCTGTCTGATGACCATGGAGGGTTTCTGAACAAGTCTCTTGTAGACTTCAGGTGAGTCCTTCTGATTTTAGATCACTGAGAGACATTAAGGACCCAGTGTTGAGTTAACTGTGATAAGGGTAAGTAAGCTGTCACTCACGATCGTAGTGGCCTTCCTCATGAAGACAAATGCCTCATTGGATCTAAGGCATCGCGTCATTTATGTAGTCTGGTATAAATCACAGATGAAGATGACAAACGGGGTTTCAAATCTGACAGTAATTTATATAACGTGAACAAACGATTTCCACGGATTATACATGTTTCGTGAAGAATTAAAAAACAATAACAATTATCTGTCTATGAACAACCCATTTTTCATCCTTTAGCCCCGCATCTCCGGCTGCGGGCGCATGTTTAAACTCTAACCTTCTTCAGTGCCCTTTAAACGCTCTCTTGCGTGTTGGTTCCAGGCTGTCGTCCACGGTGCTGCTTTTCCTAGAACACAAAACAATTCAGAAACTTACAAAGGTAATCCAAGTTTCTACAGGAAATGATGGCATTTCAGATTCCGAAGATGCCTGGCCGTCACCTGGTGGAATAGCGTTTCACCAAAGAGGAGACTTAAGGAGTGAAGTTCTTTGGTCCCATTGCAAGTGACAAGAGTGGTGTGGGGAGAGTCTGTCTGTGTTCACCCATGTAGATCCCCCTCATCTGTGGAACTTCCCTCATGTGCACAATCCCAGCATGCTCTACGGGTGATACTCAAAAAGTCTTGCAAGGCTGGTCCTGGCTCTTAAGTTATTTTTCTGAAGTTTCAGTGAAATTCTTCAGACATGAGCATCTTTCATCTAGATGTTCATAATCTTTTCCCAAAATGACTCAGACAGGTATATTTTATAAGCATTCTCAAATGCCCTAACATATGCTAACACATCTGTAGATAAAACACAGTGAGTCCCTGAATTGATTTGACATTAGACCAATGAGTTATCTTTTAAGGCCCTGGGTTCATTTCATAGATTTTAATATACTACTGACGAAGGGTTTGTTATTGAATATCTCTATTATCAAATACCCTTATTCGGACACGGGCTTAGCACACGGGATCTAAAAGGGAAGTAGGATGTGAGTCCTTCCTGTAGGGAATCAGTCACTTAGCTGAAGAGAAGAGCTTTAAATTTCCCCCACCATGCAGTGTATGACACACAGTCAAGTGTTTTTGATGCAGGGCTGGCTCCACAGTGAGCCCCAGTTGCTTGGCCCTGCAGTGTTCTGGGAGAAATTGAAAGGAATATTTGACTTCTGGCCAAAGTGGTTTTGGAAGTCTTTTCCAGAAAGGTCAAACATTTATTGGGCTTGTCCTCCAATTAATGGGAGAACAGTCACAACTTTTAAGTGCGGGGGGCTGATTTTTCAAGAGTGATTTGGCAGAGGAGATTGTTTACACAATGCCTGGAGTATTTTTTGTTTCTCTCCAAATTCTAAACTCATCAACAAGTAACAAGTTTAATAGTGATGACTTCCTCGTACAATAAATAACTATTAAGGACGCCAGTGTGGTCACTTGGGTGGTGGCAGACTCACAGGGTTTCAGTTGCTACTGCATGGTGTTGTGCGTGCTTGTGTAGACACCAATCAGAAGCAGGGAAGGCTCATGTCTCCACAGGCTGTTGATTGCAGAATCTCATACACCATGCCTAATTGTCTTGTTCTCAGAGTCTGTGAATGCAGTGTGGCTCAACATAGCACTTGCTTTGCAGAGACAGTCTCACCACCCCGGGGTTTGTTATTGCGCCCATGGCAATCATGTTTAGAATTCTAAAACCCTCAGTATCATCTTAACGACTAGACTGTCCTTCTCCAAGTTCCACATTGGCCATTTTTACTTCCAAGTCTAATATTCACATACATTTAGAAAAATTTAGTTTGAGCACAAATGACTCCCCAAGGTCATATATACATACACATACATACACACATGCATATATACATATATTCAGCTCTTCATACTTTTGGCAGTCATTGCTTCCCTGTTAGCCATAAATTCTTTTGACCTAAGATTCAAGCAGTAAAAACAAAATTTCTTTGGTCTGGACATATAGCTCAGGGATAGAGCCTTTGCCTAGAGTGTATGAGGCCCTGGGTTTGATCTCTAGCACAGTGAGGGAGAGAGAGACAGAGACAATAGAGAGACAGAGAGAGAGAGACGGAGAGACAGGGAGAGAGAGACAGAGACAGAGATCAGTTAACTAGTACTGAAACTCTGGCTAGACCATAATATTATGGTGGACTAGGCAAAGATGGTTGAATTCACAAACTCTGTTCCCTGTCTGCTCTAGCCTGCTTTTCAGATTCTAGAATCCACGCCCCCCTCCTGCCCATTTTAATGTTGTGCCCTAAGGGACTTGAGCCCAAATACGCTAGCAAGAAATAGATCCTATTAGGCAGAATAGGATCTCTGGCTTGTAAAATATTGGGATTTTTTAGGGGAAATTGTTTATTCAGGGGACATTTGCAGATTTTTTTAAAAAGTGTTAGCCTGTAACTTACATGGCACTGCATATTTTCATAGAATGACTTGGAATGTAGGCACAATTTTATAATTATGTCATTTCACAATGAAGCCTTGGATTTTATTCTATTAACATGGGGTTAACTGCTGTCACGTGCTCGCCTCTCTGCAGACAATCACTGTCATCCCAGAAAGACATTCTCCAACACCCAGCAACAGACTGAAACCTAGAGACTGTCAGAGCTCAGGGTGGGGGGTATCTGGGTTATCTAATGTAGCCCATCTAATGAATTCACATCATTCTTGCTAATATCTCATTTAATTAATTATCAAATATAGCCATTACAGTTTGGGTCTTTCCTTTGCAGGACATCTTTCCCGCCCAACTATTATTGGTAATTTATCCTTCATGTCTTCCCTAAACTTTCCCTTCCTTGGTTTCAGGCCATTGCTCTTTTCTATACCATCTTCTGAGACTGAATAATTCCCCTAATTCATTTATAGTGTTACCTTTAGAAGGTATTAAAGACAGCGAACATTTATCCCCAGAGTCTTCCCTTTTCCAAACTGCATAAATTTCAGTTCTAGCAGGCCTTACCTTCCTCTGCCCTGTCATACCCTCCAGTCACTGTGTATTTATCACATGCCTTGATATTTTCCATTCCAAGGGGATCACCTCACCAAGAGAGCTGCCTTTCGGAGAGGGGAGGGCTGGAGAGTAAAATCTTACATTAAGCACTAGAAGCCGGAGCGTTGTTTTGATGTTGGCGCCGGCGATCATCTGGAGAGCACACTCGTACAGCGTGTGCTGTGGCATATGCTGCGATATATGTATATTTTAATGCCTTAATGTATTATGGCCTGTTGTAATTGAATGTCTATAAAGTAGCAGTTAAAGGATTTTATAGACCTTGGAAAGGATCGGAATTCTCTAGCGCCCTCTTGTGGTAAAATACAATAACGCTCCGAGCATTCTTGGATGTATTTTGCCGAATTTAGTGCAGGGGGTGGGGGTTTGGGGGTGCTATGAATTTTACGTTTTAAACACTGAATATAAGAAATGGATTAGAGAACTAAAAATTTCACACACACGCATGCATATTAATATTTAAAATATTTCTTCTTTTTGGAGAAATTTATTTTCTTTTGACTGCTTTGAACCTCAAAAGATAGTACTTTCTTAGAGCTGTCTTTTCTGTGTGTCCTATTATATAAGTTAAGGGGGGACATACAAAACCAACCATAATTATAAGAATTTTATATTCTTCAGTGATATTGAGGGAAGACTTAGATATGATTTTTAAAATCCAATTTACAGCTATTTTTTTCCATGTCAATTTTAAAGGGAAGTGGTTAGTATTCCTAACATATGTCATTTAATCCTATCTACATTTTCTCTCCTATATTAAATTTATCATTTCGAGGTTATAGTTGTCATATGCTCTTCTCAACCCACACATTTCAAATGTTTATAAATCCTTAGTAAACGGCAGGCAGCCCCAAGGGCAGGTGTATATTTCTATGAGCAACATAAAATTATATTTGTTTCAGAAGATACCACCGCAAGTAGCATATGCCTTAGATCGCTCAATCTCTAGCAAAAACACCAGCTACAACTTGCCAGATAAAAACAGACGCTGTCCTTGGGCTCGTTTGAATTAGCGGCATTTTTTAAAAGCCCTTTGTAGAGACTTGAGGAGTGGTGAAGTCAGCTCCCTCTATGCTCAGGCCACTTTGTAATGGGCCCTTGTCACATGGGACCCCATGTGACAGCTAGGGAGGACACGCTTTGTAAGATCAAGCGTTGGACTGCTCTTTAGGAGAGAATATTGACTCTGGTCCACAAGGGAACTGGCAGAAGATGGCCCAGGCATGGCAGGGTGAAGGGGGTTGGTCACAGGCGATATGAGTGAGAACATTTTGACTAATTTTTCTTTTTCACCCTCCCCCCCTACCAAGAGATGATAATTATTTTTCAAAGCAATAGAAATCAGTTCACCTTTATTACATAGTGGGCTTCCCCTTTGAGATACATGAACACAGAGCTAACTTTGATTTCTTGGGGTTTTGTGCTGTGTAGGTTTGGGTTTTAGACTGGCATTTCCTCTGAGCCCTGGAAAGTAAAACTGAACAAACCTATTAAAGGTGTTTTGCTATTTGGTAGCAAAACGTTTGCGGCTCTTCATAGTAACAATCTCATGTTCGCACGTGGATTAGCAGTACTTTGATATTACGTTTTGAGGTTTATCAATAATCAGGTCAGTTGGCCCTCTTTACCCTGGCTCTGTGGTCAAGGTCAAGTTTCTTGCTTCCTCCTGGGCCTGATTGTTTTTCTTGTAAAGGCAGCATTTCCCATGAGACATTTAAATTGTAACTTTGTACAGTTTTGTATAAGAACTTGAACAGTGCTACCTGAGCAGAGGGCCAAAGAGCAGCCTCTCTTTCCACCTGTGGCACTTGCTACCGTGTTCATATTGATCTGTTTGGTCGTCCACGACAGTCACTGCTCTTACATATTTCCCGGCTTCTGGTTTTAAATCAAATATAAGCAATGCTTTCTGAAGTGGTGCACATCCTTTCTTCCAGAAAAGAGTCTTTCTAGAGTACTTTTTTTTTTTCAAGCAGAATTTATTAAGCAGTTTAAGGTTTTATGTTGTTTCATTTAGTTTTAAAATTAGGAAGAACAGAGCGATCCGTTTCTTGGAGAATCATAAGGAATAACAGTATACCACAGAAACTGTTGGCAGAAGTTTGCCTCACACTCTGAGGAGGTGTCAGGGTCTGCTGAGGTGTGGGGGCCAAAACTGACAGAGAGAAGAGATTTTCCTAGGAAACTGTCAGAGTTCTTGCGAAGCATCTTACTCTAAATAACCACTGTGGGCGCTTAACGTAGCATTGAAACAAAGTTAGGCAGCCTGTCTATCTCTCCCTTCTTCACAGTCTCTGTTCATGCAATGCCTTGCCTTCCTCTATAAACCCAGAGATCTTTCTGAATGTTTCAAGGAACAGTAGGAAAATTCCAGAAGCTTCTTGCGTAGAATTGTTTGTACTTTGCCTCTTAAAAATAAGTGGATTTATTTAGATTTGATGATATTCTGCCTTAAGTGCTTTTGTCCTTAATTTGGATCCATTAAAATTCTCTACTTGTTTAGGTATGAGGTACATTAAGGGCCCTGCACAGGGAAAAAAATCTCTTCTTAGAGTATTTGTATTTGCTTCTTGAACAAAAATTCAAGTTGCAGTGTAACTTCTGAGCTGTAAATATATTGATTCCTTGACATGTGTTTCATTAAGCATTGAGACACATGCATCTTGCCTAGGTAGCTTTTTCTGAAGCATTTTCTACAGGTTTCAGTCTTAAAGATCTTGCTTTGTCTAACTTCGGGAGGGAAAAGTATATGCAAGACTTTGCCTCTCAGATTCAAAAGATTTTACAACGGGTGGTGGGAGTGGATGTCAACTCCACTCCAGTTCAGAACTTGGCTGCCCCCACTGAGCAGGTCTGGTACATCTAAATGGGTACCAATTTGTGAAGCCACATCACTTAGGAACTCTTAGGTAGTTACATTTCATATCTCACGCTAACTGTCCTTTGCTGCTTTTTATTTTCCTGCTTCCTGTACTCTGACTTCCTTCCTTAAGTTCTTACATTTTGCTTTTGCTTTTGAGAAATTAAATCAGAGACACAACCGGAACTGTGCTAGTGGTGATTTGGTCATTTCTGGCATCTGGGTATGGAATAGTGAGTGACCCGTTCTGTAGTTCAGTTGCGATCGCTCTGGTAAGAGATCCAGCACACTGCCGTGATGACGATCAGTGAGAGTCACGGTGTCAAACACTGCGAGATCCCCCGGGTTAGCACAAGCGACAACCCAGAGAAAAAGCTCCACAACTTTTAACTTTACTTTTCTCATACAGAATAGGCAAGAAACTGACTTCTATCTGACTTAGTTAGAATGTTCTCCAGCCTCATGCCCAAGCTATCCCTCATAATAATTCTAACATATTATGGTTTTTAGTCTCAGTGATGTAAGAGCATGCCAGGCATGGTTTTTAATATATGGCAAAAGCATAAAATTAAGAAAAGATTCTGTGAAAATTTTGCACACTCTGCTAAATGAATTATTGAAATTCCAATAAAGAATTTTTTTAACCTAAAATGCTGCCTGCATTTTATTTTCTCCTCAGTCCTTTCTGCTCTCATAAATGTCTCCACAAAAGCTATATCTGTAGAGTTAGAAAAGGATATATCCTATACTATTTACCCGATCAGGAAGATTTTTAAAATGTGGCATCTTGATGTGAGCTATTGACCGAGGCAGGCTGGCAGTTTTACTGGTCAGGCAGGTGCAGCTAGTTCGCAGTAAATCCATGCGGTAAGAAATCCCTGAGAAATTTTTGATTAAGAAACTTTTACTATCCTTTAAAAATGAAATACACTGGTCATGTTTTTCAATGATAAAAGCAGGTATTTTATGTTATTGTCTGTATCTGAGCTGCTGAAATATATTTTAATAAGTTTGTTAGGTAAGAGTTCTTAGCTTTCTGAGATGTTAACGGAGATAATCAACTCAAAGTTGGAGCAAGCCTACGGAACATGTCAAGAACTTAGATAAAAACCAACCTAGTCAGCAGAAGAATACAGTCTTGCCTCTGAAATAAACACACATGCATACACACACACACACACACACACACACACACACACACATGCACACACGTGTACGCAAACACACACATGAGAACAGTTTGCTATTAACCTTTTATAAGTGCTATTGGTGGCTCAAAGCTGTCGTAATATTAAAAAATGTTAAAATTAAAGAAATGTGTTTTAATAAGAAGCAATGTGTGGCATGTACTTTAAAACAGTAGAAAGCTAAAAACAGGATATGGCATTAAAAAAAAAAACCCTGCAATTACAGGTAACATTTCCATCTCAGGGTCAGTTATAGCAGTGACTAGTTTAGGACACCATGTAAGTTATGTGCTGATCATAATTGTATTTGAGAAGATGAAGTTAGGAATAATGTTTAATAGAGAAGTTCTTAATTAGAGCTTATAATGTGGGACTTGATGCTTGCTCAGCAGCAAAACACATGTTAAGCAGGTTCCAGATCCTGGGTTCAAACCCAGTACCCCGAAACAAGAAGTTGGTCACTGACAAGGAGGGTCTGCAGATAGTGATAATGGCTGTCAAGCTGAGTGCTCAGTGTATCTAGATGCCCACCAAGGAACATTCTATTAACAAGCAGGCCGTGAGTGCCCATTCTTCTCACACTGCATAAAAGCCATGTTTAATCCTCCTAGAACTGTCCAAGGCGTACATATAATCATTTTTAAACTTTTTGACTTAATGAGGTCAGAGGGCATAAGGTTCAAAACAGCCTCAAACTGATTTCCAGTCCCTCTTGAGGAAGTTAGGTGTCTATATACTTGCCCAAGTTAGATGCCATTTTTTAAAAAATCCACACTCTCCCAGTAATAAAAACTGCTTCTTAGCTCCATGGATCCTGTGTTCTTCTCCAGGATTTCGGGAGAAGCAGCAGAAGCCATCGACATCATTCCTCACCCAGATAACGTCTTCCCTGCAGTTAATAGCTCCTTGTTCATCAAGGAAATGAATGTGCACAGAGGTGACATGCTCCTCACCCACTGCTCTTTGTTCTAGGGTCCCCCCAGACAGATCACATCAGCCTCAGCTCTGACAAATATCCCCCCAAACTTTAACACTATGTTAAGTTGAGTTATGAGGTTTTAAGGGTACACTTCCCTGGCTGGAAGTTGATTGTCTCTGAGAGATAAGAGAATTGTGCTCAGTGATAACAGAGGCCTTGCTACAGGATCATCCTGAGTATTGAACTCACCATTGTCTTTATTTGGCTACTTGCTCACTCTTTGGATGTTGGGGTTGTTATCTGGGGAATTACTGGCTACTAAATTGGGTGGCTTGCCTCTCTAACCCTTCCCCCAGAGATATCTTAGAAAGACCTACTGAGTTCTAGCAGTTGAAAGACCAAGACAGCTCAATCGAATAGTACAATTACAGGAAGTGTGCCCAGCTGGGGTGTGCCCACAGCTAGGTGCAAGGGGAGCCCCCCCTCTTACTTGTCCTTCTGGAGACACGAATGTAGAAAAGGGTCTACAGGACATTTCACCTCTCCTTCCACAACCCTGACATTCCATACACATATTTAATTTCTGGTGGTGGGTTTTGCTCACGCATGTGTTCGTGTGTGTAGGTGTGTGTGTGTGCACGAGTGTGCACATATCTGTATGCTTATACCATGTGTGCTTTTCTCTCTCTCTCTCTCCCTCCCTCCCTCCCTCCCTCTTTTTCTCTCTCGCTCTCTTTCTCTCTTTCTCTCCCTCTCTCTCTCCCTCTCTCTCTCTGTCTCTCTCAAGTTGTGACTTTTGAATTATGCCCTGATGGCAGAAATTTCCAACTTGCTGTCCTGGCAAAATTTTAAGCTGCGGTCTTTGTTGGTGACAGTGATGGTGACAGTTTTTAATGCCAATCTCTGCATTCCAGTATATTACTCCATAAATGCCTCCCTAGTAGTAAAAACTACTGAGCAATGGTAAATTAAAGTCTGCCTGATGAATTGTGAACACGCCAGTTTTTCCCTCCGTATCATATAAATTTAAGAGAACTATTATAAATGGAATTGATAATACCGCAGAGCGAAACTTTAGTTTGTTGCATCCCAGAGACACTCTAAAGCCCTACTTAGGAAGAAATGTTTAAACAAATGCATTGAAACCCACTACAAAAGATTTATTAACCCGACCCTTCACTATCAGTCACAGCAACCACTTAGCATCCTGCTCTCCTGCATGCATGGTGCTCAGGAAGGTGAATTAAGAGTGCCCACTTTCTGTAATGTAGTTCTTGAATGCCCACGTGTGCCGGACGTGGTGATTTTACAGACATTACATGTAAGCACTGCCGTGTACAATGTAGGAGTGTGATCCCATATTACTAATGGAGAAGCTGAGGACTTGACTTGTCCAGGGTCTTCAGCTTAGAATCCAGGAGAGGCCATGTATTTGACCTGCCTCTTGAGTCCTGAAGCCTATAACTATTCAATGTGCCACACTGCCTTCCAGAAAAGGAATTACATTTCTTAGTTCCCCTCCAGACACTGTGCATTCGGCTAAAAGGAAAACAGACCTGCGGATGCACCTTGAGAAAGCAGTAGCTTGTTAATAGCATGGCCATTCATTAAGCATTTGCCCATTGTGGACACTGATTGGCTGCTGAGGCTCCCTGCCCGCCCTCATCCCACCCCTGTCTCTTTCTGATCTGAATAGCCCACGGTTAGCTTCATACTTCCTATGTAGCCAAGGATGACCTTGAACTTCTAGTCCTCATGCATCCAGCTCCAGATGTTGGAACTGCAGGCTTGCATCACCACAACTGACTTATGCAGTGCTGGGCATCGAATACACAGCTTCCTGCATACGGGGCAAGCCCTTGATGGGCTGAGCTACAGCCCCAGACCCACTGAGACAATTTCTTTTCTTAACTTTTTTAAAGTCCAGTGTTCAAAATGGCATCTCATTTCAAAGCTCGTTCTCTTTCTACTATAGTAGACTGTCTCTCCATGTTGCAGAGAGAGGGGAAGGGTGCTCTAGAACTGTGCTGTGTGAGAGAACCTGCTGAAGAGATGGAAGGGTCCCGCACTATTTGCAGCATCTAGGAGAAAGCCATCCTTGGGTATAGCTATTGAGCTTATGGCTGGTGAGACAGAAAAACAACAAAAATGATCCAATTGATCCTAAACTTTCACCTAAATATATCTTTTAGTAACTGCAAGTAGGCAGTGACCTCACACTGGAGCGCATAGCTAGAGGGAATGACTCTTATCTGACTAACCAGTACAAGAGAACATTTGGCCATAAGTATTTCAAAAGATGCCTGAAAGCTGGGCAGTATGAAAGCTGAGTGGGCAAGGGTGTGAGGGAAGAAAGTCTGAGCCATCGGCTTTGATTGAGGAAGTCAGAGGTGTGGGCTAGGTAAGCAGGCAGGAGGGCCTTCAAGTAAATTTATGGGGGAAAACCCAGAGCAAACAGGATGTGGGACAGAAGGGATGTGACCTGGTGAAGGGCTTTGAAGAACAGTATTAGAATCCATAATTAACGAATTTGCAGATTGAAAGGTAAATAAAAATCAGCATCTTTTTAAATTTGCCCTCTGTAAATCACGGCTCGATGTTTTGACAGGTAGCTTTGGTGTGAGTTATCTAAATGGCGCTGTGATATATGTGGCGTGTAGACTCTTACGAGGCTCTCTCTTCCTGTTCAAGAGCTCACAGAAGGAGAGGTTTAGAGGGCTGTATCTTTCCCAGAATAGGCGTGTCGAATATTCCCCTGGAAGTATTCCATAAGTCTTACAGTTCATCTCCTTGCTTCTAGTCGGTGCCATGTCTAATCTTTCTCCAGAGATAGATTCTCCAACACATTAAAATATTTTTTCATTACAGAAGTATTTAAGCCTCTGCTAATGAGGACTGCTGTCACTAATTCGTACACTTTATAGCACTTCACAGTTTAAAAGTCTTGTTTGAATGCATCACCCCATTTAACCCGCACCACCATCTCATGAGAGGACTGGCATCCTCGTTTCACGGGTGAGGTCACCAAGCCTGAGTCCCATCTGCATACACATCGTACGTGCAGAAAGGCAGAAAGGCCTGGGACCAAGACAAGGGCCAGACGGTCACAGGGTCTGGCATCTTGATTATGTTCTCAGCATGGTTGTTAGCTTTTGGTTCCGATGTCACTGTAGACGTCCCCGGTGTGTTTTGCTACCTTCATGGATACGCACCCATTCTCCAGACTGAGAAGCCAAAGCCAATGAGTTATCAAGTTTCTAAGTCCAACTACCAAGTTAAAAGAGTGGGTTGGCCTACTTGGAGGATGCATTTAGTGAGAGGCAGGCAGAGCATCTCTGCCATCCAAACAAGACAATGTGTCAACTTGACAAGATTATTCTTTCTTTACAACTCAATATGTCCATTATTAGCCAAGCTGGGGTGGGGGTGGGGAGAAAGCATGCAAAATCAAGGTACAGAGATGTATGAGAGCCTCGGCCAAATTGTGATTTGTTTTCAGTTCTGTCCTTTGGGTTTTTCTGAAATGTATGCCTTTCTATAGTGGAAAAATAATTTATTTTCTATTGCATAATATTTACTGATCTCTTTGAAAAAAAATCCGAAACACTAAAAAAAAAAGAGCAGGAGTTGCTCTTTAGTTCGTTAACCCACATCTCTTCTAAATGACCCTAGACTGTTTACTGTTTGCCTATTCAGGTTTTGGGGTTTGTTATTATTATTTACTTATTTTTTGTTTGTTTGTTTGTTTTTGAGAGAGTCTCTGTACCTTAAACTTTATGCAACAAAGGATGGCCTTGAAGTTCTGAGCCTCTTTCCTCCACCTCCCAAGAGCTGAGACTGCAGGCGTGTGTATGCTACCACACCCCATTTCTGTGGTGCTGGGGACTGAAACCAGCAGGACTTCATGCACCCTAGCTGGGTCAGCACCCCATAGCCACACCCTAGCCTCTCCCTGCCTCCCCCACAGCTGAGCCACACCCTAGCCCCTCCCCACAGCCGAGCCACACCCTAGCCCCTATTTAGTTTTCTTTTCATGTAAAACATTTCTTTGGAGAAAAAATTTAAAAAAAAAAAAAAAAAGGACTGTACTGGAGATCTTTATAATTAATTAGCTCTGAGCAACCTGTGAAGCCCGACCGTGCTCAGATTTCCAGTGCCATGGTCACCAGAGCTGAGAATGATAATATATATATATATGTATATATATATATACACATTAGCAGAGGTGAATGTTTCTGATGACCTGCTGGGAATGCTGACATATAGTCAACGTGAGAGTAAAAACCAACACTTAAAAATATTTAAGATTTGCACATGGGCTGGACAGAGTGGTGCATGCCTTTAATGCCAGCACTCAGAAGGCAGAGGCAGGTGGATCTCTATGGGTCCAGAGCCATCCTGGTCTCTGCGTTAACCAGTGCTGCAGAGTGAGACTCTGTCTTGCATCAAAGACATGCACATGAATTGTGAACGATAGCGTTAGGGTGTTTTAATTCTGCCTAGATAAACCATTTAAACGATGAGGTGAGGCAAAGAGAACTAAGTGAGGGGGCGTCAGAACAGCAGGGGTGCATGGGCGGGAGGACACATCTCCAGCCTGGCAGATCCTCTGTTTCTTGTACATTTCTGAAGCTCTGGAAGAGTGGAGAGCTAGGGCCATTTGACCCATAGAGCCTCCCTCCTGCAGGCCAGGTGGTTCCTTTTTCTGTGTATTATCTCCATTTCCCTAGGGTGTTTTCTTTTGTTTTGTTTTGTTTTGTTTTGTTGTGTTGTGTTGTGTTGTGTTGTATTGTGTTTTGTTTTGTTTTGTTTTGTTTTGTTTTGTTTTGTTTTGTTTTGTTTTTCGAGACAGGGTTTCTCTGTGTATCCGTGGCTGTCCTGGAACTCACTCTGTAGACCAGGCTGGCCTCGAACTCAGAAATCCGCCTGCCTCTGCCTCCCAAGTGCTGGGATTAAAGGCCACCACTGCCCCGCCTATTTCTCTAGTTTCAAATGAACTAACTCTTCAGAGTCTCAAGAATAATATGGGACAGAAAGATTTTGACATATATTTTAATTAGTTTGACATGTACTAAAACAAACACATGTATTTCCCCTTCATTATCAGGACAGTTCTAGCAGGGAGAAAGATATACATAAAAAGCTGTGCCTCGCCAGACTGTTTATAATAAAGGTTGTAGTATCGGAGCTTTGAAACCTTGTGGAGGTGGCAAGTGCTACACTGTTACTATGATGTAACCACTTGTCCCTCCCTTGCTTGTGATGTATGGTGCTGTGTTGTTTTTACACAATAATGATGCATACCCCATGAATTTGACAGTGTGAAGAGTGTTTGAGTAAATTAATGAACGATTTCTCTTGCCAAATGGAAGCTACTTCCAGCAGGGACTTTCTGGCTTATAAATGGCAAAGCTCCCCCACTTCCACATCCCTAAGGATTCTGAAATAGAAAGGTCAAAGTTGGGAAAGATGTGACTTGTACCATTTTGGCTTCCTTAAATATTACTAACAAATGCCTCTCTCAAATAGAGATGGACCTTGATTTACAGTGAGAGAATCGTGTTCCAATAGAGCAGTTACCAACTGAAAAAAAAAAAAAAGCCAACCCACACGTTAAGAATCCATTTAATATCCTGAATGTAGCAAATGCAGCATAAAACCAGGTACTGTCGAGTGCAGAGTGAGGTGGGTGAGTCTACCCCACTAATCGACCACTGGGGGTCAAAGCTTGCTGGAGATGTGAGGACAAGATGTGGCTGGAGAGGTGGCTCAGTGAGCAAGCATAAGGGCCTGACCTTGGATCCCCAGCACCCACATAAAACCTGATGAGCAGTGTCTCTGCAACTCAGCTCGAGCAGGGGACAGAGTTGGGCGAATACCAGAGGCTCAGCATTCAGCCAGTCCATCTGCATCAGTGAGACCCTGAATCCAAGTAAGGCAGAGGTTAATGGAGGAAGAAAAGTGATAGGAAATGCACACCCATGGGCCAACACGCCTATGCACATGCATCTACACGTGTGTAAACTACACAAAGAGCACACACACTTTTTAAAAAGAAAAAAAAAAGTTTAAAAGTTATACTGTATGACCTTAACCCAGAGGGGGAAAAAAATAAAAATTAAAAATTCTGAATGTGGGGACTGGAGCAATGGCTCAGTGCTTAAGAGCACTGGCTGCTCTTCCAGGGGACCTGGGTTCAATTCCCATCATTCACGTGGTGGAGCACAACTATCTGTTAACTCCAGTCTCAAGGCATATAATGCCCTCTTCTGGCCTGTGAGGGTACTGCAGGCACATGGTGCACAAACATATGTGCAGGCAAAATACTCACATACATAAATATTTTTGAAATGTGCATAATTTTTATATTAATAAAGATGGAGAATTATAAATTGAACTGTCACATATAATGGTTTGTCTGTATACTTGAACAGTCCTGGGTACTTCTTATTTTTGTTTAGTATCTATGGGTTGGGTATAGGTTATAGTAAGAATTAAAGTCCAGGCTGGAGCAATGCCCTAACTGTTGAAAACATCTACTGCCCTTGCAGAGGACCTGGCTTTGATTCCCACCACACAGTCAGGCATCTCACTGTATTTCCAGCTCCAGGGGATCACGTGCTCTCTTCTGAACTCTCCTGGGCTCCTGCACTCACATGTCCACAGACCCCACCCCCTATCCCCAAATATACACAATTAAAATAAAATAAAATCTTTTTAAAAAATATTGACATTAAAAGTCAAGCTTGAAGCCTTTCCTTTTGAAACAGTTTGGAATTTCCAATACTAACCTGTGCAGGTTATCTGGCAAACATTGGTTGGTACTTAATATGCATCCAGGCAGAGGCCCACCGAGGCAATGGCAGCATTAAGACATGATCTTGGCCTCCATAAAGCACACAGGACAGTTGAAAAGACATGTAAGTTGGCTACTGAGTCATAGCTTTCCAAATGAGGTGAGCGAATGCATGCTGCTGTGAGTACGTGTGGGAGCAACCACACTCAGAAGGAGACCCGAGAATCTGAGGATGCCCCGGTTTACTTCTTAAAGGAGAGATGGAGAACTGTTGGTGTGCCTGGAATTGCATCATGCTCAGTGTTAGGCAACAAAGCATAAGAAGTGTTCTTGTATCACAAACGCACCAAGGCTTTTCCAGGAGGAAACTGGGGAAGATGTAGCAAGATCGCAAATGGGAATGCCCTTTAGACTTAATAAGCTCCTCCTTAGTGATGTATTTTGAGATTTGTTTGTGCATGTGCATGTGTGCACACCTACCCGTAGGTGCACACAGAGGCTGGAAGTGCTAGGAACCTGACTTTGGTCGGCCAGAACAGCGGGAGCTCTTAACTGCCGAGCCATCTCGCCAGACCCAGGAATGTGTTTTGAGCATATGAGAATAACTAACTATATATGACAATTTTTAGGGTGTGTACTTCAAGCATGCTTATGAAAAAAAAAAACAAACAATAAAACAGCAAAAGGACACTCAGCTAAGACACCACCATGCAGGGAAACATTGGAAACCACCACAAGTGCGGTTTGTAGAAGAATGGTCCTTTAAATTTACAGAAGGGAGGGAGGGAGAGCGTGTGTGATTTGGATGTAGAGTCTTCCTGAGTGGTCTGGAATTCATACTCCTCCTGCCTCCACCTCTGGTGCTGAGATTTCAGACATATACCACCACACTCTTTCTGTGCACTCTATTGAGTATAAATACGTTATAAGAGAACACGTAGAGTGAGCACCACTTTTTGAAATATACATCTCTGTTTGCATTCAAAGAACCTATAATGCATGCCACTAAAGTATTTTGGCATACTCTCATTTCACATATGGGTGTGATATATTTGTATTGGCTTATGATTCCAAGACTGAAAGCTATTTCTTTTGGGATTCCTGCAGATGTGCACATCTTTAGAATCAGAAGTTTGGGTTCTAGGGGTATCTTCTAAGGAAATCAGCTAATCAGGCTCCTCGAGGATCAAGGAACTGGCCGAGCCTAACTGCTTAATTACGTGTGGATTGGTTTAATAAATTACAGTGCAGCCTCGTGATGGAATACCCTGCAGCCATTAAAAGCCAGGTTGTCAGTAGAGGAGCCATTATTGTCATAGGAGAATGTTGGTGATATATGAAAGGCAGGTTGCAGAACAGCACAGAGCAGGGCTGTGCCAGGATGCTCATGGGCAGGGTTTTTCTGGGTTCTAGGATTATGGAATTTTTTTTTAATGCTTTTCTGCATTTTTCTAAGTTTGACTTTTCAGTGTATTGATTTTAAAACAACAAGAAGTCATGTTGGCCATAGGTCAGGGTGGGTACAGGCCTTTAATCCCTGGATGCAAGGAGGTGGAGACTGGCAGATCTCTTTGCGTTTGAAGCCATCGAGGTCTACCAAGCAAGCTCCAGGCCAGGCAGGAATATACAGGGAGACCCTGTCTCAACAAACAACAACAAAATCCAGGAGTGGGTGTGTGTGTGTGGGGGGGATCATTGGTAGCTTTCTGTTTTAAATGAGTGTGCTACAAGTCACGGCAGTAAGTCTTGACTGACGTCTGCACAGGAGGGTCCACATGGCATAGGGAACCGTAAGGAGCAGAGATCAGGCTCGGTGCATGCTCAGCAAAGATCCAGGTAATATACCAGCAAAGCTAAACAGGCTTCCCTGTCCTGTCAATGATGCAGAGAAGGGGGTGAGGCCTCCTCCCAGCATGGTGGGCCCCTCTGGAATCTGCCCCTGTCCCACAGATTTCTCCTTTGTTGTCATCTCTCTCTTTTGGGTGGACCCTTATGTCTTGTTTGTAGTTCTGAAGATTGATCCCAGGGCCTTGAGCACGCCAGTCAAGTGTTCTATCCCCTGAGCGACACCCCCAGACACTATGATATCTTTCTCAAAGGTAATGATAAGGTCTGATTCAACTTTATGTTCTCCCTCTTTGAGCCACCAGCACACGGCATGACACTATTCTCCTAGAAACACGCGATAGATTCTGTTTGTTATCATCATCACTATTAAAAGTGCATGTCATTATCAACAAATAAATTCACTAAGTAGATTTGAAAATAAGGAGCCAGGGAGATGGCTCAGTTGGTGAGGTGCTTGCTCTGCAAGTACAAGGACACATGCACACAGGATACAAAAATGAATGAATAAAGTTGGCAATGTGGTGCTTTCTATGAGAAAGCCTTGAATTTTGTGCCTTATTAGTCCCAAGCCATTAAACGTCTTCAAGGATAACTTTTTAATCACCTAAGAAGAGAACTATTTTTTTCTCCCTCAGTTTAGTGTCCAGAAACCAGTATAATGTGAATTCTGTAAATAAAATATTTCACATGTGTTTTCAGTACTGAAAATACATTAGCTTTACTAGGGTTTACCGGCCATTTATCCACCAAGTCTCTTGATGCTGTTTCCTGAGACATTCTTGCAGTTTACCCCAGTTAACATGGCTTTTTTTTTTTTTCTTATCTCTGGCTTTGTTTTATCATTGCCTGAAAACTTTGCTGTTCCACTATTCCTCTTCTCCCAGGTCCTTAACAGGCTCTGCCAAGGATCTCCCAGCACCCTAGCATCCCACCAGCACCCTAGCACCCCACAACTCCAGCATCCCAGCACCCCAGCATTTCAGCACCCCAACACCCCAGCATCCCAGCATCTTAGCACCCCAGCACCTCAACACCCCAGCATCCATTCCCCCATGTTTCTTACACAGGAAACCCTGATTCTGTGTACAGCTAAAAACAGTTTCCTCCTGAGACAAACGTACACAAAGGTGGCCACAAAGTCCAGGTCTGGGCTTCCAGGTGTCAGGTGACATCACCAGAGAAATTATACCTTATGAAATAAGAAAGCTGCAGAGAAGCTCAAAGAGCTTCCTTGGGTAGAGTGTGGCTTATGTGTGACTGGACTAAGAGAGCAACAGGTGGGAGCAGTAGATGGTGCTGTGACAGAGGGTGGGAATGGGCTGTGACACCTGACTTTTATTATATAGATGGTAAGCAACTGGATTGCTTTGGTTTTAGTCATGGATTGACATGGTCAGGTCTATGATGTGGGTTGCAGATAGGCCTAGAAACTATCCTAAGAGCTGTTGCCATGGTGTCGATGGACAATGGTAAGGCCTTCTCTTAGGAAGGGAGATGGAAGAGAAACCAGAGAGAGAGTTTTACCTTTGCAAACGATGAGCCAGAGATTGAGCCACATACTAAAGATCATCATGGATTATTATTCTGTAAAGATCCTTTAAAATGGGGCATCTCCATCTTCAACAAGTTACATATTTATATTCAGGGCATAAACTATCGACCCAAATGGTGTCTTGAGGGACCGTCCTCTGCCTTTCAGGAAACAGATAACTGACCGGTATGGGTCTGTTTGTGTGTTCCGTCTGGATTATTGATGGCCTAAGTGCCTCGCTTTCTCCCCTCCACATCCTGCTGTGGATGTTAGATGACCTCTTAGTATCTCTTCCTTAAAAAAGGAAAACCAAACAAACCAAGAACTTATGAAACTTCATACGCTAAGGTCTCACCATGTGGTTGTTGGCCTGGGTGCAGGTAGCTATGCCTGAGACCCAGCTATCCACTAGAAAGGAAACGCAATTAGCCGCTTCTACAATCACTGTCTCCTCTCCCTCCCTGGCTGGAATGATAACAGCTAATGAGAGTTTTGATGTCTCTGTGAATTTTACTCATTATTGCCCCGTTAGCCACTGTTATTACTGATAACAAGAAATGGTTATTTTTTTAACAAAGGCTTCTGTTATTTTCAATCCATGTGTCTCCTTTACCTTTGTAAGATTTTTTAAGAGTACCTTAGTATATTTTCTATACTTCAGCAATTATAACTATTTCAAAGAGTTACACACTACAGGCCAGATAACCAGTCTCAGTTTGCTGAACAATTAGGTGTTTACTAGGTTATGGGTTTCCATGGCAACCTCGTTTCTAGCATAGTAAACGCGTTGACTTCTGAGAGGGCTCCCTTGTTTACAAATACCAGTTTAATTTAAAGATAAATTATTGATTTATTGTAGCTTCCAGGATTGACTCAGAGGCTTCCTAAAGTACACAAAGAACCAATAAGTTCATTTATTTACACTTTGGGGTTTTCTGGGTGACATGCTCTTGAATTATTTCCTGGTTATTTGTGGTTCGCGAGAGACTGTTTCTTGCTGTAATAGACACCACTGATAGGAAGTGTGGGCTCTTTTCCTTTTGGCTTTATTATTGCTCCTGGGTTGTCGAATGTCCCATCAGAAGAATACCCTGGTTGTTTTGTGCCTCTGTTGTTGTTTTTTTTTTTCTATCTTTGATTACTAGAAGAACCACCATCATTTGGATCTTAAGTGTCACCCCCAAGGTTTGCCTAATAAAGGCTTGTTCCAGCATGGTACTGTTGAGAGCTGTGGAGTTCCTAACCGTGAGGCAGCCTTTGGGTGCATTCGAAGTGAGCCCTAAAAGGGCACTGTGGGGCCCTCGCCGTGAGGCAAGACTTTCTGTTCTGCACACTCCGGCTATGGCTCACAGCAATGGAGCCAACCTTGGACCGAACCCCCTACCACTGTGAGCCTAGGATTCCCTCCACTGAGGAGAGCAAGTGTACCCCTGTATGAATGAACATTCATGATGTGCGTACAGCCATGTGAAGGATGCCAATGCTTCAGACTGGTGGGACTGGCACAGCCTTCCCGGGGTCCAGACCTGGATGCTAACTGAACATTGACCAGTAGCTAAAAATAGAATGTGTAAAACATACTGACTACAGCCCCCCAGCCCAATCCATGGTCATACCTCCCATTAGTAACCCAATTCCTTATTCATGTTATTTATAATAAATGCAGTGAGGATCCAGGTTGCTGGTTCGTCTCCCTATGAGTAAATTATCACCCAACCCCCGATTTAAGTTACTCCTGTCTTTTTTATTTTCATTTTAAAAGATTTATCTACTTGATTATTTTATGCACATGAAGACTTTGCCTGCATGCATGTGCGGTGCACCATGTGTGTGCCAGGTGCCCACAGAGGCAAGAAGAGGGTTTTGGGTGCCCTGGGACTGGAGGTACAGATGGGTGTGAGCCAGCGTGTGGGTGCTGGGAATCGAACCCTGATCCTCTGCCAGAGCCAGCAAGTGCTCTTTACAGTGAGGCAACTCTCCAGCCCGTGTCTGTCACTCCCAGGTAGGTTTCCAGGACCCAGTCACACAGCATGTGGCACCTCTCCCCTCTCTGACTTGTTGGTGAAGTTGGCCTGGGATTCACGATGGAGTCCAGGCTGGCTTCTAACCTACAGCGATCCTTCTGCCTCCGCTTCCCACGTCCTGGATTACAGGCATGAGCTGCTGTGCCTGACTGACCTTTTCTCTTTATAAGCGGGTTGTCTCCTGCCTTTGTTATAGTATCGGGAAGCTAACTCAGCACAAGAACCGTGGGTTTCTTTGTTCATCTGCCAGGCGATTTCCTTATAAAAAGGTATTTTAGCTTTCTTACCACGCCATCCAGATTCTTATTTAAAATGCGGAATCATCTCAAAAAAATCAGTATTTATAGTTTTAATATTGTTATCCCAACCAAGCCAGAGAAGAGCATTTGTGTTCCAGCACCCAGGTACTCCCTCACGCACGCACGCACGCTGTCCTCGCGCACGCTGCCCCTCACGCACGCTGATCTCACGCACGCTGTCTTCACGCACGTTGTCTTCACGCACGCTGCCCCTCACACACGCTGACTACAACAAGCTGGGAAAGTTAGCTGGCTTCTCCAAACCCCTCATTATGTGCCTAGTTGGGAAAAGGCTGCCCTATTCTTTCAGACTAGACTAGCTGTGATTCCCAAGTGGTCTGCTCCAGGATAGTGGGAGGGGCTTATCAGATAAAGATATTCTGGACATTTTCCAGAATGTACGTGAGGGGCAGGTGAGAGGACCTTGAAATTTGTGGCTGAGTTGCTTCTGCCCTGGACCTAAAAACCAAAAATAGGCTGAGGCACAGCTCTGACAAGCTGTCTTTGTCACTTTGGTCTGTTTCTTTTATTTTGATCTCTCTGAGAACCATCAAGAACAGAGCCCACTATGAATACCTACTGCCTCATTCAAACTTTAAAGGTTAGGTTTTTGAGGGCCAGTGAGATGGCTCGGTGGCTCAAGGTGCTTGCCACCAAACCTGTCAGCCTAAGTTCAGGCTCTGGAGCCCACACAGTGTAGGGAGAGAGCTAACTCTCACAAGTTGTCCTCTGAGGAGCTCGGGGTGTTTGGGCACTGTGGTGCCCCGCCCCACTCCCAAATAAATAAATAAATGTAAATTTAAAACTGTAAAAAGTAAATATGTTTGCAAATAAAACATTCATTTTTATCTACCTTAAAATGTCATTAAATTCAGAGCGCTCAAGACTTTATATAGAGACTAATAGTATTAAACCTTAATTTCAGGGCTGAGGATGTAACTCAGTGGAAGAACTCTTGGCTTGCTGTGTGAGGCCCTAGTACTGCCAATAAGAAATTAAGTAAGAAAATTAAAACCTTAATATTTAAAGAAGTAAGGATTTTTGTAAGAGCAGTCACCAGCACGAACCCAGCCGTTTGCACTATACCTTCAGGATTCTAAACTCATGAGTATCTGATGCCAGCAGTGGTGACAGCAAACTGTGTAAGTAGCTTAGTGTGTCAGAAAAGCCAACTGAACGAAGATAGCAGCCTGATGTCATTTTAAGTGGGACCTCTTCAGTGGGCCACCCAGCATGAAATCAAAGTGAGCCAACCTCCCGCTTTGGGTAAAAGATAATTGCCATTTGAGGTTAAACAGAAATGATGCGCTTGATACAGTATTGCACCATTAGGTGTGTTATTGGATTTGGGTTGGAGAGAGTGTAGATCTTTTCTCTGAAACATCTGTTCACTGTCAGGGCAGCTTGGCAGAAAGGATGGACCAGTGGTCTGTTTCAACATGGCTGCTCCCATATAAGGAATACAGAGCCATGAGGGTCCTTCCCATTTGGAATTACAGTGTTGTATGTAAATCTAGAGTCACTGTCTTTGATGCTTACTTTATGTTTCCTGTTGCCATGGCATCTTTGATAGCATTATGCTTTCTAAGCGCGCGTGCTCTCTCTCTGTCTCTGTCTGTGTCTCAGTGTCTCTCTGTCTCTGTATCTGTCTCTCTGTCTCTCTCTGCATCTCTGCATCTCTATCTATCTATCTATCTATCTATCTATCTATCTATCTATCTATCTATCTATCTATAGCTGGAGATCAAACTCAGGCTTTTGGATACACTAGCTAAGTGTTCTGCCCCTGCACTTTTCTATTTTATAGATGCATCTACTTGGAGTTATTTCCCCCCAGACCTGTTGATTGCTGCACACCGCCCCCAATTGAATCTACTTTATTGTACCCTCAAATCACTTCAGTTTCCACCTGTATGCCACTCCTGTTGCTTTCCTGTTTTTTTTTTTTTTTTTTTTTTTTGGTGATTTTTCTAAGATACTTTCTAAGTCAATGTCTCAGAAGAGTTTAATATTTATTCTGTTTTTAGCTGTTAATATCCAACAAAACACATAAGATCCTGAAAATAAAACTAGGTTCTTTTTTAAATGTTGGAGATTTCATTTATTCTTATTTTCTACGGGTATGGGTGTTTTGCCTGCCTGTCTGTGTAGCACTATATGTAGTGCTCATGGAAGCCAGAAGAGGGCGTCAGATCCATGGGATTTGAGTTAAAGACGGTTGTGAGTCACCATGTGGGTGCTGTCAATCATCCCTGCCCTGCAGCTAGATTGTTACTTGATGAGTTATTCAGAGACCTAAAGCTCTTGAATTCATTTCCTTCTGTTGATGGGCACAGATTTTCAGATGCAGAAAAACTAAAGGAGCTATCCATTATCACTTTTTCAAGTTTTAGTTTTTGATGTGTGAAAATTATTCATATATATATATATATATATATCACATACACACATATATTTGAGCTTCTTTTAAAAAAGATTTTTAAATGGACATTTTTTATGATCAGTATAGTAATCTGAGTGTAGAAATATGCTGATTCAAACTTTGCACACTTTTATTTCCTCATCTCTAAAACTGTTCACATTGCATAGTAATCTCTTAATCTAGCTCAATACTATAAATGTGTATTTATATACATACATGTATGTTTATGTACATATTTATATTTATGTATATAAACATAAATTTAACATATTACATTAATATAATTATATTGTGATATAATTATAACATATTAATGAAATATAATTAATATAAAATCTATAAATAGTAAAATACACATGTAAATTACTATGTAGATATGATGTTTGTTCCACTTCTTTGGGGGAGCTGGCCGCTGAGGAAGAGATGAGGGTCAATCTAGTATGTTTAGTCGCTTTTGTGTTCATGCCTTTATCATACCAACGTTGAGATAGTTTCTCTCTCTATGATCACATGAGGAGTTGGCCATTTTTCATAACTTTGTTTCCAGGGGGAGTCTTTTCTCTCCATTCTGCCTTGTCAACAGATGGATGCCCACGAGCACCCATCTGAGTGTAGAGTCGGGGGTTATCAGTCAGTGTGGCTCCGAGGGGCTAGCATCCTGCATGAGTAGGCCAGCCTCCGTTTGTCATGGCCAGGGTGTCCTGTCAGCTGTGCCTGTGGTCCAGGCCTGGGGCACCTGCTGCATGCTGGATACAGTGGAGGAGAAGAAAAAAGATCAGAGTAGAATTTCTCCCATAAAGGCTAGTAAGGGAGATGTGCAAATGAGCATGACCCAGAAGAAGCACTGACAGAGTGTGAGGAGGAGGTTTGAAATGTCCGAAAGCTGCACTCTAGCTGTCCTTGGGGAACTGTCTCTCAGGGTGGAGCTCCGATCATGGATGTTCTTTCAAGGCTCATCTTCCAGTGAGCAAGTGGACCGTGGTCACGGTCATGTTAAATAGTCTCCATTCCTCCTTTATCATCAGAGGTCCTAACAAGGCTCCAGACCTGAGATCGAGCTGTTAGAAACACAGAGGTGAAAACTGACCGAACACTTGATTCAGAGAGCTCACCTTTGGTTGGGAGAGGCATAGAGCTTAGTGGCTGAGGTTAAAGTGAGACAAGGTGTTGGGAAGTATGGTTGAAGAAACAAAGGGGACTAAACCACCTAACATCTTTTTAAGCCATTGTAGAGTTCTTTTGGTTTTATTATGAATATTGTAGGAAGCAACTAAGGTAGGCGCCTAGCATGCTGCAATTTATATTTCTAAAAGATTTCTCTATTATTATTATTATCATTGTTATTATTCTTACTATGTTGTAGAACTCACCTTTAAGGAAGGTTAGGAGTTACAGAGACTCAGACATCAAAGTGAGGCATGCTGGGTGATCTAGGACACGTGACAATATGTATGTAAAAACCTATGTATGTGGAAGAAAAATACATGTTGCTATAATAATAGTGGATGGTTAGTAGTATACATGCGACAACTATGTAATCATATACATGGCTTGCCCATTTATAAATCATATATATGATCTGTCAATTGCTACATACATGTATAAGGGACTCTCATAAAGAATCTGTAATTGAAGTGGTCCTTTTTTAAGAGTTTGGGAGTCACTGTTCTCTGGAAGGGGTGATAGTAGCTGTGGGTTGGCTTTCAGCATCCTTTCTTTGGAAATTATAATAATTTTTTTGTGCTTTTATTTCTTTTCTTATCACTAGGTAGCAGTGGCTCTTCTTGACATAAAAATGAGTGTGCCCAGGCGAGCACAAACGCACATTTGCATATAATTTCAGGGTGTGCACAGCTACCACATTAAGGATCTCTACTGTAGAAGATCACTTCACAGCTCCACCCCCAAGGAAATTCGGGGTTTGGGGCGTTGTTTGTTTTGTTTTTTTTTTTCACTGAATACACTTTAGGGTTTTCTATTTGTTTGTATCCATCCTAAAATCCTTCTGTGAATACGTATTTCTCATTGACACCCAAGTCATGAAATTTAGGATTGCAAGTGAAAAAGTTTCTTTCAGTTAAATTTGTTCTCCCTCGATTTGTCACTAAACTATCTTGAGGCTCAGAAAAAAAAAAAAAAACGATGCCAAAGGCAGCAGCCTCTCTCTCAGAGATTGGACGCTCTACCCCATTTCCCCATGTCCCAGAGCAGTACCTATCCACCAGTATTGATATATGGTGGAGAAAAGTCCTTATGGTAACCAAACAAGAGTGGGAAACATTGTTTCACAGTCAATGATGTACTTCTCACAGGGACCCCTTCCCAGCCCCACCCTGCCATCTGGCTACAGGTCTCTATCCTCACCCATATCCACACCCATATCCTCACCCATATCCTCACCCATATCCTCACCCATATCCTCACCCATGTCCTCAGTTGCACTTCAGGTCCTTAGGAGCAGAGACCGTGCATTCTCACAACTTCTTCAGAATTCTCTAAACCTGTTTTGTACTTTCCCAAGTGAAAGAGCAGAACCACTTTGAGCGCCTCCTTTCGGAACTCTACCTAATGGTCCTGTATCCTGGGGCTCTCCCTGCTCTCTCCCTGCTCAGTGGGATGCCTGGACCTAGGATGGCATCACAGGATAAGTGGCCACGGATGATGTCACAGTCCTCCACTTCCTAAAGGCTTACCTCAGTGCACGTGGATAAAGTCCCACCTTACCAAGTTCGGCTGCACACATCTTTCCCCCTTTTACATTTGCTTGGGGCTTTGGATTTAAAGTTTATTCAAAATCATCTGGCAAGAATAGAATCCGGCATAGTCCTCCACTATGGTGATGAGATGAAAAATTACTTTTTAAAAAAAAATGTCTAATTTTTGAATAAGGAAAATAGTTCCAATAAGAACAGGTAATTTGATGTCACAAGTGTGTCCTAAATCTTCTGTCACCCTTAGCCTATAAGAGAGTTAACAGCTGAAGGGGCAGTAGTGGCCTTAGGCAGAAATGACAAAGAAAATCACTTCATTTCCTCTGGGAGAGAACATGCAGTGTGTATATTTAGAGAGAACCTAAAGAAGTCGGAAGAGGCTCTTCTTAACTCAAACTTTTTTGTGATTCATCTTATTTTTTTTCAGTAGCTTAAGGCGAGATAATGGAAACCTGCTATAATTTCTGTTTGTCCCTTTAAAATATTAACTCCACGTAGAAACCCAAATCTCTTTTAAAGGTCAATTACAGTAGTTATCGGCTCTGGGTTTGTGTTGCGATCACATGTTTTATTCTGAAGAGTGTGTTCTCTGATTGAAGCTATCTTGGTAGAGTTTTGGCTTGGGCTGTTATAATAAAGTCTGAAAACCTCCAATGCCCTCCCTGCTCCGCACAAACTCCCATCTGAAAGAAGAGAATCCCCTGTAGTCTAATTTGATTATTCTGACTCTGGGCGCTGTGATAAAGTGCTGTGCTCACTTTATCATGGAGAGTTTGTAAAGTATTAGGGAAAAATTCTGAACTGTAGTAGATTGATCCTAAGATTCATCACAGAGCCCTGTGGGAACCTTCTGGCCTCCACTCTTTAATCTCCTCAGAAGATTTGTTTCCATGAAAGACAAGGGTGGACTGCAACTTTCTAATGCAGAGTCTGTCTTGAGGGTTTTGTTGCTGCTGCTGCTGTTGTTGTTGTTGTTGTCGTCGTTGTCGTTGTTTTAAAATGACACTTTGAACGTGTAGTGCATAATTCATTAGAAGGTCTGTTGCCAGGCAACCTAGGGGGCATTGTTGAAGTTGAAGGAATAGTGGAGAAAGACAAAACATGTTTTATGATAATTAGAATAAAAATTGAATATCAGAACTTCACGGGTCAGCTTCTGCTCACACAGTTAGCTCTCACCTTGCAAAGAAAGGGATGTATCAGATAATTAGGTCAAATCAATGATTATATATCTTTAACTCAAGTGGAAGGGACTGTAATTGTGATGAAATTTGTCTGAAGGGGAACGCATGGGGAATCTTGTCAAAGGTCATGAGTTCAAAGGGGAAACTAAGTTCAAGGTTCGGCTCCTGTTCACACACCCTCACCAACAGTGCACAACAAGAGACTAAACGACCAATAGTTCTATAAACAAGTTAACTCGTCTTTTGGAAACGGAGTCTGCCTCAGTCACACCCCTTTAGTGACAGAAAATTAAAGCAGCTGTGACTCCTCACTGGGACATTTTCTCCTGATGTGGCCCTGTTCCTGTGTGTCAGTCTCTAATGCTTTGTTACTAAACACATAATACGTCCTGCAATATGGGATGCAAATACACAGCCCGTCTCCAGGACATGGCCACACATCCCTCTTGCAAAGCCCTGACCTGTTTACAAGAAACGATCAAATGCAAGCTAAAGGCAACAGGAAATAGCTAGGAAAGTTGCCTGAGTTTGTTCGTTTTCTCTCTCTCTTTCTCTCTCTCTCTCTCTCTCTCTCTCTCTCTCTCTCTCTCTCTCTCTCTCTCTCTCATTCAATTTCCCCTTAAACTTGACAAAGTGGAACCAAAATTCACCCTTGTCTTGGACATTCTTCTGATACAAAGGCTCTATTCTCCCTTTTGATGCTTGTAGAACTTCCATTAAGGTTGACGGTAAACTCTTGCATGGGATAAAAAAAAAGAAAAAAAGAAAAAGAAAAAGAAAAAGAAAGAAAGAAAGAAAGAAAGAAAGAAAGAAAGAAAGAAAGAAAGAAAGAAAGAAAGAAAGGAGAAAAATCTGCCCCTCTTCTTTACCCTGGTATAATTTTTAAAGGGACAACAATAAGAACAATGGCACAGAAGACATGCAGTGGTAAAGGAAGCCTGGCTTTAAACAGTCTGGAGTTCCCCTAAGTGTCACCTCAATACATTATACTCTGTAAAACAGTGTAGGAAGTATCTTATGAGAGAAGTGTGTATAAGACAAAGTGCATAGCTGCTTTAAAGTGAACCAGGAAAGTTCTTGCTCAACCATTTCCACTCCACCACTTATTAAATCGCCCCCCGTGCAATGACGTTATTCCTGGTTGAAGACCAAGTAGCGTAACTAGTTACAAAAGATGTTTTTCCACTCCATACTGGGGCTTGTATGTGTGGACAGGCAACACCACCCACAAGGACCTGGCCAAAGTGGGATAATGATCCAAATACTGCTTTAATGTTACACGTGATTCATGAAGCACAATGCAGAGCTCTTTCAGATATAAACACCCACGATCAAACCCCACTTGCTTGTGTCTCCCTTTGAAAGAAAGAAACTCCTGCTAGAAAGCAGGACAAGCAGGCATGTGATGAAAACCCACCCATAGTTCTGCTCATGAATTTTCTTGTGTTTATCACGTCTGCTGCCTGGATGGGCTTATTATCCTGGGGTTTCTTCTCGAACAGCTCTGTCTTTTTGTCAGACTCTGTGTTTTCTGTCTGTAAACTCTAAGGTACTTGCTGAATTTTAAAGAGAAAGGAGAAAGAAGACAAGGGAGAGGTGGGGGGAAAAACATCCTCTCTGATTCAGATTGTGATTGGTAAACTTCTCTGGAATAAACATGAGGCCCGTGAGCGGAGGAGAACTCAGAGACAGGTGCCTCCAGTAACTGAATGGGTTGGCAGGGAGGCTGAAGGGCTGAGGCAGTTCACACTTTGGTTAAACTCTTACAACTAAAAATTCCACCCTGGTAAAATTCAGAAGTTCAAGGAACAACATCACCATGATATTAACGACCTCTGAGGGCATCTAGAGTTCAGAGTTCACCCTCTATTTACAACATACTCTGAGGCTGCTCCACCTCCTACGCCTCGCTTTAAAGGGGAGGGGGGCGATTATTTAGGACATCATGACAGTCGGCCTGGCTAATTTTTATACAAAAACAGAGACAGTGGGAAATATAACAGTCAAGTATTAGGAATGGATAAAACGGGGGGGGGAGCCCAATCTTAGGAGAAGTTATCCCCTGAACAGTTCAAAGTTCACTCTTTGTTCACGTATAATGAAGAGTCTTCAGTTATCAGGTATTTAAACCCAAGTCAGCAGTTCCATATCCGTAACCTGAGCCGAGTGTTCCTCCACCTAATGGCCACGCTGCTGTCGTTTGCAGCGAGTTGGGTGACAATCGATTTGTACTCCGAGACGGGAACAGATGGGCTTTCATTGTGAGACTCCGCCTGTATGCAAATGTGAACGGAGTTTCACCCGATCCAGGGGTCTGACCTGACCGTGCACATGCATTTACTCAACGTGGCTCAGCCTGGGGGGGGGGGCAGCGAAGGGGGAATAAAAAATGGCAATCGGATAGTACCAGCGGCAGGTCAAGTTTACCATCCGTCTTTCAGCGGGACTGAGATGGCAACACAGTTATTTAGTTTCAGTGTTGATGTGCGTTGCAATAAACTCCATCATTTCACCTGTTTATGAACCCGGCCTTGTATGAGATCTCTGTGAATTCAAACAAAGCTGGCAATCAACCCTCTTGTTTCCAGCAGAATGGGGGATTATGGACTTTAAAGATAAATAAATAAATAAAGCATCCTTGTATCTCCCCTGTCTTCACATGCATAAATCAATATTCCTTTCCTTCTGGCTCCTTTTATTTCTTACATTGACTTTATTAATTTCTTATTTGGAGGAAACAAAATACATCCCCCCAAAATGCTCTTCATTTCAAATGAAGAAATATGATCATTAATGTCAGAATAAACAACCAGCATTTTAGATGTCAATTAACTGTTTTTGCATGTACACAGCAATGTACAGCCCCTAATAAATCTTACAATTAAATGTGCAGCCCTTCATTAGAGTGGAAATATGAACAGCTGTAATCATACACATTCTATTGACAGAGAAAAATTTGGTTCCATTTGTAATTTTTCACATTGGGAAAGAATGAGAGACGGATTGGGACCATGATTGCTTTTATAACTGTGGGCTTTTTAAACTTCCCATGTACAGGATAACAAACCAGTGTCTTTGACTTGGGGGTCTAACAGCAGTGATTTGCTTCTATTTTCTTCTCTCATGAAAGTAAATTTCTCTTGGGAAACATATAAGCCTTTGGCTAGAAAACCCATAGGACAAATACCCCCAAAGTGAACCAAATAACGAATTGCTGCTTGCTTCGGTACAGCTGTTCATGGCCGGGTTCTGTTAACTGATGTCTGGGATTGGCATTAAAGTCAGTTGGGGAGGGGGGGAGAGTTGCTAAGAATATAAAGAGAAAGTTGAGACATTCCGCAAAAACTGCTTCTGGCAACCAAACACACTGCTTCTAGCCACACAGGAGCCTTGCCATAATAGAAAGGGAGTCTTCTGAAGTTGTGTTTGCACAAGTAGAGGCAAAACCAAGATGAGAGCCCTTCAAAAGCAAGGTGCCGAATTGTCTCTCCCATAAGGGTTCCTCTCTACTTACTCTGATCTCCTCAGGACAGCATGGAGAAGCAGTTCTCGAGAGTTAGGCTTGAGATAATTCCAATGAGAAATGAATGATCAAGACTTGGGCTAGCATTTGTCTGCCGGGCACTCAGAGTAGCTGACAGGGATAATAACGAGTAAGGAGTTGCATAGCAGCGTAGCAAGCATTAAAAACTGTCATACTGCGCTCCGTGACTATTGAACATTGATTCAATTACCTTGCATGGTCTCTGTATATGTATTTCAAAATAGATGGGAGCCTCTAAAATACCATATATGTGAACATACATGTATATATACATACCGACACATAGGTATTTATATCTCTGTTATCTAGATCGTTCCTTATACAAACAAAGATTTATGTTAATGCAAGATTTTGTGTCTACAGAAACCTTAGCTAGTGGTTGAATTATGAGAGGCCAGTTTAAGTTAAGGATATCATTTATACCTTTTGAAAATTTACTGGAGAATTGTCAAGGCAGTGCCTAACAGGGTATTCAAAATGTTTATTTACATTAGAAGCAAGGAACTCCCATTCTTAAAATTTAACAAGAAGCTTAACAAGGCTTGTTCTGGCATGAATAAGATTCCAGAGACTTTTTTTAAACAGGAAAATGAAAATGTTTGCTACATAAATACTGTAACCGAATTGTTCAAAACATTACATATAGCTATTTAGTGAGATGGTGCATTGTTCTAAACTATTATCAGAAACAAACTTCAGACATGAAAATCAATTTCTTTTGTAAGGAGTGCATTGAAAGAAATGACATGAATTGAGAGAAAATGCTTACATTTTAATTTTTTTTTTTTTTTTGAGGAAGAAAGATCCCAGACACCATCATTCGGCTTCTTGACAGCTCGCAGGCATCTAGAAAATGCTCCACTTCCTGTCTTTATGAAATCCATGAACGCTCTTTTAGTTGAACAACTGTGTCTCAAAGTACTTACAAACAAGGGGGGACTGAGCTCAAGTCGATATTCAACTGCTCATTTGGCTCTTATGTGTCAAGAACTCTTGCAAGTAATTTATGTGTATTAATTCATCCAATCTTGATGAAGAGGAGCAGGCCCCGTTTTTATCTCCATCTTACAGATGGGGAAAGTGTAGCTTTACTCAAATGGTGGTTCCCCCTTGAGATCAGAGAATGGTATATGTGAGAATCAGGACCTACAATTCTGGAAAGACCTGCTACATAATTAGATGAAGGGTGCGTCTCTCTATGCCCATTTTGGCTGTAGAAAGAGATGATGGTGCCTGTAAAAGCCCTATGTGCGAGCTAAGCAACCTGTTTGATAGGCCATAAGAAGGGAGCATTGCAGCCAAATGAACAAAAACAAGCGGTAATTTCTGCTCTTTTTGAACTTTGTGTATTTAGAGATGGCTGCTCTTGGTCCATTGCATAACGTGGGGCTCCTAAGACAGTGCCACAAATCCTTATGCAAACTTGCCCATGAAGAGGGGAAGGGAAGTACAGGGTGCATTCATTTTAAATCTGACCTTGTTCCAGCTCATCGCTCTATTCCTAGGCAACAAAATTAGGTCCCTCTGGAGCACTTCGTTATTTTCCTTATTTACGCTAATGTTAGCTCAGCTGTACCTTTGGAAAGATGGCTGAAGGGAAATTAAGCAGAGCATAAGGGTCTTTTTCTTCCTCCTCTTTTTAAATAACCATTGTGAACCATAACTTAGTGTGCCAAAGACTGGCTTGTGAGCCATTGAATTCACAATGAAAAGAACGGTACTGACAGTTCATAATTAGTGTCTTCACCCTGTCTGCCAGAGCCCTCAGCAAAGGTGTGCCTGTACCCTGTCGGTTTGAGAGAAGGGGTGGGGGGGAGCCACCTTGTGGCTGGAAGACGATCCAGCAGCCTGTATGACCCTTGCTGGTTCTCAGCAGGCAGGGGAGGGGGGATGAGCACAGCAGCCAGTGATAAATCAGAAATATCAATCACTAAATATCTGTGGAAAGTGGTAAGAGTTATAAATAGAATCTATAACTACGATAACACTGAAGCTGTAGTTGTAAATATACATTATCCTCTTTAATATGACACAGGATAGATTGAGAACTGAGGAATTATTAAGACCCCACCAAAAAAAAATTGGAAGAAAGAATGAAAACATTTAAGTTAAAATTATGTTCATTTTGTAATTCAATAAAGAATTCCCAGAGACATATTTTTAAATTTAATGTTGTTTTCTATAGCACAGAAAAAGCCCCACAGACATCTGTTTGCATACATTGTGTGTCAGGCAACATCAGATTTGAATGGAATTTATCTAAATTTTATATGCATGGCTTGATGTAAATTGAAATAAATTGTACAGCATACTCTGCGTGGACATATTGGTTTTTCCATCGCGGCCTGAACTTTTGACCCCAGGGCCTGGGCCGGTCACACGTTGACCTGTCTGAACTCTGCTGGTAGATCCAAGTATGGAAGGCCGGCCTTGCAGCCATGGCAACCGTGAAGCAGGGTCCATGACTCCACTCTCCTTTTCTCCCTCTTTTCTCCACACTCCAAACAAAACAAAACAAATTAGTATATTCTCGCACAGTCGGTGAGTGTAATCTCAGAGTACTTCTGCCAAGATGGGTTTTGCCCCGAACCTAAGCTCTGAGCAAAGCTGTTTTAGCCGGCTTGTCAGCTGTTAATGAAAGTTGGAAATGAAAGTCTTTATAAAAGTTAATGGAAAAGACCCCTTCCTGGGACACATTCATGTGCCTGTCTCCCATTAAAATAAAATATACTCCACGTGCTCATATATTAGGCTATAGTGTTGCTATAGGTGTGTTGTGCATGCAGATCAAAGTGATACTTTTGTGGGATGTTGGCATAATCCTTCTTAGGTAGATTTATTTTTTTAAATGATTTATTTATTTTGCTTTTAAGTGCACTGGTGTTTGACCCACATGCATGTCTGTGTGAGGGTCTCAAATCACTTGGATTACAGATACAGTTGTGGGCTGACATGTGGGTGCTGGGAATTGAACTCAGGTCCTTTGGAGGAGCAGCCACTGCTCTTAATCACGAAGCCGTCTCTCCAGCCCTCCTAGGTAGATTTAAATAAAACAGTATTGCTCCTAATATCTATGTCATACTGAACATTCTGCTGTTCCATAAAGCTAATCTGTCAGAAACAGTAAGCATGGGGCTCAGTTTCCTGTTAGAAGATGTAGGCTCTAGTTTGATTAGGATGCATTTATACCTCTGATTTGCTTAATTTTTTATTAATTTATATTAACTGCACAAAACACTGGGCTGAATTGTGATATTCTCATATTTGCATGTAAAATCATTTGATCATCCCCTCCCGCCTTCCATTTGATAACCATCTCTTGCCTTCCTCTCCCTTCCACATCTCCAGGCGTCCCCCCTCCCTTTACGTTATGTCCCTTCCTCACCCCTAAATCCCACATCACCAGAACTTACCATCTCACAGTCATGGTGGCAGTCCACAGGCATTGACTTACGCATTTACACAGGCTGTATCTGTGGCTGCTCATTTATTCACGCAGGAAGCATTTGTCAAAGGCTTACCAGGTAAACTCCAACTCCATAAATTGAAGTAACCACAACCAAAGATGTGTGACTGCTCTTAAAGAGGGAGACACAGTTTTGACAAGACTTGGAGGGACTATTAGACAGTAGTGACAAAATGTGTAAGAGTTTGTCATTGTATACAAGCTGACCAAGAAACATGACTTCATGGAGTTGTCTGATTGGCCATGGATTTAATGAAAAGGACCTTTTATGAAACAAAGCCTTGGAAAAGGCAGTCTGTGCACAGACAATCAAGATTTAAGAGGTTTCAAAGAATGAGCAAAACCTTGGATGGTATTGGTAACGTGTAAGGGTTACATGTGTTGGGGTGACAGGATAGATGAGGGTGTGACCTGGCAGGGATTACAAAGGTTCTTGAGTGACCATGGAGTAATCTGATCTTTCTAGGGTTTAGTGTTGTCTTTTTTCAAGGGAAGGATGAAGAAGATCTTAATTTCTACAAGTTGGAGGTAGAAACCTGAAAATCTCCAATAGTTCACAAATTGCCTTTGGGCAACTCCAGCTAGCTGTTTTGACAGCACAAAGGAATGAGGTTCCCATTTAGAGTGGCCATGAAGCCGTTTAAAAACAGCAACAGATACTTCAAGAAGGGTTTCCTTTGTCAGGAGATATTGAAGTCATGTTTTTAAAAACAGCATAGCGTGGGCAAGGCAAACCACAAGGCAAAGTTTCAGAGTCCCCTCTAGCAAGCCTATGACATTGTAAAGTTGTTTATCTCTAGGTTAGGGACTCTCAGTGTGTAATAATAGAAATACCTAACACATACTAAGCTCTATATAGAACATGTCCTTTGGAGGGAAATATGGAGTGTCGGATACACGGATTGAGACAGGGTCTCACTATACAGCCCAAGACTATCTCTGAATTCATGAGCTTCCGTCAAGAACCCCAAAGAAGCCAGGGTTACAGGTGCGTGTTAGAAAGCCCGGCTCCCAGGCACTAATGTTCTGTGTGCTTTTTAAAATTCTCACAACAACCTCATTGTTTTCCCTAGAACTGTGGAACCAAGACATACCCGACCCAAGGATCACACTCAGGGCTCAGCAACATTTAAACAAAGAGCCATGGGGTGAGTCTATTTTAGGTTCTGCGACTCACAGAGATCCCCCAAACAGGCAACTTTACAGTTAGGCTGAAGCAGAGCAGAGTTGACCTTAGATACCATTTAATGAAGGAGTGTAGCTACGTTCCCATCAAACTTGAATAATCACAGAGATATGACTTCTGTAATGAGATAACACACACACACACACACACACCCCCAACACAGCTAAAAATAAAAAGATATTCTCAGTTTGTCAGGACTACAAAAAGTGGGGCAGGTCACATAATTTGTCAACACTATGGTGCTTCTCAGTGGACAGAGTAAGAGTTGAGCTGGGTGGTTTCCGATCCCTGCACTTGGGAAGAGGAGAGAGGAGGATTCAGAACTCAAGGCCAGCCTTAGCTACCTGAGATCCTATCTCGAAAAATAAACTAGTTAGGTGACGTCTGTTTAGCTCCAAAAGTAGTATAGCCATATTGTTGGGGGTGTAGAGCGGATGGAAAGTTTCTTGGGGAAACTTAAATTTCTTCGCTGTCTCTGGAAAGGACCATTTACACTCTCCTGGAAGATGAAAAGCTTCCACTGTTTAATTGGTGTGTTCAGGAAGATCTGATCTCTCCTTTGCAATGGCAAGCCATCCCTGTTGGGTTCCAGTCCTGATATCCAACCTTGATATCCAACCCGTGCACCCCACTGTCTAGAAATGGTGATGTCTAGCTTCTGCCCAATCTTGCACTATCGACAACAATTTCTGCGTTGGCTTCCACAGATAAGAACGTCTTATCCTTCTCCTCAGCCTATGTTCTTTTCCTCTTGCATTTCTGTTGCGTGTGGTATGTATATAAGTGTGCATGCATGGATGCACATGGATACACATGCATGTGGGGGTCAGGGGCTGACATTGGGTGTCTTCCTTGATTGACACCTACCTAACATGTTGAGTTGTCTCACTTGAATCCTTGTTTGCATGGCAGGAACTTAACCGACTGAGCCATCTCACAACCCACGAAGCTGAGGGTCTCCTCAGCCTTACCCTTTACTTACCTAGATTTTCTCCTCTTCCAGTTGTTGTAACTTTCAGAGAGACCCTTCCCAAAATGTCATCATGTCTTTCCAATGGTAGAACTGGGAACCACACAGGTTATGGACATCTTTTCTTTTTCTGTATTTAAAAGCGTATTCCCCCCACAAAAAAAAATGTACATACAAACATGCATATATAAACCTTTATATAAAAGAAGTGTCCCTCAGGGGTTCATATGCTTAACTCTTACCTGCTTTGGGTGCATGGTTCTTGGCTGTGATGGTAGACATGGTAAATCAACTTTCCCTTTAAACTCACATGAGATAGCTGAGTGTGAATTTAGAAGTCCCCACCCCGTGGTCCTTAGCTTTAAAACTCACAGCCATTGTAGACTTTATTTCCATTTCCCTGATGTCTACTGAAGTGATAAAAACAAGATACAAACCTGTCACATAGTGTGATCCCCAGTTATATAACCTTGCTGTTCACATTCCAAAATGGTTCACTGAGCATGCCTTACGGCTTCCTGAATGCTGGAAGTTTGATTTCTGGTAATTGTCAAGAAGCCTCCTGCATGGTCTAGGTATGACATGTTCAGAAGAGTGAATTCTCAGAAAAAAAGTCATTAGAGTCAAATTTGGGGAGGTGTTTTCCCCTCAAGCCTGTGTATTTTACAGACATCCCTCTACCCCACAGCCGAGAAACTAATATTAGCACCAAGCTTTTCATACAAGATGGTTCTAGAGCCGTAAAATTGGAGGCTCTTGGAAGAAAGTGACCATTTCAATGCCTTTCTCCTTCTGTGTCAACTCCAATGTTCTCACAGTATTTCCTCAGCAGCTCTAACCATAAATCTGTGGTGAGACTTGAACAGCCTGCCCTGAGAGGAAAATGCCCATCTATTTGTGTTTTCAAGACTCTAGGGCATTATTTGGCAAATTAGATAGATGGCTAGTTAAAAGATGATTTGCAAATATATGGGAACAGTTGGAGTAAGGTGTGATCTAACCAAGAATCTTTAAGGGAAACAAAGTTTGCTTGTTTGTTTTTCTCTTGTAGTACAGGGATAGAATCCTGGAGCCTGTATGTGCTAGGCAACTGCTCTATCGCTGAACTGCAGGCCCATCTAGGGAAAAGATCTTCTTATTTTTGTTACATGTGCATGAATATTTGTCTACATACATGTCTGCGTATTACATGTGTGTCCAGTGCCCAGAAGAGGGTGTCAGATCCCCTGAGACTGCAATTACAGAGAATTGTAAGCTGCTGCATCTGTGTGTGTGTGTGTGTGTGTGTGAGAGAGAGAGAGAGAGAGAGAGAGCACTGGGAATTGAACCCAGGACCTCTGCAAGAGCATCTAATGCTCTTAACTGCTGAGCCATCTCTTTAGCCCCATCATGCCAGAGGATAAAAGAAAATACCGATAGTATTTTAAGAAGCACTTCCATTTCCTGTATCTCCAGACAGTGGCGTCAGACTGTCATCTACTAATTTATTATGTCATCTAGTACAAAGATGTTGGTGAAGTGAAACTCCAGTGTTTCTCTGCCCCTATTTCTGCTGGGTTGAGAAGATTTCTGCTTTGACAACAGTCTGTTCTCAACTGGTCAATCTGTCGGTTTTGTTGTTGCTTTTAGTATCTAAACAACTTTTCCAAACTTAAGTTTATAAGTTTTCACATTTGGGTCGCAAAATACAGAATTTCTCATAAAACAGCTCACTTTGTGTCTGTGTGTACATGTATGTGTGTGTGCACACCGCGCACACATGGTGTATGCATATGTGTGTGTGTGTGTGTGTGTGTGTGTATGTGTGTGTGAAAGCCAGTGGTTGATGTCAGATGTCTTCTTTGACAACTTTCTATCTTACTTTTTGACTCAGGATTCTCACTGAATGTGGAGCTCATCAATTTGACTAGAGTGGCTGGCCAGCAAGTCCCAGCTTTCACAATGGGTGCTGGGCAATCGGAACTCACGTCCTTATACTTGCATGGCAAACACTTTAATAGCTAAAGTTTACATCTTCTTGCCTCTGGTTCATTAAAAAAAAAAAAAAAAGACAAACTTCCTATGATGTCATTTCCTCAAACCACTGCTGCCCTTATGCTGAAACTCTGTGTTTGCCATGTATCTCCTCCAGACTGTTGCTCCTTGAGTGCTCAGCACATGTCAATCACCATGTATGTATGCGATCCTACGGTGTTCATTAGCCCGCGCTGTTGAATCACAGAGTAATAGAGAATGGGCTTTAGTTGAGTAATAGAATACAAAAACTCACGGATCCCTTGTATATTGGGGGTGGGTAGGCTCATTCGAAAGACATGCTGTCTGAAAAGTCTAAGTTACCAGTGTTGCTGGCTCTCTTGAACAGCAGCTTCGGGAAGAGAATGCACAGGATACCTTCAGAGTGTGCATGCGTGAAAGTGGTCTCCTGGTACCGTAGCTGCTCTTCTTTAAGAATCTCCGTGAAACTGTGAAGGATAGCAAAAGGGACCTCCGCTTCCTGTTAATGGAATATAATATAAGCAATATATATAATATAACCATAGCAATATAAGACACCCAAGGGCAGCACAGTAGTAAAAAAGTGTCCTTCCATCCCATTGATTATCGTAAGCATTTGGATTTGAAGAAAAGATATGCGTTCTTCAATCCTCCGTAGAAAAGAAGCAGGTGTATTAAAGCTGTCATGTCATTCATTGGTAGTGACTGGCTCGGTTCCTGGATAGCATTTGGTATATATCGTATCTTTGCTACCTGTAGAACTTCCTGGGAAAATATACACGAGAGATAGCATTTGGGGCAATACAAAATACAGTGGGTTTCTGTCTTGGTGACTGTACCCAGGTTCTTCTGTTTTGAGCTATCGATCTCTCTGTTGATCACTGTCATATGCTCCGACATCACCTCTATCCTGTCAGTGCCCTGTCACTTTAGCACAAATTTAAAACGCATCATCATCCTATTTATTTTTTTTAAAAATCTTGTCATTTGCAACTAAAGGTGAAATATCTCCTGAGTTTATACATTTATTAGAAAAAGTTATGTGGCCCAATGTGTGTGAGACCCTTCCCAGGTACCTCACACACTGGAAGAAGACCAGGAGATAGAAGGATTGTTGAAAAAATCTAAACTCAGAGGCTGGAGGGATGGCTCAGTTGTTAAGAGCACTGGCTGGTCTTCCAGAGGACCCAGGTTTGATTCCCAGCACCTACATGGTGGCTCACAACCATCTGTAACTCCGGTTCTAGGGGCTCCTCCTTGGGAACTAGGCACACATGTGATGCAGACATTCATACAGGTAAAACACTGAATATATATATATATATATATATATATATATATATATCATTGCAATCCTCACCTCGAAGGTTTAGCGTAGCAGGTGCCTCTTGCTCTCTCACCCTTTCAAATGCCAGGCTTTTCTCCTCATCCACCTTTACTGCATTGCACCCTGGTCTGCGGGTAGAGCTGGAGCTGATGCCAAGCTTGGACTGGATCTCTGTATGGCTCAGGGATTAAGAGCACAGGCCATTCTTCCAGAGGACCTAGGTACAATTCCAGGATCCTAACAATCTATCACTCCTGCCCCAGGGGACCCAACACCCCTTTCCGACCTCAGTGGTCACTGTACATACATGGTGCATAGACACTCATGAAGACAAAATACCCACAAACACTTTTTAAAAGAAGATGGTGGCAGGCCTGGGAAGGTGTTAGGGGGATAAAGTCAGAGCCTCTGGAATACGTGGGGGATGGCAGTGAGGAATAGAACTATTCCTCTCAAATGCTACAATCTCAGAAGCTCAGATTTATGGATGTCAGTGTGTTTGTTTGTTTGTTTGTTTGTTTATCAGATTAGACATCATGATCTGGTTATGTTTCTGACTCCACCTTTTAAGTTACCTTACCTGGCTTTGAAATGCCTGCCCTCCCTGCAGTCTTCGTCTTTACCCAAACCCAGCCCTGTGCTTTCTACCTGCAATGCCAGTCTCTCCACCCACATACTCAAGCTTTAAAGTGCCACTCAAACTTCACCCTCTCTAAAGACTTCCTCGAGCACCTATCTGGCCCCGATCCCACTAACCCTCTATCATAGCTGCTACCACCATTTGGTATATATATATCACATGTGTGTGTGTGTGTGTGTGTGTGTGTGTGTGTGTGTGTGTGTATCACAGTTTACAGTATATATTAGATTTACAAAAAATGTTTGTCAGATTGATCTAGAAATGTGGTTGCATGGTCTGGATTTCCAAATAATATTTATTCATCTGTCACAGCCTAAAGAACCTTCAGTGTAACTAAATAGCACTCTCTTCTTTACAGTGTGTAATAACATGCTGCAGAGTGGCAGCCTCCTTCTCTTCCTCCTTTAATGATATCCAGAGATTTTCCTCCCTTTGATGCCAGAAACACCGAGAGGCGGGAAACACTGTGACAGAGAGACCTGAGATGAATGTTTACTTCCACCAATACTGTAGCCTATGAGAACAAAGGCAAAGGCTGGACCGTCCACTGACACCTGCAAAGACAAATGGAAGAGGGTGGAACTTTAGGAGAGGGGAGGGAGGCACCAGCAAGGGCGTGCTCCGTTGTGTAGGCTGCAAGCCAGGGACGAGAAGATAGCAACCGAACCAAATCCACATTAAGACGTTATATCCCGTTGACTGCTGAAATATGGTTTCTGCAGAAATGTCAACAATCTGGGATCTCCCCTGTGCAATGAAAATGCTGGTATTAATATGACACTTTCCGTTCAAAGAATCCCAAGGAGCCTTATAAATTAAAATAGGAGTGTTTCTCATACAACATCTTTGATGTCTTCCATATCTAAAACCCTGCTTCTGATGGCTAAACTCTTCCTCCTCTGTCACATCTCCCACTATTAAACATTTTATCAGATTCACGATTTTTTTTTTTTTGGTATTGTAAGGCCCACAATTTGTACAATTTGTCTTCTAGCGTATGCCACAGCCCTCCTACCTACTTCCCTTCCCCCACCAACATGGAAAGTGAATTCAATTAGACCTAAGACAAAGAGTAATTGCATTGGAAAATAGAAAAAATATCTCATCCAAGAGTGATTAAGCTTTTTACCATATAGAGGTTGTGTTTTTTTTAACTCCTTCATGAAAATAGGATTCTGTGGAATAAATGAACATAGGATTTGCTGAATCACTGTGTAGTGTCATGATGCTAATCCCCCAATTAGCTCCTTAGCTCTTAGCTCCAAGATGACTGGGTGCACATTATTAGATATAAGAAGTGTAAAGTTATGATTAAAATCACCAGGAGCCTAAATGTTTTATGATTTGACTAGTCTTATTTTACAATATAGGAATAATAAAATATAAAAGCCTTACTTTATAGTATAAGAAGAATATCAAAATCTGAAACTTATCCAAGCTCTTCTTGAGCCTCTGAAAGTGAATATAATAACTTACTCTCTTGGAATCATCTTGTGCCTATCTGGGGTATGGTGACCTCTTCCCCATATCCAGTCACAAGTGGCCCGAGTGAAGCCTGAGCTAGCCATGCTACCAAACCTCCTTTGCTAGCAGCTGACTAGTTGCTTTTTGGTGGTAATTATGACTTAGCCAGATAGATGGTAACTATGTGATAGAACTCCTTGTGCTGAGTGACTAAGGACTACATGCAGGCTGGTCATTCCCAGTATGTATTTAAAGTGGGTTGTGTCAACTTCAAGAGGAACTTTAAAGGTGACAGCCAGGGACATCTTCAAAAATCTAGGATAAAGTCCTTGCCTGGGGTACATGAGGCCCTGAATTTGGTTCCCCAGCTTCTTCACTGAGAAAAAGAAATTCTGGCACATAAGCAATGAGGCTCAGGAAGAGGCCACAGTCAGCCTGTTGCAGGTACCTGCTCAAGGGTGGGGCGCATCAGGCAGAAGGGCTCTGGTATAGAGAAGGATGTCCCAGGGCCCTGAACTAAGACATCTACATTCTTGAAGCTTTTACCAGCTATATTATCTCAGTTATTTCATCCATATCTGAGCTTAGGAGATAGGATTGTTGATTTCTAAAACTTTACCCTGCTCTCCCTTAGCCAAACTACCCTTTGAGCGTGTGTGTGCGCGCGTGCGCACACACACACACACACACACACACACACACACACACACACACACACACACACACGCAGGTCCAAGGTTAATCATGGTTGTCTTTCTCAATCGCTCTCTGCTTCTTTATTGAGGCAGTCAGGACCTTTCACTGAATCTACAACTCGCTGACTCCCACTACACTAGTGAGGTAGCTTGCTTTGGGAAGCCCCTGTCTGTCTCTTAAGTACTGGCCTTAGAGGCAACCACTGTGCCTGCCCAGCATTTCTGTGGGTCCTGCTGAGCCTGACCCCAGTCTTGAATCAAGTGCTTTATCCACTGGGTTATCTCCCTAGCCGGAGACTATATATTTTAGGTCTCACTTACAGATACCAGCAGCACAGACACGGGCTTTTTGACTTGGGTTTCTCCTGGAAGTAGAAACGTTTTGGTATATGTTTTTGATCATTGATGAAACCCTAATTTTCATTGGCTGCTGCTGAAACCCTAATTTTCATTGGCTGCCTTCCTAAATGGGACGTAGGTCTGAGAAGTCAAGAGAGGCAGTTATATGTCTAATGACATGACAGAAGTTTTGTGTTCCCTGTCTTGCCATTTGATCTTGCTTGTGCCCCATTTCTAACTAGAAACGATCATGTCTGTAACTAAGAGGTAATTTATACTGTTCTTTGAAATATGCCAGTAGAAGGCATGACATAAATAAATCCCAGTGTTAACTGCACCATATTTTTAGCCCATCTCTTATGAAATCTCTTGAACATATGACAGATTTATTTACTTATATAAACTCAGTTTGTTTCTCTTAGCAAAATTTGTGTCATGATGAATACTTTAAAATAACTTTACATGTTAACCAAGGATTAGAGATACTGATTTATAGACTTGTAGAAGGAAGAATAACAAAACCACCATCTAGCTGGGCCTGATGACACAGGCCTACAATGACAGATGCTCAGGAAGGAGGCTGGGGCTGAAGGATAGCAAGTTCAAGGCCTGCACAGGCTGCATGGACTACAGAGGGAGTTCAAGGTTACCTTAGGCAATTTGATGAAACCCTGCAACCCTGCCTCAAAACGGAAGACACATAAGGGCTGAGGATGTAGCTTAATGGTAGGGTGCTTGCCTGGGAGGTTCAAAGTCATGAGTTCAATTCTCAGTGCTGGAAACAAACAAACAAACAAAGTATGATACTGTACTGGAGATATGGAGTCAGTAAGTTTTAAAATCCCTAAGTGAAGATTTTTAGTCAGTCAATAGCAGGACAGGTCATGTATGTGTATGTGTATGTGTATGTGTATGTGTATGTGTATGTGTATGTGTATGTGTATGTGTATGTGTATGTGTATACACACACATATATACACACACAGACACACACACACACACATATATACACGTGTATATATGTATACATGTGTATATATACATATATATATGTGTGTATACATACACACATATACGTCTGTGTGTAATGTAGGGATGTTTAAAGCTGCAGCTACAGGAATTAAGGAGTTAATCAGCTCTCATAGACTTGGTGACAGTCATAGGGATGGTCAGGCTAGGTTACAGTGCAGTTCTACCAGCAGCCTTCAAAGAAGAAACGGCTTGAGTTACTTCAAACCGCTGTGGATTTTTTGCTTTTTCTTTTTCTTCCAATTAAAGTTAACACAAGTCTAACGGTTACCTGCATTCTGAATGTTTTATGATAATATTTTATAGTTTTCTCCAAAGTACAACCAGGAAGTCATTGCTTGTTCTCAAAACTGGAATGAAGCAAACACCATCCAACCATGGTCCTGTTGCATGTGTGCGCCCGTGCGCGCGTAGGTGTCCCCGGATGTTCAGATAACTCTGTCCTTGCAGCAGGACTTGAGCTGAAGCTCACCGCCTGGTGGAGCAGCTCAAATGTCACTGAGCAGGACATTTGTGTCAGACCAGAATATCGTGAGCTGTCCATGCGTCTGTGTACACGCTCTGGCAGTGTATTTTAAAATCTCGACATAATAGAAGGAAGTAAGGAACTCTTTCTGTGCTTTCACGCTGGTTTGGGGGTTACTTGGTTTAGAACTTGGAAAGTATTCCTTTCCCAAACAACAACCTTGCTCCGTTTTCCTTTCTGTTTTCAGCCGCTTGCAACCCCCTTTTCGAGTACCGAGAAACAATGCAATTAATTTTCTCCAGCGCAATCATGCATAGATTTAATAAGCATCCGAAGGTAGGATCCATCTGTAAAGGATGCGCTGTATGCTAAATTACTTCTCTTCTGTGGTTGGTTTTTTTTTTTTCTTTCCAAACCTTAATTAATTGAAGAAAAAAATGTTTATTAAAGTGGGAACAGGCTGGGTTCTGGCTCTCCGTCTCTGGTTCAAAAGTTCATGCAATTCCCCGAAGGCTCATCTGAATGCCTGTGTCTCCCTCTCTCTATCTTTCTCTCTCCGTTTCTGTGGTGGAGATGCTTGCCTGTAAAAGGTGTTATTGTGTTGCCCGGCTCTATTTTAATAACCGTAACTTGGAGTGAACTTTTTCTGTACGCCTAGATTTGCCTGTGGTATGTAGATAAATAGACAAACACACAGACTTGTCATTTACCCATTTCTCTGATTGCTCTGAATTTAAAAAAAAAAAAGACTTTCTTCCTGTGGCATCTTTAAACAGGATATAGGAGGAGAACGGGAAGTTTGATTCTACAGGTGGATCTGAGATAGGACAGTAAGCTAAGCTTTTATGCATAAATTTGGACACAAAGTCGGAACCCCAGCCAACGAGAGAACTATTTACCCATAGACTAGGAAGTGACCCATTCCTCTGAGGCACTTTGGACACAGAAGACATTTCCAGACTGCAACAAGATCAGAGTGGAAGACAAGGATTTTTATGATCAGAGTGGAAGACAAGGATTTTCTTGTAGATGAAAACTCTGGCCAGCCATTCACCGTGGCTGCCGTTCTCTTCCTTTTGTGATTTTTCAGACTTTTGCTTTTTTTTCTCTTTTTGCCATTTTCAACAAATTTTAGATCCTTGTTAAAAAAAGTGAAAAGGAGAGACAGACGAGCCAAAATTTTTATTTGAATTATTTAATTTCTTTTCTCCCCCCCCCCCACCTCCAGAAGTAGGATTTGTTTCCTCATTTTACACAAAGTTTCACAGTCAAGGCCCCATCCGGATTGTAGTCTCCAGTGCTCCTGTCTGGGTTGCTGTTTTTCCCTTTGCCCAGCTCTTTCTGGAAAATGCAGGGAGCACATGAGAGCCTCGGAGGGATCCCCCACCCTGTTGGGACTTCTGTGGAATTCCTACCAAGGTCCTAAAATCTCAGGGCCTGCTAGCCATTTTAACCTTTAAAAACACACATCAAAGTTGCAGGGGTGGGTAGGTAAAAAAGCAGTATGGAAATGCATCAGTTTGGTATAGTCGCAGCCATAATCATGGTGGATCTTTCTGTCAGGTACAGATAGCATCTCATACCCATGAGTGACAGAGGAACAAGCCATGGACCTGTCCCTAGAAGGACACCACAGTGTGAGCCTTCCACATTTTCCTCTGAGAGAAAGGAGCCATAGCTACTGCATGTTAGCATGCGCACCTTTAGCGTGCATTTGAAAGCCTATGTATCAGATTATATGGAGACGGGATGCCGAAATATGGTCAGCAAGTAAGAATTCTAATAGATGAAGTGGGGAACTCACAGACCCAGGAAGACTTGGGAGGGTCTGGCCATGGCTCTCTAAAAAGATGTTGTTTGGGACTTCTGTGAAAACCCTGCATTCAGCAGCTGCTGCAGTCACAAATTGCATGCATGTAAACAACGTACCTTTGAAGGGAGGGTGTGTGGGCCCTTTCTCCTATATGCTTATGTCTCTGTTGTCGTAGATTGGCGTCCTTTGTGAGCTATTCAGTGACATTTCAGAACCATTTCGCTCTGCAGAAAACCCGCAGCTGTGTTTCTTTCGCTTTGACACTGTAGCACTTGCTCTCGAAATTGCTAGTTAGAAAAAAAAATTGTTGAGGCCGGTGGCTGTAATCAGCGTGGTTGCTGTCTGTTTCCTCAGACTAATAGCAGAGCGATCTGAGTCTCAGAGTTCAAATAGAGGTTATCTTTCCCAGGTAGCATCTCGTCCAACGAGAATTTGATTTTTTTCTATAGGACTTTACTCCATTAGATTAATGAAATTTCAATGAGAGCCTGGCGCCCCCTGAAGCTTTGTTAAGAAAACAAATGGTGATTCTGTAGGTGTGACAGCTTGCTCGGAGACTTACGAGAAGGTGAACACATCCCCACAATCCAGGCAGCCCGGAACATTGATCTCTATTTAAAGCACCAATCGGATTTTTGTTAATTATAAATGATTGATCTGCAGTTCCCTCCCCCTCTTCTTCTGTGTGTGTTTTCCCCTCCCTCCCCCACTTCTAACTTCTTTGCATGCTGAGTGCAGAGCTTTTTGTTAAAGAGACAATCATAAAGAGAAGATTACAGCAGGGCCGGCAGTGACGCTGTTGTGAATGTCACCATTAGAGACTTTGCCATTCATGAGGTGGAGGCAAGCCCTTGTGTAGAGTTCAGACTGCCTCTGTGTTCCCAGTTTAGTTGGCTCATTCCTAAAATAAAGGATTCTTTCTGATGGAAAGAAAGCTTTCAAACCACCAGGCTACTGTCATGTAGACCCTCATTGTTGTATTCTAAAATCTGACTTACAAGCCAAACCCCAGTTTAACTCTGAGGCAGAGATCACACCAGGTAAATACCACCATGTGATGTGTGGGACCAGGCCAGCATGTGAGACAGACGACAGGATAGGCAAAGGGAACCTCTCTCTCCCTACATCTTCATTTGCTGGCATTTAGATGATTAATCCACCTTTTATCATCTTTGTAGAATAGATACTTAGTAACATTTACAAGTAATCTTATACTAAAATAATACTTGCAGGCATGTATATTATTCTTTTTAATTAAAGTTTATTTATTGGGCTGGAGAGACGGCTCAGTGGTTAAGAGCACTGGCTGCTCTTCGAAAGATCCTGAATTCAATTCCCAGCCATCTGTAATGGGATCTGATTCCCTCTTTTGGGTGTCTGTGAAAACACACCCAAAAACAAAACAAAACAAAAAACAAAACACTCATACACACACAAAATAACATTTTTAACATATTTATTGGTTTTTGGGGGGTGGGGTGGGTGTACATGTGCTCGTGACACATACTGATGCTGCAGTGTGTAGTCAGAGGATGAGGGCAGCATGTAGGACTTCTGCCATGTGGGTTCCCAGGGTGGAACTCAGGCCATCGGACTTGGTGGGATGCACCACTAGGCCATCATGCCAGCACAGGCGTCTTATTCTTGGCTGTCGTTTACCGCCCATAGTTCTGAAAGAACACAGACCCTAGCTTTTTTGTAGACCTATCTTTAGGGGAAAAAAATCTGATCATTAAATGTATTCATGTATTGAACACAAAAGCACGTGGCTTCTCCCATGCAGTTTATAAACAGCGAACATAAATAGAGGGTAATTTCCATGACTCATGGGAAAATTTGAACTTGAGATGTACAAGCCTTGGTGTGACTCTGAACCTGATTTAACACTTAAGAATCAAACATTGATGTGTGTGTGTGTGTGCATGCCTGTCTGTCTGTCTATCTGTCTTTCTGTCTGTCTGACTTTCTCAAGTTTGAGCCTGTAAGTTTTAGGACATGGCTTTTCAAGTTAGAATAGCACTTTTGTCCCAGCATTCCTTTATCTTCAAATTGTCTAAAACATCCGCAACATGCACAGAAGAATTTTCTAGAACAGTAACATTGACGTGGTTTACACTTCAAAGTAAACTTCTATCAAATTGTAGCCTCGTTTGATTGTTCCCAGCGTTTGTGTCTCTCCTTTGTGAGTTATTATCCCTGTAAGAGATGTGATACACACTCAGGACATTAAGCACAAGTCTCCATGAAGGGCTGCAGCAACAAACAGGTGAGGGCCCAAAGTGTGGCTGAAACTTCCTCGTCCATCATCTGAGGATCAATTGGAGTTGCTTCTGAACTCAACCTCAGGAAGACCAGGTTTAAAGTGAAATTTTGTGACATAGTATTTATCCTCGGACTTTTATCCCCAAATCTGTTGTATGGTTTCACTTTTTAATTCTCAGAATTTTAAAGTATTTTCTCATTATTGCTTATTTTAATCTCAATTTAAAAAAAAAACAAACAAGCAAGCAAAAGCCAATAAGGTGAGTTTATAAATAATCGTAATATTAACTTTAAAAATCCCATTTTAGATTAATCAGGTGACTGTGACTTTAAAGACAGACAGACAGACAGATATTAGAACGTCAGAATGGCTGTTCATGTCAGTGACTAGACCGGTGACTAGTGATAACATACAGGCATGGGTCATCATGGGAAACAGCAAAGAGCAAATCTAAAAATGTTTTAATTTTATTCCTGGAGGGTTTTTGTTTTGTTTTGAATAGGCTAACTAATGATTTTCATTAGAGTATTTGTAATTTATGTTATCTAAGTAAGGTTCTAAGGTTAAATAATTTAAAGACATAAACCCTTATCTGATACAAGAGCGCTAATGAAGTATATTAGATACTTGCCCTATTGCCGTGTGAAATAGATCTCCAAAGCTAACAACAGCTTTCTGTGGGAACACAAATCTCTATATAAATATCCAAATGCAGCAAGATGTTGCAAATTTTTAAAGATATGCCATAAAAATAGATTAGCGTCGGTATGCAGTCCTGTTCAGCTGAATTACAAAGGGATATCATGGGATTGCCAATGACATTCACATAAATAAAAAATCAATTCTTAATGATGAGGCAGACTTGTTTTAGCACATTACCCAGGTTAAGTGGGAGCACACAAAGACATCAACTCCTATACGACTGGAGGAATCATTGTATATTAATATGATTTAGGGAGCTACACACCTCGATGGAATAATTGTTATTATATCTATAGAGCCAGATGGCACTCGGTGTAAACAGCCATTGAGCACCTCCAACACAACTGCAGCAGGTGATCTCTGAGATGCTCCTGCATCCCACTCACCCATCTTATCATCTGCATCTACGGGACCGTTTGCAAAACGCCCTAGGTACCAGTCCACAAATTCTTCAGAATGGTCCTGTTGTTCAACAGGAATACAACGAATAGACTCTGCTTAGCAGGAGAATAGAAGAGGCCATCACCTAGAGAGAGTGTGTGTGTGTGTGTGTGGCCCTGCGGGTACACGTGCGCACGGGTTCTTGTTGTTACTGTGTGTATCTGTATATGTGTACGAATGTATGTACATATGTATTATGTACATATAGACATATGTATGTAGGTATGCATTTTAACAAGAACAAGAGCAGAGAGAGTCATTTGTTTTCCTGTATCAAATGCAAACAAGGATGCTTTCAGAAAAAATTTTTAAAAATCCATTAATGGCCTCCAAAAGAAGCCAAAAGGTATATTTTTTTAAAAAAATGTACTTCTAAACTTATAGCAATCAGAGTTCTGAACAAAGTTATCTTTGGTTTCTTGTAAAATGTCTGGGTTTTGTTTTGTGTATTTAAAATTGACTCCTAATAATACTAATTACCCATTCCATTCATTTATTTAACAAATACTATTTAAAATCTACTCTATCTTAGGCCCTGGGGCTACATGGTGAGAAAATCCTGCCCCCTAGGGTTTACAGTTCTCAAGGGGACAATAAGCTATGCAGCAAATAGCATACAATATATAAAATATTTGAGAAATGAAGTAGAGGAGACAGGATATGCTAATATTCAGAATATGCTAATAAGAAGGCTTGTAATTTGCCTTCTCCCCAAATCCTGAAAAACATGAAACAGTTCACTCGGGAAGAATGAATGGAAACCAAGTGACTCTCTCTGGTCTTGTTCTTGTTAAAATGCACACCTACACACCTCCATGCATACATATATACACACATATGTGCATACATACATATGTACCGACAGACAGACAGACATGGCATACACCATGAGGGCCCCTCTTTACTGTCCAACTTCACTGCTGGTTTGAGTTTTTGGCGAGCCCTCTGCTGGCGTGCCTACTCCTCAGCTGCGTGGCCACATATCGCCAGGGTGAATATTCAGAGTGAGCTTGGGTGTCCTTGGCTTAGATTAAATCTAGTAATATCACATAGGCTGGGTTTTTATTTTACATAATTTGGTTTATTTCCTCTGATGATAGCATCAAAAAAATGTCATCTTTAATTCCAAGTCACTTTTAAATTTTTCCCTGCCCTGCCTTAAAGTCTATATTTCTTAGTCACATCAAGGACACAAAACTGGCAGTTTCAAGAGACATTTTGTGAATTTAGAATCCCAAACCTAGGAAGAAGATTCTGTGTAAAATGCAGAAGGGTTCTCAAAAAATTTGCAACCAGATTCTTCAACCTCTCTAACCCACAGTAACGAAGTCCATCCTAATCCTGGGAGCGCATCCTCCTCCCACAGGCCCTCCTCCCAGGGTTCTGTTGCCTAGCCAGGCTCCTGCATTTCCAGGTCACGCCCAGCTCCTTCCCCAGGTGTGGGACACAGGGTGTGCCATGAGAAACTCCTCTAGTTTGGGTGAGAAGTAAAACCTAGTTGGTAATGCGGATTCGTTCAAGTTTACTTTTAACTAAATATTAATCGAAATATACGTGCTTATTGCTGTGCAGATTAAAATACTGGAAGCACATATTCTGGAGTATGCATAGCTATTGGCTAAAACATACCTGTAAGGATCCAATTTATTCTTGTCTTTATAGTTTGCTTTCTTCTATAATCCAGTTGCATTCTTTTGGTGATCAAGAAGAACTCTGAGTATTATTAGGTTTTAAACTAACAGGGCCTAAAAATCGATGTTTTGTTTTGTTTTGTTTTGTTTTGTTTTGTTTTGTTTTGTTTTAACTCAGCACAAAATATCACAGCTGATAAGTAGGAGCAGCTTTCTTCCACTAATATAGAGAGAGATCCTTGGTACTCAGCAAGGACCATGCCAAAGTGATGTCATGAAATTACTACCATTGCTTATTTCTTTATTGTTTATTGTAGGAAGTGGGGTAAATTTTTTTTGATTAACTTATCCCTTCTTTTATTTCTAGAACATGAAATTTCTTCTTTAAAAAAAAATAAACAGGGGTATTTATGTATGGATTTGCTAGCTGTGCCAGATTTCATAAGGAAACATGTTCTCCATTTCGGGCCCTTAAACATGATGTTATTCATAAAGATGAATGTTCACGGATGCGCAGGAAAAAAGAGGGGACCTGGAAACTCTTCCTTAAGCAGTCAACAATACTTAGCCTATCAGAAATGCTCCAGCGGATGAACGTTCCTACTGTTTTAATTTTGAATATAGATTGTCTCGTGCTGATGGGAAGTATTGTTAATTTTAATAAAATTAACTTTATATTGTTATTTCACCGCTTTATAATAATTTTACAGGGTGCCCTGGGGAGGCCTCCGTTTCCCATTGTCAGGTGTTACGGTTTGCAGTTTGTTTGGCCTCGCAGCGTTCAGCCTCACTTCCCTCGCCAGTTGCCTGGAGCCAGCCCACTCGCTCTCTATCACAAACACCTCCACTCCCCACGCTTACTCGTTTATATGCTTTTATATGTATATATCATTTTTGTATTTTCTCAAAATTATTGTTTTGCGCTCTTTCCCAGCATTCCTGCTGCTTGCCTTTAGGTAGATGCCGTGGTAATAACAAGTTGGCTGAGACACCTGGCAGTCTACCTCAAGCATTAAAGTGTCTAAATTTATTTTCGGGTTCATAATCAGCCTATATTTTTATACAGTTTTGTTGGGGTTTTTTTGGTGAATTATAGCTTGATAAACCTATGAAAATATAACTTTTTTATGGAGAGTTACTGCTATTTAAAAATAAGCGGAAACTGCTGATAACTGTTATAGCTCACTGGATGTCACGCTGAGAGGAGCGGAATGCCACCCCTGGATGGGACGCTTTGTCTGATCTCTCCCAGGAATTCATAGAAATCGGGTACATTAACAGATAGCTGTCAGAGGATTGAGTCTGTATCAAATTAAACACCACTCTTGCTAGATACACAGGAGTTACGGACAGACTAAGTTCTTCCGAGTCTGTCCCTGCTTTTACTACGTGAGCTTTTGTACCTGCTCTAAATAGTCCTGTTACTGCTTTTGTCTGTTGCCAAGGCTAGCCTGGAACTCATCAGGTAGCCCAGTTCCCCTGGAACCTGCTGGAATCCTCCTACCTCTGCTTAGTTAGTGGGATTAGAGGCATAAGCTACCCCCACACCTAGTTTGTTAGCGTGTCATACTGCTGCTGTTTAAGGTATATAAATGTGCTGAAATAGTTTGGTTAACTAAATTTTAAACCACTCAATGTACACATTTAGAAATATTTTCTTTTCTGGTGAGTTTGTAGATGGATAGCTGTAAGCAAGTTGGTTTTCTGAGAAATTGTGTGTAACCGGTTGATGTTTGATGGATAGATTAGTGAAACCTATATCCAAAGAATATTTAACTAACTGATAACAAATAGGCTAGTTAGTTTAAATTTCTTTAGTTTATAGTCATAAAGTAGCTATTTTTGTAAAGTATTTATATTTGTACATATGTGTATATATTTTTAAAGAAACTGCACCCCCCTTTTTTTTTCTTTCTTACCCCAAACTTTTTGACAGGAGCTTTATCTTGCTTCTAATCACACTGTTCCAAGTCATTTGAATTTGTGTGCCCCTTCTTTATGCCTTCGCGTTTAAGACTTTGTGTACAGTCTTAGGTTAGATACTTGAAACAGTAGGGACCATCTGGGTATGCTGCTGACCATGGTCAGTGACAATGGTGGTGCCAAGTGGTAAAGAGTCATTCCCACATTCTAGCTGGGACACTGGAATGTCTGGCTCACTGACTTTGTTGAAATAATTTAAATTCTCTAGATGGAGCAGGGAATGGTGACTCAAAGCTTGGAATCCCTGCAATGAGAATCCAACACAGGAGAACAGGAATCATGGGCCAGCCTGAGGGAGACCCTGTTGCAAAAATAAAATCAAAACCTATGCAGAAATTCACATGTGAAGGAAGGTGTCACTCTCCGAGAAAGAAGGAGAGAAGGGGGGGGGGAGAGGGAGAGAGGGAGAGACGGGGAGAGAGAGAGAGAGAGAGAGAGAGAGAGAGAGAATGTGTGTACTATAGGAATGTTGTGTAGCTCCCTGACTTACATAGACACACCCAGTTCCTCAGTGGTCAGGATAAACTTACAGACCAAAGTTTTGCTTTTCTAGCCCAAATATGTAGACATCTTACACATGCCATTTTGAGAACCCTATTTATGCCATAGAGTGGCAGTCTTGTGAAGAAGTTTCTTGTAACAACTTAAGCAGGCTATGGGGAAGACGGAGGAGTGACTTGTGAATGCTCCCATAGGCCAGAATTAAAGGAAAAAGACCCACAATGTGCAGAATAATTTAGTTAGTGCTATTAACATGTTTCTGATTTTGTAGAGGAAAATTTGTTTGGAAAGACTTTATGAAAGTCCCTGAATGTGGGCAATTTGAATGGTGTTTATAAATATTTTACCTGCCTTGGATAGATGATTAGATTTGTCCAATAACAATTCCACAGTAGCTAATGCAGCAATATAAATATGAATATTTAGGGAGCCCTTTTTCTTTATATAGTAAATATGTGATTAGTAATGTTTTTTTTTTTTTTACTAGAGGTGTTTTTAATGGCATGTTGGCTTATAAAGAAAATTTAAAGTTAAGTTCCAGGAATGACATAATGAAATCTCCTGGGAATTTGTGGCTTAGGTATAATTATAAAACTGAAAATTTTATGTTTATAATTTATGCTTGCATAATGCCTTTCTTTGGAGGCAATGGTAGCGCAAGGTTTCCCATTTCTTACAAGCCTGCCTGTGGGACCAAACAGCTCCTCTACCGTGGCCTGACCAAAATCTCACTCTCAGAAGCACTCCATTTTAGGTCATAAAACAAATATTCCCTACAACGTAAAGAAAGCCTTATGTCGTTAGTTTTCCTTCCTAACTCTTTGTTTATACATTCCCTTCTTTCCCCCAAACATTGATGGGATTCCTCTGCCTGTTTTGAGGATTTTGTCCATGGAGTATTTGGTTTTGAACTCTCACAGGAGAGGAAATTGCATCTCAGAGGCTAAGGAACTATGGCAAAGTAGGCAGGTCATTTGCATCTCCCTTCAAAAGGAGGTACTGAGAAACTCAAGAGCAGATTAAGAAAAGATATTTGGAATTCCTGGTTCCTTTCCTCCTTGCAATATTGCTCACTTCCGTGAATGATGTTAAAGAATGCAGTATTTATTTAGGACTGAAAGGTCAGAAAGGACTCATGGGAAATGGTGACCAGCAGGCTTCCTTTTCGCCCACCTACACCCAGCATGCACAGAGAGGAGCTTACACTGTGTACGGAAGAGGAGGGGTGTTTTGCTCTATGTTAGGGCTCTCCTGGCTTACTACGACTGCCGCAGAAATGGCTCACGTTTTTGGCTAACATATCTCACTTCCTTCCTTGTCTGTAATACAATCCTGACTGTAGAGCAAACACCCCAAATGAATATTTAGAGGAAAGCTTCTAGAATCTTTCCAAACCATAAAAAAATGGCCTTCTCTGTGTGACAATAGAGGCCTCAGGCTTCCTGTGAAAGAACTCTCCAAATAACTGCTGTGTAGGCTAATCCATACCTCCATGTCTTCCAATATGACTTCCATAAATCTCTGAGAATTTCAGTGTGCACTTCCCGGCATCTGACACTGGAAACCACTGATCTGCTAAGCTGGCTGGAGTGTAAGTTGGACTGTGGGAGTTTTGTTGCATCGAGAGCTAAGCCTTAAGGCTTTCAGCCTTATCTCTCATGTCTGCACCAAATCCTTTGGCAGCCTGTAAAAGCCAGATTCTTCCAGACTTGGCTGAAGTCCAGGCTTCCCTACGATTTCCAACTTCTCAGGAATGTTAAGATATACAGTAATTGGCAATGAAATTTATCTAATGGAAGATGGGACTGACAGAATACCTGAGTTGCTGAGTTACTTCCAGGAAAGCAGTGTATCTTTGAATATCAGGGAGTTTCCCTTACAAGTCATATTGGTTCTGCTGTTCAGAATCATCTCTAAACATGATGATAAAGTCGTTCTGAACATCGAAGTCCCCTGTGGACTCACAGCAGAGCTTCCCTCTCGAATCACCACCTTTGGAATTGGTAATACCCACAATAGTGCCAGGGGCCTCCAAGCGCACTGGAAGGAAGGCCATTTAAACAGTCTATGCCCAGAGAGCAGAGAATTTCTCCTCCATCTTCTGTGAGCCTTCCTTGAGAGTGTGTTTCAGTGCATCTCAGATTCACCAGGAGTTTTAAGGCATTTGATATAGAGTGCCTTAAAAGATATAGGGCCTCACAAATTGTCTCTTATCTTTACTAGTGCTATTTATGGCCTGCTTGTCAAGAACATTATCATAAAGGATTAATCCTCATTAAAATAAAAATGATCACAAGGGCTTGCCAAAGTGGCTTTTGATCAGTCAATCAGTATGTCAACAGGTCCCACAAGAAGTGGGGGGGGGGGGGGGCTGGAGAGATGGCTCAGCAGTCAAGAGCGGCACTTACTGCTCTTGCAAAGGAGCCAGGACGGGTTACCAGCACCCACATTTGGGCAGTTTACAACTGCCTGCAACAGTTCAGGGGATCCAACCTTTTCTGACCTCTGTGGGCAGCCTACACGTGCCTGATGCATATTCCCTCAGGTGCACACACACGTACAAATTAAATCAACAAATGCATCTTTAAAAGTAAAGCGAAGAGACAGTGTTCCGGTTTTAGCCAGAAGGAGTGGGAACCATGGGAGGACAGGGAGGGATGTGAGGGGAGAATAGCTGGTTTCCAAGTGAGCTGAGTTAAGGTGGGGCCAAAGTTTTGCAAGTTACTGAGATTGCATTTGGTATTCAGAATCATCTCTAAATACGATAATAAAGTATTTGCGAACATAGAAGCCCCCTGTAGACTCCTAGCATCAAGATGATGAACCAGGCAATGGCGTCAAAGCAGGCTAAGCAATCATGATATCCGAAGAACAGCAAGCAAAAGCCTGGGCCATTCCTCAAGAAGGGCCACGTGGAAGGACCACATGTGGGGAGGGGAGTCACACCTCAAAGAAGGAGACTCTTCAAAGTAACTCTGCTACCCTGGGGAACGAGCTACATCCAAGGTATCCAGAGAGAAGGGCCCATTCCGCAGACTAAAAGCACGTTGTCTCTCTTATTATTATTTGTTCACCCTAAGGAAAGCCTAAGGAAGTGACAGCTCACACCTGGCCCCTTACACATCCGTGGAGGAATCACATACCGTCGTGAGAAAGGCTTCAGCCCCAACCTCTCCCCAGATTGGTTCATTAGAGCACAGTCTGGACCATCAGCCAAGTCAGTAACTATTTCATCTCCTTTGGATGGGTCGGTCGCCCTGGGTCAACCTGATGTGTTCATAGACGACAGAGATTTCTAGAAAAACCTGGGTCAATCGGAGCATGAAGGGGTTAAACTGTTTGGTAACGAACCAAGAGGAAATCGAGGTATGATTTGGACGTAAGCTGTCTGATGCTAGAGTTTGATGTGCCTTCCATCACCCTGTTGGGCTGCCTTAATCAGGGACATCTGTTAGCTAGAATTAAACATATGCTCTCTTAGGAACCCTGAAGCTCCCCGGCAACCATCCCCCTGACTCGCACCTTTTCCCTGTATTCTCTCTCTTCCCGCTGGGTTTCAAGACTCTGGTCTCTGTTTCCACTGTTGTTCGTTCTTCTTTGCAGGCTTTGCAAGCTACTTGAGATTGTTCTGATTTCCTTACAAGCTCCAGGAGAGCCCCTTGCTGCAAGTTCTGTCTCGTGCTATAACTCATTTGTTTGTTGAGGGTCCAAACTGGAGTAGGACACCAGCCAACCCTGACTGCTCCTAAGGACTTTCCCGTGCTGGTTTAGAAATCTGAGGAGCACTGGAAATCCACGGCCAAATGACCCTGTGAACAAGGACAGATGTGCTAATTTTGGCTTTTCTCCCTGACATTCCCACCATTGGCACATTTAAAACCATACCTGCTTCTGTAACTTTCAATTCTGGAACAACTTTTTCTCAATAGACGTTGTTCTCTGTGCTCTCTATCACTATGATGCTAGCGCAAATGTGCAAAGTAAACTAGAATTTTCCAAGTTATCAGTCCATACTAATATCTAGTCCATAAACTAATATCTAGTAGTATTTATGTGGGTTTTTTTCTACCCAAATGTAAAGTCTTACCCATTAGTAGATGGTTTCCTATTATTTCATACAATAAATGTGCTGTTTTAATAGTAATGAATTTTACTAAGTTAACATCCTAGAGAAGTTATGGGTGTCATGATACTAATTAGTACATGGACCACTGGATGGTAGTCACACTGCTACAGGTTTATTTTCTAAGGGCTCCCTTTAAAGATACCTAAGTTTGAGGATTTACTAGCAGGTGAATTCCTTCATTGATTTGGGAATGCAAAGGCCTTCCTCTAAGGACAATTTAAAAAACACACCGCTTCTGCCTCACAGCATGAATACATGGCATGTGACATGTAGCCAGGCAGGCTACGTAGAGAGGGCCACAGGTTCCGGGAACAGTTTGAGAGTGGAAAGGGGTGCCGCCACGATGGCAGAGGACTCTGTGGCTCTCGGCTGGGAACCAGTGGACTGGAGGCTTTGAAACTTGGGCTCTTGGTCAAATAGTCTACGCCTGGACACAGATTCTGGCTTGGGTGGGCTTAGAGAAAGCTTTATTTACTACAGCCTCAAACTGAATGCAGCCTAAGTACTTCCCAACTGGCGAGTGGATAAGCAAACTGTAACACAGCCATTAGAGTGTAATGAAATGCTCTTCAACAATAAAGATGGGAAATGCAGCAAAGTGGGAGAGTCGTAAAGGGTTTATGTTCACTGAAAAAAAGCCAGACATAAAAGATGAGAGAGCCTAGACGACTTCATCTATGACGTTCTTAACAAGTCAGAGCGAGAGAGCAAAGACTGATCAGTGGCCTCCAAAATCAGCGATAGGGAATGGACTGACCCAGAAAGCACAAAAGAACTCAGAAGGCTGGTGGGGTTGTTGTATGTGTTAATCCGGTAATGCAACTCTACGTGTGGCATGTATCTGTGCTAAGTGTACGTCTGGCACACCTCATCGACCTGTGTCGTAAGAACTGTTCTTGATGTAATTACATATTAATATTAAAAAAATCAAAACACAGTAAGTGCATTTCCAGAGCTCTTTGCCATGTGTCTGGCTTCCGTGAGTGAGGTCATGATTGCCCACGTAAGACACATGGCTTTGTAGAACCAAGGGATGCCATTATCTTTGCCACGCAGTGTGTTGGTCTCTTTATCAGTCTTCATTCTACCAATAAGCTATGTATGTGGTAACCGGGAAGGGCCCTGGAGGGGAAGAAGAGCAAAGGGACCCCAGGGTGACCTTCAAAGGCACACTGGGATGGAACTGTGCACAGGAAAGAGCTCGGCAAAGCGGAAGCTGGGTCAGGCAGAAAGGGAAGAAGGACGGACAGGAGAACGCTGCTGTCTGTCTGTGGGAAAGGAGGGGGTCCAGTGACAGAGATGCCATCTTCCTGTTTAGGTTGTAGAAGCCTCAAATGAACATGTCTATAAATTCGCAGGACCCAAGGCTTCCGTTTCTCAGCAATGGAATAGCTCACATAATTAAGCTTTTAGGGGAAAAAAAAACTGACAAATGTTCCATATGTATCATCTGGACACAGGTCACATTACCCAGATAATGAACTCTTTCATGTAAAATTTCCAGTAGATTTTAACATGCAAAGTCCTCCTCATATGTTACCCAGCATTGATCCGATCGGAGCTGTTAGTGTCTAGTGGATCAATGATCAGCAAACTAAAAAGTCACTTAGCGACTATGACACCCACGGCTGCGTTAGAATCTATTGTGTCAGGAATCCTTGTTTTATTAACTCTGTAATTACCTGTTCAGCTGAACCGGTGAATTTTATTACACATTTTCTTTCACCTGAACAAGACCTTTGCACTTCTCCCCAATGCCCCGAGGAGCCTCCCATTTATTTTTAATTTTTTTAATTTTTTTTTTTCCTGCTCCATGCCTGTCTCTGGTGCCCTGTGGCTTAGCCGCCATCTGTTTAGGCAAGACTTGCATGCATGAGGGTTTTAAGAAGACCACAGTCTGGCTTTAGAAACTAGTAAATGCCAGCTCCCTCCAGGACAGTGGCCTTAGTTTCAGGCTGCATACACTTCATCTTCAGAGGGGGGAGAAAGCCAGGAATTTGACTGTCACATTGGAACACTCTTTAAACATAAACTTACGATCTTGCATAGGCCACGTTAAAAGCATGGGCCTGAGAGAACAGGCCAGTTCTTTTTTTTTTTTTTTTTTTTTTTTTTTTTTTTTTTGGTATGGTTTGGTTTGGTTTTTCAAGACAGGGTTTCTCTGTGTAGCCCTGGCTGTCCTGGAACTCACTTTGTAGACCAGGCTGGCCTCGAACTCAGAAATCCGCCTGCCTCTGCCTCCCGAGTGCTGGGGTTAAAGGCATGCATCACCACGCCTGGCTCGGGCCAGTTCTATATACTCCCTCCAGCATGGAGTCTGTGAGGGAGAATGGGGTTTGTTTGCCCTTCGTTGGAATGTGGATGCCTCTCCAACACTGTGTCAACTTGAGTAAAACTTTGTGGTTCCCCACCCCCATTAAAAACTGAACGTTTTGGCCAGGTGGTACTGGGTACCCTTTAATCCCAGCACTTAGGGGGCAGAGGCAGGTTGATCTCTATGAGTGCAAGCAAGCCACTGCCGTTTCCTGTCTGCATGACTCGCGTTACATCGACATGCTCAACGCACTCTTGGCTGTTCTAAGATTTTTCACTTTTTTAATCTCTGTATATGTGTCTATGTACACGTGTGCACACCACACGTGTGCACCGTGTGTGTGCAGTGCCCACAGAGACCAGAGGAAGGCATCAGAGCCCCTGGAGCTGGAGTTGCAGAGCTGCCTGATGGGGGTGCTGGGAATTGAACCCAGGTCCTCCGGAAGAGCAGCCAGTGCTCTTAACTGCTGAGTCATCTCTCCAGCCCCTCTCTTAGCTTCCCAGGCTTGGCCTGGTGTCACTCTTGTCACCATTTGCGCTTGTCCATCTCCTTATTTTTCTGTAATTATACAGTTATAGACTTTAGCGCGTTCATCTACTCATTCATCTAACATGAGACGATGCAATCAAGCAGGGCCTGTGTTCTCTCATGATGAGTTTAGTATCTTTCCGGCTGTGGGGGTTGGGGGGGGTAGAAGTGGGAGAAAGTGATTCTGGGAACTCTAACGAGGGAGCAGAGAAGAGCGGGTGGTTGGCTTTTGACTTGGCACACCAGAGAAAGCTCTGCCATGGTGGCGCGTATATCAGATCCGGAAAGACAGGGAGTTGGGGAGAGAGCTTAATTTTCATTTTCCATGCTAGAAGGTATTTTAGGAGCATAAAGCAAAGCCAAAAACCATCATCCTTCTGCAGAGAATGTAATAGCTCCCCAATTAGTTGAGACCACTTACATAATAGCCGCTGGGTACAAATAATCTGTCTTGCAATGGCCAAGCTGATGTAACGGGCACACTTTTCTTATAGAATTTATTCTCTTTCCTTGGCTGAATTTCCCCACATTGTGAGAAGCTTGCCTAATAATATCCCCGCCTTAGTAACATTATTTTTGCCCTGGCTAAATACCATGACCAAGGCAACTTATTTAAAAAAAAAAAAAAAAAAAAAAAAAAAAAAAAAAAAAAGCATTCACTGTGGGGCTCAAGTTTGGAGAGTTATAGTTCACGGCCACCACGTTAGGGAGCAGGGCACAAGGCTCTGCCTAGTCCAAGCTATTCTGTCTGGCTTTTATAAACTAGCAAAGGCCCACCTTAGATATGAAATTAGGCCTGTTTTTCTTCAGATAGAATTCAAATGTTTAGCTTCTACCAACCATCTACTTGAGAAATTTAACTAAATAAAAGTTTCTTTAAAAAACCTTGTCTCCTGGTTATACTCTATTTTCCAAAGGTTTGGAAAAATCAGGGGAAAAAATCTGATCGTTTTTGAGAAGTGTAATTATGCAAATTCCCACATAGAGTGGAGTTATTAGTAGAGAACCTTAAGTGTCCTTTTATGCCTACAATGCTTCCCTTGAGATGTTTTACAGAAATACTGTTATCATAAAAAAAAAAAAATTCCAGGAGCTGGGGAGATGGCTCGGTGGTTAAGAGCACTTGTAGCTCTATAGGGGACCTGGGTTCAGTTCCCAGCAACCTCATGGTGGCTCACAACCATACACAACTCCCATTTGAGGTAAGCAGAGGGATGCATATGATATACAGACAGAAGGAAGGAAGGAAGGAAGACAGACAGTCAGTCGGGCGGGCAGGCAGGCAGACAGGCAGACAGGTAAAACACTCATACACATAAAATATAATAAGGTTTAAGAAAAAGAAACTGGTTCCTAACTGCAGCTATGATTCCCATTTTTAACAATGACATCCTGTGCCTACGGTGTGACAGATCTCAGCACGCTTACTTCAGTGTGCACCGTTTTCAGCCCGGGGTCTAAGGCGCCGAGAAAAGCATGGAACAGACACAATCTGTACTTCTGAAAGAGACATCCGTCAATTAAGCTGAGTTGAATTGCTTGTAGGACCTTTGGAAATAAGGATGATACCCCAGTTGTGAAGAGCAATGGGAACATACCTCTCCCCTTCCTTCAGCTAAAAAAAAAAAAAAAAAAAAAAAAAAAAAGAGAAAGTTAACTGACCCCCATGAGGCATCACCTAGAACTCTACAGACCTTTTCTTTTGAAATGGTTAAGAAAGCACGACGTGTGGATGAGAGAAATTAAGATGAAAAGAGTAAACCTGGAGTTAAGAGACCGCATCATTGCTGCTGCGGCACCTCTTCTGCTCCCTCATTCCCCTTTAAAATGTGCTTACCGGCGTAGAGTCCAGAGATATAAAGATGAATAAGACTCAGCCCCTGTCTTCAAGGAGCTAATAATCCAGAGGAAAACAGATGCGGACAGCTCAGCGAGATCATTGAGATCCATGATGCTTTTAGCAAAGTGCTAAGCAGAAAACGGAGTAAATAATGAATTCTGCTCAAGGTATCAGGGAAGACTTCGTGGAGGAGGCAGTGCCTAACTGTACGTTGAAGTAAAATTTAACCAAACAGTGAAGAAAAAGAGAACCTAGTTAGAAAGAGTAGCGATTTAAAAAAAAAAAAAAAAAAAGAAGAAGAAGAAGAAGAAGAAAGAAAGAAAGAAAAAAGGCAAATTTATAAACCTCATGGCATGGGGTTAGTGCAAGGGCTCTGTGATTAAGAGCACTTTCTGCTTTTCCAAAAGACCCGAGTTCAGTTCCCAGCAACCACACAGGACCGCTCAATATTACCTGCCACTCCAGCTCCTGGGGATCAGGCATCGTCTTTTTCTGGCCTCTGTGAGCATGCATATACACATAAACAAAAACAAAAGATAAAACTTTAAAACATGCTCGGCATGTTGGACACTCAAGACGGGGAGTGGAGTTAGGATTCATTGTCAAGAATATGCCTCTTCCTCCTGCCTTCAGCCACTCCTGTGCCAGTTACTACTTTAGATCTAATTGTGTAAGACCGAGGAGCCAATCACGTCATCGCTTGGTTGCGGTGGGCGTGTCTCTTTCCATGGTCTTCCGCAGTCGGCCCCTCTATATTCTTATGGATTCTCCATCCCCTTGGTGGTATTACTGTGGCACTGGCTAGCAACAGAGGTTAGTTCCACGGGTGCTTTTCTACCACCAGAGCCTTCTTCAGCCACCCTCGATGTTTCTACAGCCCAACCACATGATTTGAGCTTAGCCAAGCGGACATTCTCTCTTTGAAGACTGAACCTAGACCAAACTTTACAAGGACGTGAAGACATTTTTGCTCTTCCACGGGGCTGGTGGGAAGACTGGTTGGGCTTTGTGACTTGCAGCTAGAATGCTTCCCAGACATGTCCTAAACCAAACCCATCACCAAGTACAAGGAGTTCGACACCTGGAACATGGAACTAGAAGCCCAAATCTCAAATGAAATGCTTTTCAGAGACCGTGATTTTAAGATTCCTTGTCCTAAAGCTGAAGATTAAGCCCCAGGAGATAAATCACCCAGGAAGACAGAAACGGAAAGAAATAAGAAAGGACCAGAGATAATAATATCCTGGAGGATGCCGAGATCTGAAGAATCAGACGGAGGAGAAAAACATATTTCCCTAAAGAGATATCAGAGTGGTAGAAGGAGGACCGAAGGAGGAAATAATCTTGAGGAGAGACTCAGTCATATCAAATACCACAGGCAGGTCAGCGAGAGCAAGGACTAAGTCATTGACCTCTTGGCCATTGAGATTGACGGAGAGTTGGTGATTGGCTTACGTTGGACACATTAATTAGAACTAGCCTTGTAGCTGGGAGCGGGACTCCTATGGTTAAGGAAATAATGGGAGGTGACAAGCAGAGGCAGGAATATGGATTGTTTTAATTGGGAGTCTAGAAACGGGAAAGGCAGCGATATGGCCATCAGGGATTTGGGGTGAGAAGAAAGCTTTTTCACTCGTGACTAGAGGAAACCTGAGCTTTATCCAGCAGAAGGTGGAGAATGAAAGACTGAAAATGGTAAGACAGAGGAGGGATATGCAGGAGAAGGACGTGGTGAAGATTCTGACACAGTCACGGGGTTGACCCTGGAAGGGAGCAAACATTTTCCTCTTTGGAAATAAGACTGAAAGAAGTAAGAGATGATGCGGGCTCAAACCACCTGGGAATCTCTGTAAATGTAGACACTCCTCGGGCCTTCACTTCACGTAGTGAATCAAAATACTTAGGGACCTCAGTGGCCATTGTTAACACACCACAGTGGCGTTTGTGTCTACCAAAATTCATGACTTAGAAATAAGAAAAAGGAAGAGATGAGTTGAAGTTCACAGGAGGTAAAAGTTGACAGAGCTCCTTTGGGATACAACAATGGGATCCAGTAAAGACCGAGGACCCCCAAGGCCTGCTGTGGACCTGGCTGGGGAGATGGCTCAGCAGGTAAAGTGGTTGCCACTCAAACATGAGGACCTGAGTTCTGATTTCTCCCAGAACCAACATGGTAGTGTTAACTCTCAAAAGACGTCCTTAGGCTTCTACATGTGTGTTGTGGCACACTTGTACAAAGTTTGAATAGAGCACACACACACACATACCAGCCACATGTGAATAAATTAATACAATAAAAACTTGAAAATCATTTCTAATTTATACAGTTAGCTTTCATTGTGTTCTCAGTCAAAATGTCATGTTCAGGCGGGGAGAGAGTTCAATGGGTATAGGTATTGCTTTTTGTCCACAAGGGCAGACGTTTGATCCCCATCACGGCAGAGAGTGGCCCTGCCTGCTCTCTATGTTGTGTTGACCCGCATGTAGAAATCAGAGTTTGACCTCTGAGGCTGGCACAGCAAGGCGAATACACTGGCTAGTGTGCACATTTATTCGTAGTGACTTATTTTCCAAATTGTGCAGGGTATTAAGTAAGAGAAGGAGCTTTACATGTGTCAAGCAAATCTGAAGAAACTTGGTTTTGAGTCAAACGTGTGTCGCTCTCTCCTTATGACATCTTCTTTTAGCTCCTTCCCTCTCTTCCTAGCCTGTGGACCACTCTCAACTCACGTCACCTCTGAAAGCATTTCTAAAGCTCACTTGTACAAAGTTTGAATAGAGCACTAACCACTCTGGTGAAAAGTTGGAAGGAGGCTAAGGGCCCATCGGTGCGAGATTTGTTCAACGCTTACTGTGTGTTCCAACCACAGACAGCATATCACAAACACAGTGAAAGCCATCTACTTCTCAGGATTTAAAAAAACAAAAAACAGCCGGGCGTGGTGGCGCACGCCTTTTATCCCAGCACTTGGGAGGCAGAGGCAGGCGGATTTCTGAGTTTGAGGCCAGTCTGGTCTACAAAGTGAGTTCCAGGACAGCCAGGGCTATACAGAGAAACCCTGTCTCGAAAAATAAAAAAATAAAAAACAAAAAAACCTCGAGCTTTTAGGAAGCCTCCCCTAACACACACATACATGTCATAAGCCTTGGATGACAGCGCCTGGGAGGATGAGGCAGGAGGATTGAAAGTTCAATACCAACCTAGGCTTCAGGATTGAAAGGTCAACACTGACCTGGGCTATGTAGCAAGTTCAAGGCAGGTCTAGCAAGACCCTGATCTGAGGTGCAGCTCAGCCTACAGAGTGCTCTCCTAGCATGCTTGAAGCTCAGGGTTCCATCCCCAGCACCACAGAGACCAAGGTCAGCGTTCATGCTGATTCACCAAACACTTGAAAGGGAAGACAGGAGAGCCAGGAGTTCAAAGCCATCCATCCTCAGCCAGGTAGCCATTTTTAAGTCCGGCTGGGCTACTTTTGACTCTGTCTCAATTCTTTATTTTTATTTTTATTTCATTTGGCTAAAAGTAGGCTCATATGTGTGCTCACACACACTTAGGCAATAGAAATAGGAAGCACAAATTTTAAGACTTTAGCGGTGTTTTTATTCATGTGTCTGCAGTGTTTGAAACTTTACTGTGTGCTGTTTTTATTTTTGGACTCAGAAAGTATAATCAAGATTTTTTAAAAATAATAAATTGTTTAACAATAGGAAGCGTTCCAACTTGTCTGATTACTAACCTTCCTTCTGCATCCGATAAGAGCTACCTTCATCATCTCAACAGTGAAGACACTCTCAGCTAGAAGTCAGAGGGAGCCAGGCTGATTCAATTCATTTGTGTCAATTTGTGACTGACTGGTATTTTCATTATCCTTCAAAACATAATTCCTCGTCTTCTCCAAATGTAAGTGAATCTCTGAACGATGGCCTTCAAGACTGAAAAGAAATGACAGAGCAAAGTCATATGGCCAGTGTATGCTGGCGTCACTCTAGACCAGAATGCAACCCTGTGACAGAGTAGCCCTGCAGAGGATGCAGGTCCCTCCGTGTCGCTCAACAGAACTCTCCCCACCTCTCCAGTGCTGTTAGGAACGGGCACTTACGGCATACAGAAGTTACTATTTTACATTAATGTTATTTGTTTGTGTGTGTGATTATATCTACCTTCAAATAGCCTTTTCTCCAGAGAGTTCTTAGGCATTAAGTTTAGTTCCGGTTTTGCAATAGCTTCCATGTACTTAAATACAAGTTAGATTTACTTCGGTACCTAGAGTGAGATGAAAATCAAAGTTGATTTTATTCTGACCCACCGCCTCTCTCAGAATCCTTTAGTGACGCCCTCACACACGCACACACACACACGCGCGCGCACACACACACACACTCGAGACTCCTTGTTTATTATATCTGAGTTTACTACACATAACCTTTGTTTATTCTTTTGTGTAAACCTTAGTTTCTTGTGCGGGAAATAAAAGATCCTGGAACACCATAGTGCTTTAGAAGTTGGTGTTGGTTGCCACATTTCTCTCTCCAGACTTTCAAAATCTCAGGGTTCTCTCTCAATTTTTTTTTCTTTGCAAATTGTAGAATTGATTTATGGAGTGCCTTAAAATTTTTTATTGTGATTTCAGTTTGTGTAATAGTATTAAACACTACAATTAAGTTTATATCTCTCCATTTTGCCTCAACAACTTCTTTGCTTCCCTCCAAGTATGATCAGCTTCTCCGAGATGACAATAAAACACTCAATACTGTGATGACTTGGGAGGGGAATGGGGGAGAGGGAAGCGGGGGGGGGGGGGGGGGTTGGAGGCAGCTGTGAGTCAGAGACTGCTTTCCAGTGTTAGGAAACTGGGTTGTTCCAGCCTTATCTAGCAGTGTACATGGAGTACAAGTTTCCTGTTGCCTGAAGCTTTTGCCAACTTTTGATTTCAGCCCTGTTCTTCTGAGCATTGCATGCTTTCGGTTAAGTTATCAGGGTCGATTGCCTTGGCATCTTCTTAGCCTTTTATAATTGGCTGCTTCTATCAGACTGGAGAGTTGATCCAATTTTTCCTTTTTTGAAACCCCGAGGAACAGTGTCTGTCTTTAGGGTATTTTTAAGATATTTGTTTTAATAAATATTTCAAATTTTAAAGTGACTGGTGTGCTAACTACCTGTATGATTTCAGGGAAGTTATTGATATACTCTGATTCTTAGCCTTTCCCATCTCTAAAATAGATATAATAGATAAGGTAAGAGACCTATTAATAGGCTCTCTGTACTCACTAAAGAAATAATAGTCCGCCCCTCTCTTTCCTCCCCTCCATTTATCTTCTGGCTTCTCTGTTGCTAGTTCTCAGAGCATTCTCTTCCCTAATTTCTTTTCCTAAGGGAGTTCCTAAATTTCTCCCATGGCTTGGCTAAGTCTTAACTAGACCAATTGGCAAAAGATGAAAACATGGAAGAGATTTCATACGCAATCTAGTATTAAATTAATTGACATTAAATTAATCACAAATCATGTTAATAGTATCAAGTGAACTAAGCCAAAATGTTCCACGTCCTTCCTTTAGGAAAATAAATGGGGTTTGGAAAATTATCATTTTCTAAGTTATTAATGATTAATATAGGGCCATAATTTGGGTGCTGACCTTAAAGGCTTATGTATAGAGTGTCCATTAACACCAGGTGGCAATCCTAAGTATAAATGCTGCTCATGTCACCTGAGAGCCAAAATCATTTGATTAAACAGGCATGTTCAACATTAAAGTGTGTGTGTTTAATTAAAATTGATTTTGGAACACTTCTGCAGCTATGGCCCCTTCTGCTCAACATTATCTTTTTATTGAGAAAATGGAATAAAATGGAGACATTGTTTAGGTTTTACCATACATGATGGGAAGTACCTAGTTTTGATTTTTCCTTCTAAGGCCTAATAAGCTATAGAACTACTACACATCTTAATTTCATTTGCTCCCAGGGGAGGCTCTCTAGTAATCAAATCCCAATTTGGAAATTCATCGGAAGACTCTACATACTGTGGGAGCATCCGAGGCCATCAGCACAGGAAGGAGATTGGGGAACAGATCTGGGGAAAATGATTCTTTCATATGCTCCATGGTCAGGGTTTTTTATTTTTTCCCTGACAAAATGGTTCTAGGTGCTAACTCTGTCACCTGCTCTTAAGAGCCACGAAATCATACCTGGTTAATGTTTGTCTCTTGATGGTTCTGTGCGTATTAGAATATTTCCACTTCGTTCGGCCAAGAACTCTCTCTAGTAGTCAGATAGACACATCATTTTTTTGTTTGAGAGAGAGAGAGAGAGAGAGGAAAACAGAATTTTAGAAATTAAGTTGTTCTCCACCCACAGACCTGGTGTTTTGGGTTTTTTTGTTTTGTTTTGTTTTTTTTTTTTTTGGAGGTTGTTTGTTTGATTAGTTGGTTGGTTGGTTGGTTGCTTAGGTTTTTGCTTTGTTTTGTTTTTTCACTGTTCCTATATTTACAACGGACATGGGATAATTAGTTACAGGGAACAACAGCCCATCTGTTCTGACAGGTGAAAACTACCTTTACATACATGTGCATGCACACACACACACACACACACACACACCCTCCTGCCTAATTCAAATGTTCTAAGCCTTGAAAGGCTAAATAGAAATAGGAATTGTGGAGAAATTGCTTCTCCCTCACAGTAATAAGCGCTCCTCCTCCTCCTCCTCCCCCTCTTTTTCTTCTTCTTCTTCCTCCTTCTTCCTGTTCCTCTTATTCTTGTTCTTTTATTTTTATTCGGTTCTACCTAAAATACTACTGTCCATCTCACCTTAGGGGTTAATATTAATACAATGATATCAGCCAAACCAAGCCTGGACAAGGAAGCGGGAACCCTGGTCAGGAGAAAGGCACGTGACTTTCTCAGCCAGCGCAGGAATCAAACAGCCGATCCTCATTCTTCATAAAGAGAAAAATGGCTAAATGACCGAAAATAGGGGTTTGGTTTGGTTTCATTTTTATTTTAATGGAAACTTGCACAAGCTAACAGACTGTGCAGTTGGGAAGAGTCTAATAAAAGAAGCAGTTCTGAGCTGCCAGGGCAACATCCCACTGGTCTCAAAGTTTGCCCTTGGGCAGGAGCAACTTCCTACGCGATTTTCTCTCTAGTTGGAGAAAAGAATGAACAGGTTACACGGCGGGGCGGTCAACGTGGTGCCTGAGTAACCCATACCGTTGGTGACAACAGCGCCAGAAGAAAATAAAATGTGGGAACAGTGTGTTGGAAATCATTTGGGGCTTTGCGCCTTTCCTGAATTCACAGTCACCACATACCACTGTTTTGTGACTCTTACTAATAAAAGACCCCCTGTTTGCTAGACATAAAACTTGATTTTAGAGTCTTTGGGGCTTCAGTGTGAACTCACTTTTCAAATTAAAGCAAGGCACAGGTACTTTTCCTCTTTATCAGATTGGGATCCATTAAATCCCACTACAGGCAAAGCTTGTGTGTGTGCTCACGCACGCATATTGTTTGGGATAGCTGGAGAGAAGAGCCACTTTTCACATCACTCACCAGAGCTGTTGCCCCCCCCCCTCCGCCCGCCCACCCCCAGTAGAGCCATGTTTTTTAGCAGGATTCCTGTGGGAGACCTGTTTGTGAAAGTGGCATTTGCAATTCACACTGCAGGTCCCTGTGCCAGCTTCAGAAAGCCAAGCAGATGTTTCCTCCTTTCCCCCGCAGCATAGCTCATCACTTATCCCAGGAGGAAAATCAGAAGAGGCTGGGACAAATGCAATTCTGTCAGTCACAGCCACAGGAAAATGGAGAGAGAGAGAGAGAGAGAGAGAGAGAGAGAGAGAGAGAGAGAGAGAGAGAGAGAGAGATTGGATTAAATGTGACTTTGAATTGGGCTTTATTTAAAGGTAGAATGACTGATTCATCGACAGGAAATTTTATCCTCCACCTAAAGCGCCTTTTCTTGCCCCCTCTTTTTTTTAACTCAGCCTTGCCTGGCCGACTTTGACATCTCTGATGGCTCTCTCTGGAGGACAAGTCCCTATGTTCTTTCAGTTTTGTTTCAGCTAAATAGGCTGTGTGAGACCGAGCTTAGCTCTTGGGTTATTTGTGCAAGAACAATGAGGTCGGAAGTTATTTCTTTAGCCACACACCCAAACACATGCATACAAAAGAAAAAAAAACAGACAAATGAAATGTATTTGGGGTTTCATATTACACAGTAACAGGGTCAGGAAATTCTACTCACTAAGCGGGTAATGCATAGGACGAAACAATTTTGCATGGAGCCTGAACTAACATTAGGTGAGATATTCTGCTCTGTGATTTTCTTTTTATTTTTCTAAGCAAGAAATTAAATGCTTCAGAAAATAAAAATATAAGCAATTTAAAACAATTTCTGTTAAGTCTGGACATATATTAAATGTAACCTTGACTAATTGGAGTCTAGAGTCAGATTCTTAAGACAGTTAATTTTTTTACTGATACAACAATGTCTCTGCTTACACTGACACCCTTCAGCCCCAGGCCCTAGGCTGGTGGAAGGACTGCTGACTGAGAAGGTTCCCTGCGGGTACAGGTCTCTGTCTCCCTTTCGGATACTCATTTGCTGTCTTCGCTTGCTCTGTGCAAATGCAAGAGTAGTGTCTGTGTTTCACAAAAAGAATGCATGTTAAAAAGAACTAATGGTCCCACTGTCCATCAGGCTGGGCAGAGATGGAGGTCATCTGGCGGTCAAAACCAAATAATTTCAGCCTGTGCCGAAAGCCCCGAAGCTGTTGACTTGGTGGCAAGAGTTCACCCGCCTCTTGTTGCTTCTGTATCCCCTGAAACCTGGGAGTTTTAATTTTGGCGACAAGAACGGACATATTTTCTCCCTGGCAACTGTGTGTGCACAGTGCTCGCCATTCAGAGTTTGCTCAGGTTAGCTGGGCTGAAGTATACAACTCCTGGATCCACGCCAGCCCTAAATAGACAAAAGGCTGCATTCTGCAATAAGATTCTCCCAAAATATTGGAAGAGGTTGACTATATGTGCATGTTTGAAATTCATTGTTAGGCAGAAATTCTTAACTTCTGTTCTTTTAAAGAGACCCCGTGTTCTTCTACAGGTACAGATTTTAAAGTGACTTCCGAGTTTCCACATTCATAGGGAACAGATGGGAATGGAAGTGGCTCCAGAGTGCTGACAGCTCCATTAAAAATCCTTTAAAATCCATACTCCATAAATCGGAACCACACATTGGATGTAGTCACAGCCCTTTCAGAATGCCCTGCACCCTGCTTGTGAATAGCGCCACCTGCTGGCTGTTGGTGAAAGCTCTTTGCTGATGAACCAGTCTAAAAGTCAGTATTAGATACAATTTAACTGTTTTTAAACCTCTGGAGACTTAAAAGGTTCAAAAAATCATTTAGCCTCATTATTTTAGAACATCTTAGCTACAATTAATTTACAAAAAATATTGTAGGCATTAAAAGGAAAGCACAGGGAATATTGTTTAGATTCTAAAGTATTCTAAAATTGCATCAAATCTGATTATCTTTTAGCTTCAATTTCTCATGCTCCTCTGGCAGATTTCAAAGTCACGAAGTATCTGGATCTTCCAGACTGGGTTTTATTTCTTCTGCTTCTCTTCTACTGACTTTCTAAAGAAGTACATATGTGCAATGAAATATCTAGATATGGAAAAGGAGGAAGGGCAGGAAGGCAGGAGAAAGCCACAGCTGAATGGTTAAGTGTCAGCTTTAAGGATTACGTCTGTGATTGAGGGATTTACCACTCTTATTTTGGCATTGACTCATAAAACATATGTTCACAAAATCTGTTTTATGGGCTTTTTAACAGGGTAAGAAATTTTAAGTGTTCAAAGAAAAGGAAAATCAATCCTTCCTGCTGTTAGGTTGTAATATCTATGCTTTCTTTTAATTGTTCCAGTCTTTGCTCATCACACAAAAATATACAATAATACTTTATAATAAAATAAACTAAAAACATAATGCCACTATTGTACAATACAGTAAATGTTCAAATTTCATGAATTAAAGTCATTCAAAATTGGGTTTCTACCCCACCCACAAATGTGCTTTTATTCTGAAGTTGTGCTGTTGGAGTTTTCTGTTATTCTTAAAACTATAACCTGGTCCTATTTTAATGTATATCTTTAGCCAGGCCACTTTTATGATCCCTTTAAACTCTTAGAAACGTGCTGGTTTGGTGTGAGCCTTAGCCAGTGATTGGGGCTGTCCAGCAGGCACATAGGTCTCTCTGAGCCACCGGAATGAAAGACTAAACACCTGCACTCCTCTCCCCATCTTCCTCATACGAAGTCACACCCTAACATCTTTAGATGTCGCTAGCACTTGTGTTCAGTAGTTGAGGCAATTAGAAGCCTCAAAGTCTTTGATAAGAAGGAGCCCATGGCTGTAGTGTCATGGCTTGGTGCTGAGGTTTGCCTACTCTCTGAAGAAGAATGAAATTGAGCTTTTCTGAAGAGAATAATGACCCCCAGGGATTTTTCTCTGCCTGGGGGAGATCCTGTGGAATTTTCCAATATTTTTTCATTGTGTGTATGGTAACCTGGCACACATCTGTAAATCCCAGCATTCTATAGAGCTCTAGGGCAAGATGAACAACTGTGAGTTCCAGCCTGGCTACATGGCCAGACTCAGTATCCGAAACAAAACAAACAAGAGAAGGGGAACAAGGAAGAAAAAATCTCCCCTTAATTTAGAAGTCTGGATTCAGGGTGACTCCCGTTTATCCCTCCAGCCTGTGCCGCTCTATCACTACCTTTCCGCCTGACTCACAGGAGCAAGTGTGCTGCTCACTTTAAGGGTCACGAGAACAATGACTAAGTTTACTGTAGGCTCCGCCCTTCACCGGTAAACACAGCCTCTACCAGGCTCCTCAGCTGTGGAACGCCCCCTACTGCCTGCAGGATGCTAATTCCTTGATGATTCTCCCACCAGCACGTCCAGTACCCAAGGGGTACAGCAGAACCACATTTCTTCTTACAAGGCATGTCTGGGTCACTGCTCTCTTGGTCAGCAAAACAGAATTCCCACTGTCTGCAGCATTGAAACGTCACACATTGAGAGATGATTTTTTTTCCAACTAATTCAGTTCCTTGCACGAAGCATTCTTTTTGTTGGAGGATGTAGCATCCAAAATTGTCAAGGGTGACAGCTGTCTTCCTGAATCTTCCAGACTCCAGGCTTATCACCCAGACCCAAACACAGCTGCTCTAGTACTAAAATACTATTATTATTATTATTATTATTATTATTATTACTGTAGAATTTTTAAAAGTACGTACAAGAGAGGCCCATTATTCCACACAGGGGCTTTGAAAGTCACTTTGGTCCGAGTAGCTGCCTTTTGAATTGAACCTTAAGAGAAGACTGAAAGAACGTTCTAGACAAGAGGAAAAAGCAGCAGTAAGAATGTAGCATTTCTTTTTATCAGGCTTTTGCAATTCTTGACTACTGTCGCCTTTGCTGTTGACTGTGTGATTAACCAATCACAAAAGGGAGAAAGGCTGCTTAGTGAAAAGCCTTATGGGCAATGCCTTGGTCGGCCTGTTCACCTTCCTTTCTTTCCACGTGGCATTTTGATACGCGTCCCATCTCCCCCACCCTCTACCCCGCCCCCCATGATCCTTCTACTTGTTTCTTCCCCTCCATACACATAGGCTCTCTCACACACCTCCAGAGTTTATTCTTGGACACTTCCCAGTTTCTCATAAGATGTCCACAAGTTAAATCCATCAGACTGAACCAATAAAGCAATGTAATGTGCTGCCTGTCTTTACAGGTAAACTTGAAAACGGAATAAAAACCAACTGCTAACTCATTAACCTTGAGAGGCATTTTGAGTCTAATGTTTCCAGTGTTTGTTTAGAGTTGAACACACTTTAAATATATCTCCGTAGTTTAATAGCCTCTTGAACACAATTTTTGATGGCCTCAATTGATTTCCTTTCATTAAAGACCAAATCTTAATGAATGCATTTGCCTTCCTCTCCAATTTACATTCAAACAGGAAATGTCCTAATGGCTTTGTTAAAAAAAAAAAAAAAAAAAAAAAAAAAAAAAAAAAAAAACGCTAACTTACTAGTTTTAAATTGAAGTGTTCTGTGCTGTTGGTCTCGGAGCTTCTCATTCACAACAAATACTGAAATCTTACTTTTAGCTTTCTGGAAAACAGTCAGTCAGCTTAACCCTTCTCTTCGCTTTTTTTTTTTCTCCTTTTTTTTTCTTCTAATTTTGTCAACCATGCAGCTCGCTTCCCACTCTGTGGATGAATTCATTAAGAGATTGGTGGGTTTGAGTCCCTAAAGACAAATATTTTAGTAGTTCTTAATGGTGATCCGCTATGGAAGGTTACATTTCCAAGACATTATTTATTTTAGTATGCATGTAACTTGTTTTTAAGGAGGCCTTTCTCCCCCAACCCCCTTCCTTTCACATTTTCCAACTGAGAAAAATCATCCAGAAATATCTCCACTGCCACCTACTTGCAGTTTGGAAATTTACACGTACCTGACTTTGCAAATAAACCCGATTTTCCCCCCTGCCTTGCAAAGCAAGAGGACTGTGGAGAATACTGCAGGTGGCATTGTGGATTCTTTTCTTGTTTATGAAGACATGGGTTTTGTGAAATTATTAGGAAAACACCCATCTTATCAGATGTTTTTACGGACACTGGTGGAAACAGCTTTTTCTGTAAATGTGGTATGTCTTCCTCTATGATAATCGTGTTGCTACAAATTATGCAGAGAACAGTCTAAGTGAGTGTCCCATTCCTAAATGCCTTGCTCATATTTATATTAGGACTATGGTGCTATAGTCATAACCCTTAATAACTTCTTATGAAGCACGCTATATAATGCGCTCGTGATTACGCCGTGGAAAGCTGTTACCCAGCACCTTGTAAAAGGCAGACATTTTAAAAAACAATGTATGTTCCTATTTAATACAGGGAGATGAGTTATCAGACACTGTGTGTACTTGTAATTTCATAAATAATAATAAGGTGTGTGGAAATGGCTCTTTAATGCCCAATGTTATTATGTAGAAAACGTGAAGTGTTCTAATACAATAACAGATATGAGGATTTGGAATTATTTTTTTTCTTCTCGTCATCACAGTGACCACTCTTTGCCTAATGGTTTCATTTTATTACAAATCCTCTGGCTGGAAGCTTAGAGGTTTGACACTGTTATGTGCTTTTTAATATAGGTTATTCTCCATTTTATTCAACATACTAAAAGTATATTGCCCCGTCTTCTCGTATTTAACTGGAAATCCTGGCTTGATTCATTTGTGTAGCTCACTCTGTAGAGTCTCCCATTTAAGAAAATTATGGGCAGCTAAGCATCTGCCTAAAATTTTAATTATTCCCCAAACCTCATCCTTCTCAATCGTCAAACAACAGAGCTCGTCTCCATTTTTACAAATATTTCAGAAAGGGTTAGGTAATCATGGGGAATCTGGAAAACCATCCGGGTCACATTGTAAGGTGTGAAGACTTGCTTATGAAAATATGCATGATTGGCGATGAGTTATACTTCATTCTTTCTCCTAAATGCAGAGCCAGGATTTGACAAGAGAAGATGAGCCCTTTTCTAAAACCTCTCAATGCTACCTAATTTCCCATCTCTACAGTTTGTCCCTATGTGACGTTTTAAAAGCAGCCGTAACTCCATGAGTGTTTATGGTCCGTGGTTATAGCTAGCATACTTGTCTGTGAGAAGAAAAACATATTTTTTTTTGCCACATGTCTGGAGACTGGCACATGGGTAGCGTGATGTGCACACTCTTGTACAATCCTTAATAATATCTGATTTCATTTTTATTCCGAGTGCCCTTTTAAAGATTTTTTTTTTAATCTCATCTAGAGAAACTGCAAGTCATTCCAGTTTCCTTGCTGGCCCCAGCAATGTATATAAATCTTATTAGTAAGCAGTGTGTTACAGACTCAAGTGGCATTAAACTCCTTTGTTGCACAGTCATGCTTTAAGGGAGGCTTCCAGACATGAAAATAAACTATGCTTGCTGAATCCACTTCATTTTAAAGTGGCTGGACTATAATCTGTCTTAGAAGGGCCATCCTTCCAGAGAACACAGAAGCCAGGTGAGTTTGCCTGTTCAGCACGTAGACATCTATGGACCGGGACGATACACAGCTTTATATCTTGGTGCCCTCCCTGACAGATTTGATGGAAGAGCAGAGCAGGATGTGTGGACGGTGATTTCCAGCTGTTACTCAAGTGAACAAAGATCTTTGAAATGTTAGCATCAGAAGTGTGGTCGTGGGACAGCCCTGTTGGGAGCCCTGATGATTTACTGTGGAAAAACACCCCTTTAAACAGCCAAGAACCCTGACAATAAAGTACCACTGTGCACATTGACGGGGCTTTCTGCTGGCATGATGTGGTACAAGAAGGAGGGGGCAGAAGGTGACTGTGCTCTGCAGGCTCTTAGTATTGAGTCTCCTTTCTCATCCTTGCGTATCATACGCAAAGCAGCTCTTCATCTGGGAGCTGGCCAGTCTCTTGCATGCTCTCAGAGCAGCTGAGCAGCCTCAGAGGCCCCAGACATCAGCTCCTTCCCCTGCTTCTCAAGAAGGGGGAGGGGAGGAAGCTACCCGTACATGACAGCTATTTTTTAAAGGGCCATAATAAGTTATAGTTATAGGTCATGGTAGGTTTTTTTTCCATAGCGTTATTACCATTATTATCTTCTGCGGCAGTAAAAATTGATCGTTGTTATGAGCAGTATGAGAAACCCTCAGATTCAGGCAGCTGGACTAAATTTCCCATCTACATAGCAGAAGGAAGGAAAGGAGAGAGAGAGAGAGGAAGGGGAAGAAGAGAGATGGAGGAAGGACAACAAGGAGAGTGAATTCATCTTTTCCTTCTTAATGAGTCCCCAGCAAAATTTCTGAATGGCCATGGACATATATCAAATATACCCTTCAAAATAAAACTGTGCGTAAGTTCTAAGTCTGAACTCTATAACCACCTGTCACCGGTTTGGACAATCTTTAACCCCGTCTGTATTGCTGTACCAACTGTTACTTCGCAGATACCTCCATGTGTAAGGTCTGTGCTGAGAGCAAGTGGATGCATGCCATTTGGGTAGATGTTTGGAGATGCAGGTAAATAGGAAAAGAGAAACATTTTTGAGCCTCAGAATGCATCAACTGAGATCATAGCAACTGGCTAATGTAGGGAATAGTACGGGAAGCTCCATGACTTCAGAACGTCCATTCTAAATGTAGTAGAAGTTCACAGAGATGGACAGAGTCTGGGACTGAGAAAGTGTTTGTATGAGTGGATACCTTCATCTACCTGTATGATGCTAACATATTTTTAAAGTTCTTTTTTTAATGATAGGGAATTGTAAATCAGGGATCTGTATATTTCCCCAATCTTGAGCAAATGACATTATTTTCCCTTCCATTGGTAATGTGACTCGCCTTTACATTTTGTAAGACAGCTATTTTCAGACACAATTATTTTTGAATGTTATGCTAACATTTTTTGGTTGTTTTAGTTGTTTCTCAAGACAGGATTTCTCCATGTAACAGTCCTGGCGGTCTTGGAACTTGATTTGTAGACCAGACTGAACTCAAACACACAGAGGTCTTCCCTCCTGTCTGGGATTAAAGGTGTTTGCCACCACACCCAGCTCAATAGAGTGTGTGGATTAATAATTTGAGATTATCAAAATAATACCCTGTGGCTTTCCACATCTTCACTAGATATCAATTCTTCATGGCCATCTTTCGCTTAGCTGGGTGGACTCACTGACACCCCAAACCCTCTGACTTTATGGAGTATTTTCTGTCTTCCAACATCACAGGAGCATTCAAAGGGTTTGGACAGAGTGACTGTGGTCCTGGCTCCATTCCATCTTGAGATGTGGCCCCTCTCCTCTCCATATTGAGACATATTTTACAGTCATTAATAATGCACACCCAGTTACCATTTCTAGAAATATCTTTATTTATAAATCAGCCCTTTCCTTCCCTGCCACCCATTGCCGAAGGAGCCTTCTGAGGCTCCGGGCCCATGTTTAACCCCTTCCCTCATACTGCAGGCCACTTTGCCTTTACTTCCACAGCATCGATAACCACGTCTGCCCTGAACCCCTTGCAGATGAAAGGGCCCCACAGAGTACAGGGGAGTTCCTCCACATGAAGATTTGAGTCGAGCCATGTAAGGAAGACTGGGTTGCCCATGGAGAGCTCCTGTTCTTCACTGTCAATGCAGCCCAGGAAAAACACACCCTGTAGGGAACCCTGGAAATATGTTCATTTCCATTCCTGTGTACATTTGACATTAAGAATCATCTTTTTGATATGTGTTTCCACCTGTCCATACTCCATTTCTATTTATCTATTTTCAACTATGAAGATCAACTATATTGGAGTTTTTATTATTTAGTGTGGCTTATAGTATTTGAGCACTTATGTAGTTTATATGGAATTAGTCAACTTAAATACTCCATTTTACTCTCTGTATCGCCTTTTCATAGTTCGTTACATACATACATACACATATACATACACAGACATACAGAGATATACAGATATACACACATACATATACACCCACATATATGCACATATACACATACAGACACATACATGTATATATAATACATATATACATATACACATACATACATGCATGCACACATAATTGCATACACAGACATACAGACATATACAGACACACATGCATACACACATATATACATATGTACATATATACGTATATACACACATATATACACATACACACACACACACTTTGGTAAGCTAAAGGATACACGTTTCTACAAAGAAGATCACAGAAAAGATAACAAAAGCATGGGATAACAGCTGAGGACAAAAGTCTGATTGTTTTATAAACTTATTTATATGGATTTTAAGAATGCATGTTTGCAGGAGCTCTGCCCCTCTGCTCTGTTGCCTGCTGAGCTGAACAGGAAAGAGAAGGCAGAAGTAGCCAGGCACTGGTGATTTAGTAAATATTGCAGTGTCAGTTTTATTTCATTTATACAATTTATTTCATTGAGAAATATTGGGTAAAATAGATTTCCAAAACAAACGTTATGACTTATATTCTCCCAGGGTGAGCAGACTGCATTTCTCACAAGCTGAAGCTGCAGATCTCTTCCAAAGAAAAATGATGGGGGTTGACGCTACAAATCTGGGTACATCTTTGGGTGAAGATTTAAGGTAGAGAGACCAGAATGTCTGACTGATGAGGGACAGGTGTATAACAAAAACTCTAAAGTCTACAGGCCATGTTTTACTCTAAGGAACATTTTAACATCTAAATTTTTAATTAGAAAGCTAGTCTCTTTGCTAAATTACATGGTCATCCACTTTAAGGAAATAATGTTGAATTTAATAATTATGAAATGTTTTAGAGGAAAATCAAGTTGTTTTTATGTATTCCTTCAGACTGCGTTCATCTTAATATGCCATACAGTTGCCTTTACAGATATATTTAATGAATATCACTACGTAAAAGAAAGAATCCATTTATGTAGCAAAAAAAAAAAAAAAAAAAAAAAAGTTGGCTGTAAGTGGCAGAGCCAAGTGGGAACCTCAGAAAGTGGTGCAGGGCGCATTTAATGAGTGCAAACAGATAGCTGCCGCCCGCACTGTTAGACATAATTCTGATTTAACATCCAGTCATTCTGTCTGGCTTTAATTATAATTATATTCTGTTAATTAAAAACAAGCTCATGAAGAGGCTCAGACTTCTCCTTGTCATGTCTTCACCACGGATGAAGCATCTCCACCCGCCTCCCACCAAGCTCCCTTGGACTCCCTGTGACGTGATGACGTGATGACGTGATGACGTCTGGCATTTAGGAGGGGTATCAGCCTGCACGTGGGAGGAGCTTCTGGATCATTTCTCTGAGTAAGATTTCCAGGAAGGGGAAAGAAGTAACCTCAGTAGCTTACTCAAAGGAGAAGGAAAACAAACCCCAAGGCTTTAAGAAAGCTCAGGTCTCTTGGGCCATATTGAAATTTTTCAGGCCATTGATCGTGGCGAAGTTTAGAATCTTACCACCTAGAACATACAGAATTTAAAAGTATTTCTAGACGACAGAAGTAGAGGGGAATCCTTGTCGCTTTAAGAGGGGGCAAGAACACATTTGTGTAACTTAGGACTAGGATCTAGTGGCTCTGTAGTCAATGCAAAAGAATGAACCAAGGTTGGGAGCATGCATACCATAAGGAAGCTAACGAACTGACAAACTCATGACATAGCATAGTTTTGATGTATTGAAGTATCAATATAAATAATCCTTGCACTTATCTTTGGATATGTGTATATATGTACTGGGTGTTTCTGTCCTAGGGTCCATGCAGGTACGATTGCTTACACTGTGTATCAAGAAACTGGTTACTCAAAATATTTATCTTTGCTTTCTGTGGAAGACAAGAATTAGAGATTTAAATCAATATGTTCGATAGTGGCCTGGGGCAATTAATCATACCCATCTTTTGTATAATCTATCCTGTGTGGGTGCCCGGACGTGATGTCACTCTGCACCTTATATATTTAGGAACAGAAGGGGGAAAGGAAAAGAAAACATTTTCCAAAACAGAACTTCCTCTTACCAAAAGTTTTCCTAGTGTTATTTTTATAGCTGAGTGAGAGAGAATTTACAGGGAGCTGAAATCATTGAAGCTAATTAGTTGAATGGCCCTATTATTTATCCAGGGACACGCAGTACAATAATTGCTATTGCAGGTTTGAAGCATCTCAGGGATATTAATTCCAGAGCTCCCATGTCATCTCAGTACAGTAAAACTTCCTAATGGCACCCTGAAGGTGCATAATCTCATTTTAAAACTACTTTTTCTTCTTTTTTTCTGAAGGAACTGGCAGAATCTCCTTCCATAAAAGCTGGAAAAAGGGGAAGAACTCATAATATTTCCCTCATAAGAAAGCAGTTATATTTTCTTATTATTTTTTTTCAACTGTATGACCTTTCCTACCCTCTGATGAGGGGTTTGCTGTGACACTTTATCAAAAGTTTATCTGAACTCTGCCCCTTTGCCTCCCTTTGGTGACAGCTAAAGCGTGTCTTGATTTCTCCAAGGGACAGGGGAAAGGTGTAGGAGAGCGTTGGCTCTGGTCCCTTCCATGGTTCTGTATTAGAGGGCTCATTAGAGAACACAGCAGGTCCAGGTTAGAAAGAGAGAGATGAGGCCGCCACCTATGCGTAAAAGAAGTCTCCTGTAGCCATCCTGACCCACACCTAATTTGGATCCCCTTGAAGAAAACAACCACCATTATATGATCTCTATAAAATCACACCAAGAAATGCCAATTACATAATTGTAGAGGGAAATGAAGCCATTGCTTGTAAAATGGCTAGCACTGTCTTGAGTCAAGAGTAGTGTAAGTTGCCTGGCAAGCTCCCAATGCTCCTCTCTGGGAAACTATCCCAATTTTTACTTATCTTCCCTTGCTATTTCATTATCAGTCTTGCTATGGCTTGGAAACCCAAGTCTGACTCTCTCAAAAATTAGCCCATGAAACATTTTAAGAGTGAGACTTATAAGTGTCCCATTGATCCCCAGAGGAGCCTTGTGGGAACATTTCACCCATGCCTCAGCCTCAGACATCTTTCTTTCTACCCTGCCTTTGCAAATCTCCAGAGACAGGTCCAGAGCCTCCCCTGCGGAGAGAGCCAAGCTAGTTCATGATCTGAAACTTCCTGAGCTTATTTCATGCTCTCTGCCTGAGAAGCAACTGGAAGACTCGTAACAGGGCTCTACGAAAAACCAGAATGATGCTACTCATTCTGTGGGTGCTAAAACTTTAAGCATGTCAGGAGTGGTATGTAGAGAAGCCCTGTCTCAAAAACAAGCAAACAAAATTAAAATATAAATAAATAAATAAATAAATAAATAAATAAATAAATAAATGCTCTTAAGCAGCAGTTTGCATCCAGTTCACAAGAGATGTAAGCAAGAACTGGAGAGATGGCTCAGTGGCTAAGCGCACTGACTGCTCTTCCAGAGGTTCTGAGTTCAACTTCCAGCAACCACATGGTGGCTCACAACCATCTGTCATGGGATCTGACGCCCTCTTCTGGTGTGTCTGAAGAGATCAACAGGGTATTCATTTCCATAAAATAAATAAATCTTTTTAAAAGAGAGAGAGAGAGATGCAAGCAGACACAATTCCAGCTACAGATACTGTCAAACTGTGGTATCTGCTCCATCAATGAAGCTACTGAGACCTTCAGAGAAGCTGATGCAAATAAGGAAATTTGTCTTAAGCGCAGTAGATAGATCAAAGTTCCTCTCTCATACTGGCTTGGTTATAACCATCTCACCCTGAACACACACACACACACACACACACTTGTGTTATCTCAGACCTTTGGCCATTTTGTCCTGGTCCTAAAACTCCTTGACTTTCAGCTCCCCATAAATTCTCTCCTTTATGTTCACTGCAGCATCTTGAATGGCAAGTGCTATTCGCTGAGGTCTTTGTAGAGCAAGATACTAAATTATAGTATATATAGATATCCTGGGCGCTGTTCTACTTTGCATTCAAGATAAGGATGAGGAGACTTTTCCCAAAAGTCACGACTTCCAGGAAACCCAGGGAGAAAAGGTAAAAACCAGAAAATCCTTTAGGTCTGTTATGGGGCCTCTCTTTCTCGCTGAAAACAAGAAAGTCTCTTTAGCTGACTTTTGGTCTTAACAACCACTGTTCAAAAAAAGGATTAAAATCAGAGATCCTGCCTTCTTGACCCACAACAGCTAAACAGTTCAGGTCTCCAGGGTCATGCATATCTCTCTCTCTCTCTCTCCCTCTCTCTCTCTCTCTCTCTCTCTCTCTCTCCCATATATTATTTACTCAAGAGTCCATACCAACCCTTTGGGGGCTGTTAGAATCCATTTTATAGTGTGTTGGTCACTGACCTGATAAGTCATAATCGTTCAGAAAGCATCATGAGTTTTATCAGGTAAGGGCAGCTGCTGGGCAGGCACTGGAAATCCTGGGCCTTCAAATCTGCACAATGACTATTCTCTGGAAGAAATGCTCAATGACTGTGCTGTGCGTGCGCTGACAGACCGCCCCCTCATAAGTAGAATCTACCTCTGGACTTTGGAGATTTCAAGTTACTGAGCGTTCGTCAACTGGCAAAACATATATAATATATAATGTTGCCCGATCCTGTGCACATTTGACCTTCAGACTCTGAACTGCTCAGTGGCTTGAGATCTGTTTGTAAGGAAGGGGAATTGTTTTTTGTTGTATGTTTTGTGCGTGTGGTAGTGAGGGTGGGGGGTCAGGCAGCGCAATAAGATCTGTAATATCTAATGTCCTCTAGAAAACCCGAGCACACAGAGAAGTTCATGTTTTAATCAATTTTATGGTTGAAATGCTTTTGAAAGCTATTATTTTGGAAAACCAAGAAAATCCCAACCTAATGCGCTAAATCACTAAGATGTCTATATCTCTTGCCCCAAGACAGACTTTTAAAAGTCATTAGAGATAAATAAAAACAATTCATTTCCAGGTGGCCCTCCTCTATATTAAAGCTTCCCTCCCCTCCTCTTCCTCCTCCTCCCCGTCCTCCTCTCCCTCCTCCTTTTTTTTTTTTTTTTTTTTATTTGTTTGGTTGTTTTTTTTTGTTTGCTCCAGCTCCATTTGTTTAATTTTTTTTCTCATTCCTTTCAAGTTATAAACTTCTTACAACAAGGCTTTGCATAACAATGCTGGCAGACCCTTAACCACAACCGTGCGGATGCTGCTGCTTTGCTTTAATTTGGCTTGATTTAAGTGAGACAAACGCAGACTAAAAGAGGGCATGCATTTGGAGGTGATTCCATAGACTCGGTTTTAACCAACAGTCTTTATAAGTGTTCATTAAGAAACTCCACCAGGCATGTTTCCTGCTGCAGAATCGACTTTAACGGAAGAAATAAAGCTGCGAAGATTCCGTTTTCACTTTGTTTCTCGTAAAGACAGTCAGCATCCAACATAAACAACAATTTACACCCAGCATTTATTCTGGAAATTACAGTATCGTGCAGTTAACGCACACAGATAAATAATGTTTTATGGGATGCCGTGGAGCCCTTTCAGGGTAGCGGATGCTTAACCGAATTAAAGGATTTTCAGAACTCAGAGCTCTCATTTTAAGCAGGTTTAAACAGTTAATATTACGAAACACAAGCACAGAGGAGCTGGCCCAAATATATTTTTAATGCACACTTATTTTATTTCCATGGCTTCCCATTTTGGTTTTATTGCCATTTGGCACCTTCCGTAGATACTAAGTCAACTTGTCTCCCAAACCCTCTCCCTGGGGACTTTGCCTGCTTTATGATGACACTCCTTAATCCACTTTTTAATCCCCTCTATGTCTGCAGGTGTAGAACTATCAGAAATGAAACTATAATTCCTGCTAGATGGGTTATATCACAGAGCTGATTATAAAAAATAAAGAATGATGATTTTAAATAAACAGTGCCCCCAGAATGTTTGGTTTGGCTTGTCTGCTTTAGGGAAAAGAGAGGATTGTATATTCAAGCTGGGGTTTGACCTTTCCGTTGGGGAGAGGGACACGTTAAAAAATGAAGGAGGGGAAAATGATTCTCCCAAATTATCAGAGAGTATAACAGGTTAGGCTCGTTTTAACATACAGCATAAAATGCCGTCAGTAAAAGCAGATACAAACACCGAGGAGGAAAGAGGAGAGAAGCTAGGAGACTTTCTGCTGTGGAGGAGGGATGCTGCCCCGATACGCAGGTGCAGACCACGGGCTACAGCAAGTAGACTTCTGAAGCGGATAGGTGCCTGCTTGCCCCAGACCTGTAACCAAGGTCTTCCAAAGCGGATAGAAGACCGCTCACCCTTGGAGCTGTAACCAATCTGTGCTTTTTTTCAACAGATGACTCCCTCTCTGTGTTGTTAGGGCTTCATAGCCTTCCACCGTCCCTTTCTATGTTGGTCGGGCTTCATAGCCGTCTCATCGCTCATGAGCTTCTGGGTGCTTCCAGATAAGCGATATGTGTCAACAGCTATCAGGAAGCCATCGTTTTAAGCCAAATTCAAGTTGTGATTTTCAAACTTACAATTTAAAAAAAAAATTAAATATAAGCTCAGGAAAGAATGATGAAGTTGTAGCCCCTTTTTATCAGTGTGTTTTATACAAGGCGCAGTTTTCAATGCCATTACCGGATGGTTTAACTGTGCTTAAGGTTAAGTTGGCATTTCTGTTCTAAATCACTTTTTTAGGCTTTTGAAACTTGACCTTTTAAATTCTAATGGGACCGACGCTAAGAGAGCCTGGACCAACTGAATGTGATTAAACATACATAAAGCCATTAAAAACTTGCCATGGGGGCCAGTCCGGTAGTCTAATTGAACAATTCTGCTTTGACAAGCTACTGTCTACTGGAGGTCCTTAACACATTTATATTCTCGAGTTCAGTTTTATTATCTACGCTTGGGAAATGTTGCAGTTTGTTTCAGCTATGTGACTTTCTTTTAAGTTCTCTGTTGAACCCGTCTCTTTGGTAGAAATTTATCTTCAGCTCAGACCACCACTCCCAGAGCCTTTCTTACCCGCAACAACGTAAGGGAGTTTCTTCCCTCTAAGAGCCCCGTGTTAGCTGCAGCGCTGTTTCAGGTCTTGTCACGTGGTGGGGTTTTTATTTTGTTGTCTGGCTTTTGCACATGGATGTTTTGCCTACATGTATGTTGATGTACCGTGTGTGCCTGGTATCCAAAAGAAAGCATTGGATCCCCTAGAACTGTAGTTACAAATGGTTATGAGCCACCATATGGGTGCTTGAGGCTGAACCTTGATCCTCCACAAGAGCAGCCTGTGCTCTTAACTGCAGAGCTTCTCTCTGGTCCCTCATTTGCTGTTTTGTATTATTATTGTATTGCTGTAATCACAGAGGCCTCGTGAGGCCAAGGATTATATCTTAAGCTTATTTCCTTTAGGGTTTTTTGTTATTGCTGTTTCCTTATCTACATTTATTTATTTATCTCGTGTGTGTGTGTGTGTGTGTATGTATGTGTGTGTGTATAGGATCATGCACAGCAAAGGTCAAATTGCAGGGATCAATTCTCTCTTTCCAGTATTTGGGTTCCAGAGATCAAACTCAGTTTGTCGAGTTTGGTAGCAAGCACCTTCACCCACGACGTCATACAGTTCTTAATGCATGCTCTTTACAGAGAAAGCACTCAATAATGGACTTGATGAAGGAGTACCACAACTACTTTTGGATATTTGAGACAGATTCTCTCTATGTAGCCCTGGTCATCCTGCAACTCACCCTGTAGATCAGGCTGCCCTTGAATTTTCAGAGAGCCACCTAACTCTGCCTCACAAGTGCTGGGATTAAAGGTGTGGACCACCATGCCCAGCTACAATTTTTAAAGTAAGAGATCTGCTTGTTCCTGCTAGGCCATCCTTCTTGTAAGAATAAATGGATAAAGATGGGTATGATGACCCATACCTGTCATCCCAGCATTCAAGAGGCTGAGACAAGAGAATCTAGGAGTTCCAGGCTAGCTTCTACTACATAGAGTTCAGGGACAGGGTAAGCTACACAGCAAGATGCTGTCTCATGATGATGATGGTGGTGGTGGTGGTGGTGGTGGTTAGTGTGTAGTTTAACTGACTGAGTGCTTGCTTAGCATACACAATCCCTTTGCTTCAATCCCCAGCACCATTAGGGTGCTGCCTTCCTATAATCTCAGAATTTAGGAGATGAAGGCAAGAGGATCAGGTTAAGGCCATCCTCAGCTAAATAATGAACTAGAGGCTGTTTGGACTATAGGAAATTCTAACTCAAAAAAAAAAAAACCCAAATACTAGTACTACTGATAATAAATGGATTAAATGTCCATTTGCCATTTTTGTTATGACTTCTTTGTCTTTTTGGTTTAGTTTGGTTTTTTTCCCTCGGTTGTTTATAGAACATGCTGGCCTTGAACTCACAGAAATCCACCTGTCTCTGCCTTTCAAAGGCTAGGGTTAAAGGCATAAGCCACCACACCCAGCTTCTTTGACTTAGTAGAAATGCTATTTTTGATCATTTGAGTAACTTCTTATTGAATGGCCACTGTGAAGGAACAGGACACCTGAGGCACCTGCCCTTGTGGAATTTTGTGTCCTTTAGGAAAGCTGACAATAAAGAATTAAGCCAGTGAATAACAATTACAGATTGTGACTAGCATGATAAAGGAGGATAGTGTAGCAGGTTTCTATCACTGGGGAAATTCATGAAGAGAGATTCCAGAAACAAAGGAGAACCATGCTGAAAAATTGAAGGACAGCTACCGCGTCCCATGTGCACACCTCGTTCCTGAGTTTGGGAGCTCCATTCCTGAGTTTTTTGGGAGGAAAAGGAGATGAAAGCACCTTTTGGAAAGTTTAAAAATGCCCCATGTGCTACTACCAGGTCTGTCTGTAGTTGGAAGAGCACATAGGTAGTGGTATTTGGGCAAATGTGGGACAATAACTAACACTTTCATGGGGGAAAGAAAGATGGTGGACCAAAGGAAATGACTGGCTGAGGAACAACGTGTCCGAAGCACTGGGCTTCATTGCAAAGTGAAGCCCATAAAAGACACAACTAGAAGACCTGGCCCCGGAGTCAGCATCTTTCTGCCACTTCCTTGGCCTCTCTATGTCTTTTTTAGCCGCCTGCTCTGGCTAGAGAGTTCATGTGTCTGTGGCGCTTAGTTAGTGGCTCTCTAGTTGTGGTATATACAGTTGTCCTTCCCAAGACAGTGCAGTTCATTGGAAGGCATTGTTTGCATCACAGCGTTTGCTCAAGACTGGGTCCAGGATCTCTTGTGTGTATCTGGTAATGAAATGCCCATGCTGTGTGCTCAGAAACCTTTGTAAAGCAGGCGAGGCTGTGGGGTGTACTGTACCTTCTCCCGGCTCTTCTGGAGGGCCATTTATTGATGGTTCGGTTCAGATAGCTAGAAGACCTTTGAGCTGTGGGAAGTGTGAGCCCATGGGGTGGAAAGGTTAATGTCCTCGTTGTTCACATTTGCACCTTAATTCAGCAAATATTTACCAAATGTTTCCTGGTTACTGGCTCTTCTGTAAGCACTCTGTCAAACGTACAAGATGTAGCTAGGAGAGGCGCTAAGATGAGTACAAAGGACTCATACAGGAGGCTGTGTGCTAGGTGCTGTGGGTATCTTCACAGCTCTGGGGAGGCCAGCCAGTGATGAGGAGGATCAGAAGGCTGTGCAGTTCACCCTCAGTGATTTTTGCCCTGTTTTAGGAGACTTGCACTGCAGTCTAAGTGACAGCTTAGTGCAAATAGCCTTACCTCAGCAGACCTTAGTAAAAAGAAAAAGGGGAAAGTGTGTGTGTGTGTGTGTGTGTGTGTGTGTGTGTGTGCTGGCTGTCAGAGGTTAACATCCATTATCTTCCTCTCCTTTTGTGTGACAAGGTTCCTCACTGAACCTGGAGCCCACCAACTCACCTGAACTGGCTATCTCTGCACCACACAGGCTAGGATTACAGATGTGTGCTGCTGTGGCTGAACTTGTTCATAGGTGCAAAGGATCCAAACTCAGGTCTTCATGCTTGTGAAGAGCGCTTTACCAACTGAGTCATCTCTGAGCCCAGACCATTTGATCTTGAAGGTTCTCCCAGATCCAGGGCCGGAGAGATGGCTCAGTGCTTAAGAGCACTGACTCCTCTTCCAGAGGACCTGGGTTTGATTCCCAGAATCTCCACTGTGGCTCATAACTGTCTACAAATCCAGTTCCAGGGGCTCCAACACACTTTCCTGGTCTCCATGGGCTCTAAGCTCCCACATGATGCACTAACATGCATGCAGACACAACATTCATACACACAAAATTATTTTAATTAGAAAAAAAAAACTAGGCTCTTTTAGCCCAGAGGCCCATGGTACGTGAAGATACTCCACAAAGAGGCCTTGAAGGATAAGATGAAATAAAAATGTGTGCTAGGGTATCCTTTCTACTGGGAGACAGAGAGGCTACAGCTAGGAATTGGAGGTTCCTGAGCAAAGGGGCTACATCCACAAAGAGACAGCATGGAGACATGCAAGGTGTGTTCATGGAACACCAACCAGTTTGCAAGGGAGGGAGAGGAGAAATGAGGATGGGGAGGAGAAAGAGGAAGAGAAGGAGAAGGGAAGGAGGAGGGAGGAGGGGGAAGAAGGAGGGGGAGGAAGGGGAGGAGAAGGGGCAAGACAAGGGGGAAGAGGAGGGAAGGGGGAGGGGAAGGAGGAGGAAGAGGAGGGAGTAGATAGGAAGAAGGGAAGGAGGAGGGAGGAGGGGGAAGAAGGAGGAGGGGAAGAAGAAGGGGGAGGAAGGGGAGGAGAAGGGGCAAGACAAGGGGGAAGAGGAGGGAAGGGGGAGGGGAAGGAGGAGGAAGAGGAGGGAGTAGTTAGGAAGAAGGGAAGGAGGAGGGAGAAGAAGGAGGAGGAGGAAGAGGGAGGAGGAGAAGAGGAGGGAAGGAGAAGGAGGAGGAAGAGGAGGGGAAGAGAAGAAGGAGGGAAGGAGGAGGAAGAGAGGGAGGAGGGAGGGAGGAGGAAAAGGAGGAAGAAGAGGGAGAGGAAGGGGGAAGAAGAGGGGGAAGAGGAAAGGAGGAAGAAGAGAGGGAGGAGGAGGGGGGAGGGGGGGAGGAGGAAGAGGAGCAGTGAGGAGCTGAGAAGGAAAGCCAGCCTAACTTCAGAATGCCAGTCTGAGGTCTGATGTTCAGCTTAACTGGGTCTCAAGAATATAATCAACGTGTTTGGCTTTCAGTAGCCTTCAGATGACTAACTTGCCTAAGCCTTCTTTTAAGGTGTACACAGCCCTGAGCGTGACCCCGGCTTAGTGAGCTGCCTGAGAAACCGGCCACAGCCGGTGTATAGCAGGTGGATAGGTGAGGAGGTGGAAGCACAGAGGGCTAACTGTCCTGAAGTCACATGACTGAAATGTCACTCACAGCCAGGAGTCAAACTTGTTTGTTATAATTACCATAGTTAACTTGATTTTAAAAAAGGAGAAATAGAATTTTTTTTCTCTTTAAAGTCACAATGTATAGAATGGTGTTAAGAGACATGAACTAGGCTCAGAAAGCCAAATAGCGCTTTTTTTTTTCTCTGTAATCCTGGCTGTCCTGGAACTCGTTCTGTAGAACGGATTGTCCTGGAACTCAGAGAGCTCCTCCTACCTCTGCCTCCCGAGTGCTGGGATTAAAGCTATGTGCCATCACCACCCTGCAAATCTTTCTTATATTTACTGGTGGGTGCACAAGCAAGCCTCATGTTCTACAGGGTGAGTGTGGGGGGTCAGAGGACAACCTGCAGGAGTTGGTTCTCTCCATCTACTGTCCATCTATGTCCAGACATAGAACTTGGACCATTGAGTGGCAAATACCCTTTACCTGCAGCGCCGTCTCACCTGCCTGAGATTCTCTTACAAGACACAAAGGGAAAGGGAAATGTTGGGGAAGAAGGAGGGAGCCAACAGAAGGCAGGGGACAGAGAATAATGGGGTGACTATGATCAAATATATACATGTATGGAGCGATCATAATACAACCCATGTAATTAATATATATGCCAACCTAAAAGCTTTTTAAGTCTTCACAGTAACTAAAGATTAAATAAACTAAAACAGTTCATATCAATCACTGTCAAAACATAACCAAGGCATTTTAACCCTGTCTGACCAAGAAACGGATTTATAATCAGCAACAGCCTGCCACTGTCACTACTGTTTGAGAAGTCTTTGGGGTGTGGGGTTGGGGCAGAAAAGGAAATATATTCAAAGTACGTTACACATTTGCATGGAAATGGCCTTATGTGACCCTGTAAAAATAACCAAGTAAAACAAATAAAAAATAAAATTAAGTAATAACTGCTTTGTGGGAGTGTGTTCATAGAGCCAGGCATAGCAAAGCAAAGACACCTGCAATCTTAGCTCTCAGGCTGCCGGGGCAGGAAGATCTTGAGTGAGGGGGCAGCCTGGGCTACATAGCAAGACACTGTCTCCATAAAATTGTATTTATAAAAGTGCTGAGCCAGGCAGTGGTGGCGCACGCCTTTAATCCCGGCACTCGGGAGGCAGAGGCAGGCGGATTTCTGAGTTCGAGGCCAGCCTGGTCTACAGAGTGGGTTCCAGGACAGCCAGGGCTACATAGAGAAACCTTGGAAAAAAAAAAGAATAAAAAGTGTGTGCTGCTTTTAGAAAATAATTTAAAGCTGGGTCTTTAGCTCAGTGGTAGAATGCCTGCCTAGCAAGTACAAGGGCTGAAGAAAATTAAAATAAAGAAGCTGGACATGACACTGTATGCTTGTAGTTCTAACGCTTGCTTTGGAAATGGAAACAGGAGGGTCCTCATGTGTCAGTCTAAGCTGCATAGTAAGTTCTGGGCTAGCCTGATCTATGGACCACATAACAAGAGCCTGTCTCAAAACTGATGAAACAAGGGCCAGCAAAGTGGCCCAGTGGGCAAAGCACCTGCCCAGAAACCTGATTTTTTGATCCTGGAAACTCACGTGGGAGGGGAGAACAGCTACCCCATAAGTAAATAAATAATAGACAAATGTGAAAATAGGATCAAAATTTAAAAATCAGAGTGTAGGATAAGCTTTATGAACACTTAAATTACTTTTGGGAAATGGTAAATATCTCTGAAATTCAAGAAGGACAGTTACTGTAGCCAACTGGGGAACTGTCTTCTCTCGTTGTATCCTGTGAGACTCTCAGAGCTGCCAATCATCCCTCGGGCAGGTGCTTCCACAAGAATGAAACTGTCTCCAAGAAGGACCGAGTCAAAGGGTCACACCTCCATCTGTGCCCAAATTCAGAAAGTGAAGGCTACACTCTTTCTCCAGCTCTGGCATAAACAAAGGGCTTTATTCCAAAACTGTGCTTACATTCTTCCTATATGTGCTCAGGGATCCAGAATCAAAGACAAATGAGGGGACTCCTCGTAGCCTCTAGGGAAGCTCTACGGCAGCCAGCGGTTCTCAGCCTTCCTGCGGCTGCGACCCTTTAATACAGTGCCTCGTGTTGTGGTGACCCCCCCCTCAACTGTAAAACTATTTCCATTGCTACTTCATAACTGTAATTTTTCTACTGTTATGAATCACACCGTAAACATCTGATATGCAGGATATCCAATATGTGACACCCCTCCCAAGGGGGTCACGACCCACAGGTTGAGAATCACTGCTCTTCAAGCCCACAATGCTCTTCAGCTCTTTTACTGTGTGCGCACGTGTAATCTTAAACAAACCCCCTGACCCATGTTCTCTGGGGTCACATCTTCCTCTAAGTGCATCTTCCTGGCCGTTGCTAAGCGTTTGGGTTCCCAAGCTTCCTTTAATACATACAACTGCCATCCGCACCAGCTTCCTTTCTTCCCATCCACTTCTGTTGGCTTTAACAGGAAGTCTACTTGCCTGGCCAGGCCCAGCTGTGAGCAGGGGCTTGAGTGAGAGGTATTTATGACCTGACAGGAAGCTGCAGCTAAAGATGAAGCTGACTGGTGGCTGTTAGCAGGAGAAGGAAGTGTTTATGACCCCATCTGCTGGTTTCAATAGGATAGACCTGCCTTTATGGCGTCAGCCTCCCCTTGTGACTTCCTTCCATTTGGGCAGTGATAGCTTATTTCAAGATGTTCCCACCCAACACGCGCTGTTGTCCCCTTTGTTTAGGGGGTGATGAGGAAGGAAAGACTTTGTTTCTGGAATGTGGGGATGGGGCAGTTTTGATGGTTTGTGACTCAAGCTGGAGAAAGGCTTCCTTGGAGCTGACTGTGTGGATCCAGGAAAGCCACCCGCATCCTGCTGCCTCTTTGACTGCTAACTACCATGAGAGCACGGCCATATTAATGCTGGCCGCTGTGGGGCGGTTAGGCTAAGCATTACCAAACCCTGTTTTAACTAGAGTGACGCTGGCTTGACTTCTTGGCCGGTGGGGAGAAAGAATAACTTTCATATAGTTAATTCCTTGCTTCTTAACTTTCATTTACCTTTCATACTTTCCTGCCTCTCAACTTTTTTCTTCTACAGAAAGAAACCCTTGAAGCCAACAGAGGCAGTATCTGCTCAGATCAAAACTCTTATAAACGTAATATAAGCAAGATTAACCCCTTCCTTATAGCCATCCAGGTTAGGAGTGTCTAGAGATGGCAATTCATTTGTGGAAGTGCCCAAAATGTAGGAGTTGTCTTATTACTCAACTGCTCACTCGCCGCTGAAACCTGTGTTTTCTGTATATTAATCAGACTTCCAGTTTACTGCAGAATGACTATCTTTCTTTGGTTTTATTTGTGCTTCCCCTAGGCCCATTAGTACAGATGAAATTTTATATTAAATTGCTCAAATAATCAACACAGTACGTGTAAATCAAAGTCTTTAGCTCCAGTGGCATTATTTGAGTGGGTATCGATGAATCAGTTCAATGTGATTTCTTTCCCCTGTTGCAAAACCAGGATTTCTTTCCTTTTAAAGATCCCATGTCTAAAACATGGTGTTTGCTAAATTTCATTCTCTCTCTCTCTCTCTCTCTCTCTCACACACACACACACACACACACGAGAGAGAGAGAGAGAGAGAGATTCATGAGTTTGTCTGATTTACAGAATAGAAGGGGAAACTTTTTGTTTGAAGTTAAATCACCCCCTACTGAGCTTACGTGTGTCCTTTAGATCCTATCTTCAGCCAGGCAGTGGTGGCGCACGACTTTAATCTCAGCACTAGAGAATCAGAGGCAGGTGGACTTCTGTGTGTACAGAGTAAGCTCTAAGATCCTATCTTCATTTTCACTGGGAGCAGGGAGAGGTTGGAAGGTGAGAGAACAAGGTGGCCTGGGCACCTCCAGCGAACTCCACAGTAATATTTTTAAATGGAAGACACTGCAGTTGAGTTGTATGAATGAGTTTCAGCTCTGTAACTGACTACCTGACGACTGGGAGGTTACAGTGTACGACCAGCTACACTTTGCAGTAGCGCTCAGGTAGAGGCAATTCTCAAAGTGGGACTCTTGGGTGGTCATGTCCCCTCCATGCTCTTAATACCGACACTGCACTAAGAGCCTTGTGAGAACACAAATACCGTAATGCAAGAGCTGAGCCTTGATTTTCTACCAACAGAAGTTCCTCCAATACATATGCTAAGCTTGTTTCCCAGGCCTTGTAATGTTGAATAGACCAGGGAGTCCAGTCCCACATTTATCCAGTACACTCCCTGACAACAGAGTGTAAGCCAATCCCACCTGCACCTCCCTGAGACTTTCTTTTGGGCCACAAGTTATCAAGTGGCGTTTCTAATACCATGGGTTTAGATCACAACACCAAATGATTCAAGCCATGTCACCTCCTGTCTTCAGAGCCAAGCTGGCTCCTCACCCTGCCTTGCAGTGAGCAGCTTTCTATCAGCAATAATAGCTTCAAGGTGGGATATAAAAAATGAAGAGTGTTTAAATTGTTAATAGGTTTCATGTTCTTGTCACTGTTGAGGGTTTGTTCCCTTTTATAAACTCATAGTTTTTGGTTGACATTGCTTTTATGCGAGCCATCAGCCAGTTGGTGATGGTGTTGCTATGTTAGACCATTACTGCCGGATTGTATTTGCAGTAAAGAAGGAGAATAGAGGCTGTAAATCTGCAACCGGAGATTTAGGGCCCTGCTACTCTGCAGTTTAGGCCCGTGTGCTGAGGAGTCCATTCTCCTCCGGCAGAATTATACCCCGCTAACAGGCCTTCCCAGGCACCGATCACTTCCTTCATTCCCTGGGCTACCAAGTCACTTAATACAGCTAATTCAGTTAAAGAAGCCGGAGGGGTGAGGCAGATGAGCCACTCACTGGAAAGCCAGATGCCAAGCAGGTTACTGATGCCTGGTTTGTTCCTTCCCCTGCGTGAAACTTCAAGGAGAAGCGGAGGGTGCAAACGCAGAGAGAGAGAAAAAAATAGCCATAAAATGCTTCTAAGACGTCTGTCACAGTTCTCTTCCAAGCAGGAAATGCTGGCTTCCCCAACCCACTGACCCCTGTGGTCTTCGGGCCATTATCAGGAATATCCAGGAAGCACATTCTTGCAGAATTCAGGATGTCTCAAGAACCTTGAAGCCTTGACATTTTTGCAAAATGGCTATCAATGCGTGGAAGGCAATGGAGGCTAGTCTTTGTGAACAAGTAACTAAAGTGGAAGGGAAGAAAGGGGGGGGGGGGAAACAAACAACCTCTCCGGCTTTTTCTAGCCAATTGGTTTTGAAATAGAAACCATTGGAAAGTATCTCTTATCACTGGGTTCAGAAACACTTCGGAAAGATGTCAATACTGGATGTATTTTAAACTGCGCATGAATCATATGCTGCTTCTGCTACTGGGTAACCTGGCTGTGAAAAGAATTCTGGGATGTTTCTTCAGCAGGCTAGGGTTCTAAGTGTGATTTTTAGATTCGTTTTGTTGTGCCTTGTGGGGCCCTCCTGGGAGAGGAGGGATGTTAAATATAGGCTCATCTGCGTCATCCATCGGAGGCATCTGGGGCTGCTTTGGGTGTCAGCTGCGGTACAAATGTGCAAGATTTAACCACCCAACTATTGAGCCAGCACTGGCCTATTAAGACTTCAGATGATCTGTTCATGAGCTGTCAGCCCAAATTGAGCTTGAAGCCTGCTGGAAAAGATCTAATTTTCATAATTATCCAGACCCTTCACACCCTCCTTCCCTTCAATACCACCCACCTCCACGCATGCGCACAGAGGGGTAAACGCAAATGTACAGACACAGGCACAGAAGAGCTCTGTCCCTAGGGATTCATCAGGCCCGTTGCCCGAAAATGCACCGAGTTCATCCAGGGGTCAGGCCAGGCTTTGACTTCCTGTCTGAGGAGCCCCATGTGTGGTGTTCCAGCATTGCTAGAGGCTAGTGATGGCTAAGAACGCTCTTCATATTACCGCCTCCCACCAAGAAACAGGGTCCCTTATGATCCTGGACCCAAAGTGATTGGGGCACAGTGAATACCTTTTTAATATATAAAGTGGAACTAATGCCAATAGAAATCGTACTTTACTGTCCCATGACCTCCCGTTTATAAAAAAAAAAAAAAAAAAAAAAAAAAGGACAGAGCCATTGTCTTTGAGGATGAAGAATTTTCAAGGCAACCTGATTTCATCTCACAGTACACTGGGGACTTTGGTCATTTAGTACTTGCTTAAGGCTATCTTTGAGCTCTACCTGACCCTGGTCTCCAAAGGAAACCATCCTCCTCTGTAGCTGGTGATAACATCTAGATACCTGGAACCTGAAATGTGGGCCTGTGGGAACAAGGGCTCTTTCGGATTTAACCCTTTGTGGAGTGGGAGGCCAGATAAACAGCACATGATACAAGGATAAAGTCACACTGTGTCCCTTCAGCAATGCCACTCAACCACAGCACAGTAACCCATTTGGTTTCCAGGCATAGATTGATGCACTAAGATTTTTGAGATGACAGAGGCCTGGGTTTCTCATCCAAACACCGGCTGACTGTATTTCTACAATGGCGGTCGATCGTCTTTGCCCTCAAAGGGCATTTCCTGCGACTCAGCTCTACAGTTAGAATAAAGAAAATTATTTCCTATCTCCACTGCTCTCTGCTTGCTTGCTTGCTTGCTTTTTTATCCTGAGTCAAGACTGAGTACATAACTCAAACCCTGGCTTCTCCCTGAAGTCTGTTGTTTACAGAGAGACATTCGGGTCCCAGGGGCTCACTCCCATAAAACCTTATTATCATATATTTCAAGGCATAAACTTCAGTTGTCAGCGCAGGAGGATGGTTTCAAAAGCTCTGGCTTCCTTTTCCTTCTGCTTCACTCTGGTTTCTTTTGCTTCCAGCTTCACCTCCCCACCCCCTCTTCTCCCTCATCTCGGGCAACATTCGGCCTCCAAGCTGGCTCGCTTCTTATTCCACTAATTAGACAAGAAGTCCAGAGAGGCCATTATTAGATTCTAAGAATCTTCATCAGAGCCTATTATGTCCTTAAACACAGCACAAACATTTTACTAACTGAGCCCACGGACATTTCAGCCGATTCAGCCTTGGTCTTCGGCATCCACGGTTCCTTTTGTACTGCGGGGGTTAGGTTACCAATGAGAGGTTCTCAACAGCATATGCATCTCTGTATTCTATTCATTTTCTCTACCCCCACCAATCCTAATTGCTGTTGGTGGGGGTAAAGGGGGGGGAGGCTAAGAAGCTTGATTTCCTTGGTGGAGTATGTGACTATGTGTAAATGTCATATGTATTAATGTCACCAGTGAGCAGCATTCATGGGTGCCTGTTTTTCTCTCGTTTTCTGTACAGAGCCAAGGGTTATTTGTGTGGACCAACAGTCTTCCTTTTTTTACCCCACCCCCCCCCCATGGAAGAATAATCTTGCATTATAATATAGTAACTGCAAAAGAAAGCCCTTTTCTGTTTCCTTCTTTTCTTTCTTAATTCACTGTCTAGTGGGTTTCTGATTGACTCACAGACCAATTAAAGTAAAATTTAATGGAAGAATAGATTAACTCCCCGAGGTGTCCCTCCCATCCATCACACTTTTATAGCAGGAGCTGTGAGGAAGCTCATAACTTCATGCTGTGAATGTGATAATAAAGAGGGCATGGAGAGGATTCCGATTTACTGCCGGGCTGATGTTCGCCAGGACAGAATTTACTGCCCAATCCCCTTCCCCTTTTTATTCAGGAGGAGGTCACTACATCTGCCCTCAGCCTGGGTCTGAGATACCAAAGGGCAGATTGTCAGGTCAGGATTCTTCCCTTTAATTGGGGTGGGGGGTGGGAGGAAGGGATGGGAATCTCATTGTCCGGAGTTGGATATTGTGTTCAATTCATTTCTGTCTTCAGGTAGCCGAGTTCATATTTTTTTTAAAGGGTCCATTTGATTTGTTACTATTCACTAGCAAAGAAATTCAGAAGTAGAGCCTGCTGAGTCTGGTTCTGAGTCACCGAGTCATTATCTTTTGTCTACAGCTTTTCTGGGTAACTGAAGGTTTTCTTCTTCCTAGTCAATGTTAATTCCTCTTGGATGTCTTTCAGTGAAAGATCTCAAAGCACTTCATAACATCATCTTAGTCCTTCTGATGACCTCCTAGCCTTCGTAACATTTGCCAGTTTGCTGCTTCTCTGATTCTTCACAATAAGGCATGGCAATGAGCACCACTATAGAACTGGCAATGTGGTGAGAAACCATGGTGGCTTTTGTAGATTTAACTAAAAAATTTCTTCCTGCAGCAAAACCTATGTTTTTTTTAGGCCTGAACTAATTCAACCTAGGCCAAGTTTTATAATTATTTTGAATAATTTTTTTTAACTTGGGGAGATAGAATCTATATTTTAAAATCATGTTCATCTGGCTGTCCTTGAACTCAAAATAAGTTGGAACCGAACTCGTTATATTGGCTACTCTTCTTACCACCATGACAAAATACTCAACAGAGCAGCAACTTGATGGAGTTAACTGGATCACAGCTGCAAGGAGCCCTAGTCTGTCATGGTGGGGAGGGCATAGGAGAGAGACTGCATAGTCCTGGGAAGGCTTGTCAGAACTCCTCCCCAGTGAGTCAGGAAGCAGAGAACAAAGGCTAGGACCGGATGTAGGTAACCTTCAAGGCCAGCTCCTAGTTACCCACCCCTGTCCGCGAGGACCCATGTTACAAAGATTCTACAGTCTCCTCCAAAACACCCTGACAATTGGCACTCAGCTGTGTGAAGAAAATCCTAAAATTAAGCCCACCCTTCAAAGGCATATGAGTCTGAGAACCACAATGGAGTCTTCCTTGTGCACATCCAAACTCAACGAGTCTACCCCTCGTACATCTCTTGAGACTCTTGGTCCTAGTTCAGACTTCCCACCCTGTCTTTGGTGGACTCTGGTGAGCACTTTCTAATGATCAGCCCATGTTCATTCTCATCTTCCTACTAGCCATCCCCTCCATGTTCATAAAAGAGTTAAAGTATATAAAAGTCGAACTTTGTGATGTTATTGCTAATGTATATCTTACATCTAATATGTTACATATTATATATTATATGTTGCATACTACATATTGTTTATTATATACTTTATTGTAGAGCATATATTTAGTTTATGTTTTATTTTATATATATTACATATTATGTATTATTGCATAATACATGTTACATGTGGGTGTCTATGCCCTTCTATTGTTTGCAGCTCTAGACGCTGCAGCATAGCATAGCATACATATGACAGAACAGCCTTATGTCCTACGGTGGTGATTATCTCTAAGTTTGGAGATATAGCTGATGATTGACAATTTTCAACTTTGATAAGAACATTTGATAAGTCACTCTTACCCATCAACACTATCTTAAGAGAAATATTATAATGTCAGGAAAGAGGAAGAACATGAGTTCAGAATGAAGTATTTTGTAAAGTGTAACAATGCAACTTCATGAAAAAGCTCTCCATGTCATCCTGATATTTCTCATTTTACTGTAGACCTGAGAAACCTTATCATGTTCTCTTATTATATTTGAGAACAAGGAGTAATTGAGGCACAATGATTTTTTTTTGAAGTAGGGTCTCACTAACTGGCCTGGAATTCATGATCCTCTGCCTTGGTTTACAAATGCTTTTTCAATATATACAGTGGAGCTACTGCTGGCAAGTGGCTGGCCTTTGGAGTCATAAAGAAGTGAATTTCGAAACGACCTTCAGATTTAAGAGGCGTGTCATGGGCAAATTGCTGATCCCCACTAAAGACGTGCTCTTACCTGTGAATAGAGACAAGAATTGAACCCTCTTCAGTTATTGGAGAGAAGGCATGTAGAAGAGCTGCCCAGTAGATACCTTGCAGTAGGTTATTATGACTTCCTGGCCTCCTAAGAATGCCTCACCTCCAAGTACCCTGGGGTTACAGATATACAGAATGACTTATCAAGTATGGAACATTCTCTCTCTCTCTCTCTCTCTCTCTCTCTCTCTCTCTCTCTCTCTCTCTCTCTCTCTCTCTCTCTCTCTCTCTTTCTGGCACATTCCCACTCTTTCAAAATCCAGCTCAGACATCACAGTCTCTATGCACACCCGCCCCATTCCCCTCCAGCAGATATTCTTCCATGGTCCCTCAGTGTCTATAGATTGCCAGACTCACACCAGGTGCTCTGGATTTCTTCATTTAATTTCATGAAGTGATTAAACAACAATCTTAAAGAGAGATGTATATTAGGAGATGGATCCCTGTGTATTCATTAATGCAGTTAATACTTACTGAGACTGCACCATGGTGCAGAAGCCTCCGCATGGTGTCTATTTCAATAATGGTAGCAGAACATTGTGATATGAAGAGCTACTCTCCTCTGTGTGACAGGAGAATCTGGGAGACACCTTAACACGATGATAACAGAGATGACACCTTGTATCATAACTATTTGTCAATACCACACCTCATTCCTCTTTAAGCTGAGCTCTTTTTTAAAAAAAAAATTTATATGTTCATGTATGTGTGTGTGTGCTCACCATGTGCACACAGGTGTCTACAGAGAACAGAGGGCATTGGATCTCCTGGAATGGGAGTTACTGGTTGGTGGTTGTGATCCACCTAACATGTGTGGTAGGGTGTGTGGTGGGAGTGAAACTCAGGTCTTTTGCAAGAGAATAAGTACATCTGAACCACTGAGCCATCCCTCCAGCCCATGGGCTGAGCTCTTTGAGGACAGTTATCTTCTTCATCTTCATCTCTCGTGTACCTAAAATTTTGATGGTGTTTGGTGTATTTTGGTAATAAAGAAGGAACTAATGATAACAAATGAAAGAATATCCATAAGAATCCTTGCCTTTAAACAGCCTTACTGGTGTGCTGGAGAAATGGCCTGGAGAGTAAGGCACTTTCTGTTCAATCATGAGGACCAGAGTTCGAATCCAAGCACCCACATTGAGCAGCTCTGAAATATCTATAACCCAGCTCCAAAGAGCCAATGCCCTGACCTGGCCCCCGTGGGCACTCACACACATGCATTTACGCTCACAGATGCACATATAAGTCAATATTTCAAAGAAGGAGTGTTGTTACAATCTACACATGAGTGTGAAACTGTCCCTTGGCTCTGAATGGATACCTTCATTCCGTGCTGGTGTAGCCACCATTCATAGTGCCTGCAGATGAGTACAAAAGCCTGCGATAGATTCTCCCCTAAATCAATGGGTCAACCTAAGCCATTTCTCAACAACTCAAGTGTGGTCTGTAGAGTGCACGTGTTGAAGGGAAGACATCTTCCAGTACTTGGGAATGTTTGGCTCTAGGTTCATGAGAAGGAAAGCAAAGTCAAGAGCTATAGTGGCTATTCCGGAAGACCTGCCTTCTGGTGATGTCATTCTGAAAGGAGAACCACACCCTGCACTGCAGAGCCTCAGTGTCCCAAGGTGGAGCAGGGAGGTGGACACCAACACCCCCTGCTATTCCCAGACTTCTCATCCCCACAAGCTGTGCTTCATCTCTCTGATTGCACTTGCCCACTCTGAAACACTCTGCCGAACAGCATCTTGAATAATCTGTTGTCCGTTTATCACAGCTAATGTGATAACTGTGCAAGCCAAGAGGACTGCAGTCAAGAGTTTGGCAAGAGGTCTCCCTGTCCTGTGGATTGCTCCCAAATGGGGTCTGTGAGCAACACTGAGGGACTCCCTGGAGGAATGAAAGCTAACTTTAGAGAATGCTCAGACTTCACAGCTAGATGACACGCTGAGACCATTTGCTACTTTATGAACCTTCAGCTGCCGTAATGCTCAATAACGCGTGGTAGCATATGAAGCGGGATTCGCTGAGTACATACATCTTTCTTCCTTCTCCCTTTCTTTGCAAATCGGTGCCACCTCCCTGTCTTCCTCTCCTTTTGCTCTGATGTGTCAGTAATACCGGTGCTCTCCCCAACAGTTTCACATCCTGTTGCCCATACTGTGTCTCCTATTCTTAGGGAACTCCTATTCATCCAACAAAACCCAGCTAGTCTTTGCCTCCTCTGTGAAACCTTCATATTAAGTTCAAGGAAAGCCCCACCCTTTCTTGAGCTGCTGCTGGACAACGTATACCAAGAACTGTTTGAAATGTCAACAAATCCTACCCTTGAGTCATCTTTCTAAGTTTTTAAATCATTTTTAAAAAATTATTTTTTATGTCTATGCGTAGATGTGTCTCTTGCATGCATATACGCTCACCGTGTGCATGTATGGTGCCTGTGAAGGCCAGAAGAAGGCAACAGATCTCCTAAAACTGCAGTTCCAGGTGGTCGTAAGACACTCAGTGTAAGTGCTAAGAACAGATCCCAGGTCCACTACAAGAACAAGTGCCTCTAACCACCGAGCCATCCCTCCAGGCCTCCTTTAATCATTTTTTATTATTGAATTTATACTTTACTTCTACGTGTATGTGGAGGGAGGCACATATGCACTATAGAGTACATGCAAAGGCCAGAAGACAACTTGACAATTCTTTTTTTTTTTTTTAAAGATTTTATTTATAAGTACCCAAGGAGCTAAATGGATCTGCAACCCTATAGGTGGAACAACATTATGAACTAACCAGTACCCTGGAGCTCTTGACTCTAGCTGCATATGTATCAAAAGATGGCCTAGTCGGCCATCACTGGAAAGAGAGGCCCATTGGACTTGCAAACTTTATATGCCCCAGTACAGGGGAACGCCAGGGCCAAAAAGGGGGAGTGGGTGGGTAGGGGAGTGGGGGTGGGTGGGTATGGGGGACTTTTGGTATAGCATTGGAAATGTAAATGAGCTAAATACCTAATAAAAAATGGAAAAAAAAGATTTTATTTATTTGTCTTATATATGTATATGATGAGTACACTGCAGCTGTCTTCAGACACACCAGAAGAGGGCATCAGATCCCATGATAGATGGTTGTGAGCCACCATGTGGTTGCTGGGAATTGAACTCAGGACCTCTGGAAGAGCATTCAGTGCTCTTAACCGCTGAGCCATCTCTCCAGCCTCAGAAGACAACTTGAAATAATCAGCTGTCTTCTTCTGCCATGTGGGTCCCTGAGAGGACTCAGGTCATCAGACTTGGCAACAAGTCCCCTTACCTGCTGAGCCATCTTGCCACCATCCCCTTGTTGAATCTTCATAAAGTATTTCTAAGTAGATATAATCTCCCTATAGTCCAGCATAAAACCAAACTAGAAGCCATTCAGATAGTCTTCCCAATGCTTTATGGCAGATCATTAAAACATCCAGGGTTTAAATCAGGCCACGTCATTTCTGAACAAATACTCTCTGCCGTCTCATGGCACCATGTCGTGTCTCCTTTATCGGTTTGTATGAATGCAAACTTCTACAGCCCCGCTTTTCACTCATCACAGTCAATTGTAGTATTCATTTAGCATCCTTCCTCCAAGAAAACAGAGCTTCTTGAGAGTAAAAAAAAAAAAAAAAAAAGCGTCTTACCTATCTTAGTGCTCCCAGGGCTCTCAGAACATTGCGTGCCACATAAGAGATGCTGAATAAAGGGGTCTGGGATGGAACCGGATGAAACGTAAACCTACATGCACTGGTCAAGGTCATCTTCAAAGGGCTGGAGGGATAGCTCAGTGGTCAAGGGCACTAACTGCTCTTCCAGAGGACCCAGGTTGGATTCCCAGTACCCACACGATGGCTCACAATCATCTGTAACTCCAGTTCCAGGGGATTTGATACCCTCTTCCAGCCTCTTCAAGCACCAGGCACAAATATGGCACACAAACATACATGCAAGCAAAATACCCATAAGCATTTAAAAAGTAAACTTAAAAATGATATTCCTTGAATCTCAGGATTTTGTGGTGCTGATGATGTATCTGGATGGCGTTTCCCTTATGCTAAGTGTCCCATGGCCCCACTCATCTTCACAGCTGTCCGTATCAAGATCTGTACCAACATCACCCAAAACCACTACCCACTTCCCCATAAATGTGTCACAATCGCCAGCACCGTGTGTTCTCGGGGGCGAGGGCGAGGACTTTCTCTACTTCCCGTGGTTATCAGTTCCATGTGCTCAGTCTTTGAGGAATAATTAAAATAGTCTGTGACTCTAATTAAAGTAATATGGATATATTTAAAGAAACCTATATATAAGAACAAGCTGAGTGCTGACATCAAGCTAATTGTGTTATTGTTAGTGGAGACAGCAGCGTGGTACCCACTGCCTTTCTAAATCCTCCTATCTGAATGTAGACTGTTAAATAACCAGCATTGGGGGGTGGGGGCTCATAAGAGGAATGGCACCAAAGCATAAATAAATATAGCTGCCAGGGAAATGCAGAAAAGTATCTAGATGCATTTGAATAAGAAGGCATGTTGTCGTTGAATTGCTGGCTCTGGGCAAGCTGCTTTTTAACACCTTTTACTGCCCCAAACCAATCTAAGAAATGACTTGGGACTCGGTCCTAGAAGGGTGGATGAACTAGACAGGAGGTCAAGCTTGTGCTAGGAAGTCTCTTTCGCTGATGTTTTATACCGTTTGTACAGTAAAGACTAGTTTATAACGTTACAGTCGAGCTGTTCACATTACCAGCCGTTCTTATTTGATGTAGACATCTGGAAGTGCCCTTTGCTTTCTAACCCAAGCATCCAAACTCTTGCCAAACTAGGAAGAGCTGATTCAGCAACGCCATGCTTTCTGGTGCCGCCATCTTTCCACTTATGTTCAACCAAAAGAGATAGCACCGCTTTCTCTTTAAAAATAAAAAATAAAAAATCGGTTTTTTAAAACAGGATATCACATAACCCAGGCTGGCTACAAACTCATTATGTCGTCAGGGGGATAGTCTTGAACTCCTGATCCTCCTGCCTCCACCATGCTAATGCTGACATCATAGGCATAGCCCCACATTCCATTACCTTTCTCTCTTTATTTCCCCGTGATCTATTCATTTTATGTGCATGTCTTACCCACGCCTATATATGTGCACTACATGTGTGACTGGTGCCCGTGGAGATCAGAAGAGGGTGTTGGGTCCCCTTGGAACTGGAGTTAAGTATGGTGATGAACCACCACGTAGGTGTGAGCCACAGTGTGTATGCAGGGAACCGAACCTGCTTAACACTGACCCTAAACACTGAACCGCCTCTCCAGCTCCCGTTTTCTTCTTAATAGCTTTCTTTATCTTAATCTCAGTTGAACAACCATCTTGCATGGCAAAGCTGAGCCAATTAATTTCCTGCAGCTGAAATGGCATTTCTTTTACATTGGGTTTCCCAGAACTTGTAATGTCCAGACTGAGGCATCCATCCGCCTCAGTTGCAGACAAGTTCTCCCTAGAAATTGAGTACATTTCTGCAAAACTTTCTCAGGGTGCACCTGACAAACCAAGAGTCTGTGGTTCCCTGGTCAGGAATGGCAGAGTTGCATCCCTTGGAAGCAGTTCAGACAGTGACCTACACAAGGGCACGGCAGTGGCTGTGGCTACACCACTAGGAATTTTACCTCCAAATCATCTGTGAGCCTCAGAAAAGCCAGACCCAGGACGGATGGATTTGTATGTGTGGTTGGGATTTGCTGAAGTTCTGGAGTTCGCCATTATCCTGCAGAATCCCGAATGATGTCCTTAGAGCTCCCTCCACAGGCAGTGTCCCCATGGGAGACCTACTAACAGTCTTTTGTCAGGTACTATCAGCAGTATTGAGCCAACCTGAGCACCCGATTATTAATCCTTTTCTCCGGGTGACATGACAGCAATCGATGCCTGAACAAGCTATTGAAACTGTAGCGATCAAGTGGACTCCGGCTAATCCAATGGGAGACTTACTCAGAGCCTATGGGGAAAGCAGAGAGCCTGTCTAACTCCACCCTGTCCCTATTTTCCATACCCTTTATGTAACCGTATGCTGGGTAAAGGTTGACATTTACCCAGGCCTGTAAAATACACAGTGGAGCCCTCACCAATGACTCAAATGCACTCATAGCACTTCCGTGGCCATCTGCTGCTTCAGTAAATATAAAAGCTTTTTCATCATCATATAAACATTTGTGCCTGCGCCATTGTGAAGAGAACATGCTAACCACCACCCTCCAGGAAGGGCCTTGTTCTCATGTCTTTGTACACCACAAAAACACTGAAACCTTCTCGTGGAAATGTTCTCACCTGGCTGGGTCTTTGGACGCGCAGAAATCAATCGTCAATTACAAAGAGTGGATTGTAAAATGTTAGGCTAGCCCATCTCCAGTGCTCTCATTTCAGATGGGAAGAAGCCTAAAAGGTGGTCCCCAGCTATAAATTCAGGTTTCCTGGGTCCCAGGCCGCAGATGGTGATTCAGTTTTATGGAACTAACCCCAAAGATCTGAATTTTTAAGTGTGCACAGGACTGGCCATCGATGGTAGTTTGCAAGCTATATTCCAAGGAGTTTTAGGGCATTCTGAGAGATGCTTAAGGGGATCGTACAGTAGATAGGGATCAGCCCCCAGTGACTCCTGGGGACTGGGAAGCAGAAACAGCTTCAACCCTTCCTGCCTATAGAGACTCTTTGCATAGTGGCTTTCCCCCAGCCTGGCTGGTTGTTCGTTTGCTTTACTTTCTATGCCTAAGTTTTCCTGTGCTTCATTTAGACCTCTCTCTGTAACATGTGTCTCACTGTCTGAGCCTCTGTGACTGCTGTGGCAACATCCTCTACCGTACTATTTCTTTCTGAAATAATAGCCCAGTGACTGGACTGAGGAACAGTTCATCTGAACATTACATCTGAACTTCTCAAGCAAGGCTGTAATACAGTATTTAAATGAGTCTGTGAATCTTCAGTTACAACCCAAGGGTTCATTCTGAGATTTGGTAAGCCAGAAGTTGCTCTAGAGATGTAGTGAAGATTTCCAGATGATGCAAAAGCAGCTGGCCTGAAAACTACTATGTACACTGACTTGAAAACAAGGAGACCTACTTATCCACCCTTAACCTCCTATATCACAGTTGCTACCTATGTCATGAGGATTACATGGAATAACTCATAGAAGACACCTTGTTACCATAAAAGACTATACAATGTCCAATGTCTCTTTTTAATTTACTTTGTTATTTAGCTATGTGTATGGGTATGATTGTGTGTGTGTGTGTGTGTGTGTGTGTGTGTGTGTGTTTAGAGGGTGTTAGGTTCCCTGGAGCTGTACTAACGGGAAGTTGTAAGCCACTCGATGTCAGTGCTGGGCACTGAACCATGGTCCTTAGAAGAGCAGCAAGACCTTAACCTCTGAGCCGTCTCCAACCCCTCTAGTGTCGTTTTTATGCAAAGACCCCTCTGTTTAACATTTTATTTGGCCTCTATTCTATTCTATTTTGGTGTATTTGACTAATAAAAACTTTCTGGGCTTGAATCATAGAACAAGTTTAAGAAATAATCATTCTGGTTGTCTATAAGGTTTCATTTGTTTCAATTGGTCCATACACGAGGTATTTTTGCTAGAGACGATCTTTCATCCTCTCCTCATCCAAAGGCTCTAAAGCAACAGTTCTCAACCGATTGGGTCACAACCCTCACGGGAGTTCCATATCAGACACCCTGCAAATCAGATATTTACATCACCATTCGTAACAGTAGCAAACTTACAGTTATAAAGTAGCAGCAGAATAATTTGATGGTTGGCGATCACCACAACACAAGGAACTGTATTAAAGGGTCGAAGTGTTAGGAAGGTTGAAAACCACTGCTCCAAAGGAATCTACAAAAATAGACCTTGAAGCTGAGAACAAAGCCCAAAGCTCTACGGGCACAAGGAAGCATCTTGGAAGGCACTAGTGTAGCCAGTAAGTTCTAAGAAACAGGTTGCAACAAGAAAATTGACTGGTTTATTATTTTTAATTTAATGAATCTGGTTCCTGTAAAATTGCAAGGGTGGCTATTCCAGGAAGTACTCATCTTTTTTAGCTCTAGAGCAGACAGCCCAGTCAGTAGTGGCCATGGCTGGGCAAGTATGCCTGACCTACATCCCAACCCAAAGGGGCACCGTGGAAAAGTAAGCATTTTTCAGCTCAGGATCTAGGCCTGGATGGTCTACCCTTCACAGGGAGATGGTCATCAATGAGGTGAACTGTAGGGCTGGGTTTGTCACATGTGCACTTTGCACTGAGAACTGGAACAAGACCAAGAGCTATTTCTCATAGCACTCTGTCTAAGTCCAGGACGAGGAATGGTCCCCGGTCATTAACACTTTGGTCTAGCCAGCCTAGAGGTGAAAGAGTAGCTGATACATTTCATTGCTCTGAAAAACAGTGTTTAGGTTAGAATGTCTTTCTGGTGTTTACTGGGGAGGGTAACATTGGTCTTCAGCAACCAGGCAAGACACATAACCCAAGATAAAGGGAGCAAGAATTATAAATGTTTTGTGATGACAAAACTAATTCTTCTAAACAGCTGGCAACCATCACTCTCTGCTTCATATCCAAATCTATGTAACAACAACCAAAATAAGTAAGTGTTGATGCAAAAATGTCAGAACCTTAAGCTGAAAAGGAATGTCACCTCCTATTTTCTGGGTGCTTGTGATGGGCCTGGCTCTATACCAACTGACAGACATGAAGAGAATATCCATCCACACCTTCTGCAAGGACACTCACACAAGAACATGGTCCCAATCCACTGGTCCCTCCATAGCATCTCGATGCTTGGGAGATGTAAGAGCCTCCCCTTTGATCAAAGACACAGGTATTCAACTGTATTTCCTTGCCTGCCTGGAGAAGACCCAGGAACCTCTATTAGGAACACACATACACACACACACACACACACACACACACACACACTCACACACACACACACACTCACATACACACACACTCACATATATACTCTCACACACACATATACACTCACACACACTCTCACACACACATACACTCACATACACATACACACACTCTCTCACACATATATACACACAATCACACACACATACATACACTCTCACACACATACACTCACACAAACTCACACACACACACACACACACACAGGCACACCCCGCCACTTCTTCATCTTAAATCTCTAGTGTCCTGTGCTTCTTCTGTTCTCTAAGGTGCTGCAATCTGGCCTTAAGCCTCATCTACTAGGCTTAACTGTGAGCTAAGTCACAAGGCATTTCATCTCCCTGTCTAGTTTCCTCATCTATAAAATAAGAGGGGACCTGCCTCCCAGGCTGGCTATGAGACTTAACTGAGTTGATACACGAGAAGCACTTAGAAGAGAAACTGGCATATAAGCGGAGCATAATTGACGGCTGCCGGGCTCTTTCCCCAGTTATAGCACAATACATAGTTTAATGCTTAAATTATGCCTACCTATGCTACGTGTCGGGTACCATTTAGGAACCTAACACTATCCTGAAGGCAGTGTCTGCACCTCCTCTAAAAGCTAGAGCCAGCCTGTAGAAGAGTCTATGATTAGCTCTGGCCAGATGTCAGAAAACATTTAGGGCTATTCAAATGTCAGTCCTCTCCATGGGAGGCTTATTAGCAACAAGAATGTGCCACATTGGTCCTTGGGCTAGGCACACTGCATAGTACGAGAGAGACACATACACACACTAGAAGTTTCTATAGTGAATTTTAAAGATTTTCTCTCTTTCTCTCTCTCTCTCTTCCCCTCTCCCCCTCTCCCCCTCTCCCCCTCCCCCCCCCTCTCTCTCTCTCTCACACACACACACACACACACACACACACACACACCTCCCTCTCTCTCTCCAAACACACCCCCCTTAGGTAATGATGTTTCCTGCCATCATAACAGTCTTGAATCACGTCAATGTCCTCCTATACATAAGCCAGCAATTTAATTGCAGATATTAAATATGGGCCATAATGTCTCTGCTCCTCACTAATGACAGGCACATGCACAGGAACATGCTCTAATATGCATGTAGGAATTTATGGCCCCAATAGTTATCTTTGTTTAACCAACATTTATGTAGTGCTCCTGTGTGTCAGGCATACTTTTTGGTTTTGAGGCAAGGTCTTATTATGTAGCCCAGGCTGGCATGTTAAAGGCTATGTAACCCATAGCAGCCTTAAGCTCTCAGTAGTCCTCCTGCCTCAGCTTCCCTAGTGCTGGGGTGACAAGCACAAGCCACCATGCCAGGTATCTGGTGCAGTTCTAAACACTATTCGAAAGCAAGCCATTATATGCTGAAAGCATCCTTGTAAGATTAAGGATACTGCTTTGTCCATCCTCTAGAGGATGAGACGGAGACAGAGGCCGTGTGATTGTTCAAGCCTCCGGGTTGGTAGATAGCACCTAGATCTGGAGTGGGCACACTGGCTCAAGAGCCACTTCCTCTGTAGTAGCCAGAGAATGCCCTTCTTTCCAGACCCCACAATCAGCGTGTAAGTAAGGTGATGCTGTCTTGTTTTTATTCAAGTTTTCTTTTTCTTTTTTTTCCTTTGGCTTGTGAGTGGTATATGCACGTAGGTGTGTGCTTAACACCAGTGTGCAGAGTAGAGCCCCAGGGCCTCAGGTGTCTCCCTCTGGTGTTCTCTGCCTCGTTAAGACAAGGTCTCTCACTGAATCAGAAATTCATCCTTTAAGCTAGACAGCCTGGCCAGTGAGCTCTTGGGATTTACCGGTCTCCATCCCACCAATACTAGGTTTGGGGCAGTAGGGTTTTGTTTACTGGTTGATTTGAGATAGGGTCTCACCATGTAGCTCAGGCTAGCCCTGAATTACAATCTTCCTGTTTCGGCCTCCCAAGTGCTGGGATTATAGGTGTATGCCACTACACCTAGCTAAAACTGTGTGCTCCCATCTCCTCTCTGTAAATACCCTACATGCTGGGACTCTACACTGTATAATGTTCTAAAATTTGGAACAAAGTGTTCTTGCTTGATTGGTAGTCGTTGGTGGCTATAATGATCCATAAAAATATAGTTTTGGAAGTGTCTTCCAGTTTCTTTCTCTCTCCATCTGAAGCCTGGATGATTGGGTCACAGATGGAAACCAAGGACAGGACTTGAGAGTGTTAGGACTGTACTACATCGAACCCACTTATTCCACACCCCCAAAATGCAGATGCAACAAAGGTCCCTCTTATCACCACAGCCACTAAATATACAGCACCGGGGCAAGAACACAGGGCAGCTGTGAGCAGGTGCAGTCAAGCAAACGCCCCGGCAGACTCCACTTATACCACGTCACCCCTTCACCCACAGAGACTGACGTGAGACTTAAAGGATCGTGCCAATCCTGGAAGACAGAGTCAGAGGGCAGTTCCAAATCAAGTCAAGGCAGGCTTGGAAAAGTAGCCTGTGCCAGAACTCAAAGCAAAGTCAATAACCAAAGCTAAGGAGAAAGACACGGTCAAGCCAAGGGGAAGAGGCACTGGAGGGTGTGGCAAGAACAGAGTGCAGGAGGTGGAAGGGAGAGCTGAAGCAAGAGAAACTTGAACTGTAGCCCCCACTATATTCTAGCCACGGATATCTAAGACTGTCATGGAGTTGATTGGGGGGAAGGGAGTTGCTCTCTTTTTAAAGACCATTTGTTATCTTTTGAATAATGGGCACCAGTTGGGCCATGAAAATTACACAGAATTCTTCTAAGAAGTTAAAAAAAAAAAATAAGACAAGATTCTGAGCTGCTGAGACTCAGCTAAGAGATCTGAGCTCCGTAAGCATCTTAGGATTCTCATTTATCTGCCAATGAAGACGGCAGGACTGAGACAATTCAGCCGGGAATTGAACCTGAGGTTCCAGGAAGTCTAGATATTTCAAACCTCCTACTTAGTCCATTAAGCTATCCCCTCCAAGAACATAATGTAGTTAAAGTAGACTTAGATATCTTTAGTACAGAGAGTGGATTTTATTTCTACTTTGGGAATTTCTGATCCATAGTAGGGAGAGAGAGAGACAAAACTCACCTCCAGCAGTGCCTATAGAATAATGCATGTATGTCGATGTACAACGTCCCTTTCCTGATTTACTGTGAAGAAGAGAAAAATCATCTTGGGGGCAGAATAGATTAAGCAAGCATTTGCTAAATGCTTCGTACGTAGCTCTTTTCTCTTATTCTTCCGAAAGACCTACTCTTGCCTCTCTCAATAAGATGGAATGAGTTATACTTACTTACAAGAAAGACCACGGGCTTCACACATCTGCCAGGTGGCCTGGTTTATTTGGGGGACAGTAACCTGAACCACTGCAGGCTGTCAGCCCCAGCGAATGTTTACTAATAAGCCCAGCCATTAGGTTGGGTCAGTGATGGATGGTCTGTGTTTCCCCTGCCCTGGCCTGGCTTGTGCTCTGATACTCACTGACCACCAGCAGTTCTTGTACTAGCTGCCTTGTTAAGGGTCTCACCAAGTGACATCCACTATACATCACCCTGGCTGTTACCCTGGATTATTTGGACAGCTCCTGGCATGATGAATCGTTGGGATTGATCTATCTTTTCTTGCGCATGTCACCGGTCAGTGTTCTTTACCCATCTCTGTCTGAACTCTTCATCCTTAAAACAAGGAGCCTAATTACTGTTCTTCCAGATGTACACATCCTCTACCTTCTGCTGTTTAAAGAATCTGCTTGTTTCAGGGCTCATAAAGAGAGATCAGGATGAGGCTGGGCACACGGGTACATCAGGGTTACGACAGATTGGCAAGAGAAATAGCAGTTGGTCTCTGCCGGAAAAACATGGAAGGAAGGCTTTCTTTCTCGGGCATCCAGGGCTTGGCAGCTTCCATTACTGAGGTCATGGGTCTTCCACATTCTCCACACAGCACAAATTAAATCTGAGTGTTGTGGGTAACCCAAACAATGCCTCCTGCTTGTAAGATTCCTGCCTCCCAAGGCATCCACATCATCTTGCACAGAGTATCTCGAGCATCACCATATTTCTGCAAAAGATGCTTCATCATCTTGATTTCATAAAGGAAAAATATAATGAGCACAGAGGAGCGATCCGCCCAAATCCGCTTGATGAATCAATATGCAGCAGAATCAATAACAGGACCTAAAATCTCTGTCTCCCTCCAACTCATTGATTTATAAAACGTTTATTAAGCACCTACTGTGTTAGCAAGGGTCGGGGCTACAGAGAGCCTCTGTGTGTGTGTGTGTGTGTGTGTGTGTGTGTGTGTGTGTGTGTGTGTGTTTGTGTGTGTGTGTGTGTGTGATATGTGGGGCCATTAGCTCATTCAGTCCTGTTTATGTCTAACTACTGAGGGAGAAGCAAATTCTGTTTTACTGTAGAAAATTTCCACTGTATGTTAGAGATTCTAATACTGTCCCACTGTCCTATGAAAGCCAAAAGGCATAGTCTCTGCTTGTCCCTATTATGGTATAAATTCCTCTGTAGTCCTTGGGTTGGGTTGGGTTTTGAGACAGAGTCTCACTATGTAGACCAGGCTGGCCTGATCCTCAAATCTCTGGCTGTCTCAAATCCCGAGACTAATGGCAACGCCACCGTCGCTTGCTTCCCTATAGTTTTTTATGATTCTATCCGAATATGTTGAAACTGAGTAGATTCAAAGACGCTTATATAAAAGCAATGGTTGTCAAAGGTGTACCCTTGGCAAAACCACTGAGCATGGTTTTATATATTTTAATTCCATATTGTAGGCAGCCCTATTTGCATAATAAGATTAGGCCCTGTTATATGTTTGCAGTATAAATTCTCACTGAGAATAAGATTACAGTATGCCAGCAACATCTCCTCCCCAAATGGTCTCTGAAGGAAGTCCTCAGAGGCTGTGACCAAAAGTCACCTCAAGCTAGATTCCAAGAGATGGACTCCAAATATTCCTGTTACGTATTTGTTTGAGGCAGGCTGGCAGCTCATGCCCGTGGGTAGCCTGTGTCACTGCTCAGGAGGCTGAAGCAGGAAGACTGTTGGAGCCCAGAAGTGGAGTCCACCTTGACCAGCACAGTAAGACCTTATCTCAAAACCTTAAATGAAGGAGCTGAAGAGATGGCTCAGTGGTTAAGAGCACTGGCTGCTGTCCCAAAGGACCTGGGTCCCAGCACTCACACGGCAGCTGACAGCAGGCTGGACCTGGTCTCCAGGCCAGTTGGGGCTACAGAGCAAGACTTTTTCTCAAGGAAAAAAAAAGTTAAATCAAAACATATGTATTTGTTGTTATTTAATATTAGTTCTTTTATGGCTACCCATAAAACAATGAGATTTCAATCCATTGCTTTAAGAAAAAATATGGGAGAAAATTTCGAAAGCATTTTTTTTACCCATTCAGTATGTATTTATACATTGCTCCAAAAATACCCAAGGCAGCCAGACATGCTGACAAAGATCTGTGGTCTTGGCACTTAAAAGGTTAAGGCAGGAGTGCTGCAAACTCAAGGCTAACCTAGATTCCAGAGTAAAATTTGTCTATTTAAAAAAATTAGTCTGGCTGGAGAAACGGCTCAGCGGTTAAGAGCACTGCTCTTCCAGAGAACCTTGCTTCGATTCCCGGCACCCACATGGTGGCTCACAACTGTCTGTAACTCCAGTTCCAGAGGACCCGATACCTTCATACAGACATATTGCAGGGAAAACACCAATATACATAAGATAAAAATAAATAAATTATAAATAAGAATTATTAGTCTCCTTAAAAGAATGGGATCAGTCACTTGATAGAAGAATCGTGAAACAAGAACACTCGAATCACACTGGTGTTCTCATGTTCTTCCTCTGATATCTGCCTAACAGACAGGAAGGTGAGACCACTGGAATTCATAACTCAGCCTTCCATGTTTCCGGGATGTTATGCCTGTGTCCTGGAACACAGCCATGACTGCACTGCCTGGGAAATCTCTAGGCTGCAGTCTGGTCCCTTGGGTCAGGGACACACATATCCAGCATAGACTTCCAAGCTGCCCGCCACCCTCCCCTTTCTCAGCCATCTCTCAGAATCTAGCTTAGGTTGGGGTTGGTTTTCTTGTTCCACACACACACACACAGCCTATGAGAACCTTCTTCTGTGAGGTATGGGTATTGACTGCTACACTCACTCATATTCCTCTCTTGTGTTTATTGACTCATCTCAGATAATCACCTAGAGGTCATCTGCTCTCTTCCCCCCACCCCCCATTCCCTAGCATGGCCCCTGTACTCACAGAGCACGCCTGCTGAGTTTTGAATGAATTAGAATGGCCCCATAGTTAACTATGTGTCACCGTGACTTCATAAAGACTAGGTTAAATTGGTTAATGTTTCAATGATTAGTTATTCCCCCCCAATCTATGGGATAGTTCTACTCTTTGACTGGTGGAAACTGGCAGTTGTTTCTGTCTTTATGCTAACATCATGACCTAGTGTGGAGCGTGATCTGCAAGGCCCTCTGCTCCAGTCTCAGCCCGGTCACAGTCACAGGACAACAGGACAGTGCCATACTTTGTGCGGCATCAAATTGGAACACTTCAGGTAGGACTTGAGGAAGAACCAGGAAGGTATCCCGTCTAAGGGCTTCGCTGTGTAATTCAGAGACCTACCTCAGAGCCAGCAACCGAATACTGGTACTCACTTATGCCAGAAAGTCGCCCCAGAGATGGAGAAACCAGGGGCAGGAAGGGCCTTAAATTTCCATGTGACTATTTTTATCTTGCATAGGTCTTTCTGAGACATAAATCTGCTTCGGCGTCTCTAGACCTTTGTTGCCATAATTCAGTCTCCACTTACCGAGCAAGAATCAGCAGTTTTCAGATGCTCAAAAGCCACATAGGAATTGAGCTAAAAAGCCAGTAGCAATTTAACACTGAAAACCTTGACTCCAAACTATCTATCTTTCAAGAGGATATTTGGAGATGTATTAAAAATATTCTTCTACTCCGTCCGGCATGGTAGCGTATGCCTGTAACCCCAGCACTTGGGAGGCTGTGGCCAGATTAAGAGTTCCAAGCAAAGCTGGGCTTCCTAGTGAAACGCTGTCTCAAAATAAAAGATTTTAGAGATGTGTCCTGGTTTAGCTAATTATATTTCTGAGCCTAAAAGCAAACTCAAATAAAACATAGCAAACCTAGGGTATTTCATTTAGATTTTTTTTGAATGTATCCTCTTAGAGGCAAGAAGAATAAAGTGTACAGGGGAAAAGAATCAGTGTGGTAGGGGAGAAACTTCTAGAGTTTGTTATCATCTAAAATTACTGTTGGCCCATGGCATGTTGGTACATTCTTGTAATCCCAGCACTTGGAAAGCAGAGGCAGGAGGATAAAAAGTTCAAAACCAATCTCAAGTTTGAGGTTAGTCTGAGCCATGCAAGACCCTATCTCCAAACAAAAATAATTTTAAAATTACAAATAAATAACTAATATTAATTTAATATAAATTATATACTATAAATTCAAATAATAAAATTAATACTAATTTACCTTTTTTTTTTTTTTTAAAGAATAACTCTTTTTGGCCAGGCATGGTTGCATATCTCTGTGAGTTCAAGGGCCAGTCCAATCTACATAGCAAGAGCTCCAGGCCCACTAGGGATACATAGAGAAACTCTGCCTAAAAACTCTCCACTTTTTTTTTTTGAGGCAGGGTCTCTCATTGAACTACACCTCACTCAACAACACAAGCAGGCTCCAGGGGTTCTTCTGTCTCTCTTCTAGCAGCATCAACTTACAGAAGTTTGTGTGGGGCTAATGGCCAACCCCAGGGCCTCAGGCTTGCTGGGTAAACACTGTCTGTACCCGCTGAACCATATCCCCAGCCCTTCTACTTCTTTTTAAGGCTTCTTTTATGTGGATGAGTGTTTTTCCTGTGTGCACCATGTGAGTGCCTGGTGTCCAACGAGGTGAATATGGAGTGTGTGCATGCTTGTGTGAGACTTCGAGTAGCCACCAGAGTGTACAAACAAGTATTTGCATGCCTGAGAAGACCAAAGGAGGGCATCAGGTGTCCTGTTCTATCCTTCCCCACCTTGTCTCCTTGATAGGGCGGCTCTCACTGAGCCCAGAACCTCCTGGTTTGGTTTGGTTTGGTCTGGTCTGGTCTGGTCTGGTCTGGTCTGGTCTGGTCTGGTTTGGTTTGGTTTGGGTTTCCCTGGGCTGCCTGGCCAGTGAGCCCTAGTGATCTCCTGTCTCCACCCCAACCCTCAGATTGAGGTGACAGCACAGGAAGCCACGCCCAGGTTTTAAACTTGGGTCTTCCTGTTCTTAGAGCAAGCACTTTCCCACTGAGCCTGCCCCCTTGCTTCTGTTTTAGAGACAGACGCTCACTATGTTTCTGATGTGGAATCTGGCCCAGGCTAGCCTAGAACTCAGGAGCCACTTGCTTCAACCTCCCCCTGAAATTATAAATATGTCATCACACCCAGCCCTCAGCTAGTTTCCTTACTAGCCATTCCGGTTCCACAGTTAAAGTTTAACATCCTACTCTAGAAACCGTTTTCTGATGTTCAATTTAAATAGTTCCTGACTTAATTGAAATCTATGTCTTCTCACTGCACACACAGAATGGCTGGCCAGTTTGCTCCCCCCTCACAAAACCTTTACTATAATGCACCGTACCATACTTGATCAGTTAAGCCAAATTGCTGCTTAGACTTACAAGCTCCAGGCCAAAAAAAAAAAAAAAAAAAAACCACAATTTCTTTTGAATTGTATTTATAATTGTTTCTCTGAAACTAATTTTTTTGTCTAATTCTGCAGGAAATTTCAATTAGGGAGAAATTGCCTTAGTCACTCTTCTTGCCTTTCCTAGTATTTCAGAAGTTGACGCACCTCGGTTACTAACAGTTTGCATGAAGAATCACTCTGTGGGTTGTAATTGTAGTAAATTGCAGACGGAACGATGTGCTATCATAAATGTGGAGCTCAGTTAATTTTGATGACGTGAACACATGTAATCCTCATGTGGGTGCGAGAAGCCACCCCTAACCCTCTTCTTCCCAATCCTTCTCTCCAAAGGTAACTGACTTCCCTTCCCAAGTTAACTCTGTGGCCCGTGACCCTCGTGTGCAGAGCCACATTATAGGTACTTCATACTCCTGGATTCCTCCAGGGGGGATTTTATGGATGTGGGTCAGACAAGGCCCTGCATGGGACATTACGTTCTCCAGCTACATAGCCCACATATCCATTGTGTTTCTCGTCTCCTACACAAACGTTTGAGTTGTTCTGGCTTTGGGGAGAAGAGGGCTTGCTGTGAATACCCCAGCCCTCTCTGCCGGTGTCCACTGTGCTGACCTTTGCGTTGGGTACTCACTCAGGGTTGGCACGGCTGGGCAGAGAGGCCACTGTATGTCTAGCTTTAACAGATTCTGCGGCTTTCCAAAGGGGTCCTTCTAACTGTGCCCCATCAAATCCATTCTCCGTCCTCACCAACACGTGGCCTTGTGGGTTTTCCTTAATTGTAGCAATTCTGTTGGGTGACAATGGTGGTTTCTTCCATTGAAATAAAGCCACGTGGAGTCAGTCTGGGGGGATCACTAGGTTTCCTACTGCCATTTTGTATCTGCCACTGGGTCACAGGAACCTCCGCCCTGGAAGGAACTCAGTGGCAACCACAGTCCTCGTTCGCATGACTTTGAACTGTTATCTGTGGCTGGTGGATTCTAGCCAGAGCAGACTGAGAAGCAGAAAAGCCAGATAACCTTTTGTTGTTCATTAAGGACCCACTTAGCTTACTATGGAGTTGCAGCAGAAAGCCTAGAAAGGCAGGTCGTGACTTTGTGGCTATACAATGCTAATCTCATCAATAATAGTTCTAAAGAGGGAAAAAAAAAACAGAATTTAAATAACTGAGTGACGATAGACGCAATAGATTCAGGATAGCCATACTTGGTTTTGCATACGTACCTGACTGACATGACCCCATTCTCCATAACCTAAACATGGAGTTTTCCTGGAAGCTGAAATTGAGGAGAGGAAGGTTAACTGTCTTGGGGTTTGGGGAAAGTACAAACCTGTAAATAGTCATATTGGAAGCAGTTGGGCTGAGCTGGTACTGCGCTTGGGGCCAGATGTCCAGGTTTCCAAAGGAACTCTTCTCCCTTGTCGGCAAACACTTAAGCTCAGCAACCAGGTTTTTCTATACCAGTGAGAAATAAACAAGACAGCTGGGTTGTTTTAATCAAATGTCAGACTCTTCATACTTCCCACTTTCAGTGGGTCTGCCTGCCTGACATTAAAGCAAAGTTTTCAATAAACACAGAGAGACAAACACCACTCAAGCAGCCTGATGCTACAGAGGGGACTCTCTCCACTAGAAATCTGTCTGGGGTCTGTTTTGTCAAGAGGTAGAAGGAAGGAAGGAAGGAAGGAAGGAAGGAAGGAAGGAAGGAAGGAAGGAAGGAACTCTACTGATGACTCCAGAGACTCGCAAATTAAACACATGCAATTAGACAAATACTAATAGGAAATTGGATTATATGCTTTTTCCAAAAGGTTAATTTTTTTTCTCAGCCTTTCTCCCTGTTTTCATGCTAAAATGTTGTATACACATTTGTCTAATGCTTTGTGCTCTAATTTCACTCTCTTCAAGGGGTTTCTGAACCCACAAACCCCCCAACTCCTGGGTTAGCGTGGAAACAAGGTGCAGAATCTCAAGCATTGCCACGAGAAAAATAACAGGGTAATGATTTTCTTTCCCAGTTCAGATATCAGAGGCCCAGGTATTGATTGCCCCTGTCTTTTGCCTCCTGTCTTCTGATGAAACCACACTTTTGACACAGAGTCATAATAAAATGTGCCCTTTCCAGTACAAGATCTCTGTAAATGTCATTCACAGGGTCCTTGTTTTCTAATCTCTGTGTTTTCACCCAAGCGATGCAGAAGCCCCTCACTGTGCTGGTGAGAGAGCAGACAGGGTTCAGACTTCCAATTCGCTGATTCCACACAAATTCCGTGATTTTGCTGAAGGCGGTTACATTTTAAACACGGGAATGCTCTCTACCCACCACGTCTATGAGTTGCAAGTGGCTGAAGCATGGGGCTTCTAATGACTGGAGGTTTTGTATGATGGTTTTAAGGACTGGAGAGATGGTTCAGTGGGCTGAGCTCTTAGAAAACAAATGTGAAACCTGAGTTGTTCAGATCTCCAGAACCCACATAGTCAGGCATTGTAGAGCAAGTCTGTCATCCCTGTATTACCCCAGTATTCCTACTGTGAGAAGAGGGTGGAGACAGGAGAACCCCCCAGAATTCATAGGTCAGCTACCGTGGAGAATGCGATAGCAAACAAGGAAAAGAACCTGCCTCAAACAGGATGGATGTAAAGACTAACACTCAAAGTATCCTCTGACATGCATACAAACTATGGCACATGTATGTGTGGGCATGTGTGTGTGCGCACATATACACAAACATGTGCATACACACACACTCAAGTACACACACACAAATTGTGGCACACATACTATGGCACACATATGTGCACGTGTGTACATACACACACACACACACACACACACACACACACACACTGATGTTGGACTGAGGCTTTACAATAGTGTGAATATTCGCCTTTATGGATGAGAAGGGTTGTTGCTGGCATGTGCATACGCCAAACAGGAGGCTGGGAGGTCATGGTTCGTTCCCCTAACAAAGCTCTACCCGCCAGTCCTGCCCGTGACCTGTAACACTCCTGCCGCCTCAGCTCTATGATCACCGAGGCCAGCCAGTGATTTGTGACTTTGTTTAAGGATACATATCGGTGTTAGTGTAGCTTGAGGCCACCAAACTCATTTCACTTGTGCCCTGCACCAAATTTGATCCCAAAGGTGTCAAGAGAGAGGATTAACACAACGCGACACTCATCACCTTCCCCCTCCCTGTGAAATCAGTTTATCTAAAAATATCCCATACAAAAGACCCGCAATCCAGGGCCATACACAAAGCACTCATGAGCGCCTTGAAAAATGGAATGGGCACACCTATGGCTTTTCAGGATGCTCCTGTGCTGTGACCCTGCGTTTCACATAATGTCGCTCTTTTATTTATTTCCAATAGCTTCCTAATCAGTCAGCAACGGCGTCCTTTCTACAACCTCAGATCATGATGCAATAATCCGTTTTGGTGGCCTTATTGGCCTCGAAGGTAGTTTGAGCTGTTAAAATCTCTCTTTAACAAGTTTCTCTCTAATAAGAGCCGTTCCAGCAGGCTTCACCTCCCTCTTACCTTTCCCTAACCTTGTCTAGACAGACACAAAATCGCAGGTCACACAGATCCTGGCAATATCATCCGGCCTTGGCAGAAAAGCTCGTTTGGACATAGAATCACCTAAAATTGCTGATAATTTCTTGTTGATTGGGGCAGAAGAGAACTCCTGGAGTCTATGTCAAATATAGCATGCGACTGCATTTTATGAAAGATACAGATGGCAGGGTGTTCTGAGGGTAGCACTCTTCCTTCTGCTGGCTGCATTACTTATCTGACAGAAACAGAAAACGGGAGGCAGATCAATATTTTATTTGTGCTCTCTGTTTTGTTCCTACCACTCAGTTTCTATTTCTCTGGCTTGGTTTTTACCACAGGGTTTCCCTGGACTGGCTGGATGGCTGTTTGCAGCTAGCATCCTTACATCTGGTCCTGTCTTGGGAACTGCCCACTGGAAATCCACTCATAAACTCTACTTCCATCCGTCTCTGGCCTTTTCCCTTCTGAGAGGCAGGGACAGCAGAGAAACTTATGACAAAGCAGGCTTTATATTCTCTTATATGAGAGAGAGAGAGAGAGAGAGAGAGAGAGAGAGAGAGAGATTTACTTTGTGTGCATGAGCGGTTTGTCTGCACATATATTTGTGTGTCGTGTGCATTGCATCTCTGGTACCCACAGAGGCCAGAAGAGGGCCTTAGATTTGCTGGAACTGGGGTCCATCAGATGCTTCTGTGCTTGAGCTGGGGATAGGATCTGGGTCCACTGGAAACCAGCCAGGGTTCCTAACCACTGACCTATCTCTCCGGCCCACCTCTCTGGTTTTTTGCTTACTCTCTACCATGGCTCCCTAGGAGGAAGGTAACTGATTTAAAGGGTCTGAAAATGACTTAGAACGGCTATGAAGGGGGGAAAATGGGATCCAGGTGAACAAGTCAGTGCCGGGCACCTTCCTCAACGTTGGCAAAGAAAGAAAAGTTTAAGTTCTGAAATATTTCAAGGAAGGAATGAAATATGTGGTAAGAGGTTACCTGAGATATATTATAGGGACCCTTGGCCCTCCGTCCTTCATGTTCTCTCTGCTTTCTGCGCCCTCTCGGTATGTGAAATCTTGGAACTAGAATTTCTGCTTATTGTATGAGACAGATTTTCAAACCTTAAATTTCCTAGGAAGTTTTTTAATAACTGTTATCAAAAGAAAAGTCTCTCTCTCTCTCTCTCTCTCTCTCTCTCTCTCTCTCTCTCTCTCTCTCTCTCTCTCTCCACAGAGTTTTGCTATATAGCCTAGGCTGGCCTCAAACTCGTGGTCCTCCATCTCCCCAGTGCTCAGATTATAGGATTTCACCCTCGCATCTACTAAGAAAGGTCAAGTTCTTCTATCTTAAAAACATTTACTCATGCTGGGCATGGTGGCACACACCTTTAATCCCAGCACTCCAGAGGCAGAGGGAGGCAGATCTCTGTGAGTTCGAGGCCAGTCTGGTCTACAGAGTGAGTCCAGGATAGCCAGGGCTTGTTACTCAGAGAAACCCTGTCTTGAAAAAAATAATTTACTCATTTACCATGTATAAGACCCACGGTTCTGTCAACACCACAAATTAACCCCCCCTTTTTTTTTACATATTTCAAAATACCATGTTGTACATGATAAATATATACAATCCCATTCATTAATTTAAAATTAATTATATATATAAAAAAGAACATCTACAGTCTAGAGATATGGCTCAGGGGTTAAGAGCACTGGCTGCTCTTCCAGAGAACCTGTGTTCAGTTCCCAGAACCTATAAGATGATTCACAGCCATCTGTAACTGCAGCTCCAGGGGATCGAACACCCTCTCTGGCCTTTATATACACCAGACATGCACATGGTACATATGCAGGCAAACACTCAGACATGTAATTTTTTTTTAAACTGGATAAAAAGCATAATCACAATATTCAGTATTTTATACCAGGCCTACATAAGGAGCATAGATCTTAAGGGTTTAGGGTTGTGTTATTGTTACTGATTTTGTTACCATTGTTGTTGTTGTTGTTGTTTAATGTGGCTTTGAACTGACAGTATAGATGAGGACAGCCTTGAACTTCTGATCCTCCTACCTCCGCCTCCAAGTGCTGGGATTACAGGTGTGCTCCACCACAATTAGTTTTATCCAAAGCTGGGGCCCAACCCAGCACGTTGGGCATGCCAGGCAAGCATCCTACCAAGTAGGCTACATCCCCAGGCTAGACCTTAAGACTTATCAGAAATATGTCTTCTCTTATTTCTAGTCTGTAACTGTCAGAGGTAAGCAATGCCTCTCCTGCTGCCACGCACCAATCAGGGTGCTGTCAAGACAGTGACTGGGTTGTAAGCTCTCTGCTCAGGGTTTTACCCATAAAGTTGTACTGCTTTCGGTATTTCAAACAAAGCCAAGTGTTCACTCGTTCTGTTTCCTTCAGCATACCAAAGGTAAACTGACTCTTTTCTGAAGAATGTCAAAAGCCACTGATCTGACAGCCCCAGAGAGGTTATCAGGACCCACGCCTCCAAGACCAGCATGAAACCTGACTTACTGTTAAGCTCTTCCCTCTGTGCCTGCCTGCAGCTCGAGATCAAACACATTCTCAAGGAGGGAACGCTGAGCCCTTGTAGAATCCCCTCCGTCCTACCCCACAATGCACAAGTCCTAGCTGGGACAGACAGAGCACTATGCCGGGAGCTGGGGATAAGAGAAAGGAGGGATAGGGCTGAGAATGAAGGGCTAGTTAGCTCACAGCCCTCCCTAGCCAAGGGCTAGGAGAAGGGAGAAGGAGCCAGGGAAGCCGGTGGAGCTGGGGCTGCCTCCCTCCGTCTAAACCCTGATCTCATACTGCTTCCCTGTGGAGGAATCTCAGAACTGCAGCTTCTCGCTCTGGGCCCCTGCCTGTCACACCCGTCCAGTGTGGTCTCTTGCCTGGGCTGATCTGACAGGTCTTCCCTTACATATATATATATAAGTAAATTTATATTTATATCTCACACACATACATATATACATATATGTGCCTGGGCTGATGTGACAGGTCTTCCCATACATATATATATCTGTATGAATTGATGGGGTGATATTTTTTTTCTTTTTTTTAAGCCCAAAGCCTATGTATGCCTAACAGTGTTCCTTTGGCTCTTCTTCCATAATTACATATACTAGCTTTTACTCTTAAAACTTCCAAATGACTTAACAACATTGCCCCTATTTCCATGGATATTTTTCATTAAGAACAAACCAATGTCCTGGCTAACATAAAGGATTCTTGGTCATCCTTCCTTATAGTTGCCACCCCAACTTCCTGCTTCTCCTTTATGCCTACCCAAGGGTGGCTTAGGCACAAGCATTCACAAGGCTGGCCTTCTTTGTAGAGCATTAGAACCACAAAACACATTTTAGATGACTGACTCTTTTCTTGAGGACTGGGGGGGGGTCTTTAGGACAGAGTCGGAGGGCAGGGAGGGGGCATTGTAGACAGGTTGAGATGCTTTGCGTTAAGAATACAGTCTGAAGAGAGTTGATACTTTTTAGGGGAGGTGAAAAAGAAGGCAGTGGGTTCTTCAGGCAAGCCAGTGGTCTTACCCTGGAGCATTCCCAATCAGAAAATAGACAGGAAGTTGACCACGTGACTCACATTCCATGCAGAACCTGCGAGCCCCTCTCTTCTACTCCTCTCCGCCTTCTGTCAAGACTCCAAGGGTGAAAGCTGTGAGCTGAAGGGGACAGGCCATCAGCAGAGGGTGACTTACAATGAGAAATGAAAATATTTGGATTAGCTATAATGCCAAGCCAGTGGTATTTACAAATTATTAAACTGTCATCCCCACGTGAAATGCGTCTCTTCCTGAATGAAATGTTAAGCTGTTCTTTTGGTTTGTTTCAAACTGTCAGGGCCATTATTTGATGTCCCTTTCTGTTTGTTTATCTTCATTAAGATGTTGAATCAATCATTTTTGCTTTCTCTCTCCACAAGCAGGAGTTGGCACAGAGTCAGGATGAGGGCCAGCCACCCCTCCCCCACCCACCGAGGGCTGTGCAGGTGCCTAGCCCGGTTTGTTCACAGAGGGATCAAAAACATATTTGTTCTCCAGGTTGTGTGGACAGACTGGCAGGGTTTTTTGATAAGAGATAAAAGAAAAGTCTTCAGTCACGGTGAGAAATGACATTTCTATCTGGAACAAGGAGATGCAGTGGATCTCATTCCGGTTTGGAGATCATTTTCCGGAGTAGCATCCTGACAGCTCACAGTGGGGTGGAAACACGGAGGTGGGGTTTGAAGTGGGAGACAGAACTCAGAGCAGGCAGGAAGCAAAAAATGGAGAGCCCTGGACCTTGTCCTGTGACAGATGTCAATGCTGCTCTCTTGAGTGTTCTAAATGTGGCATTTCAGTATCCAAGATGGTAGAGCGTGATTCACCAGGGTTGCGGGCGGTTTACTGTCAGAGGGACCAGTTGCATTTCTCTTTATACAGAGATCCAGCTAGCCCATTGATGCTGTGTAAGGACTGCGGGGGGGGGGGGGGGCGCAGAGGGGTGTCTCTGCCATGTGACCCACTCTCTCCTGCTTAGCAATCCCTTTTGAGGATTTCAGACCAGCTAACCAGGGTTAGAGAAGCAGTCAGCTAGACATAAAAGAGAACTGTGCACACCAGCTGGCCTATCTAGGGATAACACCTGTAACCTTGGTCTCATTAGCCCTGTGCTCTCTCCACCTGAGCTATCTGGCCCACGCAACTTAATCAACTGGGCAAATGAGAAACACAGAAAGAGGAAATCAGTTTATCGCACGATTTAAGAACCTGGCAAACAAAGTACTTTTACTTTTAAACCCAAACTACTCTAGGCAGGCATGGAGTACTTAAACCTAGCACTCAGTGGGCTGAGGCAGGAGGATGGCCACAAGTCTGAGACCAACCTGAACATAAAGTGAGTGTGAGGCCAGCCTGGGCTACATAGTGAGAGTTTGTCTCAAAATCTGAATGAGATGGGAATCACAGCCCAAACAATCTAACAGTCCAATCTAAGAGTCTAGCAAATTTCTTGTATTTTAAATCACATTGTTTTCCTTTTTTGTTGTTTTTTTTTTCTTGTTTTCATTTTCAGAGAAAGGGTCTCATTTAACCTAGTCTGGCCTCATACCCAATATGTTCCTTAGTCTGACGTTCAGCTCCTGATCCCCCTGCCTTCAAGTCCCAAGTGTTTGAGACTTGGGTACCACCATACCCGACTCTAGACCACAGGTTTCTGGTCTGGAATAGAATTCTTCTAGTATTACTCTAATACCTCTTACTGACTGCAAAGTACTCACACCACCGGGAGCCCTCGAACTCCAGGAAGCTACATCTTTCTGTTGGGCAGTCTCCCTTGCACTGATCTAAGCAGAAACTGTGTGAGACTGAATACCATCTCTCCTGATGGCATAAGCACCGGTCAGCGTGCCATCCTGTGTGCTAGCCACTGCTCCACCCCTGATGGTGACACACCAGTTGACTGCAGAGACGCAAGCAAGAAGGTCATTGCTCCAGCCTTTCACTAGGCAAGGGGTGGCCTTCCAAATCATCCCAAACTGAAACGTTTCGAAAGGCAAACCAAACACTCCATTTATTTGAGGCCTCTGTTATGACTCTTGGGCCACAGATAATGACTCTGAACAAATGCTCACTCCTCATTAATGGGAAACACGTTCCCCTAATCACCACGAATTACCCAACACCTGGAGTTATGGCGGCTTCTCAGTTCACACTCATTTGCTTCCTTTCTGGATGTCCTAAGTTCACAGTGACTGCCAGCGCCTGCTTCACTGTGTCACAAGGTGACTGCAGCTGCTAGTGTACCTCTGGTGTGTATCCTCTTCTCCTCCTGTACTTTGATGGCCTCATAGCACCCCCATCCCCTCCCTTCCTGGCAACTAGATTCAACCACACAACTTAGGTTGTGGCCAGAACAATGTAAGAGTTTAAGAGCAATGTATCAACTTCCAGGGTCACTCATGAGATGCGTAAGCACTTGGGGAGAGGGTTCTCTGTGTTCACACTTTCCTTCCTTATGGTGGCTGGAGCCAGAGCCAGCTTAAACCATGAGGAAGAAGTCATGTGCTTTATAAAGATGGTGGGGATGGGGGGCTGGTGGGAATGGGGGGGGGGAGCTGAAGAGCTGACTCAACCATTAAGAGCACTTGTGTTCTTGCAGAGAGTATGGCTTTAGTTCCTGGCATCCACATGGTGGCTCACATCCATCTGTAAGCTCCAGGGGACCCAATGGGCTCTACTGATATCAGTGGCCATGCAGGCACGCACTTGGTACACATCGATACATGAAGTCAAAACACTTATACAAATGAAATAGACCTTCAGAGACTGGAGACAAAGCAGAGATTGCCCTCCAACCCAGGCTCCCTCCGTTCCGTCTTTTTACACATGGGGGGAAATTATAGTCTGTGACCACAATTTTCCATAGACATCTATCATACTGGCTAAACCAATCTTAACCTATCTAACCCGATAACGACTCACTTTGGGAAGCTAAATGGGGTTGGAGAAGAGTCTACAAAGAAAGGGATGGAGTCTGAAATGGCAAGAGGCTTCTTTGGCCATTTGAACAGATACAATGAGCCAGTGTTAGATGATAATCATAATGATTTCCTTGGCATTTCTTAGCCGATACTCTGCAGAAGCCTTCATAATTAGTGTCTTTTCTGCATGCCTTGGTAATGTTAGTCCTGGGCAGTTTGCACAAATCATCTCTGTCCTTTCCCAGGTCATCCTTGGTTACTACTTTCCTCCTGGTGCCTCGCATATCACTCGCTGCATCGTCTGTCACACAAGTTCCCAAGCCTTTCGACTGCTCCTTTTCACTAAGGTCCACCAGCCAGCCATCAGGTTGACAAGGACCTGGCAAACAAACTCCCTCCCAGACCGCGGCTCCCAGCCCAAGGTGAGCATCCAAAGCAAGTACAGAACTTCATACGAATAAGCGTGCTGCCTCAGCACCAGCCGCTCCGTGTTCTTAAAAACGCTTGACAGAGCTAACCACCCCACACACCTCGTGGCTGAGTCACTGGGACCTACTTCTCCACCACCCATCTCTGCTCAGGGATCTACTGCATGATTCCAAGTGCTTATGCCTTGCCCCTCAGAGAGCTGCCTCCCTTTCGCGGCGATCTGGGATGTGGTGATTCATTAAAACGATGTTGATGAGACTGTTTCTCTTAATGCCTGTCTCTCCCAGAGCATCTGCGGCCAACAGGGAACGCACCTTCATCTGAGGGAATGGGCTCCTAATGGTGGAAATTCAGGAATTAAGGAAGTCAGTTGAGAATGTATTTTGGAAGAGGGACCCTTTTACCAGTTCCTTCAGACACATCCCATTTAAGCATCCCAATTCTACAACAACAAAACCACTTGAGTCTGTTTGAGAAGACTTCAGACTTCCTGGCGCTGGGGGAGGAGGGGAACAAAGACCATCTCCTCCTCCTCTTCCCTTCCTCTCTAGTTGGGAGTCAGCCTCAGGCCTGCCATTTTCTCCAGTCAGAAAAAGGAGCACCATCCACCCCTGGTCCAGCCACAGCGAGTGGCGGGTGGGTGGGTGTGGAAAAGTGTACCCCACCGTCGAGAATGTGTCATACCTGGAGTGTGATCGTGGAAGCCAGAGCAGAGGGTCATACACCCTTTTGCAGCACATGCAGCCAGACTGATCGATATTGTCGCACATCTGGCCATCTTTTACGGACTTCGGGTGATTAAGCCTCCACCACGTCTTATGTAATCCTTAATATTTCACTGGCTTTTCTTCTCAACTGTGTAAGCCATTTCTTTTTACTTGTATTCTACCTGCCTCACTGTTATTAAAAAAAAAAAAAAAAAACAAAAACAAAAAAAAAACACCTCAATGTCGGGGGCTATAGAGATGGCTCAGAGCTTAAAGAGCACTGGCTGCTCTTCCAGGATACCCAGGTTTGCTTCCCAGCACCCACCTGGTGGCTCACAAAATCTAATGTAACTCCAGTTCTCGGGGCTCTAACACCCTCTTCTATACTCTGCAGGAACCAGGCCTGTGCGTGGTACAGATATGCATGCAGGCAAAACACTCACCCACATAAAATAAAAATAAAGATTTTCATGTTTTATGTATAACTCAAATAAGAAATATTAAAGCTCCCTACAAATGTCACCACTCTATTCAAACATATGAAACTGTTTCTAAAACAGAAACTGTATTTGTACAGAATTATTTCTTGACGCAAGCTACCTAGTGAGACTCTGTCTCAAAACAGAAAGGAAAATGGGGAGTGAGAAGATGACTCAGTCAATAAGGTGCCTTTTATGCAAACAAAAAGAATTGAGTATCCCCCACACCCATACCTATGTAAAAGCCAGACAGTGGTGTCATATGCATGTAAACTCCAATGAAGGGGAGGATTGGGGTTCAAGGAATAGCAGGAGGATCCCTAGGTCTTACTGGCCAACCAGCCTAGCCAAATCTATGTGTTCCAAGTTCAGTGAGAGACCCATCTCAAAAAAGAAAAAAGAAGAAGAAAAGGTGGGGGAGTAAGGAAAGATCCTTGTGCTAGCAAGTTTTGTGTCAATGTGACGCAAGCTAAAGGGTTCTCAACCTGTGGGTCGCCCCATGGTGTCACATATCAGATGTCCTGTATATCAGACATTTACATTAGGATTTATGAAACAAAATGACAGCTATCAAGTAGCAACAAAATAATTCTATAGTTGGGGGTCCCCACAGCATGAGGAACTGTGTTAAAGGGTCTCCGCATTAAGAAGGTTGAGAACCATGGAGCTAAAGTCATCAGAGAGGAGGAAGCCTCCGTTGAGAAACTACCGACCCCTCCCCCCATAAGATCAGACTGTAGGCAAGCCTGCAGGGCATTTTCTTAATTAGTGATTGATGGGATAGGGTCCAGCCCACCATGGATGGTATCATCCCTAGGCTGGAGGTCCTGGGTTCTGTAAGAAAGCAGGCTGAACATATGGGGAGCAAGCCAGTAAGCAGCACCCCTCCATAGCCTCTGCATCAGCATCTGTCTCCAGGTTCCTGTGCTGCTTGAGTTCCTGCCTGCATTCCTTCACTAAGGGACTATAGATGTGGAAACATAAGACAGATAAGCCCTCCCCCCACATACAACTTCATTGCAGCCATAGGAACCCTCAGACCACACCCAGTGCCAACCCCTGTTCTCCCTATGCACGGGCCTGCATGCATACACATGTACACACACGCATGTAAAACCCACAACACGCAGGCACACGTGCAGAAAGATGACCATTTTTCTTATTATCGGTGACTATTCTCAGTACCAAAGTCAAGGAAGGGATTAAACGTAGCAGGACATTTAAGAGCCCATGGTTTTGACTTGTTTTTCAATCTTGCAGAAAGAAACTAAGGGGTAACAAGGCAAATTCTAAGACTCAGAGATAATCTGAACGTGGAACCCTGGCATCCAGGAACCTGCCCCTCAAGTCTAATCCCTTAGCCCCTCAGGTCTTCAGCTTCCTCTGTCGAGTAAGAGGACTAGCTTCTGTTCTTGCCGATGCCAAAAGCACACCGGCACACTGGTGCGTCCGGAAGCATATTTTTTTGTAACCCATCACAGATTGATGGCGCCGCTCATAGGGTTCCGTGATGAATGCCTTCTCATACCTTTTGGGGTGTGAACTGCTCCCCTGGATCAGGCAGAGAGGAGGGAGCAATGGACACCAAGGGCAAGTATCCCATCATTGTTTATTTTCTTTCCAAAGTGGCAAGACATTGTTATAGCTTCTTACTTCGTTTTATATACAAATCGGGGTCCCCTGGGGGAAGCGCATCCTTCCTGTGAACAGCTCTCTTGGTTACAGGAGAAAAGAGAGTTAGCAGTCCAGCCCCTGGGGACATCATTTAATATTTCCAGCATTTCACACAGGCTTCTGATGCTCGGGTCTTCCAGGGGAACGCTGATTTATGCCTCCTGCTGTCAGACAATGTAAAGGTGAGGTCAGGCACAGACATCCTTCATACCTTCTCCGGGTGCTCACAGGTCCCCTGGGCAAGGTGGAATCAAAGCATCTCAAATGGTGGAGGTCACAGCCGTGACACCATCAGAAGTGAGATCGCACAGTCTCCTTCCTCCACCGTGAGCGGCTCTCATGTCCGTATATCTTCATGTTGCCGTTGTTTCTACTTGAAAAATTGCACATGGTTGGTTTTGGTTTTCCCTCATTTCCTGTTCTTAAAACCCGATTTCCACCCCTCATCTAAAGTGTAATATATGTCAAAATTGATGGTTATTTGTGGCTGATTATGTTTTTAAAAGGCAAGGCCCTTAACAGAAATGCAGGACAACAGGTGTCCTGTTTTATGGCCTTGTACCTCACCAACCCTATCAATTCAGATCATGTGTGGTGCTTTCTGTCTTTGCCCTGATCTGGAATTATTTTTCCAGGACACCTGAGAAGTTCTTTGCTCTCTGCCACAAGCCCTCCCACGTGGTAGGTTCCAAATCAATTTTCCGTGGTTTGACCTGATCTACAGGTGCTTTTTCTGATTCTTGTTAGGCCCAGCAATACAATAACATTCTGTAAACTGCAGCTTCCTCCTTACACCCCTGGGTTTCTGACCTCAAAAGACTTCGTGCCTTTTTATTACTTGTGAAATACAGCAGACCTCCAGCGGAGAGAAGCCCCCTGTCTCCATGCCTCTTGCCACGCAGGAAGGACTTAAGCAAATTTAAACCTGTGATACCAAGTACAGTATTAGGAGAGCAAATGAGTCTTAAAACTGCAGACTGCAGCTTATTAGAGTGTTCTTTCAGTGATGCCTAATTCTGTTCTGTGTGCGTGCTTTTAATAACAGTGTTCCTTTCCTGGGCTACACTGGATTTCTTCCTCTTATGGATTCCTTCACACTGATTAAGCTTAGGAATCTTCTGTAATCAGCCACTCAGAATGGACATCATTATATAAATACGTGGATGTATGGCTTTGCGATTAAAAAAAAAATAGCTGTAAAGTTTTTAATCTTTGGGTTATTTTGTATTATGTAAATAATGTAAGTACATTGTTTGGGGTTGGGTGATCTCCTTACATGTGTTGATTTTTTTAATTGGTGTGTATGTGTGGGGACTCATGCTACACTGCTTGTATGGCACTCAGAGGACAATTTGCAAGAATTTGTTCTCTCCTTTTACCATGTGTGTGGATCCTGGGGATTCGATCTCAGGCCATCAAGTGGGGGGGGGGGCACCTTTACCCTCTCTTAGCCATCTTTCTGGCCCAGTAGATAATGGAGTGTATTTAACTTTAAATTTTTGTTTTATGTGCATGTATGTTTATGTACCACATATGTGCAGTGCCTGCAGAGGCCAGAAGACATCAGGTGCCCTAGAACTGGAGTTACAGGTGGCTGTGAGCTGCCAAGTGGGAACTGAACCTGGGTCCTCTGAAAGAACAGCAAGTTCTCTTAACTGCTAAACTATCTCTCCAGCCCTGCCCCAAGTGCTTAATTGTTGTTGTTGTTGTTGTTGTTGTTTTTAATAAAGAAATAACACTATTAGCAGCACCCTCCTGGCCCGGGAGCCTCCTCCCACCTCTGGAGGAGTGACTTTCTAATCGTCTCTCCATTTTTCATCTATACTACTATGTACCTTCCATATTTCTAAATCATTTTAGAACATTATTATACAGCTGTTTTCTTCGTTTGTCCATTTCAGATGTCCTCTACAGTTTTGAAACATGGCAAAGGAAACTAGCACTCCTATCCCGACTTAACCTCAGCTTTCCCTTCATCTTCCCAGTCTGGTGATACCAGAATTGGGTTTTCGTTGGTTGGTTGGTTGGTTTGGTTTGGTTTCGAGACAGCGTTTCTCCGTATAGCCCTGGCTGTCAGGGAACTTGGTACGTAGACAAGGCTGGCCTCCAACTCTGAGATCTTCCTGCCTCTGCCTCCCAAGTGCTGGGATTAAAGGTGTGCACCACTCCCTCCAGCTGATACCACAATGTTTTGTTAATCAATATTCAGTGTTTGTGTTATTTTAATATGTAAATACTATCAAATCTTATAATGTTGGGTAGTTAAATTTTGTCTCTATAGTTAGGCACCTAGCACTTGGGAGGCAGAGGCAGAAGAGGATCTCTGTGAGTTCGAGGCCAGCCTGGTCTACATAGCAAGTTCCCTGACAGCCAGGGCTGCATAGAGAGACCCTGTCTCAAAAAAAAAAAAAATTTTTTTTTTAAATTCATTTGTTTGTTTGCTTCTGGTTTTCCTAGAGTTGGCAAGTGCTTTGGTTTTTTCCTTTGGCTTCTTTTCAAAGTTGCGATCCATAACCCTTGCCAGTCTGTGTAACAGAAGTGTAATATTCCTCTGCCTCCTCCTTATGGTCAGACACATCAGATAATCTTTCCATTTTGCTCTTGGAGGATGTCCCTTAGAGAGCCCTGCTGTGCCCACTGCAGGCTGCCCGCTGTCACTCTGTCTTCTTTTGATCCCTTCCCTTTGTCAGTCCCAGCATCTGGATCCAGTCTATCTTCCTTCCACAGTGTGCTCCCTCATTCCGGCAGCATCTCCGGACAGGCTGGAGACTCAGGCTCTGGAGACTTTGCTTGTATGAAAACCTCTGGGTTCTACGTTTGTACTGGAGGGGACCTTTCTCTTAGACTTTGGAAAGTGTCTTCATTGGCTTCTAGCCTCCAGTGCTTTCCGGCATGCCGTTCTTGCTAATGGTTCTTAGTGTATGAAGACTGTACTATATAAGACAAACCTGTCTGTCTCTCATCCGGCTCAGGAGTTTGTATATGTTCTCCTATCCATTTTGATCTGAAACTTCATTCGTGGAAGAATCTTTCACGGAAAAATGTTTGTCTTTCATTTTCAGAGGTTTTGTTTGTTTGCTTGTTTGTTTGGTGTTTCTTCTCCTCTGTTTTCTGTTTTACTTCATTGGTTCCATTTTCCTTTCCTTCCTCTTTTGCCCAATATAAGGCTTCTTCAACGTCATCTTCCCGCTGACTGACATATTTTGTTTTTGACTCTAGCCGCCATTAGCTTAATTTCCAACTGTCTCTCCTTGGTCTCTAATTGCTCCATATTAAGCATCCTCCCTAATGGTTAGAGTCTCTCTTCCTCCCTCTGGAAATGATGGCTTATTTGTTTGCTTTTTAAATTCTCTTTTCTGTACCCTAAATTAACTATTTCCTCTTTTTTTTTTCTTTTGTTTTGTTGTACATTTTAGTCTTTTCTTTTGCACTGGAAACCTCTCTATGGATACCTGGATATAGGATATGGATATAGGGCCGCTCATATTTCAAACTGAGTCGCTTGCCGGTGTGAGAAGAACCTGGGTTTAATAGACCTCCACTCTAAAGATTTGAATGACAGGGACAACCAGCCACCTTTGCTTAGAGTCTCCCACACATCAGTGTCTCTTCTCTGAAGCTGGGTCCCCACCCCCACCCGCCCAGAAAATAATCGACTAAATTTCTAGTGCTGCCATTTTACGTAATTATCAAGGAGCTTGAAGTCTCACAGCAAAGGGAAGTCAGAGCCTGGGTGTTCAGAGTATGGGTTGTTACCAAATACACCTGCATTTACTATGGCTTCTCACTCTCCACTGGACTGTATGTCATAAGATCTGAGATCCTCAGGAACCAAACTCTGTGTCAGAGTCGGAGAAGGATCATTAGGAGACTGGGTTTGGGGGTGAATGGATGGTGGACTGGCGTCAGAAGTCTTGGCTTTGCTTTTCACTTCAACGTCAGTATCGTACCTTATCTTGGATGAGTCGAGCTGGCTCACCTAGCTACCTGAGCACTAGTTTCTTCATCTGTAAAATAAGTGGCTGGGTCGTTTGCCTAGGCTCCCTGCTAGAGAGCCTAGAACTGGTCCGCATGAGAGTTCTTCCTGGGGGCTCTTATGGAAAATCGAGAGTATGTAGTGAGGCTACGTCCAGAAAGATTTTCCTTGGAAATATTGCTGGCTCCTTAAATCGTGCTGTAGTTTAGCAATTCCTCTCACATAAACCTTGCTGTGGTCGTCAGGAGAGGCTGCAGAGCCTTCATTAGAGGCTCCCTGGCCTCTCTTTTCATGATCGCTACACACTTGGCCCCCAAGAGATCAGACAGTTTGAGTCTTACTGCAGAGAGTAGTCCAGATCTCTGCCTGCTCTCTGATCGCGTCTCAGAAGCCGAACACCCTGGTCAACCTGGGCACAATGAATCACTTAGCGGTATTACATCACTAGCTATAGGCAACAGCAAGGGGTTAGGGTAGGGGTATTTTGTTTGTTTTTGTTTTTAAGTGATGTTTGGGTCTGGAGAGATGGCTCAGTGGTTAAAAACACATACTAGTTCGGTTCTCAAAACCCAGATCCAGTGGCTCACAGCCCCTGTAACCTCAGCTCCAGGGGATCCAGTGCCCTCTTCTGGCCACTGTGGGTACTGCATGCACATACACACAAAAAAAAAACACACATAGACACATACATAATTTTTCTTAAATTTAAAATCATGAAATTTAGATTGAGAAATCTAGACTTAGCCATTCTTCATCTTGATTTTAAAGGCAAATTCTCACCACTGTAGTTCATTGTGGCCTCAAATCTGCACTTCTCCTGCCTCAGCCTTCCAAGCACTGAAATTACAGGCGAGCACCACAATGCCCCAGCTCTCCATACGAACCTCAGACTATAGCTACGACTATACCGTTATATATTAAGTCAAATGTTTGTGTAACGAAGAACAGCAAAAATTAGTTTGGAGCTTTGGAAAATCTGAATTTATGTTTCAGGGTTTTTTGGTTTTGGTTTGGTTCCGTCCCCCACCCCCCACCCCCCCGTCGTCGTCCCCCCACCATCCCCCGTCCCTTCCCCACTGTATGGGGTTTGGGTTTCAACTTCTGGAAGCTGGATTAGTGAAGCCTCTCTGTCCCTGTCAGAAACAAGAAGGCACCAGAGATGGGGTACCCCACAAACCCTACACTATTACCCAGCATAAAGGGCTATGGGCATACCCCACAAACCCTACACTGTTACCCAGCATAAAGGGCTACTATTATTACCACAAGACTATTGTAACCATTTGAACAGGGAAATCTGAATTCCATGTTGCTTTTCCTACCTGCTTTCTACCACCCAGGCAGTTCCACAAGGACAGTCGGCTTTTCCAGAAAGACACCTTAGTTGGGTTTTTGTTTTGTTTTGTTTTGTTTTGTTTTGTTTTTTCACGCCAAAACAAATGACTCCTGAGCCAATCTACCTTGGCCATCCAATATGTGCCGCCTCTTTTGTTCCCGAACAACCATACAGGCAACAAGCCTGTAAGCCCCTGTGACAGAGAAAATGTGGGGAGGAAATGGATTTCCATCTCAGATTTCTAAGGTGCTGTACCAAACAATAGCAGGGGAAAAATTAACCCGCTAAACACACCTGACACGAGCTGGCATCTAATATGCCGCCCACCTCGCCAGGCATTGTTACTTATAGACCTGCCGGTGAGGCCGGCTGCTGGGAAGAGCGACTCTGCCTTTGTCAGACATATATTTTAGAGAGTTTTTAAATAAACTTATATCGCTAGACCAAGCTGCACGTCTTTTAAACTTTGTTCTTCCATCCGTCTATACCAAGTGCCGTGAAGCAAAATGGATGTGCCTTCAGCTTCCCACAGTCCTGGAAAATGAACCAGTCCACTTAACAATAAATGGTGGTTGCTTCCAACACACATGACCGGTCTAGTGAAGAAGGAAAGAAAGTTGAGCTTAATGAAGTCCGGGGTCTGTGTCCCTGCGCACAGACAGGAAAGGACAAGTGTTTTATAACTGTTTATTGGAGTTAATGGTAATAAATTCCTCACGTGTCATGCACTAACTTTAATGTTTTCATTGCTTGGTGATTTAGGTTTCCCTTTTCACGTTGTAAATCACGCTGTCCCAGGGACCAGGGCAGGTCGAGTGCCTGCAGTAACGTTCATAACTTTCAGTGGGGAGGAAAGGAGGCTAGTTCCCGCTCCCACACGGCCTGACAGATGCCTCGCCTCATCCCAAGTCACTGCTTACTAAACAAGCAATAAAGACACGACAGGCAGACAGGCAGGCAGGCAGGCAGGCAGGCAGGCAGACAGAGACAGACAGACACACTCAACTACAGTGAAGCAGAACAGGGCAGGACTTTAGATCAGAGGTCCTCAACCTGTGGGTCTTGATCCCCCCAAAAGATCATCAGAGAATGCAGGTGTTTACAATTTAGAACAGTAGCCAAATTACAGTTATGAAGTAGCAACAGAAATAATCTTACAGTTGAGATCAGCACAAGAGGAGACATGTATCAAAGGGTCGCAACATTAGGAAGGCTGAGAAACACTGGTTTAGATCCTAGGGAGAGGACACAACTCTGTAGAAACTTTCCAAGTGTATTTGTTCTTGAAGTTTGGGGGGGTTCCCTTTTTTGTCGTCCCCCCCCCCCGAGTGCTCCCCGTTTGCTGATTGCAAGCCCTTAGCTAGCGAGCTGCGCCAAGAGACTTTGAGAGCTCACTTTTTTTCATCTTGCAATTACAGATTGGGTGATTTGGTTAGAAAGTTTAGGGTCTAGAACCATCACCCTGGTCTCATCCTGATTCCTTTTCTTGGCAAAGCTCAACATAACTTCAGACTGGCTTGAGCTTTGTCAGAAGAATTGAGAAAGATTTCAAGTCACCCATTTGTAAGTTTAATAAACGGGAAGATGTTTTTATGCCCTAAAGGTTCATCTTCGGAGCTGACTCTGAACCCAAGCCACTGGACCAAAAACCTCAAGGAGATGGCTGCCGTGAGGTCTAGCTGGGGAGCAACCCTGGTCCAGAGATGATACACTCCAGGTCAAAGCTCATTGCAAACAGCATTGCTTCCCCATCAAGCCTTCCCTGATGGGGCGTGAGAGCTCGCGTTAGATCATCCACCCTGAAATACCCCCTAGAGAATGGAGATAATTAGTTCCTGACTCTTCGTTATTTTCTGCTTTGTTTGCTTTAAAAAGTTTTCTCAATGCCTCCATCTGAAGATATCTGCGTGTCTTTTACTGGAGAGACATGGAGAAGGCGGAAATCACGCTCCTTCAATTCCTTCTTGAAGGGTTTTGTTTTGAGTAGGAGAGCTACTCGAGCAGCAGTGTCATGGTGACCACCATCTGCCCTGTGAGTGCTGGGGTTTACCTCGGATGCTTGTGCACAGGATGGACCTGAGGGAGTTCAAAGAAAAGAAAGAAGAAAAACGAAAAGCCACTTCACAGGGAAGGAAGTAAAAGAACAAGATCAGGGCATATTACGAAAGGCCGGGGCCTCGGCCACTCAAAACGTCCAGCCCCGAAGTAGCTATCACATCGATTTTCTCAAGACTGATCATTCACTCATCTGTCAGCTTTTCGGCATTTGGCCTTGTCCTCGCTGAATTTTAGCTTCCTCTGAATACCACTCCATGGTACTTTCATGAAGACAGGTCAGGTTCAGGGTGAAGAGCTCTGTTACCCAAGACAGGCTCTGAGAGAGAACTCATAAGTTCTCTTAAGACTTCCTGAGACTGGAGAGAAGATTCAGTTGTCAAGAGTGTGTAGTACTTTCCTAGGCAAATGGATGGACCTGGAGGGCATCATCCTGAGTGGGGTAACCCAATCACAAAGGAACTCGAACAATATGTACTCACTGATAAGTGGATATTAGCCCAGAAACTTAGGATACACAAGATATAAGATACAATTTGCTAAACGCATGAAACTCAAGAAGAACGAAGACCAAAGTATGGACACTTTGCCCCTTCCTAGAAATGGGAACAAAATACCCATGGAAGGAGTTACAGAGACAAAATTTGGAGCTGTGACGAAAGGATGGACCATCTAGTGATTGCCATATCCAGAGATCCATCCCATAATCAGCTTCCAAACGCTGACACCATTGCATATACTAGCAAGATTTTGCTGAAAGGACCCAGATATAGCTGTCTCTTGTGAGACTATGCCGGGGCCTAACAAACACAGAAGTGGATGCTCACAGTCAGCTAATGGATGGGTCACACAGCCCCCAATGGAGGAGCTAGAGAAAGTACCCAAGGAGCTAAAGGGAACTGCAATCCTATAGGTGGAACAACAATATGAACTAACCAGTACCCCGGAGCTCTTGTCTCTAGCTGCATATGTATCAAAAGATGGCCTTGTCAACCATCACTGGAAAGAGAGGCCCTTTGGACTTGCAAACTTTATATGCCCCAGTACAGGGGAACGCCAGGGCCAAAAAGGGGGAGTGGGTGGGTAGGGAATTGGGGGGGTGGGTATGGGGGACTTTTGGGATAGCATTGGAAATGTAAACAAGGAAAATACCTAATTAAAAAAAGTGCATAGTACTGAATTTATGGGGGGTCCAAATTTGATTCCCAGCACCCAAGTCAGGTCCTCATGGATGCCTGTTAACACCAGCTCCAAGTTCAGATGCCTCTGCCCACCATGGATGCCAGCCTACACTCACACACACACACCCACATGCACACACCAACACATAACTTAAAATTAAATCTTTTTTATAAACCAAATATACTTATATCAGTCAAGTGCTTTGATTCCAACACTTGGGAGGCAGAGGCAGGCTGATCTCTGAGTTGGAGGCCAGCCTGGTCTGCAGAGTGAATTCCAGGACAGCCAGGGCTACACAAACAACATTTCAAAAAACAGCATTACGTTTCTCCTCTTGAAGCTCTTGGAATTTCTGTGTATTTTTCCCCCAGACCCCTCTGCCTGTCCTTCATTCTCAGTACGGTGCTCTTTGTCACTTCTGTCCCTTACTTCTTCTCTGCCCCTTTGGAAGTGTTCCATTTCCTTTTTTTTTTTTTAACTTTCCTGTTTCACATTACCAACCCTAAATTAAAGTAGTAAATATACAGCAGAACAAAAATTACTACTTGTAGCTTGAAGATGATTTATCTACCAAATATTCACCCCCATATTGCCTTCTTAGACCCGAGAGTCCCTTTGGACAAGAAGGGGTTTTCGGTTCAGTTTAGTGGACATGTATCCCACTGTGTGTATAGCGGACCCCTGGGGATATGGAGAGAAGCCAGTGTGTAAATAATGGCGGCTTATACTGCCCTCTGTCAGAGGGACCACATTTCCCACTGGCAGCTTTTCTTCAGGCTTCAAGAAATTAAGTAGCCACCGTTTCCTGTGTGTGCTCTAGAGAAGCATCCTTCCTGTGTGTGCTCTAGAGAAGCATCCTTCCTGTGTGTGCTCTAGAGAAGCATCCTTCCTGTGTGTGCTCTAGAGAAGCATCCTTCGTAATCTTACAGCTAATTAGGGTCCACCGTGAGTCTCCAATACTTAAATGGCCAAGTTCCTCCTCTGACAGCCTTCCCTTCCTCACCTAGAGAGTTGCCAGGTAACCCCTGACATGCCCTCCCTTAGCATTGGATTCTTTGTTACACCTCTCCCCTCCCCATGTTTCTCTAGGCACTAACCCTTCAGCCACATCCTTTCCAGCACGGGGTCAGCTCTCTCCCTTCGAGTGAGAGATCTGTGTCCACCCTCCTCCCTGGTGTCTGCTGTCTTGGCCGACAGCTATATTCTTCTTCCCAGGAATAGTACCTTTTATGTATCCAGTTCAAGGCTTACGACAGACTTCGGGGGTAACTCAGGTCTCATATAAAACTAAGCAAAAATGTAATCACAGAGAATGTTCCAGTAAAGTTCATAGTCCCTGGAAGCCCAGACTATCATATAAAACCTTATTACAGAAAAATGATATTAGAGCCAGAATAGACGTATGACTTTACATTGGAGGAAATGGAGAAAGGTGTTCGGGTTCACGTCTGAGTCGAATCTTTAGAAAATGGAAGCAGAGAAAGAAAATGCCCAAGTAGTGTGATCAAAGGCTCGGTGGTGTAAGGCGCCTGGCACACTCCTGAAGGTGGGGATTGTTATTCATCACGCCCAAAGTGCTGGGAGGAGAGGGGGTCAGGGAGATGAAACTGGTGGGCTGTGTACAACCAAGTGTCGTTTGGGGTCTGTGCGCAGAGATGCTTGCATTCTGTAGGCAATGGCGAATCCTGGCAGGCGTAAGCCAGTGATATGAATGAGATCCAGGTTTTAGAGAGATGACTTCTGGCCATGATGTGTTAAACAGTTGGAGGTGGGCCGGTGAAGTGGTGAGTTCAGAACCAAATAAGCAGCCCGCGCCTGCAATCCCAGCACTTGACTGGAAGCAGGAGGATCTCAAACTCCAGGGCAACCTGAGGAAGTAATGGTAGGCCTGGGTGAAGCACTTTTCTTTGTGTTTCCTTTTCTGCATCTGTGGGGTTCTGCCTTTGTGTCTGGTTGGTTGTTGTCATTGTGGTGGTGGTGTGGTTGACGATGTTGGTATTGGGGGGATTTTACAGGTTTCGTGCTGGGACTTGAACCCAAGGTTATCGTGCCTGTTAAGCACACGCTCGACCACAGAAGTGAATCCCAGCACTCCATGTCCTCGCGGTCCAGTTGTGTAGTGTAGAAACGGATTTGGAAGTGAAATTGTGTCATCTCCTAACTAAAGATATGTTTTCAAGCTGAGCGTTGCGGTGCACACCTTTAGTCCTGGCTCTCAGGAGGCAGAGGCAGGCAGAACTTCGCGAATTTGAGGCCAGCCTGATCTGCAGAGTGAGTTCCTGTACAGCCAGGGCTACACAGAGAAACCCTGTCTCAAAAATAAATATATAGGTGAATGGAAGGATAGATATGCTCTCTAGTGATGTGTGTGTATGATGGTGCCTAGCCTCAGGATGAGGTGAAAATGTACTACACGATTTGTGAAAAGACAACGAGGCATTTCTAACTCTCCTCCTTCTTAGAACAGCAAGGCATCTGGAGGCCTGCAGTATGGACTCCTACATTACACTGTTGTCCCTTATCCAGGGTTTGATTACTAAAGAGGCTTCATGAGAGTCCATAGCTAACAAGTCACTTTCCTTACAACTAGGACACCATCAGAAGAACTTAGAGGGATAATGTCGCATCCACCCCAACCAGCAGGAAAGACACAACACCAGGCGCAGGTCGTAAGACCTGGCAGCCATCCGGGGCGCCATCTTGGAGCGGCGGCCGCACCCGCTCCTCACAGGATAAAGCCTACTTGGGCTCACAGTCTCCCCCATCATAGTGGGGAAGGCACAGCAGAGCTCATGGCAGTGGGGATGCTCAACCCGGTAGAGGAAGAAGCAGAAAACCAAGTCAACAGAGTTGGGCTACCACTCCCAAAGGCCCTCCCTAGAGGCCTAAATCTGCCAGCCAGACCCCCTTTTCTAAAGGCTCCACAATCTCCCCGCCTAACAGCGCCACCATCTGGAAGTCAAATAAGTATACAAACCCACAAGCCCATTTCAAAGTCCTAGCACCAAATAAGGATGGATTTCTAAGTCAAAAATGAAGCTGCATTACAGACACCAGCGCAGTCGTGGTCTAGATGGTGTGGACCCTAGGCCATAAGGCATGTCTACTGACATCCATATGTTCAACTCATTTCCAAGGAACAACTGCAGTTCTGAGGGAATCCAATTATTGTTTCCAAGGAAATAAAGAGCTTTGGAGGTCTTTGACTGCATCAATTATGAAAGTACAGATTTGTTTAGTGACTACAGACTGCGGCATAACTAAGATAACTCATGGCTTCCTTTAATTGACTCTCCTCCTTAAAAAAAAGCGTATCAGAATGCAAATGAGTCACACCGTTCTAGAGAAACTTTAAATCTGTTCTTATTCTACAATAATTCAAAACCCATGCCCTTCAACTAATCAGAACGTGTCAGGGTACCTGGAATAACAGGCAAGGGTTGCATCAAGTTACCCATTCTTTAAACTAAGCCACCTGTGGGCTGGAGAGGTGGCACAGTGGTTAAGAACATTGACTGCTCTTCCTGAGTTCAATCCCCACCAAACCACATGGTGGCTCACAACCATCTGTAATGGGATCGGATGCCCTCTTCTGGTGTGTCCAAAGAGAGCAACAGTGTACTTACATATACATAAAAATCTTTAGGAAAAAAAAAAGATGACCCACTTGCACCTGCTGGACGAAGCTGGGTGCTACCATTTACTTAGCTGTCAGCCTTGGTTTATCGAGGTTACCACAGCTGGAAGCAGAAGGCCTTTGTCCTAAGGTGTGAGAGAAGAGCGTCCCCAGAGGCCACAGATCTCTTCTGTGTTTCTCCTTAAGAAAGTTCTCCATTGTTCTCACAGAAGTTTCACCACTGTGTCTGAATCCAATGCCTTGCCTGGCTTTCTCCACAGTGGAGATGAACTTGAACGATGTAGTGGTTTGAATAGGAATGGCCCCCACAGACTCGCATGTTTGACTGCTTCTTCCCCCATAGGGAGTAGCACTATTAGGAGGTGTGGTCTTGTTAGAGGAAGTGCGTCACTGTGGAGGCGGGACTTTGCGGTCCTATACGCTCAAACTGGGCCTACCCCGACAGTCTTCATTCTTTTGTCTCCGGATCAAGATGTAAAAGTCTCAGTCCCTTCTCCAGCTCCACGTCTGCTTGTGTGACACCGTGCTTCTCCGCCATGATGATAATGGACTAAACCTCTGAACTATAAGCCAGTCCCAGTGAAATGTTTTCCTTTATAAAGAGTTGCCGTGGTCATGGTGTCTTTTCTCAGCAAGAAAACCCTAAGACAGCTGTCCTGTGTTCACCGCCTGCCTTTTGTCAACACTGGGCCTTTTCTCCACAAACACATCCATTGCATTTAAAGCTATCTGTGGAGTGGTTTCTCTGTCTTTGTGTCTCGTGTGTCTATCTAAACCCTTTGATGAGCAAAGCACCATGGCAGAAAAGCATGCTGGACTGGGTGAGAATCCAAGTGGCTAGCCATGGGACCACAGGAGGTAAAACATTACGTGAGTGTAGCACAGAGCAACAGAAGGTCACGGAAAGTCAGCTCTCAGCACCAGAAGATGCACGGTCCTTGCCTGTACCACAGACAGACTACTGTTGGCTGGTTCCCAAAACTTGGCAATAAGGGGAGAAAGTTAACCCAGAAAAACGAGAGACCAAGGATAAGCACAACTGGTCTTGCTAAAGAAGGTCACAGGGGCTGGAGAGATGGCTCAGTGGAACACGGGCTGTTCGTCCAGAGGACTTGTATGTAATTCCCAACAGCTCACAATTGCCTGTAACTCCATCTCCAGGAGGTCTAGTACCCTCTCCTGGCCACTGTGTGTGTGTGCAAGTGTGTATGTGTATATGTGTGTACATTTACATACACACACACATATATATGCATAAATTTTAGTTTAATATTCTTAAGAAAGTATATGTTTTTTGCACAGCTCAGCAGACAGACAGACGCCTTCAGTTAGGGAGTTGGAATGAAGATGGAACCTGACCATTTCCAGTCTTCAAATACCAGATTTTCTCCAGCCTCAGCCAGCCAGATTCCCCAGAAGCTGGCTGTGCACCCTCTTACCTGAAAGCCCCCACCGCCACCCCTGTAGCTCTCGGTCTTTAGGGTTGAGTGGATTTGGTTTCTTTTCAAGGCAATTGAACTTAAATTAAAAGGAAGAAGATCGATGAGAAAAGTCAAGTTGGGGGAAAGCAAAAAACATTATTCCAAAAACTCTTGGTCTTTTCAGGTTGAGTTAGCAAGAGACCAAACCTGCTGCATGTGGTAGGAGTTAGCAAGCACCTGGTTTGTTCTACAAGGGCTGCGCCGTTTTCGTAGGGGAATCAGGTGGCCTCCTACGCCATTAGCCCTGTGCTGTGTGTTACCAGCTGATTTCTCCAATTCTCTTTTCTCAGTGGGCTAGAACACAGCTGGTTAAATAGGCCGTGACGCACATAAGCTCCCGTGTCTGCTTTATTGACTGCTTTATGGAAATGTATCACACTCCAAAGGGTCCTCATTGTTGTTGCCATGAGGAGCTGACAGAGGAGCCGGCTTTAGCGCTGAGAGATGGAGTCCTGCCCTGTCATTTCCCGCCCCCCTATGGCAGAGTTGGTTTCTGGGTGGGATGCGGGGGCGGGGGGGGGGGGTTGAAAGGATCGGGAGGAAGAGAGAAGGATGTCTGAGAATTTCTTTTATCTTCATTTGCCATGGAAGTTGGGCGGCCATCACTTCTGAGTAAAACACTTCTCTGTTGATCTCATCTTTATGGCCAAACATCCTTTAGCTAAGTGAATCTTTTCCTTATGTGGGTTACTCAGAGAGATTTAGTTAAGTGTAGTTGTGGAGAGGGATTATGACATTAATGCAATTCTGGTTTGTGCTGATAGAATGTGATATATGCTCAGGTTGATACAAGAGGACCATTTGTTGCCAATAAATGAAACAGTTTCTAGGGTTTTGTTGTTTTGTTTTGTTTTGTTTTTTTCTTTTCCTCAAGATGGTGGTAATTTCTATTCAGGTAATAGAAAAAAAATGTGTCTCTTTTTACAATTTTATACTTATCTATGTTTCGCCTTTTAAATATTGTGTTTGTGGCTGCTTCCTATTCTCCCGGCATCTTGGAATACATACTCTCTATAAGGCACGGAGTCGTTGGTTGGACAGTGGGGGTGGACTCCGTTGTAAAAGTCTCCTGCCTCACCTCCCACAACAAGCCTAGCCATAAGCCTTCTCCAGTCTCCAGTTCTTGATCAAGGCCCTGAAGGTCACCAAAAGAGGAGACAGTCAAAGGGACAGAACACCTTCCCACTTTGGTTGTGCACAGTCAGCTGATGGGTCAGGGAGCTAATGAGGCTCCCGCTGTATGCGGAGAACAACTAAGGCCGAACTCACAGCAGTACCTGTCTAGTCAATCAAATAGACACTGATTGTGCTTGATTATCTAGGTTTTTTTTCCATAAGCATTTTTAATTTCTTCTATTATCCCATTTCTCCCCCCCCCCCCCACGGTGCATCAAAGAAATTACGTGAGCTATTTCTCAAATACAAAAAACCCTCAAATGTATAAGAAAGCAACATAACGCGTCTGCTTACATAAAAAGCATAGCGTATAAAAACCATTCTCCCCCCCACTCCACACACCCCCCCCCCCCCCGCCAGATTGCTCTTCGGGATCTTGTTGGGGTAGAACCAAGTGGGAAATGCAGTGCCCAGATTTCAGCAAGCTGAGTTTGACTCTGGGGGAGAGGAGATGGGAAGGGCACTGTCCCCGCAGGCCTGGAATTAGAGACTCGGGAGTGGAGGCGGCTCTGTGCCTTCCGCCTTTGTTTTCTTGGTGGTGGTGGTCTTGGGTTTCACTTGGTGGGGAGAGAAAAGCCTCATGCTGATAATGTACTGAAAGTAAATGAAATTAAATAAGCGAAGCGTGCTCATCACTACTTCCTCCCCCCTGGGTAATTCAATTCAAGCTCTGTCTGCGATGGCAACTCACAGGGGCTGTCTCTGTCACCCCGCTGGGGCCCGGAGTCTTAGCATCTAAATAAAAGTTTCACTCAAGCATTTTTTATGCTCCTGCCGGCAGGATCAGTGAGCTGGTGTGGGCACATTAATGTAATATTCATACGCACAGATTCTCCCCGCACACAAGGCGATGTCTTTCCATTTTCATAATTATAAATGTTCCACAAAATGGCATTTAGATTTGCATTTAAAAATAAAAAATAAAAAAAGAGGAGGTTTGAATTCCAATAAGACTCTTAACATGTCTTTTGTGATTCAGACTTTTAACAAGAAACTCTCTACATTTAGCAAGACCTTTAAAAAGAAGACACTTGTGGCGAGACATAGCTTGAGGAATCCCATCTCTCTTGGCCCCTGTGTCTTTCATTTGAATCTGAGACCTCCAAGAGGAATTTTTTGAACAGTGCTTCAGAGAAGAACCTCCTTGCAAGCACTTTCCCTGTTGTTGGTCCTCACCTCACATGACCTCCCACCTGAAGAAAGATCACATGACCTCCCCCCTGCAGAAGGATCACATGGCCTCCCAACTGCAGGACGATCACGTGACCTCCTGCCTGCGGGGAATCCCCGCCAGTTCTTGGAGGGTTGTTTTCAGTGGGGTTAGAATGTCAGACTGCTGGGAGTAAAAACAGAAAAACCCTTGGGGGGGGGGGGGAAACTTTCATTTGCTGTGGTTCATGTCAGACATGTACCCCAAGACCCATCTGAAAGGATTTATGCCAAACACAAAGTTTACTCGCCATAAAAATCCACAAATAAAAAAAAAAAAAAAAAAACAAAAGCAAAAAAAAAAAAAAAACAAAACAAAACAAAAAAAAAAAAACGGCAGCTGGGTGTGGCCAGCCTAGGCTACCCTCCAAGTTCCAGACCAGCCAGGGCAGCATAGTGAGATCTGTCTCAAAAACAAATAAGGAGGAGCAGAGAGGGAGAGACTAAGGGGCCCAGGGAGGATAGAAGGAAAAGAAAAGTCTATGCACAAGGAAGTTAGCAAGAAGACAATTGGATAAAAACAAATAAACAAACAAAAAGCAATTTCGTAAAGCTAAAAGAAGACCCCTGTTTTAAGGGTGTGTCTGTTCATGAGCGTGTGCCTGTGGGTATGCGCATGTGCACAAGTGAGTGCAATTGCCTGTGCAGGCCAGGGACATCAGATACCCCTAGATCTGAAGTTACAAGCAGTTGAAAGCTACTGAACATGGGTTCTGGGAAGCAAACTCTAGTCCTGTGCAAGAACAGCACATGCCATCTCTCTGACCTCGCAGGGGTGTGTGTGTGTGTGTGTGTGTGTGTGTGTGTGTGTGTGTGTGTATGCATGTTAAGGTTTTGGTTTGTTTTTTTTTTCACTCATATAATTTTTATTTCTCATGCATTGGTGTTTTGTCTTCGTGTATATATGTATAAGGGTATCAGATCACTTTAGGATTGGATCTGCCATGCAGGTGGGAATTTAACCCCGGGTCCTCTGGAAGAGCAGCCAGTGCTCTAACCACTGAACCATCTCTCCAGCCCCGAGATTTTTATTTTTATGTGTCTGCATGCGTGTATGTATGTGCAGCTCATAAGGTCCTGGTGTCTTCAACGTTTAGTTGAGGGCCTCAGACCCTTTGGGACAAAAGTTGCAGCCTTTGAGACACTATGAGTGTGCTGGAAACCAAAGCAAAAACAGGGGGAACCCTTAAACACACAGCATCTGCTCCAGCCCTGTGATCTGTTTTTAAAACTAGGCCCGAAACAGCTTAGAAGAAAAATGGCGATCTTAATTGTGAGTTGGTTTGTGTGTGCATGCATTTTTGAAATGCTGAGACTTGAACTCGGGGACTCACACAGGCTAGGCAAGGCGAGCACAGGTCCACTGAGCATCAATTTTAGCTCAAAATATTTTATTTTTTTAAACAAAGAAGCTAATAAAAGCACTGAGCAAAGGCAGGCTTCCCAGCCACTGCTGAGGAGATGCCGGCAACTGTGTGGTACAAAAGTCACTGACTGGCAGAAAAGACTCTTTCACCCTTACGTTTGAAGACACACATGGCTGCCCGCTTGATTCATTTGTGGTTGTGCCTTATTTTGTTATGCGTGTTTGGTTTGATTGTTGGGGTTTTTTGTTGTTGTTTTTTTGGCGATATGTTTTAATTATGTGTGTTGGAGGGAGGCGGAGGGATGTGGACATGAGTACCTAGAGAGGCCAGAAAATGGTGTCATCCTTTGGAGCTGGAATTACAGTGACTTTGAGCTGCCTGGTGTAGGTGCTGGGTGTGTGTGTGGGGGGGGGGGTTGTTTGTTTGTTTGTTTGTGTTTCTTTGGGGGAGTTTGGGGGGTTGTTTGTTTTTATTTGTTGTTGGGTTTCTGTTGGTTGGTTGCTTGGCTGCAGTTGTTGTTTGGAGTTTGAGGCTTTGGATTTGTTTTGTTTTGTTTTGAAACAGATCACACTATGTAACCCTGGCTGGCCTCGAACTTGCTAGGTAGAACATGATAGCCTTGAACTCACAGAATTCACCTGCTAATGCCTCCTAAGTGCTAAGATTAAAGTTGTGCTCACCTGGCTTGCTATATATATATATAACTTTTTTTTAAAGTAATTTTTGTCTGTTTGGTGGGTTTTTTTAATACAAGGGTTTTTTGTTTTTGTTTTTTTTAAGACAACGTTTCTCTGTGTAGCCCTGGCTGTCCTAGAGCTAACTCTGTGGACCAGGCTGGCCTCAAACTCAGAGATCTGGCTGCCTCTGCCTCTAGAGTGCTTGGATTAAAGGCTTGCACCTACACTGTCTGGAGAAGTAACATTTTTTGAGATTATAACACAATGATGCTATTTCTCCATTCTCATTCCTGCCTCCAAACCCTCCCATGTACTCATGCTTGCTCTCCCTCACATTCGTGGCCTCTTTCTTCACTAATTGTGATTACATGCACATATGTATATTACATTTGTAATCTTAAATGTAACCTGCTCGGTCCCTATAACATTATTTGTATGTATGTTTTCAGGACTGATGGTTGGCACTGGACAACCAATTGATGTTCTCTTCCCTAGGGAAGGCCACTCTTTCCACTCCCGGCTTTCCTCAGATTCCTAAAGTTCTTTGGGTAGGGTGGAGGCCTTGTGGACCTTCCCCTGTCTGGATTGGCATGTCTGTTAGTGTCACTGTATATAGCTCACATTTGGGCAGGCGTTGGTGAGACTTTATGAGTGTAGCATCCGACATTTCTAGGAGACAGAATCTCACAGTGAAGTCCCTAATCCTCTGGCTCTTACAAACTTTCCATCCCTTCTTCTCAACATTCCCAAAACGTTAAGTACAGAAGTATTTTTGTAGATGTAGCCAATGGGGGCTGGGCTCCACAACTCTAAATTTTGACTGGCTGTGTGTTGTGTTAAATGTTTAATCTCAGTCAGGGGTTTCTACCCCACATTTAATCATTCTGTTCCCAGATAGAAGACACACAACTTTTATATTTATAAACCTTTAATGTAATAGAGCTGGGCAGGTATCTACCCTCTAAGCTATTGTGTCTACTTCCCTGTCAATAACCCCAACTCATAACTTACCATGTTCCATCTGGGCCGCTCATCACTCCAACTGTCCAGCCCTCATGGCCACGTTTTCATGACAGGCCTAACCCATGGCATCTTCTCCTCTCTCTTTCCCTTGTGCTCTCTTCTCAGACTCAAAGCCCAGGAACTGAAACCTCACCTACCTCTCTTCTGCCCAGCTATAGACTGTCTGAATCTTTATTCAAACAACCATTTTAAATGAAGGAACAAGGTCACATAGCATTACTTTGTGTATGGTCACACTGTCTGGTTGCCGGAGCATTGGGGGGGGGGGTGGGAGGGCTAGTATTTAGCATTGCAATACATAGCAACAGACCAAACCTCAACAACTGTGCTTTTCTGTAGTGAAGAGCAAAAAGAAGTTTCCTGGATAAGGAGTGAAGGCTACACTTATCTGTGGTATAAGGACAAATATTTATAGATGTCATTAGGGATTATGTTGATTTAGTAAGTTAGAGGTTGTAAATTCTCCTCCAATAAGCATGGCTTTGCTGGTACTGAGTAGTTAGCTCTAGTACCAGGAGCGACTCTCCTCTTGTTGAACAGATTTTAAGTCCAATTTGAAAACTTTTGGCTACTGCCAAGGTACATGGGCCAGTATTGCACCTGTAAGCTTATTGGGCCACCCTGGTCCTCAGTGTGGTTCGTAGGTGTCACAGCTGGTTAGGGCTGTCGGTTGACTAACTCCTTTGGAAATTCACATGGTGTCGTCATAACTTTTTAAGAAATAGCATTTTTTATTTATTCTCTGAAAACTGTATAGATGTAGACAATGTGTTTTGAGTTGTTTGCTTTATAAACTTTGAAGTAAAACAATTGGGTTGGAGAACTAAAATATCAATGATAAGCTTCTGCTAGCCCTCTCTCTTCCATCTGTCCTAAGTCAGAAAGGTAAAGTTGAGGTCAGTGAGCGAGCTCTTCTGTCAAAGGCACTTGTAGAGTCTGACAACCTAAGTTCAATCCCCAGGACCCCGTATGGTAGGAGGTGAGAACCGGCTAAACACACACACACATGCACATATGCATGCACACAGATACACACATACACATATGCATGCACACACGTACACATATGCATACTGCACACACATAGATGTGCTTACACACCCACACACACATGCACGCGTATACACACGCGTGATAAATAAATGTCACTTTAAAAACGTTTCAAGAAATGTGAAGTTGAGCTGGGGTTTTAGCTTAGTGGTTGGGTATGTGGCAGAGAAAAAAGAAGAAGGCAGGAGACAGGAGAGGAGGGAGAAAAGAGGGAAACGTTGAGTTATGGTGTCCTGGAGTTTCTAGGGAAGCTCACCACAGTGGTCCATGCTTATAACCTCGACGTTCAGGATGTGGAGACAGGAGGATTACATGACCCAGGACAGCTGAAGCTGTTGTTCTTTGTTTTATTATTGAGAAGTAGCTTCTCTCCTTAATCTTTCACCCCTCCTTTCTGTGAAGCAAGCGTATAAGCCCCAGGCAGGAAGATGAATTAGGAGTTTGGCATCTCAATAAATTTGTACCTAAGGAAACTATTAAAAGCCAAGAATGTCACTGTCCAGCAGTTAAAGGTTGATGTCAGCCCCAAGGTCTCCTTTTTTTTTTTTCTAAAGCTTCTATGATTCTTAGACACATGAACATGGCCCATACTTTTAAAAACCCAAGATCTAGTGGCTATTGCCAAATTTGCCTTGCGTAACCCATCTTCGTAAGCTTCACAAAATTTACATTCCCCAAAGTAGCTGTCCAAATGAAACAGGGGACTCAGCAGGTAACATGCTTTCTGCATGCCTGTGAGGACGAGAGTTTGAATCCCTAGCACCCACATGAAAGCCGGACAAGGTAACACTAGTCTAGAATCCCAGCTCTGGGGATGTGGACACAGATTCCCCAGAGTTCACCAGCATGGCCTAGAGCTGAGCTCCAGGTTTAATAAGAGACTCTGCCTCAAAAAAAATGGGGTGCAGAGCAAACAACAGAGGAAGACACCCAATGTCAAACTCTGCCCTACACACACACACTCCCACCCAAAGACACACATGCACACAAGCACAAATACACACCAAAAATAACAGCAGCAACAAAGCCCACAGGTGGGTGGGTGTTTATTGTCCCTTCTGAAATGACTCCGTGCACCGTGGCGTGTATCACTCACTGAAGCTTATCCTTCCTGCTCTTCATTTGACTTTTGATTATCTCGGTGTGGATTACTCAATTTACAGCTTATATCCACCACAAATTCCTAATCCCCCAGGGTCCTTTTTGGCCAATCAGCACATATTTAGGCTGTGTCCTCTTGCCGCAAGTTAATGTATGTTTAGTCATTTTAAGCAATATTAGCATCAGATATAATTAGGGAGAAAATTAACTTTTTCCCCTAATCATATAGAAATTGTTGTATTTTGTGCTACATTTAAACAATTACCCTTCTCTACTCCATCATTAATGTGAATAATCTCAAGTAGCTTAAATGGAAATTCTATCATGTTTAAACAAAGCATTTCACCGTTGTTCCTTTTAGGAATAGAAGACATCTTAAGAGGGGCTCAAGAGCTGGATAGCGTCATCAAGCAAGGGTACCTGGAGAAGAAAAGCAAAGGTATCAATCAGACCCACGAAGGGCAGAGCATTTCAGGAGAAGAGGAGGGAGGGAGGAAGGAGAGAGGGAGGGAGAGAGAGAGAGAAGACAGGAGAAGATGTTGCTAAAGTATAGGATGTCTTCCTGGGGCCCAGTACTCTGCTAGACCCATATAATGCAAAAGCCAGGATAGGAAGGAAGTGTGGTGTGAGTGTGAGGCAAATAAAGAGAGAAAGCTCATATCTTCAGCAAACTGTGGGCTTCATTGGAATTGGTTCTGGCCAGTTTGGGTGGCAGACACCTTTAATCCTAGCACTCTGGAGGCACAGACAGGTGGATCTGTATGAGATGGATGGATGGACGGATGGATGGATGGGTGGATGGATGGATAATATCCTTGTCCTCATTTCTCAGTGTGCTCCTATAGAGTTGATACACCTTTGATTCCAGCACTTGGGAGGCAAAGACAAGTAGATCTATTGGTTCAAAGCCAGCCTGGGAGTACAGAGTGAGTTCTAGGACAGCCAGGGCTACATAAAGAAACCCTGTCTCAAAAAAAAAAAAAAAGAAAGAAAGAAAGAAAGAAAAGAAAAGAAAAAAGTGACAGTGTTTTTGTCAAGATTTAGTCTTTCCACATGTGAAGCAGTCTGCTTGCAAATTTCAGAGATACCCAGCTCTTGACCCTTTCAGCCATCCCATTACAATAGGTACTACAGAAGCAAGAATCCCTGTTTTAATGCTGAACAAGAAAATCTCTTTACCACAGACACTCAAAAAGAAGAAAAAGAAAGCCCTTCTCCTGGCCCTGGTCTGGAGGACCTGGAGTGTCATTTCTGTTCAGAGAAAGCAACACATAAAGAAATGATGCTAGTGGGTATAGTACTACATGCCTATAACCCCAACATTTAGAGAGGCTCACACAAGATGCCAGCCATGCCTATAACCCCAACACTAAAGAGGCTCAGACAAGATGCCAGCAATGCCTATAACCCCAACACTTAGAGAGGCTCAGACAAGATGGCAGCCATGAGTTTCAGGCTAGCCTGGATTACCCAGTGAGACTCTATGTCTCCAAAATGAAACAAACAAAGATATCATAGGAAGTTTGAAAAATGCAGGGTGAGGTTTGATCCTAAAGGATAGAAAGCGAGCTAGATAAAAAAAGACAGCCAAGGAAGCCCAGAGAAGCAGCCTTACTAAGAGCCTGGGCCTATGATGGAGTTCGTCCTCCCCACTCAGTCAATATGGGATAACCTGTAGGAGTGAAAAGGAGGGTTTTACAGTCCATTAACCTGGGAAATAAAACAATAACCCACTCGACTGTGTTGTTGGATTTTACAGACTCTTGGGCGATTCTAGTTACCTGAATTTATGTCTCTTCTCACTCCTCTGTGTAGATCATAGCTTCTTTGGGTCGGAGTGGCAGAAGCGCTGGTGTGTTATCAGCAGAGGGCTCTTCCTCTACTATGCTAATGAGAAAAGTAAGTGTGCTCCATTTACACAGCGGCATCTCACTCCTGGATACAAGCACTTCGTAAATTCTCAAGCATTTAGATCTCTAGATAACAGTCCTTAACTAACACCCATCGCGAGACAGGCTTAGGAAAGAAATAGGCTTGGGTAACAAATACCTTGCCCACTGCCAATAGCACAGGCCAATTTAGCAATTTTTTTTCCTCCTTAAACACTAAGTGTGGTCAACATATCAAAGGATTATAGTCAACGGTGACTCATTCCACATTATCAGAATGGTTTAGCATTCATTGAAAAAAATAAATATATGCAAGGAAGGCTTGGAAAATGGCTCAGAGGACAAAGTGCTTGCTGCATTTAAGCATGAGGACTTGAGTTCAAACTTCCAGAGCCCATGTAAAGCTAAAGTGATAACATAGCTCTGTAACCTTTACAGTGAGGAGCTGGAGAGATGGCTCAGCGGTTAAGAGCACTGACTGCTCTTCCAGAGGTCCTGAGTTCAATTCCCAGCAACCACATGGTGGCTCACAACCATCTGTAATGGGATCTGATGCCCTCTTCTGGTGTGTCTGAAGACAGCAGCATAAATATAAATATACTTACATACATAAAAATAAGTAAATAAATCTTTCGGGGGGATGGGGAGGAAGGAAAAGAAATCCCAGTGAGATGAGAGGCAAGAACAGGAGAATCCCCCAGAACTCTTAGCCTGACATACACAGCAGCAAGTGAGAAACCACGCCTTGGGCAGAGGGAAGACAAGAACGAACATCAAAGGCTGTGCTCTGATCTCCATGTGTGCACTGTGGCATGCATAACCTGTGGGACCACCCTGCACTCACCTGTGGGACCACCCACATGCATACATGCACAAGTGAGAGCACATATACTCACAAAGATATTAAAAACAAAACACACAACTGCAACAGCAAGAAGGGAAAAAAAAGCATTAAGATGCCAGGCATGGTAGCACACTCCTGCAATCCCAACACTTAGAGAGCTGAGGCAGGAGAATCACAAGTTCAAGGCTCGCCTGAGCTACATAGGAAGACTCTTTCTTCAAAGCCAAACACTCAGTGGTAGAGCACTTGCCTGGTGTACACCAAGCGCTGAATCCAATTCCTAACAACACACACAGAATAATACAGTAATATGATAATAATAATTCTGAGAAAGATTTAAGTAGTGTCAACAATGGCCCAGAAATAGAACCTTAGGGTTCAAACTCTCTTTAAGAGCACATTCAGGACTATTGGGAAATAGTGGTCCAGTAGACATCCCTAGAGCCATGGAATGAATGTTGAACTCTAAATGGTGGTTGTACCCAAGAGACACTCTTCAGCCAGATGACAGCAGCAGCAGCAGCCAAGTGTTGACTAAGAGGCAGTTTCTTAACGAGCCATCACCACGTGCTATGCCTAGAAGACCTCTCATTCATGCTGAGCACACTTGCTCAGTCCCTGAGAAGAGAGAGAGGATTTAAACACAGTTGGAGGGAACTACAAATAAATACAATTTAAAAGTTATTATTGTGAATGAATGCTGTCTTAGGGCTCTATGGCTATGAACAGACACCATGACCAAGGCAACTCTTATGAAGGAAAACATTCCATTGGGGCTGGCGTACAGTTTCAGAGGTTTAGTCCATTATCCTCATGGCAGGAAGCATGGCAGTGAGCAAGCACATATGGTGCTGGAGAAGGAGCTGAAGAATTCTACATCTTGATCCATAGGCAGCAGAGATGAATGCCACACCAAGCCTAGCTTGAGCATATATGAGACCTCAAAGGTCTTCCCCCACAGTGACACACTTCCCTTAAACAAGACCACAAAAAGGCCACACCTACTACAACAAGGCCACACCTCTCAATAGTGCCTCTCCCTATGGACCAAGCATTCAAACACTTGAGTCAAGGGAGCCATTCCTATTCAAACTGCCACAAAGGCCAACTCCCTGGGAGAGGAGAAACCCTTCTTCAGATTAGGATCCAGAGGAAGAGGAGCTAAGTGTTGGAAGGGGGCTCCCTTGGACTCTCCCACCTTCGCAGAGGCCAGTGGTAGCCCTACTAAAAAGGCCTCTGATTTACCCTTCAGTCTGTTCTGTTTCGCTTGCTTCCTTTCTAAACTGTATTCTCCTAGCCTGGAAAACAGTCTCCCCCCACCTTTGATACAAGGGCAGAAAGAGCTGCAGTTTTGATGGTGACCTGGGACCCTTAGGGTTTGCCCCTGGTTTGTGGCACTTGCCTCGCTCTACCGCTCCCCCTGGCTATGGTGGCACAGAGTTCATCTTGTGGCCATCTTGGATTCCTCAGAGTCTCTCTCATTGGATCTGGCCACAGCCTGCTCAGAAAACTGAGCAGCAAAAGTTCCGTGTCCTTCCAACCCCCAGCCCAGTTGCAAGTCCAAGAAATACCAGTTCTCTCCTAAATTCTAGACCTGGGCTAGTGGTCCAGCTCAATTGGTAGATGCTTGCCTGGCATGCATGCCTGGCAAGCCCTGGGTTGGATCCTCAGCCCTGCATAAAACCAGTGTGATGGTGCATGCCTGTGATCTCAGCACTCAGAAGGTAGAATCTGGAAGGTCAGGAGTTCAAAGCCATCCTCAGCTATTTCAGGAGTTAAAGAAAGGCCAGCCTGGGTTATGAGACTCTGTCTCAAAACCTTGATTAGTTAATTAATTAGTTAATTAATTCTAGACCTACAAGGCTGACAGCCGTTCTATTCTTCAAACTACTATGCTACCTGAACCACTGTAAAACTGTTCATTATTTCTCTTGTGTTTAAATAAGTATTTGGGGGCTGGAGAAAGAGCTCAGTGGTCACGAGCACTTATTGCCCTTCCTGGCACCCATGTGATATCCCATAGCTGTCTGTAACTCTAGTTCTGAGAGATCTGACATCCTCTCTGGCCTCTGAAGGTATCAGACATGCACATAGCACACATCTATACATGCAAGCAAACCTTCCATACACACAAAATAAAAGCGAGTAAGTTCTTCAAAAAACAATGACGATGAGCATTGGCATCTCTCAGTACAAAACCGCGTGTGTTCATTCAGAGCTCAGGTCTTACGGTGAGAGAGGAGGGGTGAGAGCGGGAGAGGCTTGGAGACTTTTATTGACCATTTTGCCGTCAGGGTGAAATAAAATCTGGTGACCAAAGAAACAACAAAACATTTTAGTGGCCAGTTAGAACAAGGAGGGATACTTTAACAAAAAAGATTCAGGTGTCAGAAAGCACTGTTGCATGGCTCCCCTCTCGACACTTACTCCTTATTGTGCCCAGGACAGTTTCTCCGTAGGTATAGTGTTTGTGTGTTTCTTTTAGCTCAAGCAGGTAAAAATAGAACCTTTTCCCTTACTCCCTCTCCCTCACTCCTTCCCATCCTCCCTCCCATCCTCCCTCTTCATCCTCTCTCTGTCACCATCCTTCTTCCTTCCCTCCTAACGACCTCCTTCAAACCGTCCTCCTCCTCCCTCTCGTCCTCCCTCCCTCCCTCTCCATCTTCTTCCCTCCCTCCTCAGTTTGTCCCTCATTTGCTGTCATTATCATCCAAAGGCATCGGATGCCCCGGGTTCAATCTCCAGCACTAAACGAGGTAACGGAAAGATTCAATATCAATTCTCTCCACTTGATAGAGGGCATCTTCACCACCCAGACCGTGCAGTTGTTGCCCTCTATACGTTCTGTCTGAACTACAAAACAGACACAACCTCTCTCGGGGAAACAGGGAGGAGGCCAGTGTTGTCTTTTGTTTTGGAATAAATGCTGGGCTTCCCCGACCCCTGCCAATGGAAGTGACAGGCAGTGTGGTGTCTCCTTTGCTTCGTTTGAGGTCTCTCTGTCACCTTCCTCATCCTCTCAAGATACAAACACTACTTGGTTATTTCCCAGTTTATCTCCAGGACTACGTTTGAACCTTTCTTCCTCTAGCATAAATTCCCACCTGACCCTCAGGGGAGGGGGCGGGCTTTTGAGGTTCAGGTGTGGAAGGAGATTCCAGGACCTAACATCACCCAGCTGTGCTGCCACGCCCCTCCTTGAAAGTGAGCTCTGCTGGTCCTGATAATAAGGGCTGGGCTCTGTAATAGCTTTCAGGAGCCCCACATGCACAGGCTTTCTCTGCTGTAATAACTCCTGCTTTCTGTTATTACAGATCTCTTTAACATTCTAATGCATTCCCCATCTCTCTTGCACACTTTGGGTAAAATAACCTTTTATGTTGGATTTCCCCTGCTTGGTGCTGACCTCTGCCTGCCTATGGCAGTAGCCTCTTCCCAAGCTTCCCTAATAACCTTTCTTAGACAATCGTGCTTCCTCGAGGATGCAACAGCTGTTTCGCGCTTTTTATTTTCCATCCCAGAAAAGATGCCTTCCCTTAGCCGTTGTGTCTCTCAAGAGACACAGGGAGCTTTGCTGTTTTGCAGGCAAGCAGCCCAAAGGGACCTTCCTCATTAAGGGCTACAGTGTCCGGATGGCCCCTCACCTGCGAAAAGATTCCAAGAAAGAATCCTGCTTTGAACTGATCTCCCAGGATAGGCGCAGCTATGAGGTAAGCCATCCTCACGATCCTCGAAAGCCCAGCATTTTCCTTGCTGCTGCTTGTGAGCCACAGTGGCTGGGGCTATGGTGGACTCCGCCTGCTGTGCTACCCGCTCATTTCTCCCCACCTGCCCTCCTGCTCCTTCCTTTGCTGCGCAATGCCTTCTCCTCTCGTCTTTTGCTACGTACGCTCTTCCTAGATGCCGCCTTTACTTGTCTTTCGTGACTTTACCCCTCTCCATTCTTCCCAGTCTCAGCCCACAAGGTGAGATTCTTGCTTATTGCAACCCACAGTCCAGTTCTTTACACACACACTGATTCCACAGCTACAGTCCCCGTTCTGTCACCCTGAAGTCCTTCCATGAAATCCAAAATAATCTTTAACTACAGAGTGAAAATGTTTTCCATGTTTTCATTATATCTCAGCATGTTTCGAAGTTGTTTTTATTATTAAATTATAATATTTATCCAGATAAAATACATGTCCAGATAAAAGTTTTATGTGAGAAAGCTCAAACCAGTGTCCCCTAGAAACACTTTATAGAACTGGGTGGTTTTTCAGAAACTATGAGTATGTTGGAGAGATGATTCAGATGAAAACCTGAGTTCAAATCCACAGCCCATATAACGAGTAGGGTCTCAAGCACAGTGGGGAAGAGAGACCAAGGGATTGCTGGGGCCTGCTGAGTGCCAGCTGAGCCAAAAACAAAAAAACAAAAACAGGAGCTCAATGTTCAAGGAGAGACTCTGCCTCAAAGGGGATAGGGAAAGAGGAAACCATCAGCGCCCTCCCCTGGCCTCTGCATGCATACAAAGAATATATATACTTGCTTGTGATGCGCAGAGAGAGAGAGAGAGAGAGAGGGAGAGAGAGAGAGAGAGAGGAGAATCCATGAGCCTACATTTCTTATGCACCATGAACCTTTATCAAACCCTAATGACCATAGAGTTAAAATGTTCTTTTATTTCAAGTTGATTCATTTTTAAAATTACAAAGGCTTAGTGCTTGACTGCTCTGTTTGGTGAATCAGAATGCGGTCTGTTTTGATGCCCGATGCCTGTCTTTGGCCCATTGAATCCAAACCATCCCTCTGGGCCGTGGAGCCTTCCTTTGGCCTTTTCTTCCTCTCCTTATTTAATCCCAAAGTCATTGCAATAGCTAAGTTCCTGTCACTTCACCCAGCGGGCTACTTAAACAGCTTCCTAATTGGTCTCTAATCTCCAGACACCCCCATTCAAACCCTTCCTAGCCACAGCTATTGAAATACCCACAGTCTTTGCTGGAACTGGACGTGGCTTCCTGTCGCCTACATTTTAAGTCTAGTCAGAGCCTTCCTGCCAGTGCCTCTGCTCCCTACCTGTGCTTGGACTTCAGCCCATCTCATCTGCTCATAGGCCTCACACCTGATGTTCTCGTGCTCACGTGGCTCAGCAGTTAAGAGCACTGATTGCCCTTCCAGAGGTCCTGAGTTCAATTCCCAGCAACCACAAGGTGGCTCACAACCATCTGTAATGGGATCCAATGCCCTCTTCTGGTGTGTCTGAGGACAGCTACAGTGTGTTCATATACATAAAATAAATAAAAATCTTATTTTTTTTTTTTTTTTGGTTTTTCAAGACAGAGTTTCTCTGTAGCCCTGGCTGTCCTGGAACTCACTTTGTAGACCAGGCAGGCCTCGAACTCAGAAATCCACCTGCCTCTGCCTCCCAAGTGCTGGGATTAAAGGCTTGCGCTACCACGCCCAGCTAAAATCTTTAAAAAAGAAAAGAAAAACAAATCTCCCTGCTGCCAAAGACCTCTCCCTTGTAGTATTCTAGTCTCACATCTATGGCACTTTGCTTCTCTTTCTATAAACTTTTCCCCAACAAATCCATGATAAAGACGTAATCGAGTGAGTGGGTATACATGGACATCAACATCTCGACTTAAAGAGCTGTTCTCTCTGGTGTGTGAAATTGCTGAAGGCACAGCGCGGCTGTGTGAGGTGTCTTGGTGGTTTTGTTTGTTTGTTTGTTTTCTGAATGATAAGAAAACAGAGAACTCTGAGCACCGAGCTCAATTCTGAAACTCAGAAACTCGGAGCCTCTTATTCTGATACTCAGGTTCCTTTGAGTCTATCTAGCAGGAGTCGTGAGCACTTTTTGTGATGGATACATTGATCCTCTTGTTTTTCTCTAGTTTACAGCTTCTAGTCCAGCTGAAGCCAGAGACTGGGTGGATCAAATAAGTTTCTTGTTAAAAGGTAAGAGGCACCACTTCAAAACTACATGCTATGGGAGTGGGCTGGCAGGTGAAGTTGTATTTTGAGAGTTTAAGCTAAAAGTTTCTCTAAGTGTTTTTTTCCTGGCTCTCTTACCTACCCTACGTGGCCTTTAAATATAACAACAAATAGTATCCTGTAAGAATGGGAAGAAAAGGCGTCAGGTCACCTCTGATGTCATAGCTCACCCACTGACACCATGTAGACAAGCCACTAATCGTCATTTGGGAAAGATTCAGAAAGCTGCTTAGCTAAGTGTCCTCTCCCCACTTCACCCCTTTTATCTGCAAAGGTAATCCTGCATAGTAATCGTCATGTCATTGAGATCCAAGTCCTTCCTCTCCTGTTTTCCCTTTCTGTTAAAAAGTTGAGTTTTAAACTCATCTAGGTGGCTGTCAGGGACACTGGACATTAAAAATAAATGGTCGTTTCCCAAGCCACAATAAAATGTACCTTGCCTTGGGAATGGCAAGAGCCCTGCCTGAAGAGGTTAAAGGCTGTTCTTAGAGTACCCTCTGCTGGCCAGCCAGAAGGCCTGGTGCAGCAGCCACAATGGCCCAGGAAGCCTTCCCCTGAGAGTGACCAAACAGGTAGATTTGGCCTAAGAGGACCTTCATACACCATCATACGAGCCTCAGTAAGATGCAAGAACACCAACTCCGTACGTGGCCCATGTCTCAAGGAGAAACACAATCCACCTAAAAACACCAAGCTTTCTCATCACGGTTTATTATTCTGCCGTAAGATTTTATGGTGGATAAAAAAGAAGAAAGCGCCCCAGCCTTAATTACAAGAATTGCCTCTTTTCCTCAGTTATACCTCTGCTATCACAAAAACAAACTACTGCGTGCACCAGCAGCATCCCATATAATAGGCTGGAGCTAGGCAGACACGGGCGTTGATGGTGAGGCTACAGGGTACACTCTCATCTAGGTGCCTAGGATTTATGCGTGTAATATACCCCTAAGTGTATAAACCTCAATAAAACTCAAAGCAGCTTTATTGAGCTGTACCCTGTGGTACTTTCAGAATCTCACATTGAAGAAATTATTCATTCCATTTTATTTTAAAACAAACAAAATAATAACATATGGTTTCAGCCGCAAATGTGCCTTTGATCCTTTCCTCCTATGAAGTCGCCGGAATTCAGATGAAATTTGTTGGGAAATCTTTATTAAAAGCCTAATCAAGCCAAGCAGTTTTATTGTGCTTCGAAATGAACCGTTCCTGTCTCTCCATCCTTCCTGTCCCCAGAGTATGCTCAGTGTGCTCGCTGGGTCCTGCAGCGGCCCCTCGGTGGTGGGGTGGGGGTGGGGGTGGGGGTTCCGGGAGCACACTGAAGGCAGAGAACAAGCTTCCCATCCCCCTATCAGAATTGAAACCAATCTTTCTCCCCGCCCTGGTGCTCACCAGTGCGGTAATGGCTGAACACCCCCTCCTCAGTGACCCACTTTGAGGTCATCCAGGCCGCAAAAGGACATGGTAACTGTGCTGTTTGGCCATTCCGTCTGGTCACACCACGGTTGTGTTTTCCCGTGCCCCCATTTCTTTTCTTCTGCTGCTTTTCCTCATTTGTTTTTCTTCCCTCTCCACGAACAAATTTGTCTGAATTCCACAGTGAGACCACCGGGAAATGAACGTCTGAGAGCTCAGACTCCGCCATATTGCCTGGGCTCTGTCACCCTGGCCAACTTGGAGCCATCGCTCACCGATCCGGTTTTCTGCTTGGCGAGCAGAGCATAGGACACAGGCAATGCCTCGCCTGGCCTATTTTCTTCCTTTCACCTTGCGTTTCCGTTCCCATACCCATACTTTTCTGGGCTGCTTCATCCTGACCACGTTTTATTGCCAGGGAGGATTTATGTTGGTGGGTTAAACCTGATGCAGTGACGGGCTGGCCTTTTCTGTAGATTTCCTGCCACTGAGGCCCGCATTAGAAATAACAGCCCTTAACCTAGTGTTTCATTTTCTCCTGACATGTTTTATTCTCATCCCTCCTCCTCTCTCACCTCCTCCTTTCCTATACTTCTTTTTTTTTCTATCTTTATTCATTCTTATCTTTGCTCCCGCTGCAGATCTTAGCTCCTTAACCATTCCCTTCGAAGAGGAGGAGGAGGAAGAGGAGGAAGAAGAGAAAGAAGAGGAAGAAATGTACAATGACGTCGATGGCTTTGACTCCCCAAGGTCTGGCTCCCAGTGCAGAGCCATGGCCTTGCCTGAGCCTACTGAGAAAGAGGAGGACATTTATGAAGTCCTACCAGGTAAGATACATCACCGGCTAACTACCCACCTCCTGCTGCTCAGAAAAACAACAACAAAAACAAAAAACTCTTGACATGCGAAAGAACGAAACAGCCCCCAAAGTTATCCCTATTCAAGGTTCACTGTCTGAAGGAGATGGTGTAAAAAGCCCGGTGACTCTGCCTTGTTCTGGGAACAAGATGAAATCCTCTTTCAGCGGTACCACGTGACGTGACGTCACTTGTTCTTGAGCCATGAAGGTTAAAGGCTAGAGACCACTCCCTCTGTTTCTCATTGGCTAGCTGTGAGTTTGGGGGTGCGTTCTCATAACTCTCTAGCCCTGGCTTACTTTCTGTAGAATCTGGAGAAGGATAAAGCATTGTCTCAAAGGTACGGAGGATTTCCAAAGTCTGGATTGTGCAGATGCCAACAATGGTCTTGATACAGTAAAACTCTGATAGAACACACCTCATCATCGCCCAGAGTCAAATCTCATCTCCTCAGAGTAAGCCTACCCTGCCTCGCCTCTCCCCGTGCTGGGGCCGGTTGACTCTGGAGCCCTCCCCTTCACAAGGCAGGCTCACTAGCATCTCAGAAAACGCACAGTCATCACTGTTCCCGCAGAGCCACTTCTGGTGGGAATCCAGCAGCTGGTGAACAGTACAGAACACAGTGGGGGTCAGACTGGAAAGCCGGAGCCTGAGCCTTTTAATTGTGAGGTATTTAGACAATGGGAAAGCTGAATCTTCAAGTCCATTCAGGAAGCGCTCCTGTGGAAATTTGCCAGGAGTTTAGTACTCTGCTAAGAAATTCAAATTAAGCCAAAATTTATAGCAATTTAAGCCTGCATCCCAGATGAACCTGGAAACTAAGGTGAACCCAACACTTAGGCCCCAGAAGACAGGGCCCCTTGCTAAAAGCATTATCAGTAAATAATTGCATCTCAAGGCTTCCTAAGAGGAGGACCCAGCCTTCTTAAGTAGGTATTCCCTATTTGTCTCTTGCCTGAGAGACAAGCGACGTCATTGCTCTCTGAGTCAAGTTGCAAGTCTGTGTGTCCTCAAAGCCCCACCAAGAAGTGTTCAATCCTCCTCAGTCCTCCAGCCTCTGCCAGACTCCACTTCCCCTGGCGGCGGCGGCGGTGGTGGTGGTTGTTGTTGTTGTTGTTGTTGTTGTGTTTTATTATGCAAATGATATCTTGGTTGAGGTCGAGCCATTTCTTGTGTCTGAAGTTAAAAAAAAAATGATAATTTCCTCAGCAAGTCATCGTCGTTAATGAAGTTTTACAAAAACAGATACAACCAAAGGAAAATAAAATTTCACAGGTGATAAATTTTTCCAATTTCCCTGGCAGAATTCGATAGGATTGTTAAATTAAGAGTGAAGGTGTCTGTTAGGAAGCAACGAGCGGTGATGGGTAATTTTATAGAGTGGAAAATTGAATCAAATTGCTACATTAAAACAGAGCTCCTCCGAGAATCTTCCTCCACAGCCTGTGCCATTGCAACAGCAGGGTGCAGAAAGCGATCTAATTCACCACACTCCCTAAAAGGAGATGCTCTCCCCAGCTTGGCCAGGATCTTCCTAGAGAGCTCACGCCAGCCCAGGTTCGGGGAAAGAGCCGGATGAGGCTTCACCTGAGGTTCCAACGATCTCCAAGCCACTCTGCCTTCTGGGCTGCAGAGAAAAGCTATGTGATGCCCAAAGAAGCCAGGGAGGATGAAACTGATGCTGGGGGGGGGGGGGGGAGTGAAGGAGAGAGACCGCAGGAAACAGGATGGGATTCCTTACTCTGGGTCAGAAGGAAGGACTGTACCACCAGCTTCTGAGTGACCAAGTTCATCCTGCCTCCTAAACACTGCTGACAAACAAGCTGAGGTCCCTAAAATGCCTCCAAACCTCCCACTGCTTATATACAAGAGTGGAGCCGGGGGCTGGTGAGATGGCTCAGTGGGTAAGAGCACCCGACTGTTCTTCCGAAGGTCCGGAGTTCAAATCCCAGCAACCACATGGTGGCTCACAACCATCCGTAACGAGATCTGGTGCCCTCTTCTGGAGTGTCTGAAGACAGCTACAGTGTATTTACATATAATAAATAAATAAATCTTAAAAAAAAAAAAAGGAAAAAAAAAAAAAAAAAAAAAAAAGAGTGGAGCCAACGGCATGGAGCTTAGTCAGCCTCCTCAAGCAGCCACTAACCCTGTGCCCACAACTCCAGTCCACGGAAATTGAGGGAACCACACTATAGAAAAGGTGGGATCTCTTTCTGCAGGTTAGAAGGACAGCAGCTACCTTGCCTGTGCATCCAATGAACAGAAGCCACTATACACCACAGTTCTTACAGACAGCATGGGGTGGGGAGGTATATAGTCATTTAATTATCATGTGATTATTTCAGCCACATGTCTCCATCATCCAAGCTCTCTATCACCCCACCATTGGTGCTTCTGAAATTGCTCTGTGCGTTCTGCCTATGCCACACCACAGTCCTAAAGAAATGGAGAAAGAACGTGAGGGGGTCCAGCCTCATCTCCCCACCCGGGAGCTCCCCTCCCCGCCCCCACAAGGCCCTGGCATGCCAGCCACTATCTACTGAAAAATAGCATGTGAGGGACAACTAGATACAACAGGCACAGAGCTGGCTGTAACTCGGAATGGATCTACACTGCCACCTGCTCACTGTGAGAACTGGAGCAAACTCCTTGCCCTGTCTAATTGTCCACTTGTAAGATGCGCAAAGTGATGACGTAACTTCCTAGAGGGACTTGAGGAGGAACCAGAGAGTGATGTGTGTGCACTTAGCAGGGAGCCCTCTGGCAAAGAAACACTCCACACGTGACAATAGTGTAGACCTGGTGCCATTTAATAGGAAATATTACTTCCTCATCAAAGAGTTGGGGGATGGCTAGGTCCCACCCTCACCAGCCAGACCCAAGACAGTCCAGTAAGGCACTTGCGGTTGATTATGTGTGTGAAGCAGATGTGAACCCAAAAATCCTGAACAGATGGACTGTGGAGAACACCTTCTGCTCCTGCCCTTTTATTTATTTATTTATTTTCTAATCAAGAGGCCAGGTGCTGGATGAAGGGACAGCCAATAGTAACACTGGAGTGTACAAGCACTGCACACTCACCAATAGTCACATGGCACTCAGATCTCTAGTGTCCATTTCATTATAGCAGGTGAACATGCTTTGTGAAGGATGTTTAGTGTAGGCAGGCATGCTGGTCCTGCTCTGGGTGGGGCCTATGGGAGTCCTCACTGTGCCTATGGGGAAAGCCGTGTAAATGCAGCTTCCTTTCCCGAGTGCAATAGAAAACTGAAAAGAATATGCAAAGTATACCAAGTCAATACAAAAAAAGTCTTCCTAACCAAAATAATATATGGGCCATCAAATTAAATGTGTGACATCACATTAGTCATGAGGTAATTAGCATTTACTCTATGGCTAGCGCTCTTGTCCCCAAGAGGGAAACCAGAGCACTCAAGGTTTTCAGCCAGACCACAGAAAAAAATGTTAGTCCGGGCTGGAGAGATGGCTCAGCAGTTAAGGACACTGGCTGCTCTTCTAGAGTTCCTGAGTTCAATTCCCTGTACCCACAGAGTGGCTCATAACTGTCTACCACAGAATCTGATGCCCTCTTCTGGTGTAGAGACATACTTGTAGACAAAGCACCCATATACATAAAATATATAAATAGAGAGGGATTGGGGGGGGGGGGGGCTGGAGAGATGGCTCAGAGGTTAAGAGCACTGACTGCTCTTCCAGAGGTCCTGAGTTCAGTTCTCAGCAGCCATGTGGTCGCTCATAACCATTTATAGATGAGATCTGGGGCCTTCTTCTGGCCTGCAGACACACATGCAGGCAGAATGTTGTGTACATAATAAATAAATAAATCTTTTTTTAAAAAAAAAGTTAGTCGTAGAAAATATGGTTTATATTCACTAGGATTCTGAGATTCTTGTTGAGAATATAGGGACCCTTGAGTTTTAGGATTTCATCTGTAGTAGATTAAACTTCAGAGAATGGCCTAAATGCAGTATGAAAGCCAGATGTTAAAATAGAAGGCTTTGGAGCTGGAGAGGTGGCTCAGTGGTTAAGAGCACTTGCTGCTCTTCCATAGGACCAGGGTTCAGTTCTAAGCACCCACATTGAACAGCTCACAACTCCAGCTCCAGAGGGCTTGATACCCTCTTCTGGCCACCTTAGGAACCTGTACATGCTATACACGTGATACACACACACACATACATATATATACACATACACGCACACACATAAAAATTAAAATAAATCTTTTAGAAAACATTTTTCTAAAAATTTTCACATCTTCTTTGAAGTGACGTTAATCTGCAGATGAGCGCAATCCCAGATTCAAAATTCCATATAAGGGCATTTTTTAATCTGATCCTGCATTATCTGGGCCCTCAAAGCTAGAAGCCAGGAAGACATCTGAGACCACTGGAGATCACTGCCCCAGAGGGTTACTACAGACCCAGAAACCAAACTGCTTTATAGTAAAGCATATAACTAGGTTTCTTTTTAATTAGAATCAAGTGGAAACAACATTCTGTAGGATTATCTTCCCCCCTGCATAGCTGTCCAGACACACAGGAAGAAGGAACAGTGATAGTTAAAGATCTAAAGAAAGAAAAATGCAAACAAACCCAAGCCCAAAACACAAAACAGACGAAGAGTCGGTGTGGTCCCTAGCCTTTTTTTAGTTTCTTGGCCTCTTTTCTTCCTCATCCCTGGTTGCTCTGTGTATGTATCTTGTCTGTCTCTCTGTCTGTCTGTCTGTCACCTCACACTCTTGAGCAGCAGCCATGGGGGCCCGCTGGAACCATGCTGTTTCTTCTCCCTAGCATGCCCCTCTAGTCTCTGCCTGGGAAGTGCTGCACTCTGCTCAGGTGCATCCACAGATGGGACACCCTCTCCACCACCACTGAAATTAAGGTCTGTCTCTCACCGTGCTGATTTGTAGTCTTGTCTCTCTACCCAGTTAGCAGGTACTCGGTTATTATTTGTAGAATTAAATTCTGTGCAATCCAATGGTTGGTATTAGCACAAACTGAGTTTAATATCTTGCAGATCAACCATACCACAGAGATTGGATGGAGGGATTGAGAGGCAACAGTTAAGATTACCCAATACACACAATACACAGCAGAGAGTAAATGTGTTCTTAGCCTCCTGCTCATATGTTTTATTGTTGTGTAGAGAGCTGCTATGGCATACAGGGGTCTATGCCTGGTCTGGCCTTGCCAGGGAGTAACTCATTCCTACTCTTTTGGATGGTCCCTTTACGTGTCAAGTCTCCCTGTATTTCTCTTGCATCTGTCACCACAGCACCTTGACATCTGGCTGCACATTAATACGTGAGGCATTTTCTTAAAGCTGTTATTGTCACTTTCTGTGTGGGGAAACTGCTTTTCCCTCCTTTTGATGTAATCATTTTTCTCCTGCTATTCTTTCTGGTATCCGTTTAATGAGTGTCAGGAGTGGGTGCAAGAGCCACACGTCAGAAAAGACTCGGGTGTCAGAAGCAGCTAGCACCTCGCTGTCCCTCCTAGGTGGATTCAGTGTCCTGTTCCTCTCAGCCTCTCATTAGCGTCCCTGATACTGTGCCAAGAATGTTGATTGAAATCGAGTCTCCGGATACTGAGGCTCATTTGTGATGCCCCATGGTTCCCTCACATGTTCACACAGTTAACAGAATCTTCTTCAACTGTTTTCCCAACTGAGATGAGATATTTGGGGATCAAGTGGAGCATTTAATGTAATAAGTGGGCAGTAATCTTCAGAGGTTAATTTGTTTAAAGCCTGTGTGAGATTGGGGTCCCATATGCCCCGTTAGGAGCCAGGACCATTATAATCTATTACTATTTAAAGTTGAGCTAGCACATAAATTTTAATTCTCTCTTAAATGAAGATGTATTTCCATGGATGTAATGCTAAGATGCCTAATAATATTCTTAGAAAGAAGTCCAATGAGCTCTTTAACCTAAAGAAATGTTTTTGTTTCAAAATTGTCTTTTAAGATGAAAACCTCAGGCCAACAAGATGCCCCAGTAGGTAAAGATGCTTGTCATGTGACCCACACAGTAGAAGGAGAGAAACAACTCTCCCGAGGTATTCTCTGGCCTCTGACATACACCCTGATGCATGTGAGCACAGGTGTACACACACACACACAACACATACACACACACACACAATTAATAAGTAAAAACAAAGCTTCTTTGTACAGAGTAACAAAAATAAGAAATTTAACTCCCTAACCCACCTGTCTTTTTAAGCAGAAAGCCTTTTTTAAAAATCCCAGTTACATAAACATTGTCTTGACTTTGGACCTTGTCAGATACCAGCTTGGTTTCACAGAAGGGTCTGAAATCAATTGTATCAAACCCTCTCAGTCTAAGAAGGTACCAAGAGCAGTGCTTGTCATTAACCAGCTGTAGAAGGGGCGCCTTCTACTGTGTGACCCCAACCTCTGTCCTCCACTGTGTGAAGAGAGCCCATCCTAAGTCATAGGACCCCAACCTCAGTCCTCCACTGTGTGATGGGAGCCCAGCCTCAGTCCTGCACTGTGTGACAGGACACCATCCTCAGTCCTCCACTGTGTGATGGGAGCCCAGCCTCAGTCCTCCACTCTGTGATGGGAGCCCAGCCTCAGTTCTTCAGCGACTCCTGAGACACAGCCCACACCCAGCAGTAAGAAAGCTTCTTAATGGGAGGCCAGTTTCAACCACCAGAGGACAAGGTAGCCAGAACAGAAGTGGGGACCGGAGCTTCCCGTTCACATCCATCCCTGTAAGGCCTGGTAACAGTGGCAAATCATACGCATACTTAATGGCCAGCATTTTTCTTTCTTTCTAGGTGACTCCAAAGTTACAATGGAAGTCAGAGAGTCTGTTCTGAGACTGAATAATGCACATTTCTATTTTTTCCATTTTTTTTTATCATGACTAGATTAAGTGCTATTGCCTGAAAGGATAAAGGAATCAGGTTTTAGTTTTCATTTTTATCATTGCAAATACATTTACATTCTCCTTTTTTTACAAATGCAAAGAGCAGGCAGGCCACTTTCAATAATTTATTTTAAAATCAATGCTAATGAGGTTATGTCTCGTCAGTGGCCGAGTTTTACAATAAAGTCTGATTTATTTAGAAAAGATCTTTGGTGTAGCTTCCCATCTAATGGCGGTGGGAAGGAGGTGGAGTAGCAGGCACGGTGACCCTCCAACTTCAGATCCAATTTGTAATTCACAGCGGAGATCTGACCCAATTTACATTGATTAGACTTGGGAGGAAGAGACAGCTGCGCACGGACAGCAGAGGTAGAATAAACGCTCTCTGTAAAAGTGCCTAAGCACAGCACATTATTGGTCCTTGTGATTGAGTTGTCTGATACCAGGAAAAGAGCCGCTTGCTGTCCAAAGTATTGGGCATCGCTACAAGAAGGATGCACCAACTCACGCTGTAATATTGTCAGTCCTATAAAATCGGCCCCACAGCAAAAAGGGAAAGCATCCTAGCGGAGGAGAGCAATAGAAAGATGATGTGAAAAGAATGGGATTTGTTTCTATGTGCCCAGTTCCCCTACATTTGACGTCATGCCTCCCTTACCTCCTCAGTCTTTGTTCCTTGAGGTGAGGCTGAGAAGCAGGGCAGGCAGTGACAGGGAAAGCCTACTGCTGGACTCGACACAGAAATAAGAATCCTTTGAAGGGCTGGAAGGTTGGCTCAGAAGTTAGCACTGGCTGCTTCTCCAGAAGACCAGGGTTCAAGTCCCAGCACCCACATGGCAGCTCACAAATGTCTGTAACTCCAGTCCAAGGGATCCAACACCAGCACTGGGCACGCACGTGGTATACATGCATGTACACAGGTGGTATATTCATACACGTAAGATAATCAACTTTTTTTTTGTTTGTTTGTTTGTTTTGTTTTTTTCTGAGACAGGGTTTCTCTGTATAGCCCTGGCTGTCCTGGAACTCACTCTGTAGACCAGGCTGGCCTTGAACTCAGAAATCTGCCTGCCTCTGCCTCCCAAGTGCTGGGATTAAAGGCGTGTGCCACCATGCCCAGCCGATAATCAACTTTTTAAAGTAAGATTTTTTTTCTAAGGGTGCCTCCTCTTCCACCGAATTGTAGGGCAAGCATGTGAACGTGCGTATCTTTAATCTTGGTAACAGGTGAGTTATTTCTCCAGAATGTTAAACTCTTAATTTTGTATTTTTTCTGAGTATCATTTTTATAAACATAAAATCAGGGGGTAGTTTGTGTTTCTTTGTTTGAGACAGGGTCTTACACATAAGCCCAACCTGGACCCAGACCCACCTGCCTCTGCCTTCTAAGTGGGATCAAAGGTGAGCGCCACCACAACCCACTCTAAACTCAGGTATTCTCAGTGCTCTGGAGTAAACTAGCACTTTTCATGCTCTTTCTGCTCTCCTTTGAGCTTAGGATTTATTTTCTCAAATCTGACATTTTCAAAAAGACTAGAGGGAGACTGTCCCCTGGCCATCTCCTCAAAGATCCCATTTGTGGAGAAGCAAGGCAAGTGTATGAAATAAAACCTAGGAAGAGGCAGCCAAGTGTGCTCAGGAAAAACTGAGTCACCAGCTCTCAACCCATGGCTGACTGTGCCCTAGCCTCTGTGTGTGTGTCTGTCTGAATGACTGACTGACTGACTGACTGTGGGTCTAAAAGAAAAAAGAGAGGAGGGCTAGTTGATGGAAAAGTCATTGAGCCTATTTCTACCCCATATCTATGTATACATATGTTATAATTCTGTCTCCTAAAACAGGATTATTAAATGTGGCTCTAATTCTCATACTTTTGTAATAAAGACCCAGTTCCTATTGTATCATGTAGTATGAAGCCCGAGATGAAACAGGTTAATGAGGGTAAGAAACTCAGGCCAATCACGTTGTGACTTTGGCCATATAAACACTTGACTGGAGTTAGACACTAGCATTGACTTAGAACCCATTGTGAATCCGCAGCAATTAATTAAAAGACCATTCCATCTGCCCTCAGGAACCTATAGTCTAATGAACAAGGCAGGCTGAATACAACAGTTAAAGAATAAAAATAAAAATAACTACAGGCCTCAAGTACCAGGAACATAAAACTATGTTCATGACCAGCCTCCGATACAGCTGAACAAAAATGGATATGTTAAAGACTAATTAATCACAGAAGGTTTAAAACCCACTTCCAATCACACACACACACACACACACACACACACACACACACACACACACTTACTCTGGATGACTAAAACCAAGGAAGATGCCTCTATGGAGATAATAAATGCAAGCAAGCATTCCACAAAGAGAAGTGAGGACTTACGAAAAGAATCAGGTCTAAAGAAAAGCCCCTTGAGCTGGGCGGTGGTGGCACACGCCTTTAATCCCAGAACTTGGGAGGCAGAGGCAGGCAGATTTCTGAGTTCGAGGCCAGCCTGGTCTACAAAGTGAGTTCCAGGACAGCCAGGGCTATACAGAGAAACCCTGTCTGGGAAAGAAAGAAAGGAAAGGAAGGAAAGGAAGGAAAGGAATGAAGGAAAGGAAGGAAAGAAAGGAAGGAAAGAAAGGAAGGAAAGAAAGGAAGGAAGAAAGAAAGAAAGGAAGAAAAGGAAGAAAAGAAAGAAAAGAAAGAAAAGAAAGAAAGAAAGAAAGGCCCCTTGGTGATCCAATTGGAATTGTTTTTGAAGTTCCACCAAGGCCGGAACCTTGACACGCTTGTCCGTTGACATATCTCTGCAGCCCCCTGTATATTGTATGTGCTTCAAACCCAATCAGGAATAGAAAAAAGGGGAGGAGAGGAGGCCCATTTGAAGGTGCGAGATAATTGAAGGGAGAAAAGAAGAAGAAGAAGAAAATGCGTTAAGTAAACTTCCCTTAAAGGAGAGAATTTCCTAACTAGACGTGATAGCATCGGCCTGTAATCCCAGCTCTTGAGAGGCTAAGGTAGTGGGATCACAAGTTCAAAGCCAGCCTGGGCTCCATAGCAAGACCCTGCTTTGAAACACAAGAAAGAAGAGGGGGTCACTGAGCTCAGAGAAAGGTGACCCCCCTACCCACAAAAGAAAGAGCACGAAGACCGGCTCCCCACACACACTGATGCTAATGCTGACCGTTTGTTCCCTCAGATGATGATGATCTAGAAGAGGATACATGTGGCGCTCATCGGCGACGAGGTATAAGACAAAGTCGCACAACACGGGGTGCAGCAATGTGGCTTCCGGTTTGAGAAGTGGTCCTCAAACACTATCCCAAAAGCCCAAAATATAGTGACTGGATAGAGAAGTGCCTTAACTTTCAAAGCAGACACCCAATCACTTTAACCGATGTCCTAGCACAGCCAAGATTTGTTGTCTTCAGAAGGTGGGAAGCCAAACCAGAATTTTTTTTTTCCCTATCAGTATTTCTTAAATCAGTGCAGTGAAAATAGAATTGTCTCATCGAAGATCAGAAGATTGAGAGTGGAAATGTCTCCTCTCTGAGCGGCCCGGAGATTGCGAGTCGAGAGAGGAATAGAAATGTGTCAGATCTGAAAAGTGAGCCTGGGGTGAAGGATAGAACGACAGAGGGATGCTGACCTCTGATGGGCTGGTTTGATTCCAGGCACATTTGGAAATGAATATGTAACAGGTTTGTTGAATACAAAATTACATCTTATTCATCCCGGACTGTTAGCCGTGCCTCAGGCTCTTAGTGAGCCCATCCCTGGTAAGGTCAGATGCTCTTGGGAGTCTCCTTAAGTGGACCAAGGACTCACTCCTTCACTGTCAGTGAAGTGAAGGAGTGTTGCACGTTGCTTGGGCCACCTCAAGGACATTTATTCTATCAGCAGAGTCGGATTCAAGAGTTATTTAGATATGAGCAGATTTTTTTTTTCTTAGAATCTATGAAATTCGTAAGCTTAGGAGTTCTTTCCCGGTTTCCCTTCCCGCTCTCTGGCTCTTTGCTCATTCTCCTCTTGCCTCCCTCCTTTGCTTTTGACTTTTCCTCTCACGAATAGTCTTCTAGAAAATCCTCTTTTCCCTTTCCGGTCGCTGCAGGAAATAAGTGTACGTGCGAGTGTGCGTGCGTGCGTGCGAGCATGCGTAAGAGGGGAGGCAAGCTCCGGTCTCGATCTTGGTCCTAGCCTTCTACCTTGTGTGATGCGAGCAGGGTCTCTTTGTTGTTTTGGCCCTACAGTGTTTGCCTGGCTGACCTGCTGGCTCATGAACAGCTACCCAGGATTCTTTAGTCTCTTGTCTCCCATCTTGCCATGGAAGCACTGGGTTCACACACATGTGACCTCTCCTGGCTTTTAGATGGACTCCAGTTATTAAAACCTAGGTCTTCATGCTGGCTAGACAAGGGCTTTTCCCCCACTGAGCCATCTTCCCCATCCCTGCAGGAAATGACTCTTCGAGGGTTAGTGAAGGACTCAGGTTTGCAAAGATCCAACTTCTCCCTGGGAAGAGCAAAGACAGTCAGAGGTCATGAAAGCACTCAGGATACCTAAACTTTGAGAATGTTAGCTCCTGATGATTAGCCCATGACATTAAATCCTCTAAAACCAATCTTCCGAAGTTTGGGTTGTGAGCTTTAGCCTTTAATGGCTGAAATCACTCTCCAGCCCTGAAACCTAATTTCTATTCTTTTCTACTTGCCATACAGAAAAATCTGTTGTGACCTAGCATGTCCCAAATAAGGCTTTTCTCTATCTACTTCTGTGTCCAGCATAGGGAGAAACAGCTCCCACACGGACCCCTTGGGTGGGATAACTTCCTGTGGCCAACATTGTATTAAACTCTATTCAGGAAGTGCCAGTGTCCTGGCAAAGTCTGGCTTTCCCTCCCAGACTCCTCCCTCCTCTCATTTTCTCCTGCCTGCCCCTCCACTCAGGCTCTATCTGGGAGATAAAAGGAGATTTATTTCTTAGCTATCCCAACAGGTATAATTCAATTAGGATTTTTTTTTTAAAGAAGTCTTTTGTTCCTCATACATTCTGCTTCCCAAATAGGTGTCGTTAACATCAGGCTAGCTCTAAATATGTTTCTGAGGCTTGTACTTCCACCAGTTATAATGATTGGTGACTTGCTGATTAAAAAACAGGAGGTCTTTTCGCTCTCTCTGCAGAATCTGAGGCAGTGATTTTTATTATTTGTGTTTACTTATTTATTTATTGAATTTATATAGTGCCTTTCCTCCAAAGGAGCTATTGAAACTGCAGCACATATGTAATTTCCCAATGTCATCTCTAAGTTTTATAACAACAAAATATAGAGATCTGGGGGAAGGGCTAACAGCCTGAATGAAGGCATTTAAAAGGCTGGGACAGAGTAAATTCTTGGGTCACAGATGAGCTATGTACATATGTGTCTTTTAGTTTTTCTCAGGTGTCATGTGTTTGGGAGGGAAAGACCTGTCCCGGCTGCCTTCCCACCAAAGTGCTATGGCTGACACATCTGAGGACTCTTCTCTATCCCGCAGACCCTGTCACTTGATGCTGCACTTTCTCTGACAGAACTGCTAACATTTTTCAAGCCTACCCCCAGATCTTATCCAAAGAGGGAGAGAGGAACAGAATTCAGTTTATCCTTATTGAGTGTTAATGACCCTGTAAGATGCAATTTCTTTTATTTTATTCTGTTACCTAGAAAATCTATCACAGCCTTGTAGTATTGATTGCCCAATCTATAAAGAGCTTGCTTTACAGCGTGACTGTTAGTAACATGGTTACTTTAATGAGTGACTCTTCAACACCTCAGATTTTCTCTAAATTCCAGCTTGGCAGTCCCACAGGATCTAACATTGACAGTCTTTAGTGGTGAGATCATATTTTCCTGCTTTGCTGTGAGAAACTTCTGGGTAGCCCAAAGCAAGACTCACTGTGAGCTGTTGGTATAAAATTTTCCTTTGCTTGGGTGTGCCATACTGTAGAGACAAGTCACCCTTAGACACATAAAGTTGCTGGCCAAAGAAGATCTTAGAATAGAGCTCTCCTTTCTCTCTCTCTCTCTCTCTCTCTCTCTCTCTCTCTCTCTCTCTGTATCTGTGTCTATGTCTCTCTCTGTCTCTTTGTGTTTCTGTTTGTCTCTGTGTCTCTGTCTCTCTGAGTGTCTCTGTTCATTTCTCTGTTTCTCTGTGTCTCGGTATATCTCTGTCTCTTTCTTGTGTCTCTCTCTGTCTTTGTGTGTCTGTCTATCCTTCTATTTATCTCTTGGTGTATCTCTGTTCCTCTCCCTCTCTTTCTCTCTCTCTCTCTCTTTGTGTCTGTGCGTGTGTCTGTGTGTCTGTATGTCTCTGTCTTTCTGTCTCTCTCTGATTGTGGGCAAACCAGGCTTAGTGCTTAGTCTTATAAACATGGAGTCATGTCAGAAGAGTGGTCTTTCATAGGCTTTCCATCCTGGAGACCCTCTGTCAGCCCACTGTGGTGCCTGCTGACAGAAAACTCCTACACCAAACAAAAGGGAGCTACATGGGCTCCTGTGGCTCTTGTCCTCTGTTTTTCCAGGACCAACCTTGAGTTGAGCATCACCCACTAACATTTTAACCCAATCAAAGGAGCCGATGAGGTGAGAATCAGGCCCTGTGATTGGTCTCCACACATAAATCATACTTACAAAATTAAGGAGCATAGTAATTTCATAAGTCAAGGTGAAATGGGCTTGAACATAATCAGATGGTATGGAAAATGAGCAGAAAAATATTCTTCCTGCTCTAGTGTCACAGTGAGTGGCACCTGGCAAGTTTCATCGTATTTCTGAAATTGTTAATAAGGTAGCAGTGGGTGTCTGCTTTGAGTGTACTATAACATGGTGGCCCCTCCTGGCTTGGCTTAGACTAGAGCATTCGAAGCCACTGTTTACAGAGTTGGCCCAACTCTCACTGGGCCCTACTGTGGTCAGGTTGTTTTCAAGGCTTTGTATGGTGTCCCTAATTTAAACAGCTGTGCCTAAGACCAGACCTCATTGACACAGCCCCCCCTTTACTCATCAAGAAAATGTAAACACCACACTGACCTGCCTTTAGCCTCTTTTCCCTGCTCACAGCTTTGAATTCTGAAGCTATCCCATGCCCCCCCCCCCCGCCCCCGCCCCCAACAACTAAGCTGTAGGAGATCAGTCATCTTCTGCTGTGCCTGAAGACAAGGAGGGCTAGATAGGTGTCCTGGTCCTTTTACTAGGTGCTGCTATTGACTCTGTCACCAGTAACACCAGCCTGGACTCCATAAAAGGAAAAGAGCCCATCCTGGTCACAAAGAATCTGGTGTGAAACAATTCCTAACAACCACCTGGGAAATGGAGAAACAATTCTGTCCGCTGCTCTTCTTTGTGATAACTTTGCTCACTTGAAGCTTAGCCTCCCTCACAGGGGATTAGAAAGAACAAGACACTCCCATTCCTACCCCCACCCCACCCCACCCCCATTTTCTCTAGAAACACTCCTTCCCATCTCTGCTTGCAATTTAAATGCAGCGATCATCGCCATTAGCTCCCCTATCATTGTAATTGTTGTTAATTGTTATAACTGTTTTAGTTATTAGTGTTGTCATTATTGCTCTAGGTCCTCTGTCTGTTTTATGCTGAATATATTAGAGCTTTTGCTTTTGAATTACCAGGCTTTGTTTAGTGCAGAGTTCCTTTTTTTTTTTTTTTTTGGAGAGACGTTGAGAAATGCTGGCATTAAGCTTTCATTCTTTTGTCTTTCATTCCAAATGGACAGACTAGAAAAAAAATAATTAGATGGACTAATGTCCTCAAAATGAGAATGAGGGTGTTTTGAATTAATTAAGTGGTCAGAAGATTGCATCATTTCTGACTTAGGCTGTTCCCAATGTGGTGGAGACCTAACTGAGCCAAAAATCTAGTTAGTCTACAGAGGCAAGACTTGTCCTCAGGCTTCTAACTCCCCTCATTACCCTATAGGAACCAGTATCTGCCCTCATCCTTGTTACCATCCTGTCTGAGGGTAAGCAAGCCTGGTCTAGGGCACACAGCGGAAACTCATGGTGCAGACCTGCAGGCCTTCAGACCCTTCCTAAGGCCAAGCTTCAGGAATGAAGTCTTGCTCAGCCTCAGCTCCTCCCAACTTGAAGATCTTTCTGTGACTCTCAGCAGGTCAAACTTTTGTAGACAGCTGAAGCTTCAAAGAATCCTCCCCTGACTGCTAGGACTCTGCTAAGCTCCCTCTTATACATAGCATCCTCAAGTTCCTCAGTCCTGAATACTGGTATGGTAACTCTGGTCCATAGCACCTCCCCAGCTAGAGGGTAGCCTTGAGAGCAGGGACTGTATATGACCTGTGTGGAATCCTCAGTATCTAGGACAGTCCCTGGTTTTATGCACGGGCCTGATGGATGCCAAGGAATGAAGTTGCCTGCACACATATGCATAAATATGAATCTTATAAGTTAAACAAAGATCTTGTACTATGGGGGTCCAATCTTATCCAGCTAAAGAAGGTCTCCCTCATTGATCTTCTTAATACCAAAAGACTCTGTGGGCAGCGGGTTAACTACATTCCCCAGGTTTAGCCTTATTCTGCTTGACTGCTCAGAGCTGTTTGTCATGGTCCTTAAGCGTGGGTAGGGCTGTCTCCTGGGTTCCTGAACACCAAAGGCCTTCTGTATTCCTCCTGTCTATGGTTGATTAAATCTGTCTCCCTGTCACCCTGCACCCCAGCTCCCTGTTTTGTTTGTTTTGTTTTGTTTTGAGCTCCCTGTATTCTCTCACCCTATAGCCCAGGCTACTCTTGAGCTCACCTTATAGTCCATCTGGCCTCAAACTCAAAGCAATCCTCCTGCCTGAGCCTTCTGATTGCTGGGATTATATAGGTGTGAACTACTCTATCTGGTTTGCAATGTGTCTTTAGCTTAGGTCTTTCCCCAGGTGGTCTCCTCCACCATTATTGAGTCGTGGTAGGAATCTCGTATCTATCCAAAAGGTACCTTAGGAGCTGTCTCACCCCCAAGCACACTGTGAAGATCAGAAACTCAAAGAGATAATGCACTAGGCCAGAGAGTGCCAAGGTAGCTCTGCCAGTCTTCCCACCATTCATAAATAGCCAAATTGGGGTTTCGAAATCTGTTTTTTATTTAAAAAAAATGTTTTTCCCTGTCACCTACAAACCCACAAAGAATATTAATGCCAAGTGGCTTCTCGTTCCTAGGCCTAGTCAAAGTCTCAGGATGATTTATAAACTCTCTTACAACTGAGAATGTATGACATAGCCTCTGGGGAAACTACCATCACTTTCTAAGGTTGATATTTCTCTATCATTTCATGCACTGATGTCCCCAAAAAATATATGCTTTCTCTTTTCAACAGTTAGCGTTTTTCTCCCAATATATTTTTCTTCCCAACGTGTTCTTCAGTCGATGGCAGGAGGTTTCCTTGGCAGTTACTTCTGTATGCTGCCCTCTATTGTCTGCCGCAGAGACAATTCTCTGTGTAAAGAAAACACGCGGTCTCTACGGTTGACATTTTTATTTCTGTTTGCAATCTGCTCTTTTACCCAAATGAGCCAATCTCTCCTCTGCTTTCGTGCACTTTAAGATGCCTAATAAGAGTCTTTTACAAAGACATACACAGATCTGTTCCACTGCGCCTGTCTAATTTGAATTATTCATAAGTTAGGAACTAACTGGGGAGGGAGCAAGCACAGCCAGGTCCTCTGTGGTGCCTCCCTGACCATTCGCATCCCATCTGTTGCTAGTCAAGAGCAGCCTTAGAACCATGGGTGCTCTCGAGAGAATCCAGACAAATCCAGACCAAGTAGGAATCGGTGAGATAGAATCCCTAGAAATCACATGAGATTTTTTTTTTCACTCCATTTTTCAAGACAGAGTGTTACAGTGAAACCCAGGCTGGCTTAGAATTCATAATCCTCCTGCATCAGCCTCCTAGCTAAAAATCACACCAGTTTTTAACTATATCTCAGGACTCCTGAGTCCCGTCGATCAAATCTCACCTTTGGAAGGTGATTGGCTCACAGGTCTAGTATAGAATATTCTAAGAAACTCCAAGTGTCCCTGGTCCAGTGGGCATTAGCTCTCCCACCATTCAAACCCCCGCATGTTCGCCCACTGTGTCCGATGGTGTTTAACCTTTCCGGGTAGAAGAGGATCAATACAAATTCTTCATTGTTAAGAATCGATGGCTGTCCTGTGGCATCACTGCCATCTAGTCTGGCTGAGGAGCCCAGTAAATCTCTCCTGGGCTGTCTAAAGCTTGGTTTGGTGTCTTCAGTTGCTTTCATTTTTAATGCAGATCAGTTTGGTTTCTGTTCCCCGGGGACTTGCAGATAAATCTTGGCAGACATGTTCAGGGTCTACAAATGAGATGCTGGAAAAGGGCCAGCCCACCCAGAATTTAGTTGTAATGGATGAGACACCCCCACGGCTCCACTTGAAGACCGGGCTATTCTGTTCAGTATTTATTGGTGACTACCTCATGAGGTACCTGGGATGAAGCTCCTGGGTAACAGAGGAGGCCAGTATGTGAGGCGTGATGATGCAGAAAGGTGCTGGCTGACTCAGCCTCTCTCGTGGACAGGCAGAAGGATCTGTTCCTCCAGATACATAAAGAAGAGATGCACTCCGGTGTTTGGATGCCCTGGATCAAGAAATCTAGCGGGGAAACATCTTTGTGCTGCTTGTTTGCAAACCAACTGAGAAATTATGTGCCTGGTTTTCTTCTATTAATAAACACATCTATTACCATATTGTTGAGCAGCACTCCTACTAGGGGTGATCTGTAAATATTTTATGCGAGTTAATGATCTCGTCCTCCCATAGTCCTTTGCTCTGAGTGTTTGTCATCTGGGGCCCCCTGAATCTTAAGTTTCCTGGAGGCTGTATCAGAACCCCGGTTTCCATTTGCAGCCAAACTGATTCCTTTCATCTTTGCTTTCTCTTCTCTTTGATCAGTGGACTATGCCGATTATTACCAGGGCCTATGGGATTGCCATGGTGACCAGCCGGATGAACTGTCCTTCCAACGGGGTGACCTCATCCGCATTCTGAGCAAGGTAAAAATGTAGACTATAGGGCTTGGAGCCGAAGCTATGTTTTTACTCCTGTTAGTATACTTAGTGTAACCAGAATGGTCCCACGTTATTACACCTCGCTCTGTATATTACATGGCTCTCCTTACACACAGATCAAAATTCCCTTTAATGTATAATGGTTTGGAAAATTTTTTGATTAAAAATTGAAGCCCAGGAATCATTTTTCTCACATTTAAAGGTACACTAAAGCAAATTTAAATATATATAATGAAGTAGATACAATACTAAAATTATGCCCGTCAAAATTTGATGTTTTCTGAGAACTTATGATATATAAAGGTCACACTATGTACATAATTTATTACCATATAATACTATTGAAAACATTCTGGCTAGGTACACTAGATTTTTATTTCATTTATAGATAAATGAGACGATAATATAATTACCTGGGGGAGGAGGAGTCAGAACCTGTTAGCTCAATTGATTTGAGCCAGTGCTGATAAGGCCAACCTACTGAATTCAATTGCACACAGCCCCGCTAACTTTATTCTCTTCCTCAAGCATAAGCAAGCCAGCCCTAGACTCAGCTAACACATGCTATTGTTGATCATAAAGCAACAGGGCTTTATTTAAAAGGGATAGATTATTGCCTGTCTATCATAAAAGAATTTTCTGGAGTTGCAGGCTACAGTTTGAGGGAATTATTGATCATCATCCTGTAAACAACCAAAAAAGACCACATATATTATACAGCCAAACTAAGACAGCACGTCTTATTCCTAAGAGAACTTATCACAGAGGCTGTTCTCTATGCAGCCCGTCAATATCTACAAATACAGTTTTGAAATGGGCATAATGTGCTCTTTAATTGGTGAGCATATGAACGTCACAGAGGATTACGAGAAACCCACTGTCCTGTGAACATCGCGTTTGCCGTTTCTCTTATTCTAGGACCGGTACTACTTATGCTAAGGGTCTGTTTGTGCTTGAGATATTCTGGGAACTCCTTTACAGAAGACCAAGGGGCAGGGGAAATGGCTCAGTGGGTAAAGGGACTTGCTGCCAAGACTAAAGACCTGAGTTCAGTCCCAGAGACGATGTGGAAGGAGAGGACTGACTCCTGAAAGGTGTCCTCTGACCTCCACAGGTGCATTGTGGCATACACACACGGTAAATTAGTGAATAAAAATATAATAAGATACAAAATGTAAAACAATAAAATAAAATGTAGTAAAAAAAAAAAAAAAAAGAAAAGAAAGAAAGAAAGAAAGAAAGAAACAAACCAAGTCTGACTCCAGATGTCTTCCAGGCCCCTTTAAACAGTAACTAAATTCAGACCTTGCCCTTTGCAGGAAGCTAAGGGCTTTGTAGGCCCTGCTGGATGAAATCACGGTGTTCTAGTGATTTCTCCTGCAACTCTAACTCAGCACTACCCTACCACAATTTCGGTGCAGCTCCAATACACCAAGAATAAATTGGAAGCAGAGAAGGGAGTGGACACTGGCCTGATTGGTATTTCAAATGCCCGAAAGCAAGGTTTGCTGTGTAATAGAATTTGTGTACATTACTGTGCTGGCATTACGGGGTAATCGAGTTACCCACTCAGGTGTGACCAGGCCTCTGTTTGCCCAGAGCCTGCAGGTGAACAAATTAACTGTTTACATTGTCTGGAGGTGCCTGCAGCAGGAGGGGGGGAGTGCAGAGCCAGACTGGCGGCTGGCCTTCTCTCTGTCATGATTATTTTGTTTGTTTTACATGTCTTTTGCCTTTGTTAATGGCTTCTCACTGGGGGTCCCTTCCCTCCAGTTAGATCTAAGGGGCTGTGCAGTGACCTGTCCCCTTATAGAGTGGTGTGTGGTTACCATGGCTGTGGCATTTCTATGAGATGCCTAAGAACATTAGACTGGTCTTTTAAAATCAAACCCCACCTCCCTTCCTCCATGACTACATGCTAAGGCATCAGAGTTTAATTCAGGGGAAATGCCTCACTGCCTTTATTCTGTCAGCGTCTTTCTCCACTGTTCCGGAAGGTTCTAAGTCTATCAGTATCTCTGCCCCCTAAGCAATACCAGGTGCCTCTCTTCCTCATACTTAATCCCTGCAAATCAGAGGAGGAGACGAGAAGGTTGTAGTTCAAGGACCATTCCTTCTGCAAGCTTCATTCTGTTTAACGTCGGCTTGGGGAGCATCTGAGATTGGATTTACCCTGATGCTATTACCTAACTCGATCAGAGCCCTTGGACAAAAAGGAACCTTAAAAGACCTCCCTTCCTATTTGCTTGTCTCTAAAAAACACAAATGAACCAATTCATACAGATAGAAAAGGAGATTCTGATGCCATCTAGATGCTCAGCCATTCCCCGCTCTCTGGAATTCTCTCTCCGGCTCTTCCTACCTCAGCCCCAGCTGGCTTCCTTGGCTGGAATAAAACTGCCTCCCATACCTGGAGCAAGAGAACAAACTGACGCACACTGAGTTTAGTCCGAGAGAATGGTGTCTGGAGTACTCCGTATTTCTTCCCTGCAAAGGCCAGTAGCCTCTTGGCTGAGCAAGAAAGGCCTCTGTCTAGAACCCTGCCGAATGTCTCCCTGCAGGATGCACGACACAGCTGTGCAGCTCAGCTCCATGGAATTGTTTCCTCACCTGTAAAATGAGGGAGTTGTTTCTCCCACCCTAGATACTTTCATTCTGAACACAGTGGGCCTGATGTTGCAAAGCTGCTCGAGAAATCCACCCAGCATTCTAGTGCAGCTTTAATGACTTGCTCCATTTGATCGACAAGCATTCCAACCGCCACCTGTCTTGTCTTCACCCCCATAGGTACAACTGGTTTATCCCTCTCAAAGTAAAACTTAACAGTGCTGAGGATCAAATCCAGGGCCTTATGCATGCTAGGCCCTGGATGGTCTACTACCAAGTTAAATCCATAGCCCTTCATTAAGAAAACACTGTGGTGGGCGTGGTGACCCTTGGGAGACAGAGGCATGCCGATCTCTGATTTTGAGACCACCCTGGTCAACATTCTGAATTCCAGGACAGCCAGGACTACATAATAAAGAAACCCTGTCTCAGAAAAAAAAAAAAAAAGAAAGAAAGAAAGAAAGAAAGAGAAAAGAAAAGAAAAGAAAAGAAAAGGAAAAGGAAAAGGAAAAGGAAAAGGAAAAGGAAAAGGAAAAGGAAAAGGAAAAGAAAAGGCTGCAAGGAGAGAGCCTGGAAGAAGGAGACTCAAGGCAGGGAAGTAAGATGAGCATTTAGAAAGGGGGAAGATGCCAGCTTTTAACCCTGGACTGTCCTTGATGGCCCTGCTGGGATCGGGGGATGTTTGCTTGCTTGCTTGCTTGCTTGTTTTATTTAACATGTATTGGTATTTTGTCTGTACATATGTCTGTGCCCTCAGAGGCCAGAAGAGGGCTTTGGACCCTCTGAGACTGGAGTTACAGATGGTTAATGGGTCACCATATGGGTGCTGGAAATTGAAACCGGATCCTCTGGAATGGTAGGCAGTGCTCTTAACCATTGACCCAGATCTCCAGCCCTGTAATACACACACACACACACACACACACATACACGATACATTATATATATATATATATATATATATATACATACATACATAAATATAGTACATGATAGATAGATAGATAGATAGATAGATAGATAGATAGATAGATAAAGAAATGTACTTCATAGTTATCCAAACAGCCTACCACTTGTCCTATACTCAGGTAGGTTATTTGTGTAACCTTGAAAAAAAAAAAAAAGCCGGGCATGGTGGCACACACCTTTAATGCCAGCACTTGGGAGGCAGAGGCAGGTGAATTTCTGAGTTCGAGGCCAGCCTGGTCTACAGAGTGAGTTCCAGGACAGCCAGGGCTATACAGAGAAACCCTGTCTCGAAAAAAAAAAAAAACAAAAAAGAAAAAAGTCACTTAAACATTCTAGGCTTTAATGTCCTTATCTGTAAAAAGTAGGATAGTTTCCATTCATAGGGTTGTGGTCAGAGAATGTATGTTAAGGCATATTTACCCCTTAAGTAATGACAACTCCTATATTCTTCCTTCCCATCCACTAACACTACACCAAAAGGACCCTTTGTGTTGGGCATTTCCTTATGATTTCATTAAATCATTGATACAGTAGAGCAAAATGAGGGCCAGCAAGATGGCTCTGTGGTTGAAGATGCCTGCCACCACGCCTGCCCCTTGAGTTCCATCCCTGGGACCCACATGACAGGAAGAAAGAATCAACTCCCAGAAGTTGTCCCCTGAGCGACACATGCTTGCCTGTTGGCACATGCGCATGCACAAGCTGTGGCACTCACACGCACGCACACACATATAAACAAATTTAATTCCTTTTGGATATATATATATATATATATATATATATATATATATATGTAATGAGAAAAATGGTCATACACCAAGAACTTCTCAGAAGCTCCATCGGTTGAGACACAAAATAAAGTTCTCTCACGTAGGTAAGAACACTCACTACCCAGTGAAGAGGCCTATGTGGAAATCCACTGTGTCTTTGTGGTTTAGAAATATCATCACTGACACCAGAAAGTCTCCAAAGCTCTCTTCCAGAAGAGGCCTGAGCCAAGTACCCATCTCAGGAGCAGTAACAAGGACACAGCAGCAGAGAGCCCTCCCGCGGACCGCCCCTCAGCACATCCAAACATTCCGAGGCCCCATGCCGCTTCATGCCCACTTAACTCGCTGACTTCTAATTTGGATCTTAAAATATATTAGAGAAAGATTTTAATAACGAAGCGGATGTGAACATCCAGCGGATGTTCCTGCACTCCTTTTGGGCCCAGAGATTTCTGAGCGGCTTTTGCTGGTAAGAGCCTCTCTTCCTCCCCCTGGAGGAGCCAGGACACAGCGCCAGACACAGCAGGGCGGTTTAGCGCTTTTCAGTGGCTCCAGATTGTGGCGCTGGTGCAGGTCTCCTCATACGTAACGGATCACTCCTGAGAGCCTGCCCCTCGTAAATTACTTCCCACGATGCCGGCGACCACCGCAGAATTCGAGTTTGAACAGAGAAGAGAAAAGGTGTTTGAGAGGCCTGTTCACTCGGCTGCATTTTAATTTCCTTTTCAATCTTGTCCCAATTAATTTCACAGAATTAATCTCACAGAAGCAAACTCGGCGGCACTGAGGCTGTGTGGTTTTAGTGTGGCGGTCGCTCTGCCTGAACATGAAATAGGAGCTAATATAAAAATCCATCTGCTGTGTTTGAAATACACACCGGCTGCCGCTCGGTCCTGTCCGACATTCCAAGCATCAACAGCAGGGGGGAAAGTGATTTGGGGGTTAGTGACCATCAGTACCTGGCAGGGGTTCAACAACAGGTGTACTCCAAAAATCCATTCTGTCTGAGCACCATGCATGACAGGGCAGGTGCTGAATCACTCTCGGGGCGAGGACATGGTGTCCTGGCTTAGCTCCTTGTATGTGAGGGCTGCAAGGGCCCTCTGGAATCCACTCTCCGGCCTCTTAAAGGATAAGTAAGATGCCTCTGTTTGGATTAGAGAAGTCACAAGTTTCCTGTCAGGGAAGTGGCCTGACTTCCAGCCAGCAAGGTTTTCCCTTAGAAAACATTCCTTCTAAATAGCATAGGTGCTTCTGCTGTCTGAGATACCACATCACTGAATGGCCAATGGGAAACAGATCAGTTCTAGAACTGATTTATGGCAGTAACATGAGCGGCCCAGCAAATAAAAAGGAGAAACTTTGTAGGGTGTAGAGGCTCACACCTTTAATCCCTGCAGACTGAGGCAGAAGCAGGTAGATCTCTCTGTTGAGTCCAAAGCAGCCTGGTGTACATAGCAAGTTCTGAGCCGGCCAGGGACATATATTGAGACTGTCTCAAAAACCGAAAGGAAAAACACAGTTAACTGGAAACTAGAAGAGCCACATACCCCTTGCCTCCTGTGGAGGTAAACTGAGCCAGAAGGATGCATCTCTGAAGCTTGGGTTGTGTCCTTCACTGATAAGGCTCTAAGGCCTTATTTCTTTGGGAATCAGCATTGGAGCAACAAGTTGGGCATTCCTTAGGGTTGATACGTGATGGCTTAGCCAGGACAGGAAGGTCTTTTCAGGGCTCTGCAGTGCCCGTCTTTGGGCTGACATCTTAGCTGGTGGAAACAGTGTATCATGAGGCTCTTCATGTGGGTAGATGGACTTTCTATGAACTAGGATAGATTCTGTTACCTGGGATGGAACAGCTGTCTCTGGCTCCCGCTGCCTAAATGTAGCAGGCCTGGCCGGGCATACCTGGGCTGTGTTAACATAATGCCTGTTGTAAGGGGACTTAAAAAACCCAGGGGTTTCTTCCCCCTTACCTCCTTAAAGGACTACTTAAGAATATAGACCGTTCTCTTCCCTTGGGCTGTTCCTTCCTTCCTTTCTTTAAAAAAAAAAAAATCTGTATATTATTTGAGAGAGAAAGAGAACGTGCAATGATATTTCCTCTTTTAGGTGTGTTTAGTTGAATGTGACAACACCGCTCATAAAAACCCCTAAGTTAATCCCTTCGATTGCTTTAAAGGAAGGATTTATTTATTTATTTATTTATTTTTAATTTCAGGGCTCTGAGGGAAAGGAGGTGTTTGGTGACATCTAGTGTCCATTTAGGACTTCCTCAGGCGTCGTACCCCCAGCTTGACTGAGTGGGGGTGGGGGGATGGGCTAAGGTTATTTGGGAGGTAATTTGGGAGTCGTAAGTGGGGAAATATAGGCCTGGGGCACAGACTGCCCAAACAGTGTGATGAAACTGATCAATGCCTGTCAAAGAACTATTATTCACCTCTGACCTAACCAAAGGGGTAGGCAGGGGTAGACCATCAGAAGCTATCTTTTCTTATTTATAATGGCATGGGGGAAACGCAGAAGGTGTCCCCGCCACCCCATTGCATGTTAACAAGCAGGTCAACACCGTGCTGTGATGACGAAGATGATGATGGTGGTGGTATTTTCTCTCATTAATAACCCCTTTGGGAAGCAGGAGTTAGGGGGATGCGAATGGGATTTGGGGTCAGCTGGAAGGCAACGGTCATACACCGGTCAAATTCAGTGGAGGCCATTCCTTTCCCCCAGACAGGAACCAATCGTCTAGAACAAACCCTGGCAGCCTCATTCCTTGCAGGTAATTTTTATAAATGAGGGGATACCCATTCCAGGAGAGGACAAAAGGGAGAGGCTGCTTGTTTGTGTGCACGTGCATGCACATAGGCCTGTGAGCCCATGTTTGTGTGCCTCTGTTTGTGTGCACGTGCATGCACGTAGGCCTGCGAGCAAGGGGCCGACTGCACGACAGCCCTGGCCCCTTGGATCCTGTCTCTTTCTTATAAAAACCCTTTAAGAGAGAGAGGATACAACTGCAGTTTTCTCTTTAATCTCCTTATTTCTAAACTGTTGTCCTAGACAGGCTCTTTCACTTTCAACACACACACACACACACATACACACACACACACACACACACACACACACACACACACACACGCACACACCCCAGAGTCAGGTAGAAAGTCCCACACCAGATGTTTACACAGAACCATATAAGCCATGAAGGGGTTAGGTTAATGCTCAGAATTGCCCAACGCTTTACAAACTCCAGCATAAAAAAAAAAAAAAAAGCCAGCCATTTATTTTGCAGTGAATTTATAACAAATGCTGTTAAAGGCTTCGTCTTTTGACAGAGGTAATAATAAATTCACTGTTAAAGACGGTAGTTTAATTCCTTACACCTCCAATACTGCACAGAGTAAACCATATTCATCACCGAGTAATTTTTTACCACATAAATCTTTAAAACTAACCGGCGAAGGCTGTTGAGACTGAAATATTGTGAATTTATTAGATATGCCCATGTAGTATTGGATTCAGAGGTTTCCATTCGAATATATTACAGGGGAAATTTGTGTCTTTAACTGTGACATTCCCTCCATTTCCTGCCGCCAGTCCTATAACAAGCTGCTCCTCCAGAGTCAGCTACATGTCTAATAGACAGAGATTTAGTAATAAACTCCTCGCTAATCTGCTAGAGAGGCTAGATGACATCTCAGTGATGTGCCCTATTTAAAAGGAGTCGCGAAAGCTTTGTTTCTGTGTAATTACGTTCTCAGAAGGAACCCAGCCTCCCTCAGCCTCTCCTGCTAGGGTTTCTCCAGATCGGATGGTTTCAGCACTCCAACCAAACTTGCAAAATACTGAAGCACATTATAGTCTCGTAGCAAACATACAGAGCAGTAATTTCTGTCGAAGTTGGAAGATTCATTATGGGAAGTCAGGGGCAACCGTGAGAATACAGAAAGCGAGAAGCTGCTGACATCCACGGACAGAAGATATTTAATACTAATTAAAAGATTGTATTGATTCTCAGACCAATAATAGATGATGTCTTCAGAAAACTTGCTATTTTAAATTTTTTAATGTGACAAGACATATTAATGACAATTAAATCCTCAAGATTTGAGCAAAAAAAAATCCTTTTGCCCTACTATATTTTGAGTGAGATTCTGAACTGATAAATGAGAAAACTCCAAACTTTTCTCATAATTTACCAATTAAGCAATGTTTAAACTATAACAAATTGGTGATATTAAATTATATCTCCAGTTCATTTAGGGGATGGTGACATACTTAAATTAAATTTTTTTTTTTTTAGAGATGCCCTTTTTTTTTTTTTTTTTTTTTTTTTTTTTTTGCATAAAGGCACAAGAGTTTCTCTGTCCTTACTAATACACTATGTTTGAGAGGAGTTCCAAATCCAGAAACTTCCATGGAGCTTTTATGCACTTTTCAATTTCTTTTTCAAGAAAATGAAACCAAATAGGTTCCTAACCATTCAACAAAGGAGAAGACTCTCCTGGCAGCTCAAGACTGCAGCCCATCGGGACAACTGTTAAAAGCCAGGACTCTACTGCAAAGATAAACATAATACCAGCAATTAATATTCAGTGTTTCACATTCCAGTCGAGAGGGTGTGTTTTTCTTTGTGATGTGGCTCATAAGCTGAGGGTGTCGGGAGCCAGATTCCTCTCGTGCATGAGGATTAAGGGGGGAAAAAAATAGCAACAACAATCCTTCCCCCATCTGTAAATGAATGAACATCTTGATTTTATAGCTATTTGCTTTGTAAAACTGAGAACTGAAACAAAAATTACTGGATGCCTAAGTAACACTTTAATTCGGAATTCATTTACGCAGTAGCTATGGAGTTGTCACAAACCATAATGCAGTATTTAATTAAAATAACAGAAGTGCATCTAGATATGTCCTGGGGTAGCTATCACCAAATGATAGTCTGTGCCATCAGTATTTTGTTTATGAAATGGCAGATTCTAAGGTGCAGCGAGGCTGAGGCGAGAGCATAAACATTTTAAACTTGCATTTTTAGAAAGGTTCTTTTTTTTTTTTCCTGCTGCATCATTAATTTTTTCTTCTTCTGTGGTGTGTGTGTGGTGTGTGTGTGGTGTGTGTGTGTGTGTGTGTGTGTGTGTGTGTGTGTGTGTGTGTGTGTGTGTGTGTGTGTGTGTGTAGTGTGGTGGGAATGACTTCTGGGATTGTTTTGCTGTGGATAAAGATCTCTCTTTCTAACTCTTGCTTTTCAACTATTGACCTCCCAAGCCTCCAAGGCTGTGAAATCCTGTCTGTTGTCATGGAAAGGCGCATGAGGTTCACAGGAGTCACAGCAAGCGTGGGACATCTCAGGCAGAACTTGGACGTGGATTCCGGGAGGGTAGGCTCACTGCGCCGGTTCCCACCGTCTTCCTTACACCTTTTCCATCCATAAAATGTTCTCATGCCTGCCTGTTCTACCCTGTGGATGCTCACCACGGTTGCCTTCCCTTTTCATAAACGCATAGCATCTATCTTGCACGCACCCACCATCTATCTCCACGCTCACATCAGCTGTCCCCTCCACCTCCTTGTCTGCAGAATTATGTTCAGCAAAGTCCCGATTTATAGGAAATAAATAATGAAAATGGAAGGGACTGGGAAAGATAATCGAAACATTCAAATTGTTATTTTTCACTGCACTTTACACAAGCAGAGCATCTGTAAACACCTAGAGAAGGTGTCGTCTGGTCCCTAAAAAGCTATGCCTCCAGAATACCCTGACCAAGTCCGTCTCTGTCGGCATTGCTTCATCTCTGCTCCAACTCTCCTGCTCTTGGAGGCTCCCACCATCTGACCTTTTTAAAATGGTAATTCATACCCCGCTATTGTTGTCTTTCTATCTGATTCTTATTTATCCTGCGTATAATGGCGTGTTTGTCACCACTTACGCTCTGTAAGATAATTCTAAAGACAAACATAGCAGTCACCTTCTTAAAGAAAGAAAGAAAAAAAGTCCTTGTGGTGGCAGTATGAAGGTGTTCTGAGAATGGTCTCACAGCCCAGTCCTACAGCTAGGGTCTCCTGGAAGGAGGATTTCTTCTACACTTGTAATTATTTTAGCCCCTTTCACAGGTCACATAAAAAGTTAATTTCAATCGCTGCTAATTTCCGTCCAACAAGAGCACGGTACTTTAAACCACCCAAAATAATTGGATTCAAAACAAATTTAGGAAATTGAGTGTGTTAGAAAGCAAATAAAAATATCCTTTTGGTAGGGAGGCGGGGTGAAAGTAGTAAAAATGGCCTTTTTCCCCCTCTCTCCCTTCTTTCCCCTTCGCAACTTTGCCATTAAAGTTGCACCTACAGCTAGAAGTTTGTCCGTGAAAAATGGTCATTTTGTTTCTCTGCTCAAAGAATGTTATTAAAATGCTAATTTAAAAGAAAAAGGAGTTAAATATCTAGCGATGGTGCATTCTAATTGCAGCCATAATGAGCTCTCTAAATGTGCATGCCCCTGACACACACCAAGCATAAACAGCAGTAAACAGATCATTAGTACCCGCGTTCATTTATTCTGGCGACCTTACCATGACCCCACCGAGGGTAGGGTGAAAAGCAGGTGGATCTGGCTGTGACACCCCCTAGAGGGATCCAGGAAATGAAGCTATAAGCTGTTGTCATGGAAACGCCTATGTGTGCAGATGATGTAACACACCGACAGGCTGTAGGGCCCCCGCAACTGGGACGTTCGCCTTTCCCTCGCCGGAACAATCTTGAGGATTAAATTATTCATTTCTTTAATTCACAAAGCAAAAGGAATCCTAATTTTCTTGGTGATGTGCAACTCTCTCCCATTCATCTAGGGTCTAAAACACAGCGACTTGTCCCCTCTTTCACCGAACCCACATTCTAGTCCCAAATAGCTGAATTTGGCGAAATCAAGTGTGGAAATGCAGCAGGAATCCAACACTCAGTATCTGCACTACAAGGAAAGAAAACCTATGGGTTTCTGCCCAAATTTAAAATGTAAAGTGTCCTTTCCTGATTAGGGCACCTTGGGCAGGGATTAAATGTATACTGCTTTGTTTGTTGCAAAGCAGCAGAGTTAGCCCTGAGAACTACCAAGCCCAAATTCAATGCCATGAGAACGGAGAGCCACAGCCCCTAATGAGCACCTCACCCTAGCAAGGTGCAAAACAGAGATGAGAAACAAGCAGCTGCTCACCCCTCCCACGCTCAATTGAGAGAATGGAGATTAATAAATATAATTCTTTGGAGAATGATTCCACTCTGTCCTACCCTGTTTTGTACCAAACAACCTCAATAACCTTACAGCAACAATAGAATAACTTTTCTTCTTCTTCTTCTTCTTTTTTTTTTTTTTTTTTTTTTTTAAGGAAGCAGAAAAGACGATCTCTGGAAATTATTTTAAAATAAAAAATCTCCCAGCCTGTGCCTCCCTCCCGACCCCCCTCCCCATTGCACTTTAGATGAACCTGTGATATTGTAGCAATGGCCCTTGAAGTGCAGTGGGGAAGTGATTTAGGAGAATATTAAAGGCAATGTGGAGATTCAAGGCGCCTCTCTCAGGGAGATCTGGAGAAATACGCAGCACAGATGGGCCGAGCAGATTAAACATTTCCGTCACATTGTTTCCAAATTGTGTTGCGGTGCCTGAGGCTGGTACTGCGGTCAGAGCAAAACAGAGTGGCGGAGCTGCGAGCTGCACAGTTTATGGAATACATATTAATATGCCCGTCTCACATGGTATCACAATTCTATCAGCTCTGAAATGGGGCTGCCTCTATTGTTCCTGAATTCTGCACCGGGCACCTTGTTTCCTCCCGTCTGTAAATGTTTACCTTGCCTTTCCCCTCTCTCTGGTAGGTGAAGTGTAAGTTGTCTGCTCCATTCCTGGCTCTCTTTACAAACCTGCTTCTCTTTACCCCTCCCTCCATGATTTCTCTGTGGCCTCTGCTTGCACTGCACACAGTTTTTCACACACATTTCCATCACCAAGAGCATCTGGTGTGCACAGATCCTACACACCTCCCTGGCCTTGGCTGCGAGGTCATGTGTTCATTCACACCCTCTTCAGGACATTCAGGCTGTATCCTCCCTCTCGCTCAAGTGCTCCCAGGTCCTCCGTGTGGATCACACGGTCTCCTCAGAGCACTCTGTTCTTAAGCTGGCCTGGGCTTTGTAGACTTGTCCTTGTGAACCCCCAACAGCTTTTGCTGACCCACCTTCCAATGTGCGCTCTCTCTCTCTCTCTCTCTCTCTCTCTCTCTCTCTCTCTCTCTCTCTCCCTTTTAATAACACCTATCTCCTCAGACAAGCAGGTCCATCAATCATCAGGATAGCAAGTTCCCTGAAACGTAACAATAAATAAAACTGGCTCAATTGGAGCAAATTTAATGACTCATTTGTGTTATGATCTATAGACCAAAATTCTGAATAATGGAAAAAGAGAAAATGATTGCCAAGAACCTTAAGCACAGTGTAAAATAGCCTGGAGAGGCCGCCAAATGACTCAAGGTTTTAGCTAAGCGCTGGGCTCCCATCCTTTCCAGTGTCACAAAACCACCAGCTAACCAGCCAACCATTTCCTTATCCCTTCAGGAAAAATCTCCTCACAGAATGGTTTGTGCTGAAAAATGGGTATGTCCGTCTTTGGTAAACAATTCTTCCTAGCTTTCTGCTTCCTGCAGATGGGAACTTGCTGAGCTAAACCCCCCAAGTTCTCTTAAAGCTTAGGCTATCTCAAAGAAAATTCCCAAAGCTGAATTTTAGGAGTTCAGAATTTGTAGGCCAATCCAGAAGGGGTGTGTGTGTGTGTGTGTGTGTGTGTGTGTGTGTGTGTGTGTGTGTGTTGATCTTGGACTATACAATCTACTCTGCTTAGGAATTCAAATTTCACATCTTTACTAATGATAATATATGGTAAATGATCTCTATTAGGAGAAATAAGCAATCATAAACCAATACTTCCACGATTGATTGGATTTTCCCATACATATATCAGGCACTTATTGATCTTTTGTGTCCAAGCCTGATTGATTGTTTTCTTCAAGAGGGAGCCTCTCACTTACAACACTAACACAGTGAACTTTGATGGTTAAGAGAATAGAAGTCTCAAGTGTTTCAGGGCCTCTTGTTGCACAGAAGCTTAGAGGCCACTTTGATGTGAAAAAGGAACTCACCCAAGGCCTCCATAACAGAGCCTTCTCAATGGAGCTAAGCCCGTCAGAGGCTTGTGCCAAAAGCCACTGAAATCTATGAAAGCCTTTGAAGTCAAAGTGTAAATGCTGGTCCCTATGACAGGCAAATATGGTCAGGAAGGGAGAGGATACAGGCAGGATTCAGGAAAGGACCCACACCTAGAAAACCCCAGCAAGTGAGGAACAAGGATTCTTGGTTGTTGTTGTTGTTAATTATATTTTGTTCAGTAAAGTTAGTAGAGTCAATAATAGGACAAAGTCCAGACCTAGGCCATGAAATCCACTGTCTTTTCCTCTAGGGTGCTCGTCTGTAAACTGGGGAGGATTCATAAACCCTTTGAGGATCTAATGAAGACTCCGGGCATGGGACCCACGTATACTTCCACCCAAAATGTAATGCCAATTTCGAGAATTCAGAAAAAGTCTTTCCCATCCCTCCATAGACAGGTTAAGGGTTGACAGATTCCAGTGTAAGACTTGAAGCCTTAAGAGGCTGTGAGCTCCTTCTGTTGGAACAGCCTAGGATTCACTGAGCCTAGAAATTGAATTCTCATCCCAAGACAGGATGGTCATTCCAGGTCATGTCTGTGCTACTCCAGGGGAGCCATGGAAGAGCTTATACAAATAGGAACCAGCAGGGAGGAGAGAAATTAAAATGTAGCAATCATGGAGTAGGGGTATTTAATCTCTTTTAAGGCTTATGATAGGCGCCTGCTGGTTTTCTCCCTGATGTCCCCTGACACCTACTGACAGGGTATTTACAGCACCACACAGAGGCTCAAGGCCCTGTGACAGGAGGAACACTGAGGAGGCCTATCATAGTCTTGAAACCATAAACAGCAATAGGAAGACACTGGAGGCAGAGTCAAGCTGTGTGACATGCCTGTTGTTGATGACCATACTGCTTTTTGTTTATAGGATCGGCTGTTCTTTTTATGGCAGGTCTGGTGGGTTGGTTTTGTTGTTGTTTTGGGTTTTTTTGGCTTTGTTTTTTCTTGTTGATTGTGATCAGCAGCATACATCCCTTTAGGGCTGTGTGCCATCCCCCATAAACACTTCTGATTGTGGGTGACAGTGAGCACTGTGTGCAACTCAGGTTCATCCAACCTGCCATTCACCCAAGCCAATCGTCCCTCTGTCCTGATCATGGAGACCAAACACCAACTTTCATTTTCAAAACCTCTTCGCTGGGAGTGGAAGGGGTTCAGGGAGATCTGACAAGGTTCAAGTTGAGAGAAACAGATGTTTCATCAAAAGTGGAAAAAAGCAACATGCCATATTTATTTCTTCCAGATGAGATGTGATGTGAAGCAGAACATGTGAGGAGTTTTGTTGTGGGGTCTTGGTTTGTTTGTTTGGGTTTGGGTTTTTTTTTTAATCTAGAACTTATTCAAGTAATAATTCGGTACCATTAAGACCATTAAACCCAGCACTGGGGAGGCAAAAGCAGGCAGATTTCTGGGTTCGAGACCAGCCTGGTCTACAGAGAGAGTTCCTGAACAGCCAGGACTACACAGAGAAACCTTGTCTCGAAAACAAACAAACAAACAAAAACAAACAACAACAAAAAGACCATTAAAGTCTCACCTTTAGCCTTCATAGTATACAGAGTCATGGAGTGGAGAACATGTGTAGTTTGGATGCCCCAGTGATATATACAATGATATGTATAGGTATGTGTCCCCAGTTTGAAGGTAGAGACACTTCTGCGTTGAAGAAGTCTGTACATCTCCTGGGAGCCTCAAAGCACTCTTCCCAATTTTTTTCCAAACAGCTGGGCCAAGAGAAGTTCAGATTTTATGGGGAAAACATTGATCCCAGAAATTCAGTTCAGTTCGATCCTAAAAACTAAAACCCAAGAATCAGCAACTTAATAAAAAAAGCAGTAAATTAGCACCTCTAGACAGTAGAAGAGTTCATTCAGAGCTTGGGTCTGCCTGGCTGAGCCAGTATTCTCTCCATTTTAATAGTTTAATAAAAATTAGCATAATTAACGAACATCTGTATGATCCAGAGTGGTGCAATTTGGCACTTGGAAACGAGGGCTTAAACATGATTGCTGTGAGTTTAATGTTGTTTTAATTCTTTTTGGCACTGTGCAGTGAAATAAACGTTTGGTGGTGATAGTTCTCGGCCGGATCTCATTTGCATTTTTCTCCCCTTGATTATGAGCAATTGTGGACTCCCCAGCAATTCATCAAAGTAGAAATTATTTTAAAATACCTCGTGGTGTTCAGACTGGGCTGGAGCAATGCATGGGGGGTGGTAGTGGGAGAGAAGGCTCGAAATTTCCATTCATGCTTTAAACCGCAGCCCTGCAGCCCTTTCTTCGGTATCCAGCCAGGGGATGAAATCTGGAAAAGACAGTCGGATCCCAGGACCTGTAGGTGCTTTGATTAAGCTCCCAGGCTTCCACAGCATGACACATATGGTCTCTGAGACTCTGCTCTCCTCTTCACTCTTCTGCCGGCTCTTTTGTTTTGAAGGGCAGAGAGCTGCTCTCAACTCGTTTCTGGTCTCACCACTGTGCTGAGCCCACTCCATCTGTGGTCGGCAGGTCAGCGCTCCCCTCGAGCAAGAGCAACCTGACTGGGAGCCTGGCCTTGGCAGGTGCCCTGCTGAGTCTCATCTGCTTCCAGTGTGCACCCTCTATGAGTTGACAGAGAGTACATCTCCAAGGCTTGGTCCCTCCTCCTGGCATCACAGCCAAAGGAGTCTGCAAAGTGTGAGTCAAAAGTCAAGGGTCATCTCAGCTAATCCCCGTAGGGCCAGTGCTTTATGGGAAGCCCTGCAACCTCACGGACACAAAAGCTTGACTTGAGGGAGTTAACTTTGGTCAGAAGACAGTCCGCCTCACCCTCTCTCTGCCTTTGAGAAAGCAAAGGAGCTGAGGCTAGTTCTTATGAGTTGTTGTGAGAGAGGAAGTCAGAGAGTCACAGCAAAGCCACGCAGATGTAGACATTCCTGTGGCTTGGCAAACATGGGGCAGCTCTAGGAGCAAACCTAAGACAGGAAGGATGAAGATGCAGTTCAGACTGAAAAACAAGCTAAAGGCAGAAACTGGGCTGACTTCAGCATGGGAAAATGAACCATGATGTCACTTGCATTGAGCTGTACTTTGAAATGTCCTGTCAGACACAGACTGAGGTAGCCTGAGTGAGTGTCATATGCAGACACACTAAAGAGGGAGGTGGCCTGGTGGGGGGAAGAAATGAGGAATAGTGCAAAGAGTGATGGACAGAAGCATTCAGTTATATAAGACGATGTTGTTGTTGTTTGGGGTTTTTTTTCTTTTTGCCTGTGTAAGTGGGTGTGTAAATTTTCACATGGGTATATACAGGTGCACATGCATGTGTGTATGTGTGCATATATGTAAAGGCCTGAAGTAGATATTAAGTGTCTTTCTTCTTCTGTGTGTTTGTTTTTTGGGTTGGTTCGGTTTGGTTTGTTTCTTTGTATTTTGAGCAGAGTCTCTCTGTATAGCCCTGGCTGTGTTCCACCAGTCTGGCCTTGAACTCACAGAGCTCCATCTGCCTCTGTTTCCCGAGTGCTAGGACTAAAGGTGTGGACCACCACAACCGGCTCTGGGTATCTTTCTTGATTGATTTCTATGTTACGCATTGAGGCAGGGCCTCCCTTGAGCCCAGAGCATCTAGCTGGCCTTCTGCTTCTGCTTCCCGTGTGCTGGGATTACCAGCAGCTGCTGTGCCCACCTGGCATTTATATGGACGCTGAAGATTGGAACTCAGGTCTTCATATTTGAAAGAGAGGCACTTCAGCTATTGAGCAGCTTTCCTATCCTCTACCGCGTTTGCGTTGGGTGTGATCATGTGTATACGTGTTTTGATTTGGGGAGGGGGTGGTTTTAGGTTTCTTTTGTTGGTGGTAGTTTGGCTTTTGATTTTGTTTGTTTGTTTGTTTTTGAGACAGTGTTTCACTTTGTAACCCAGGATGGTCTTGAATTCATAGCAATCTTTACTTCAGCCTCTACAATGCTGGGATGACAGGTATGAGCTATCACGCTCAGCTCCTTTTAGGACCTTTTAAAGTTCAGTCTTGGGGCTGGATAGATGGCTAAGCATTGGCATGGTTGAGAGTATCTGCTATTCTTACAGAGAATCCAAGTTTGGTTCCCAGTACCCACATGTGGCAGCTGACAACTGCTTATAACTCCCGTTCCAAGGGATTCAACACCCTCTTCTGGCACATGTGCATAGATAAATACATATGTAGATAGAATGATAGCTAGATAATAGATGGATAGATAGATGGATGGATGGATAGATAGATAGATAGATAGATAGATAGATAGATAGATAGATAAGTTGATATGATGTGATATGATTTATATGATATCACAGTCTTAGTAAGTTCTGGGCTAACTTGAGCTAATAAGTGAGAGAGGCTCTGCTCCAAAAGGGAAACAAGTCCTTAAAGGATTAGTTCAGTAGTCACTCACTGTCTCATGACTGTGGCATCTGAGACTTAGCAGGTAGGAAGCCATTTGGGGCCACTGTCTCCAAATGCAGCTGGTCTCTTCCTGCCACAACCTGTTCAGTCACTGGGGAAGTATGTAGGAGTTGGTTTAGATGCAGTCTGTTCAGTTGAGAGTGCAAATTCTTACTGCCCTGACATTTCTCCGTGGCCTCACTTAAAATGCATTTCTCAGACCCACTCTGTGCTTCCTGCTAAGAGCTCAACAAACAAAACCAAGAAGGGCCAGCCAGCGTTTAAAAAACGTGCCTGTCCTAGTTAGCATTAACTGTGAACTTGACATAGTCTACAATCATTTGGGGGTGGGGGGAGTCTGGATTTAATAATTTTTTATCGCATTGTTCTGTGGTCATATCTATGACAGATTGTCTTCACAGACTTTTTTTTTTTTATATATGCTTTGCCTGCATATATGTCTATGTACCATCCTGGGTACCTGGTGCATGCGGAGGTCAGAAGGGGGAATTGGATCTCCTGGAACTGGGGTTATGGACAGTCATGAGGCACCGTGTGGATTCTAGGAATTGGACCTAGGTCCTCTGGAAGAGCAATCAGTGCTCTTAACCACTGAGCCACCTCTCCATCCCTGCCTTGAGGGTACCATCCATAGGCACTGGTCAAGGCATCCACAGGCTATGAGCAAGCCAATTGGTGAGCCAGCAGCAGCATTCCTCCATAGTTGCAGTTCCTATCCTGGCTTCTCTCAGTAGTATGGAAGTATAATATAAAATAAACTCTTTTCTACTTGTCTTAGTTACAATGTTATTGCTAAGAAGAGACACCATGACCAGGGCCACACTCATTTAAAATGCATTTAATCCGGGCTTGTTCGCAGTTTCAGAAGGTTAGCCCATGACCATCATGGCAAGAAGTAGACAAGCCAGGCTCTGGAGTAGTAGCAGAAAGATTTATGCCCTGAGCAGCAGGCAGCAGGCAGGGGTGGGGGTTGCGGGACTAGACATGGCATGAGCTTTTGAAAGCCTATTCCCAGTAATGTACCTTCTCCAAAACACCACACCCCCTAATCCTTCCGGGGTGCCATTCTCATTCAAACCACACCACTCCTCTAAGTTGCTTCTGGTCAGAGTGTTTTACCACAGCAACAAAACAGAAACTAGACAATATCTAAACCAGGTGTGGTGGTAAACATCTGTAGTCCTGGCACTCGAAAGGCAGAAGGATCAGGAGTTCAAGGGCAGCCTGGGCTACACAAGCTGTATAAAAAGAAAACGGAGAGGGCACTGGGCACTTCCCATCCAGCAATTAGCACTGAGCAGAAGGCAGTGTGGTGAACTCTTCTGGGAAAGCATAGGGTTTTCACAGTAGATAATAGAACGGAGCCCTCAGACACAGTCAGAGTGGCCGGAGGATGCATCTTAGAACGCGTGACTCGGGAATTGAAATCTGAAGGCTGCTTAGAAGTGAGTTCCGTGGCATGGAGACACAGAGGCTATAAAAACAGAAGGAAGGCCACATGAGAGAACCCGTAGCCTGTGTAAGCAGCCTAGGAGAATTCTGTTCTACTGAGGAGGTGGGTGACAACACCTAGCACCTCACAGGACAGAATCACAAGGAGCGTCACCCATCCTTTAAGAAGTTGGCGAGATGAAGGTGTGCCAAGGCAGAGGGTTGTGTTGCTGTCCATGGTCTGTCTGTCACTGGAGACCATGCTGAGGTCTTAGGTACATGCTGATGCCGGAGACCTCGTGGAAGTCCGTGATCCACGCTCCCACTGGTTATAAAGGGCAAGAAAGCTACTTTTGTAGCGGTAACTGCAAAATGATGGCTTCAGACTCACAGTTGAAAAAAGTCATAGAAGGCTTTTATATTAACCCCTACCTCCCTCTATGTCTTCCTCCCCTCCCAAAAAGTGATGGTCTAGACAGGAAGCCGGAGAAAAGTCTTAAAAATTGGGATAAGGAAGTTGAGGTGTTGTTCTCCACAATTGAGGTCCTTGGCAGGGATGCAGGTGGAGGGGGACGCAGTTTTCTTTAAGGGGCTGGCCAAGTATGGAAAACACAATTGGACTTGTGTTTGCGAGGGGCGGGGAAATTGAAGTTTTTTCTTGGGGGGGGGGGGGGAGAGTGGATCACAAGGGTGGGAGGCTGATCTAGATGGACTGGGAAGTGAGTGTGACGGAGATACATTATGTGAAATTTCCAAATAATTAATAAAAATATTGTTTGAAAAAAAATCAAGAGCCAGGCATTGTGATACACTGCCTTTCATCCCAGCACACAGGAGGCAGTGGCCGGTGGATCTCTGTGAGTTCAAGACCAGCCGAGTCTACAGAGTAAGTTCAAGTACACCAAGAGCTACCCTGTGACAAAAACAAAAAAGTTGTCAAGAGGCAATGAGAACACACACACACAGAGGTTCCCACAGAGTAGCAGCGTTCTCAGTGCAATTATAAATCCTGGTGCAGGATGAAGAGTAGGTGAGGAAGACAGGGGGTGCAGGCACAGAGAACAACTGTGGAATGTTTCCGTATCCCCCGTGCGAGCATAACGTGACTCTAGGGTATTAGCAATAGAGAAGTGGGCAGATTTTCAGTCAACTTTTAGAGAAGGAATTAACAGCACATGGGATTGATTAGAAGGAAGGGGTGACATTGGGGAGGACTTGGGTTTCTGGCCTGAATAAGCAAGGACATCTTGGCACTACTCACTGAGGTCAAGAACCAGAGGAGTGGAGCCGGGAACAGGAGCCGGGGACAGGAGCTGGGACAGGAGCTGGGACAGGAGCTGGGACAGGAGCCGGCTGATGGATTAGGTTTAGGGCTAAAGCTTCAGCAGCTTGGTGAACATGTACTTGGTGTTTTATTTTTTTTTTGTTTGTTTGGGTTTTGTTTTTGGTTTTTCGAGACGGGGTTTCTCTGTATAGCTCTGGCTGTCCTGGAACTCACTCTGTAGACCAAGCCGGCTTCGAACTCAGAAATCCGCCTGCCTCTGCCTCCCAAGTGCTAGGATTAAAGGTGTGCGCCACCAAGGCCTGGCTTGGTATTTTCCCTGTTGAGGCAAGCAGCAGAGTAACACTGGAAACAAAATGATCACCAGTTAAAAATAGGGAGCCTGATTTGAACATGTCCTCAATCCGTTCTTTTTTTTCCCCCCATCTTAAATCTCACCCACCAGCAGTGCAAAATGTGGGTCGCAGTTGAAATAAAACACCCTCAGACCTTTTCTTATTTGTTCCCTCCCTTCCGTTATTACCTTCCTTACAGGTATGCCTGCCCACACCCATGCCCCGCCCCCACCTCTTAGGACACTGTGGTCCCACTCTCATCCTCACAGCATGGAGAGGGAGATACCAGGAGAACCTGAGGCCACAGGGCTGCCAAAAGGCCAACTGAGGATTTGTTCCAGCCTATCTGACTCTGACAGCCATTACTCTGCCCCATAAACTCCCAAGAGCAAGCAGGGTTTCGAGCCGTCCTTCTGTCCCTTGAGGAAACCCAGATAGCACTCTGCACAAGGAAGACGCTTGATGGAGAGTATTGATCGGAATTATGACCCGTCACCCTGAAGCATCTTTAGTGTTTCTGGCATTTAGCTAGTGTCCAGCCTTCTCTGAAGAAGCCATAGCATTCACTTGGTTAAAGGGGAGGAGTCTAGAAAAATAGTTCAGCATCTAAGAGCACATACCGCTCTTTCAGAAGACCTGAGTTCAATTCCCAGCATCAATATCAGGTGACTCACAACCACCTTTGACACTCTCTAGGGAGATCTGACTCCTCTGCCTACCAAGGGCACCTGTACTCACATATGTCCCCAGACCCCCACGCACATGATTAAAAATAATAAAAGTCAATCTTTAAAAAATAATAAAATTATTTTTAAAAGAAGAAAAGCAAGACGTGGTACTTTATGCCTTTAAATCTGCACCGGTCTACATAGTGAGTTCTAGGCCAATCGAGGCTATATAGTAAGATCCTGTCTCAAAAAAATAAAAGAGAGAGAGAGGAAAGATTTTTAAAAAACATTTTGATGCATACCTAAAATTCTAGTCCTCAGGAGTCTGAGGCAGGAAGATCAAAAGGCCAAGGCCAACCCGGACTGCACAGTGAATCCCTACCTTTAGAAAACTATAAAGCGGTTAGGGGCTGGAGAGATGGCTCAGAGGTTCAGAGCTCTTCCAGAGGTCCTGAGTTCAATTCCCAACAACCATGTGGGAACTGAACATCTGTAATGGAATCCAGTGCCTCTTCTTGTGTGTCTGAAGGCAGCTCAGGTCGTATACATAAAATAAGTAAGTAAATCTTAGAGAGAGAGAGAGAGAGAGAGTTTGTTTTTTTTTAAAAAAAAAAGTATTTACTGTTCTTGCAGAGGATCTGAGTCTGGCCCCCAGCACCCTTGTCAGCAGCTCACAACCAACCACTTTTAACACACACACACACACACACACACACACACACACACACACACACACACACAAATAAAATGTTTAGGTTGTTAGATTCAGCAGTAGTGTCAAGTATGCTCATCACCATGCAGTGAGGATTACAGCAAAACGAACATGCTTCTTTTTGTCCTCTGGATGACTTTGTTCTATCTAGAGATGATCTTATGTTCTAGAGATGACCGTGGTCTATCTAGAGGTGATCTTATACTCTAGAGATGATCTTAGGAAGGATGTTCACAGTTCTTTCTGGCAGCCAGCAAAGAAACCAGCCACTGGCTCTCCCAGCACTGACACTGTGTAAAGTTTATAGGAGTATGTGTCCAACCACCACCATCTTCTTTTCCCTTTTCAGGAGTACAACATGTACGGCTGGTGGGTAGGAGAGCTGAACAGCGTCATTGGAATTGTTCCAAAGGACTATCTCACCACCGCCTTTGAAATGGAAGGAATATGAAGCCCAGGTATCCGTATCGGCATCCGAGAGCTGCCCTTAGTTTAGTGGAGTTTGTTGGCCATGACTTTGCTAGCTGTGTGGTCATCAATGAAGCAGCCTTTCCTTCTTCTCCAAAAATGATGTTAAGAATTCAAATGAGGCCAGGCGTGGTGATGCACTTGGGAGGCAGAGGCAGGCAAATTTCTGAGTTCGAGGCCAGCCTGGTCTACCAAGTGAGTTCCAGGACAGCCAGGGCTACACAGAGAAACCCTGTCTCAAAAAACCAAAAAATAAAAAAACAAAAATAAATTAAAAAATTAAAAAAAAAAAAGAATTCAGATGAGAGGGGGTGGGTATAAACAGTAGCATGTGTAATATTCTCAAAGACTAAAATATAATAAATAAGTTAAAGTGAAGAAGGGAATGAGAGTCAGGCAGTGGTGGCTCATGCCTTTAGTCCCAGCACTCAGGAGACAGAGGTAGGCAGATCTCTGAGTCTGAGGTCAGCCTGGTCTACAGAGTGAGTTCTAGGACATCTGGGGGTATGAAAAGAAATCCTGTCTTGGGGGGGAAAAAAAGGAAAGAAAAAAAAGAAAATGTGGGTGGGCTAGAGATGTGGCTCATGAGGGTTGGTAGACTGCATATCTGGCATGCATGACGCCTCTCTCATCCCCAGCACCACATAAAACTGGACACGCTTGTGCACACCTGTAACCCGAGCCCTGGAGGCAGAACTGGAGGGTCACAAGTCCAAGGTTATCCTCGGCTACATAGCAAATTCTAACTCAGCCTGGGCTACTTGAGACCCATGGTCAGGGAAAGAGTGTGGAATTTTGTTTCCCTAAATTTAGGGACTAGGTCACTTAGCACTGGGCTCAACTGAAGGTGACAGACCATTCAAAATAGCAATGATTTGCCCCATGAATTAATGTTGCTCCTTTATGTAAATCTAGAAGCAAACGGCCAGAGGCATTTGGGTTCTGTGTGGCTTCTCCTCGGGCCCCACTGTGTGTGGCCAGTATTTCCCAGGTGGGACATGATGGATGCTTCAGCTCTCTGCTTCCTGTGTTGCCATCCTAGTCAGTGGGAAAGATAAAGGCCTAAAGGGGGCTGGAGAGCCAGCTAGGTGTTTAAAGACATGTACTGCTCTTCCAGAGAACCTGAGTTTGATTTCCAGGACCCATCTTTAGTGTCCTAGCATGTTGGTTAGTACCCAGCAGTCTCTAAAGAAGTCATAGCATTCTGCTTGGTTTGGCAGAGAGGGAGATGGGCAGGAGAGATGGCTCAGCATCTATGAGCACTGGTTACTCTTCCAGAGGACCAGGGTTACATTCCCAGGATCCACATGGCAGCTCACAACCCCAGTTCCAGGAGATTCAATGCCCTCTTCTGGCTTCTGTGGGTACTGCACATACACGATGCACAGATGCACATACAGGTGGAACACACACACATAAAATTCATCTATTTTGGTTATTTTTTGGTTTTCTGAGACAGGGTTTCTCTGTATATCCCTGGCTGTCCTGGAACTCACTCTGTAGACCAGGCTGGCCTCAAACTCAGAAATCCGCCTGCCTCTGCCTCCCGAGTGCTGGGATCAAAGGCGTGTGCCACCACGCCCGGCAAAATTCATTTTTTTAAAGAAGTTGGAAAACAACTCAGGAAAAAGAGCCAACATTGACCTCTGGCCTCCACATGCATACACATCTGTACATGAGTACCAGCACATACATGTGCATATGCCTACACCATCATGTTCATAACACTACACACCACACCCATAGAAATTTTCAGTCTTTTATGAGAATTCCTAGGAATATAATCAAATTAACTTTTAACAGCTACTTGGGAGGCTGAGGCAGGAGGATCATGAATTCAAGGCACCCTGGGCTGCAGATCAAGACCCACAATATATAGAGACGTAACTTTTAAGTAATAAAGCATATGCATTAAGCTGCTGGGCAGTGGTGGCACACGCCTTTGATCCCAGCACTTGGAAGGCAGAGGCAGACGGATTTCTGAGTTCGAGGCCAGCCTGGTCTACAGAGTGAGTTCTAGGACAGCCAGGGCTACACAGAGAAACCCTGTCTCGGGAAAAAAAAAAAAAAAAAGTTTTATGAGCAAGAACACCATGCTTTGGTAGGTTGTTTTGGTTTGGTTTTTGCTTTGTTTTTTTTTTGTTTTTTTTGTTTGTTTTTGTTTGTTTTTTGATTGTGTGTGTGTGTGTGTGTGTGTGTGTGTGTGTGTGTGTGTGTGTCTGTATGTGTTACTGGGAATTGAATCTAGGACTTTCTACATACTAGTCAAGAGCTCTGTCACGGAGTTAGCTAGCCCCCACATGGTGTTTTAAAATAGCAGGCATGCTCAGCATGAGTGGGGTAGCAATGGGAGCCACTTTGATGGTCAGTGGATCTAGAATTTAGAATGGTAAAAGAGAGTATTCATGACTAGCTTGATGTCAGGATTTCCATCTTCCGGCTGAACAAGGGGTCAGCCTTTACTGGCAGGGCGTGGAACACCATCAGTGTGACAGTGATAGGATCGGTCCTGGAGCCTTCTCACCCAGGCCCCCCCCCTAGTCTGCAGCAGCTGAGTGAACTCAGTCAGGAACATACACAAGATAGACCTTGGCTCCCCAGTGCTCTTGTGAGATCACGGAGCCCCAGCTCGGGCCTGTCACTCCAGGTTTGACTTCACGACATCCCTAAAGAGGATGGTTTACTGGCCACGGGTGCAGAGAGGCGGGGATTCTTCTGCCAAATGTGAACAAAACACTTTCTTTCACTTTGTCATTTATTTGACATGTAGCCCTTCATTCCCTTTAAACCCGACACTTCCTCTTCTCGGAATCTATCCCATGGCTGTCCTTTGCACACGTGCCAAATGGTACAGACATGGGCAGAGGCATTTGTCTGGGAAGGGATTAGAGACAAAGTGGATGTCCAAGAGAACAGGCAAGAAACTGTAGGGCATTTGGGGATTTGAGCACTCCCCAGCTGTAAAAGCAAAGGAATGCTCTTACAAATACGTTTCAGGATAGACCGGTAAGTACAAAGATCAGCGGTGGAGGTCAAGCCAACCACAAGCCTCCTTGTAGAAAACAGGAGTGGAAGAGAGCTGTTGTTCATGGCTCATGCGTGCCTGTAATCCCGGAACGCAGGGGAACTGCCCTGGACTGTAAACCAGCCTCAGCTATGGACTGAGTAACGGGGCAGCTGGGTTCCAGAGTGAGACCTTGTCTCAAAAGACCACGCAGAGTAGATTTGCAGAGCTATTTGTCTATGCATGTATGAAATACCTCTGGAAGGAGAAAGAACAGAATCAGTCACCTCTAAGGAGAGGAAAAAAACAAACAAACACACGACTCTGAGACAGGGTAACAGGAAAGGGGTTTACTGCCATTTGTAAATCTACCTTTTAATTTTTTATTATGGGGGGTTCTGGACATGCATGTAGGTGCCAATGGAGGCCAGAAGAGGGCGTTAGATCCCCTGAACCTGGATTAGTAAATGACTGTAAGCCACCATGTGAGTGCTGGGAACCAAATTAGGTCTTCTGCAAGAGCAGGAAGTGTCTTTGACCACTGAGCCATCTCTCCAGACTTCTCTCCACCCCCGTTGTTTGTTGTTGTTGTTGTTGTTGTTGTTTTCAGGGGAAGGGTGGTTCGTTTGGGGTTTTTTGTTTGGTTGGTTGGTTTTGGTTTTTTCTTTGAAATGTGGTCTTATATATCCTAAGCTGGCTTCAGTTCCTTGCTGTGTACCTGAGGATGGCATTGAACATCTGGTCCTCCTGCCTCTCCCTCCTGAGTACTGGAGTAAGAGATGTGCACCAGAGCTGGAAAGATGGCTCAGCAGTTAAGAGCACAAGTTGCTCTTCTAGAAGTCCTGCGTTCAAATCCCAGCAACCACATGGTGGCTCACAACCATGGATAGGGGGAATCAGATGTCCTCTTCTAACATGCAGATGTATATGCAGCAGAACAAGAGGGCCGGAGAGATGGCTCAGCGGTTAAGAGCACTGACTGCTCTTCCAGAGGTCCTGAGTTCAATTCCCAGCAACCACATGGTGGCTCACAACCATCGGCAACGGGATCTGATGCCTTCCTCTGGTGTGTCTGAAGACAGCAATGGTGTACTCATATACATAAAATAAATAAATCTTAAAAAAAAAAAAAGCTGGGCGTGGTGGCACACACCTTTAATCCCAGCACTCGGGAGGCAGAGGCAGGCGGATTTCTGAGTTCGAGGCCAGCCTGGTCTACAGAGTGAGTTCCAGGACAGCCAGGCTACACAGAGAAACCCTGTCTCGAAAAAAACAAACAAAAAAACATAAACAAAACAAACAAACAAAAAAAAAGATGTGCACCACCTTACCCAGTCGGTGCCATGCTGGGGGCTGAATCCTGAGCTTCCCATGTACCAGGCAAGCACTTTAGCAACTGAGCTGCTCCCTACCCACGCTCTTATGTTCTGAGTCATAAAAAGACAATTTACGTTTTTTCATCCCTCAGGGAACATATTCTCAGACCATCAGAAACTCCCGTCCCCTACTCTGGCCATGGATCCTTCTCTTCCCTGAATGGAGCCAAGACTCTGCTGCTTCCTGTGACTTTAAGCCACTGATAAGATGAGTAGGAAGAAGACAGTTCATCAGACCTGTTTCTCAAGCAGCCAGCTTCTAGCTTCCTGCCCTCTCTGTGTCCCCACATCCATAAGCCTTTCCTACAAGCCTGCTACAAAGAAGACAGCAACGAAGGAAATCATGGGAGGAAGAGGTTACTGATGGGTTGTGGCTTGCAAAGCAGAAATAAAGTCTGGATATGTTTCCTTGCCTTGTATGGTGGGGCTGAATTCCTTTCTGACATAATATCACGGGCTGGCGAGATGGTTCCATGGGTAAGAGCACCTGCTGCCAGGCCTGATGACCTGAGTTCAGGCCCCAGGACCCACATGTTGTCCTCTGACCTCCGTGCATGTACCGTGCCACATGTATACCCACACACATGAATAAATAAAACTGAATAATAAGCAAATGTTAAGTTTTAATAGTATCAAAATGCCACTGCTAGGTATTCTTGCCATCTGCAAAGTGGGAAGGGACAGTCACAGCAAAAGTGAAAGCCCAGACAGGGAAGGGGAGATTGACTGTCTTCAGTCCCACTGATGGGACAGACATCTCTGGAACTCAGGACAGCTAGTGCCCTTCTGGTCAGTGTCTCAGACTGCCTTTGGTTGGCTACTTGGTTGTTTCTTCTGTGATGAACCTCTGAGACACAGAAGCAAGGCCTGAAAATGAGCATGCTGGAGAGCCCCTCTGTGGGCATTGTGGTCTCCAGTGATGGAATCCCAGATGGACTGAGGGCATGGGGTGGGGTCGCTCTCTAAAACAGGGAGTCCTGCTCCTTTAACAGTCACCTGCACCTAGTTCTGCACGTTGACAAGGCAACAGATCAGTGGTTGGGAACACAAACCCCAGCGCTAGACAACACGGGAATAAATCTCATTTTTCCTTGTATGATGTGTTGGCATTTAGTGCCTCCGTTTCTTCTGTGAAGAGGGGGTGTGCTTTCTCTCTTTCTCTCTCAGCAGGTCACTGGGTAATTAGGGAGATGAAGGGGTTTGTCAAGTTCTCTGTACTTGGAGAAGTCCCTGGCACGTGGTAACCGCTCAGTAAAGGCTAGCTGTTGTTGCCAGACTCTACATGAGACATTTTGCAAGACAAGCACCCCAGCAGCTATAGAAATTATATATCAAAAACTGCCTATTCGAAGCAGCCCTGCACTGGCAGGGGCCTTTCTCACCTCTGTCAGGGATATATTGTAAGCAAGTTCTCATCTCACATCACCACAGGAGAGATTCCAGGCAGCACACAGGGATGCCGGTAGATTCCAAGTTTTTCAAAGAAAAAAACAAAAACCAAACCCTTATGCTAATTACTCATTTCCAGACCCAGAGATTTAAAAAAAATTGGAAACAAGTCTGTGTATGGATAGAGAGGCAAGAAGAGTGGGACAGTTTGGGTCTAGGGGGTGTCGCTAGAGAAGTCACTATATCATCCCCTATTACCCAGGGTGCTAGAAGGAGAGAGAACCACTAGGTGGCAGTATATGAGCAGGTGAACCAGAGAGAACCAATTGCCTGCTGCTTTAGGAACCTTTGCACCAATCGCAACCCACAGGTAAGAACAATGGGTATTGTTCAGTGTTTACCACAAACACCTCCTATGCCCACCCATCCTTCCTTTGGAAACCCCCAGGGTCCCACTCTGGAAGACTAGGTGGGCGGAACATGACTGTGGGACTTTGAGTTAGACACCAGAAAAGGGGACTCCACCACCCCAGGAGAGAGGAGGGTGAAGGGGAGTTGAAAAGGCAAAGAAGACTCCATTACTCCTTGCACTGGCCCAGGCTCTTAATCTTGTGGCCGTTGCTTCCGGCATTTAAAACATAGCCCCAGTCAGGCGTTGGCAGCGCACGCCTTTAATCCCAGCACTCGGGAGGCAGAGGCAGGAGGATTTCTGAGTTCAAGGCCAGCCTGGTTTACAGAGTGAGTTCCAGGACAGCCAGGGCTACACAGAGAAACCCTGTCTCGAAAAAAAAAAAAATAAACAAAACCAAAACATAATCCCTTAGTAGGGTGATGCCTTCTGCACCTGAAGAGTAAAGAAACCATAACTTGCCTAACTGTAAATGTCTCCTGAACTTCTGTGCACCGTGCTATAGGGAGGCGACCATACTCAGACCTCTGGCCTTTCTAGCAATAAAATTTAGGAAACAGACAAGATTATCCTTAAAAGATACAAAGTCGGGCATCTTGGAAATCTGTCCTCAGCAGGGCAGAGAATACAAGCCTATCATCCCAGCACTCTGGAGGCGGAGGCAAGAGAATCATTACAAAGTCCATGCTAGTCGGCATGGTGAGTCCAGTCCTGCAGGAAAGAAAATATAGTCAGCCACTGTTCTGTCCAGGACATTTGAGGAAGGGTGACGCGGGTCTGGTGAGATGATTCTAGCCACTGGCTGAAGGGTATTTTCTGTCCTAAAGGTGACTGATTTAATCTTTGGTTTTTTTCAAGGGATAGTTGTTTCACTTTTGTGGGTTCTTTCCCCCCAGAGAAGATTTAGATTAAGGAAAAGTGGGGACATCACTCAAGAAGGGCTCCCAAGAGACAATACCCTAAAGGAGAGAGAACCTTAGGGACACAAACTCCCGAATCCGGTTGAAAACTAAACCCCACACAACAAACTACTCCCCAGTCAGCCCAAGGTCTCAGCCAAGCACCTGAGACTGCAACTGTCTAATCAGGCATCCATGTCAATGTTTCACTCTACTAACCAAATCCTCCATCTTGCCACCTGCCCCTAACTGGATAGATAACTGGGACATCTGGCCACTGAACTAGTGGCCGTACACATAGGATGGTTTCTTAGCCAGTTGTCCCAGTGCGTGAGACAGGAGAGAAACAGAAGGGAAGGAGTTTCCTCCCTTAACATCATGGTAAGAAGAAAAATCTAAGATCCTAATTTAGGAGGCAAATGTGTATCTTTTTACAGCTATTTTTGTTGTTGTTGGGCTTTGTTTGACACAGCCCAGACTGGCCTCAAGCTCACTGTGCAGCCAGGGATGACCTTAAATTGAATATCCTGCCTCTTCCACCTCCAGAGTGCTGGGATTACAGGAGGGCACCGCCATGCTCGCCCTACAGGGAATCTCTTATTCAGAATTTACCACCCTCACCAGAGAGTCTAACCTGGAGCATTTGGTCTTCATTGTTCAGGATGTTATGAAAGCACTAAATACTCTTGAAAATTAAGCGTAGCCAAACTGGACTACATAGTGTGATCCTGTCTAGAAAGGGGGCCGGGGGGGGGGGAATAACAAGAAGAAAAAAAAGATTAAGTTCTTTGCATATGAAGAACAAAACTCAGATGCCAGGGACATCAACACTTTTTGGCCAAAAAAAGAAAAAAAAATCCCATCCCAGCCTTGTGCGGTGTGTGGTGCGTCCTCCCCCACCCCAAGCTGCAAGCAGCAGTTCCGGAAGGATGAATCGCAATGTTGAGTGGTAGGAAATTTGTCAACTCCCAGAGCAGCGTCAAAAACTGGAGGCTGACTCCGGGAAAATCAGCCTCCACTCAGCTCATGGGGCAGCACAGCCCAGTGACTCAAACTTATTTCCCAGTGTGTAGATTATCACCCCTCGCTCCTCCTGCCCAGCCATTGGGTTTCCCACTGGGATTTAGAGAGATTGGGAGGGAATTTCAAACTCCCACCACCACCACCAACAACAACAAAAAAGGTTTCTCTTTTCCAAGGGATTTCAATCCTGTGCCCCAGACATAACCATCTCTGAGACTGAATCAGCAGGCTAGGTGGAGCCATCACACTAGCCCACACCTCATTCTAAGGTCTATCCCTTTTGGTACAAAATTTTTAAACACGTATAATGAAGGGAAAACATTGTTGGGGGGGGGGGGTAACAATAGGGTGGCCTTCTAGCTTCGTAACTGAAACCGTTTTCTGCTGGTTTTGAGATGGTCTCACCGAGAAACCCAGGCTGACCTCAAACTTGCAATCCTCCTGCCCCATGCTTCCCAATACCAGAATCACAGACCCTACCACCTTGCCTCATCCCCATTTTGCGACAGGATCTAGGCTGCCCGAGATGGCCTTGAACTTATAGTCCTTCTGTCTCTGCTCCCAGAATAGCTGGGTTGACACAGATATACCACCATGCCCAGCTCCAAACTAAGACACTTTTGAGAGTGAAGGAAGGTGCTGGCGTTTACTGGGACAGGTGTGCACAATAAAAATACGGCAAAATGGGCTGGGGAGCCAGGCACTAGAGAGATGACCCAGCTCTCCTGGCATGAGGCCTGGCAATGCCCTTTCCTCTGAAGTCCTTTCTCCCACAGGCCTGGCTTCTCAGCAAACTTGCCAGTGAGGCTTTTCCTTTTCCTGATGGCCGGGCTGTTCAGAGACTGCTGTCTCTGGCATGGGGCTCTGGTGGAGCTGGCCCATGGTCAGCAGTCGTATGTGTGTGTTCTGTTCCCTCCTGGGCTCCCATTACAATCCTCCACATTTCCACCTGGCCAAGTGCCACAGAAGGAAAAGAGCTCGTGGCACCAGGCAACAGTAGGGCACTTCCTGGCCTCCTGTGACCGGAGCTCGTTCCAAGAGGTTTCTAGTGCCGCTCCTCATAGGACATCTGCTTCCCACTGCACGCGCTCTCCACCTGATGGTGAGCAGCTGGCCACCATGGAACAGAACGCAGGCTAGAAACGCTTCCCTGCCACCCACTGGCCATTTGGCCTCGCTGTACTGTGAATTCTGAAGTAGCAGGCACACACCATTGCCCCCCAGAGCTGGCACCCTCTAGCTCTGGCACCTGGCACTTGGACACTTGGGTCATTTCTTCAACATCTCAAGTTGAGTGCGGCAGAGTCCTGTTTCTTTTTTTTTTTTTTTTTTTTTTTATTTATTTATTATATGTAAGTACACTGTAGCTGTCCTCAGACACTCCAGAAGAGGGCGTCAGATCTTGTTACAGATGGTTGTGAGCCACCATGTGGTTGCTGGGATTTGAACTCTGGACCTTCGGAAGAGCAGTCGGGTGCTCTTACCCACTGAGCCATCTCACCAGCCCCAGAGTCCTGTTTCTTAACCTTGGCATGCTGGGTCAGAAATTTTTGTTTTGTTGAGCCTGGTTGTATAACCCAGGCTAAAGCCATACTCCCTGTGTTGCTGAAGATGGCCTTGACCTTTTAACCCTTGCCTTGCCTCCCAGGCACAGGCCGCTGCCACCCCATTTACGCACAGCTGGGGCCTGTACCCCAGGACTTCCTACATGTCAGGCAAACACTGTACCAAGCTACAGCCCCTTGGTTTTCTTAGAAATGGGATTTCAGTCTGTAGTCCAGACTGCTCTGGGATTCAGGACATCGCCCAGGATGGCTTCATACCCACATTGATCCTCCTGCTTTAGTCTCCTAAGTGTTGGGACTGAGGGAGCCACCACATCCAGCCATAGGTCAGGAAAGTCTGTTTTGTTGAGGGCTCCAGAGGACATTCAATTGGGAAGGGTAGCATAGAAACACGAGACTGAAGCCGAAATCCTACTTCAGGGCAAGAGGCAGAGACCCGGCAGCAGTTTATGCAGCTCAAAGATTCATACTGTCCCGGATCCTTTCGAATCCCCGAGCTCTCGGAGACTGGTGCAGCACGTGACACCGGGGGGCGGGGGTTGCTGACTGCAGCCCCCTGACAGAAGAGGGGGATTTGAGACAGGCTTGTTGTCCCGAGGTTGTCATTTTTCCTGGTCTTCACTGTCACTGTTAGTTTAGAGGAAAGTTCTCTCATACAAAGTGACTCCCAGGAGCTCTGTCAAGAACCAAAACACAAAACAAAGAAACAAAACAAACAAAAACAAAACACCACAACCAAAAGCCACCACCCTCTCAGGAGGCTCAGAGACAGGATGAGGGTCTGGTGCCTTTGTTGTGTGTGCTGTGCAGGCCACACAGGAGGGCCAGCGCCTGCCGCAATGCCAGCCAGAGCCCTGTCGACGCTGCCTCCTCTGGGCACGGAAGCTGAGGCACCTGGAAGGGTTATTAGCAGGATTGGAACTCATCTCTCTGCTGGGACTGGATCATAATTACAGTAATTTTCTAACAGAGCTCGGCAGTAGGACTGTTTAATCAGCATCGACTCCCCGGTGCTCTCAGCCCTCATCGCTCAAGGAGAGGAGTGGGATGGCTCTTAAAGAGACAGTGCCCGCCTTTCAGCATTCTGAACAGATGTGCCCTAATTGGTAGAATATATCTAAGTCTTGTAGCTTACAGCGGGCAGGTTGCACTTGCCTCCAACAGACTGCCTGGGGCTCTCCCTATTCTAGGCCTTCTGCCTGAGGGCCTCAGGTCAGGCTGGCTGGTGGGCCAGGATTCTCTTACTAACATAGCCTCTAAGGGAAGAAACTCAAGCTTATTGTATTTAATGAGAGGAACCGATGTGCTGGCCCCTTTGGATTGACAGAATGAGAGAAAAGGGGGTTAAGTTAGCTAAAGGGCAGAAATGACTTGAACTTCTAGTTGGTGGTTTCCCATAATCCGAAGATCATGGAAGCTCTCTGGAGGAAAACCCCTTACCAACTTTCCAGTCACTTACCACCATGCAGTCCACCCCTGAATGCTCACTCCCTACTGTGAAGTGCTGGCATCCTAGTACCACTCACTAGACTAGGGTTTCTCTCCTTTGCTTAGGGAAGTAGAACCATCTGCCCTGAATCGGAAGGAAGCAACCTTAGTTCTCGGACTCTTGCTGGCCTTTCAAGTGGAGGCTACCTGTGGATGGAGGAACAATTGGTGGTCTGGAGAGATTTGAGGTCGCCAGCTTCCCCCTCAACATCTAGTTACAGGCTGGGCTGTCCCTCTCTCCAGACATGGATCTCTCCCATGTCAGGACTGCAGGATGGGCCAAGGCACACTTGGTCTGTGCAGCCGTTTCCAAAACATTTCCTTTAGAGAAGAGCTTGCTGGGGGGGTGGGGGTGGGGGTGGGGTGCTTTCAAACCTTTCAGGAAGTATGGTGGTAAAGCAACTAGGAAGCAGGGTATTTATCTACAGTCCAAAGATTTCTGTGAGCCAGGCTCTACAGAAATGACTTCCTTCTGGCAGAGGCTGCCTGCCCTCTGCCCACACTGGAAGAAGGAAGTGGCTCTGACTTCCCGCAGACTGTTCCTCTTGCGTCCACAAAGATCAGGTGCTCCAATTCCCTCGGTGCTGCTGAGTCAGGCCAGGGGTTCCTCGGATCCCGTTTCTGTATTTGACACACCCTTGCATTTCGTGACCTGTTTGGAGTCCCCCTAAGTCGTTAAGAATTCTAAGCAAGAGTTGTGGTATACAAACAAACTCACAAACACTGAGCTAATTTAATCTCCTCCGGTAGGAGATGGAGCCTCTGAGCAAAGCTACCGGAGTCACCTAGGACTCAGTAGTAGGGACCTAAGGCCTTAGCAGCCAGCAAACCAGGGACGGTGCGAGGTTGGTTTACTGCTGTTCACTTTCTTACTATATAGCCCAGGATGTCCTGGAAGACCCTCTGTAGCCCAGGCTAGCCTGAAACACCCTCTGTAGCCCAGGCTAGCTTTAAACTCACAACAATCCTCTTGCCTCAACCGCTCCAGTGCTGGAATTATAGGTGTGTACCACCACACCTTAGTACTACAGACCTCAGAAAGTACCTCCTACAAAGATCAGACATACTGGGTATAGGAATGACACAGACACCCTCCAGGTCCTGGTCAAGCCATTTGAAAACTGCCTTTTACAAGCCTTACTCAAGCCAGCTTCCTCAGGGAGAAATGGAGTATGACGCTCGCCTACCCTGCTGACTCTTATCAAATCAAACAACTTCTATCAAACTATTCTGACACCAGAACTTTCCTTCCTTCATCCCCCCCACCCCCCGCCCGCCATCTGAAATAATGTTCCTCTCAGTCCTCACCAGTCCACTACTGACCACAGTGCAGACGAGGGAGCTGAGTAGGTTTGGGTCGCAGACGTAGCTGTGACTAAAGCAGGCCCCAAACTTGCCTCAGAGCTCAGATCAAAATAAAGAATACTTTGATTCCTCCACACAACTCAGTGGGCCGCTCCCCACGGCTAGTGACTCATCTCTCACACAGAAGCTATCCAGCTGGAGTGGCTGGACTTGGGCACACACTGGGCAGAGAAAAATACGAAAGGACTCCAGCACTGCCTGGATGAAAAGGAATTTTCAACGATGCTTGCTGTTTTTCTGGTACGTGGGCCCATGCTATTAGGAACGCTCTCTCCCTCGGACATCTTCTGCAGCCAACACCTAACTCAGCACAAGACTGAGATGAGAAGGCGCCTGGCCTCACATTAACTGAGGTGCTCTTGTGTGCACTGCTGCTAATGGATCATTAAAAAAGCTGGGAGTCTGAGAAAGCACAGCCATGTCTGAAGAGTGCCTGCTGTCCCAGCAGCCCAGCAGAGCTGGCTGCCGAGCGAGCACCAACTCCAGCAAGAGGGGAGAACAGAAGAAGGCCAACCCAGCTTGCTGGTTTTTGGCTGAGTAGGGAATTGACACAGACCACCTCCGGCTCCTGTCTGGAAGTTTTGAGATCAGAGAGCTTCAGGCACAGCTGGGTTCACAGCTGCACCATTTGGAGCATTGGACTCATTAATATTCATGAGCCATCCCCACCAATCGGCAGAGTGGATGCCATTAGCCTAGCATCTGTCGGGTTTTGTGAGGGTTGTGTATGGAGGTTTTTCCCCCCTTTTAAATGAACTTCTTCTGACATTTTGGATTTGCCTCTGTAGGTTTTCTCTCCTCGCTTCGCTCTGATGCATCATATAAAGGAAAGACCCAGGGGAGGCGGGCAGGAAGGAGGGATGAACAGCAGCCAGGGCTTTGCATCTGCCTGTTAACAAACTTTATTTCTCTTTTAGCACCTGGCACCTCAGACAGGCTTCGAAGACGGAAGCAGCATCAGGTAAATTATACCTAACAAGGTTCATGCCCAGCTCTGTGAGAAGAGCCACATCCTAGCTCTCTGGAAAACCGTCCCTCCTGCGGTGGTGAACTTGAGTCTCACACACAATGCAAGAGAGCTCCAGCGCACAGTTCTATGGCGTTATTTCCACGCTGATAAATTCATGATTTATGAAAGTAACTCCTGCCAGCTCTCACTCCCTCCTACCCTGCTACAGCTTGTTAGACACAAATTGCAACAACAGTCTTAAATACTTGCAGTTTATTTCAGGCCAAAGCCCCTCAACTCTCAACTAAATGCCACTGACAATCCCGCAATGCAGGCCAGGAGTCCCTCGGCTGGGGTGGACCCACAGCCGGGGTGGATGGCCAGGAGAGAAACACACACAAACCTAAGAGCAGCGCGGCAGCACCAAGGTGGGCCCGGCACCCAGCCTGCCCAGCCCCCCAGGCAGCCGCCCCTGCTGTCTGCAGATTTCAGTAGCAGGAGGCAGGAGCCGCCTCACCGTCTGAAGGAGAGCTTATGGCTCCTATCTCCATCTCCAGAGCCCTCACTTCCAGGCTGAAACAAAGCCTGTGTGCCCCACTGACTGAACTTGCGGCTTCCCAGGAAAGCAGCAGTAGGCCCTGGCAGCCAGAGCCCTGGGGGCAAGGAGTTGTTATTACGAGAGGAAAGGCATCTACAAAGAAGGGAGCCCACCTCAACCCCGCAGAAACACGATGGGCAGCCCGAGCCGCCTCTGCCAGAGCAACGCCTCTGACCTGTTCCTTTCCCTCTGCCTGTGGCCGGCCCCTTTGCCAGGAAGCTTTAAGTGCCTGCAAGCTCTCAGGCCCCACTCAGCCTGGCAAGGTCTTGGAAGAGGCTGGAAACCTCAACAAATAGTCACATCGTGGCCATTTACTGAAAGGCAAGGAGGTGAGGAATACGTCTTCACCACTCTGTCCACACAAGGAGGCAGGCAAGAGGTCAGCCTCCCACAACCAAAATGTTGGCTCCAGGGGCTGCAGCAAAACCTGAAGCCTGCCAAGAAGGAAGGAGAACGATAGGAACTTTCTGTTGGGACAATGTTCAGTAAGGCAGCTAAAACTCTGCCAAGAAGGGTTCCCCAAACCATTCACCTGTGACAGCCCTCTTTAAACAAACACCTGAAGAAACCCACCTCCTGGGAAAGTAAATATTTAAAACCAGCAGCTTCTGGGCCCTGTGCTGAACTCACAAACACAGTGTGGCGTTTACTCCCACAGAGGAGATACAGCGGACAGCCACAATCGCTGCATAACAAACCTGAGCAGATTTGAGTGGAAGATGTTCAACGGCCTGACCTGCCCTACACCTGCCTTGTCCCCAATCCCTCCTGTATGTGACCTTGGGCTGCATCTTCTCCACCACACAGGAGAACAGAGAGATCAGCCACTGCTCACTTGTCCCACGCTGTGTCTAGCTGAGTGGGCTCCATCGGCCCAGCCTGGTCCGCTGCCACGGCCCTTCTCGCAGGCTGGGACACAGAGAGTCCCTCCTCCGGTCTTGCAGGATCCCAGCAGGCAGGCAAGGAGGAGCTGGGCAGCAGCGTGGGGCTTTCTGAGGATGGGCCCTCAGAGTCCATCACTGGAGCCCACGTCTCTAACTGCTCCTTCTCCTCACTGAGAGGCGGCGAAGGGGAGCTCCTGCGCCCTGATCTTGGAAGAAAGCAGCAACTGGGAAGGAGAGAGAGAGAGGAAAGACGGGCATGATAGATAGATGAACAGATCCCATGCCCATTCATGGAAGTATTCAGCCATAGAAACGGATGAACTACGGAGACACGCTGGGGCCGACAGAGTGGCTCAGTGGGTGGAAGGCCCCCCGCTGCCAAGCCTGATGACTGACTTCAATCCCAGGACCCATGGCAGGAGAGGAGAGGTGACCAACAAGCTGTCCTCTGATCTCTACATATATGCCATGACCACACATGTGCAAACATACACACTCCATCAAAACAAATTAAAATGTGATTTTAAAAAATATTTAGCTGGGCGTGATGGCGCATGTAATCCTAGCACTCGGGAGGCAGAGGCAGGCGGATTTCTGAGTTCGAGGCCAGCCTGGTCTACAGAGTGAGTTCCAGGACAGCCAGAGCTATAAAGAGAAACCCTGTCTCAAAAAAAAAAACAACAAAACAATACAAAACAAAATATTTAAAGCAGCAGGCAGTGGTGGCACATACCTTGAATCTCAGCATTCAGGAGGCAGAGGCGGGCAGATCTCTAAGTTCAAGACTAGCCTAGTCTATAGAGTGAGTTCCAGGACAGCCAGGGTTACACAGAGAAACCTTGCCTCTAAAAAAACAAAAAATGAAAAGCATTATTCTGAATACACAAAACCACCTGCCATATGACTGTGTTTGAAACGTCCAGAACAGGCAGATCCAGACAGAAAGTGCACTATGGTTACTAGGGGCAACAAGAGCTGCTGCTCACTGATGTACCATTGCTTCATCTAGAATAGGAGCATGGTCTAAGAGCTGAAGACGGGGCTTGGAGGTAGAACACATAAACACAAGTGAAGCCCCAGGCTGCATTCCCACCCATAACCATAATAATTAATTCATTTTTAAAAAGATCCTGCTATGGTGGTGTACACCTTTAATCCCAGCACTCAGCAGACAGGCAGAGCTCTGTCAGTTTGAGGCCAGCCCGGTCTACCCAGCAAGTAGCCTACATAGTGAGTAGGTCTATACAGCTGGGGCTACACAATGAGAGCCTGCCAAGGAAGGACAGGAAGAAAGGGAGGGAAGAAGGGAGGGAGAGAAGGAGGGAGGGAGGGGAAAATGTTCTAAAATTGACAATTTAGACACCTACATCTCTGAGCTCAAGTCTTCCCCTTCTTTCTGAGTCTCAACAGAACCTCTAGCTTCCCATTCAAGAAAGAGAACCAGGCCTTTCCAAGGGTCCCAACACCGTGACATTTCTTTCCCCCACATGCGGGCATCCCAGTGGGTGTCACGTGCCACTGGGTGCCTAGCAGCCCCTACCTGTTGAGCTGGTCTCCTTTAGCCAAGTGGGAGGTGCTCTGCCTCTCCTCCTGGGCCCAGCCACAGTTGGACATAGCATAGGAAAGAATGGCATCGGACACCGTCATGGCGCCCCGGCCCTGGACACAGGCTTCAATCTCGGGCACCGAGAGCTGGCTTTGGAGGAAGAGATGCAACTGACTGTCTGACAGAAGAACCACGCTCTGTAGGACCCTGCGGCAACAGAGAGTACACCACAGGATGGCAAGTGAGGCAGCAGCCTCCCCTCCCCCTCCCCCGTCCCCATCCCAGCTGAGCTTTGGCTTCACCCTGCTCTGGAGATGGAAGGGCGCAAGTAAAAATCTGTGGCCTCGCTTCCACAATGGTGGGCTGTCCTAAATGTCCACTCACTTTTCAAGGAAATGCTGGAGACCTTGACGTCGCTTCTCAATGAACTCATCGGAGCCGCCAAAGAAAGTGGACTTCCCAGGAAGCTCCGGAACAGGCCTGTGGAATCATAATGTAACGAACACCCAAGGTAAATGAAACAGCACCCAACCCCGCCCAAAAGAATCCCTGAGAAAGAGGGCCAGTAAACATAGCTGTCTTTTGGTAAAGGGGCCTGACAGAGCCAATACTGACTGATGGCATGCTCGATGGCAGGCACTTTGCAGTAAATGTCCACAAACATGGCATGAAATCCTCCTCAAAACCCCATGAGAAAGCTCTAGTGTCCTCCTTTTAGAAAACCAGAAAGGGGACATGAAACTCCAGTGTCACATAACAAAGCTAGCACCCAAACCCATGCAGCTACGGCTCTCCACCTAGTAGGCCCACTGCTACGGCTCTCCACCTAGTAGGCCCACTTCCAGCATTACTTGCTTTTTTAGTTCTTTTTTATTGGAGGTTGGGGGAGACCTTAGTATCTTACATTTTATTTATGTGTACACGCTTGCTTAGTGTTGGGTGCACCATGTAGTATTCACAGAAGCCAGAAGAGAACCAGATCTCCCAGAACTGTAATCACGGGCAGTTGTGAGCAAACCGATGTGGGGCTGGCCAAACCCAGGGCTTCTGCAAGAGCAGCAAGTGCTCCTAACTACAGAGCCATCTCTCCAGCCCCCTCGGGGACTTTCTGACACATGCCCCGACATGCTATCGCCCTGGCTGGCCTAGAACTTCCAGTAACCCTGTCTCTGCTTCCTAGATGGGAGGATTTCAGGCCTGCTCCATTCCACCTGCTCTCCTGATTCTGTGCTCTGCACTGGTATGGGGGAGCACTGGTGTGGGGGAGCACTGGTGTGAGGGAGCATTGGTGTGGGGGAGCACTGGTGTGGGGGAGCGTGTGCATACACATAGTGTGGGAGCCCAGTGTTGATACACAGTGTCTTTCCCCAATCACCCTCACTTCATCTGCTGAAAGTAAGTCTCTCACCGAACCCAGAACCCATCCGTTAGCCGCCTAGCTGCCTATCAAGCCACTAGGATTCCCTGTCTCTGTCTCTCTCTCAGCACTGGGATCACGGGCTTTCTACGTGGGTGCTAAGGATCTGATCTCAGCTCGTGCTTTACAGCAACCCTTTGACGGACATCCACGTCCCCAGCATCAGCTCCACACAGTGAGCTGCAGATGCTGGGTCCGTTCCTATGAATTAGAACTACTCCAAGTCAGACACACTGCCACGTGCTATCATCTCAGCTACTCTGTGGGCTCGGGCGAGAATCTGGGGCATTTGAGGCCAGGCTGGAGCTAAATACACCAGCTCTATCTCAGAAAACAAAGCTAAACTAAACTAAACCAAAAGAGTACTCCAGCCCCAGAGTTTTCTAAAACTGAGATGAGCTGTGGCAGGATACTGTTAAACATTCTCAACTTCTGTTATAAAGCACACAGAACTGTTTTTTTTTTCACTTTAATTGCTTTGTGGGAGGAGGGGAGTATGTATGTATTCACTTTTCCCCCCGTTTATACAGTTTTGCTAGGTCACGTGGCATGAACGGAGGGAGACTTGCTGGTTTCCTTTCACTGACATAACCACCTGAGTGCGAGCATTTCTCAAGCTCCTCAGCCTGCCACGCTCTAAGTTCTTCTCCCTCGTAACCCTAGCTCCCCTGTGATCCCCCAGATCCATTCAGACCTGAGAAGGCCCGAGAGCAAACTCACACCAAGCCGGCGTTCCTCTGCAGCTGCTTCCTCAGCCACACAAACTCACGGTAGCGCCGCCGCACACAGGACGTCTTGGCGGTAAAAGCCTTGCTGTTCGTCTAGGGGAGAAATCCGGAAAAGCCTTAGTCCCTCATGAGTTCACCACCGCCACCCTAAGGGGACGGATTATCAGGCTACTGGGTCCCAGACCAAGATGCCACCAGGCACCTGGAAGCCATTCTGTGTCCCCTCAAGCTAGTCCTCTCCCCACTCTTTCTTGTAAATCTTCTGTCGGGAACACCCACAAACCATTTTTGACCTCAGCACAGCCCACAGCCCTGCAGCTGACACCATCACTAAAGCTTGACTCACATGGAGGAATATCTTATAGTCCACGTAAGAATTCCAGGAGCCTTCATTCTGCACCCTGGGGTCCTGAACTCGAACTGTGATCACCTCCTGCAGATTAGAAAACAAACAAACAAACAAAAGCCCCTTCAACTTCAGTTCAGCTCAGCCCCACAGAGAGAATGGTGTTTGGTTTTGGCTTTGGAGTCCTGCTGGCAGGAGCTCACTAGGTAGACTAACTGCCTTCACTGTGTGGCAGTTCTCGCCCGTCTGCCTCCTCAGTGTTGAGATCAATGAAGCAACACACCCAGCTTGCAAGGCAGCTCTGACCACACAGCAGTACCCAGAGTTCCTTAGTACCAACTTTCAGTCATTTCGCCATTCATTCAACAAGCATTTCCTGATCACGGGCGCATGTCAGGCTCTGTGCTAAGAGAGAACATGATCAAGAAATGAAATTCCCTCTTCTCCGGAATAGTACAGTGTAGGCCTTGGAAGGCTAAGGCAGGAGAATCAAAAGTTCAAGGCCTTACCTGAGGAACTTGGTGAGACTCAATCAACCAACCAATCAATCAATCAATCAATCAATCAACAATCAGCTATGGACAATGGCTCCCCACTGTGATCCCAACACTCAGGAAGAGGCAGGAGGATTGCCATCAAGTTGAGGGTCAGCTGGGTCCACATGGCAAGTTCTAGGCCAAACAGGACTATATAGTGAGACTCTCTCAATAAATAAATAAAGATAAAAGAGAGCTAGGAATATAAATACATGGCTCAATGCCAGAGCTGAGCACTTGCAAGGCCCTGAGATTAATGTGCATGGGGAAAAGGTAGACAGATAAGGACAAAGCATTATGATATATATATAATATATGTTTTATATATATTATATGTATATATAAATATATTATATATATGGACATATGTGTATATGTATGAAAATCTCCTAATGAGCCCCATTTCTTGGGTGACAACCAAAACCTTCATTTAAACAAAGCTTATATTCTAGTACATTCCAACCAGTGGAAGAGTTAGTCAAACTGGAGGCTCCCTTCTCCGCACATACACTTGCTACTGTTTTCCTTCTCCTAGCTTTAATGTGAGCCCGTGAGAAACACCAAGAGTATTAATGGGGAGAAAGCACTGCTGTGTAGCCTTGACTGTCCTGGAACTCACTCTGTAGACCAGGCTGGTCTTGAACTCAGAAATCCTCCTGCCTCTGCCTCCCGAGTGCTGGGATTAAAGGCGTGCACCACCACTGCCTGGTCTGTGTCCCCTCCTCTTAAGTGGCCCTCCGACTCTGACCCACCCGGAGACCCTGCTTACCTCCAGGTCTTGGTTCTCCAACATCCTATACCACAAGCCCATGGGAAGGGCACATCTGAGGTGGGGGAGCAGAGACGTGGGAAGAAGCAGTTAGCACATCCTCACCAGGTTCTCTCAGAGCAAAACCCCAAAGCTTTTAATAGATGTCCCGTGGGGAAACCCAGGTAGGTAACTTTCCCCCAACCCCAATTATGTGTAAAACCTGAAAGAGGAAGGGGGAACCCCACATTAGTTAGCCGCAAGCTAAAAACCCTGGGGAATTTGCCTCCTAGGGGCATAAGGAGAGTGTGTTGTGGCCAGAGAGGCAGGTGGGTTTCACTGTAAAACTTTTGCCCAAGAACTGTGGCTTAACAATCTTGTGGAACAGAGCCTTGAAAAGGAGCCTACCAGCACCCCCTCCTGGTTATTTAGAGACAACCAAGTCCTTACAAATACCAATCTCTCTTCGTCTTGCTAACCAAAGTCACCTCCATACAGGTGGGTGCTCCTAGGGGTGAAGAGGCCAGCTACAGTTTACCACCTTCCCTGACCAGCTAGCTCTCCAGACCTGGAGCCAACCACTACAATCAGTTGCGATCCTGCCATGCCATCCGGTTTGTACCTCTGCCCAAGCACCCCACAGCTTCTCAGGTCAACTCAGGATGCATTCCGCTCCTTTGTAAAGATTCATTAAAGCCTAAGCCACTCATTTCCCCCAGTGTGGTAGTTTATGCGTACAGCGACATCGCCCACTCCAACACGGGGACCATGAAGGCTGGAACACAGGGTTACTGGATTCCAAAGGGGCCCATGATGTCACCTTCTGTTAAAATACAGCACTAATCTTGTTACTCCTAGAGCCGCTCCAACTGCAGCCACCCTGGCTGCCGCCTCCACCCCCTTCCTCTCTCTTAAGAGCAGAACAATAAGGTTTAATTTCCCTTTCCAATTTACCTTGAAATGAAAACTGACTCCAGCCAATATGTACTGCCAACAAATGATGCGGGCTGGCTCCTGGGAAAACAAGGCTCTCTCTAAGCTCTCCCTCTCTCCTCCTCCCATGCCCATCCGCACACCCACTCGTTTTTTACAGTCCCACAATTAATTTTAAACACATTCTCTTATTAGTTCTGCCTTACCATTAGCAGAGTGCATAATGAGCTTCCGTCTATTTTATGTTTTGCTAACATAGGGCTAATGTTTCAAAGGAAGGGAAACTCGTTTACGGCATGAAATTAGCAAAGCAAACAGCTTTTGCAATTCTTCCCAATATCCCAGAAGGTCTCTCTACAGACAGACATGGCATGCGGGGACAAAGCTGCATGGCAGATAACAAAACAGAGCTGAACTGTGGAGCAAACCCGAGGTTTTGTGATTTCAACACCATAATAAACAGCATTCTTGCTGACAGTCTGATTTTTTTCATCCGCAGCAGTCACCACCTCCAAGAGGCCCTAGACTGAAAGGCAGGAAATCTCAATTCCCCAATAACCCAGTCCGACAGTCCAGACGGGTACAGACAAAGATCTGTGACCAAAACCAACAGGCTTTCTGTGAATATTAATTAGCCTGCTGGGATTTCCCCCTCTCTTCTCCTCTTAGGCGCTTGCTAAACTGCCAACGGAAGAACAGAAAGTTAAATATTCTTAAGTGGTTTTGTTGTTGTTGTTGTTGTTTGGTTTGGTTTGTGTTTGTAGTACAACAGAAAAGATGACAAGAAAGAAAGGCATCTATCCACTTAGGGGAGATCACACCACTCTGCCTGGAAAAGTCTGTGAAACTCAAGACTCTAGTTCAGTAACTGTTCATCAGACGTTTGGTATAAAGAGTTTGCTAGGGGCCTGCAGCACCCCCATGTGGAAGTTTTTCTCCTTTGTTTTGGAGCTAATGTCATAGAGAAACAAATAAACTGTCTTTTAAGACATTCCAAGTCTCCTGGGTCTCTGTAGGCTCAAGGCTAAGCGTAAAAGGCACTAAGAAGGTTCTGGTGGTCAATTTCCCCTAAGACACTGAGACTGCAAAAAGCAGACTCCGTTTCCAACAACCACTGCTCTTCATCACTGTCCTTCCCAACGACACCACTCTCAGTCGTTATTCCTGGAGAAACAGCAAGTTCTTAACTTCACCTCCATGACCCGTCCAAAGAGGTGGATCTGTGCATCCATTAAGGAAGGGCAGAGTCAAGTAACCTCGAAAGGTGAGGAAACTTACTCCATGCTAACTACATTCCCGGGGCCTTTTCCATCCCATCTGAAGCGCTCACTGCTTCCCTCGGCAGTACCAGCACCCATAGTCCCGGGAAAGAGCCAAGGGGTTTGGTGTGTACAAAGTTTGACGCATTGTAAAGCTCACAGCTGCTAATTCAGGGGAGCAATTCAAAGCTTTCTCATTTTCTCCGCCTCTTAAAACTACTTCAAGGGACACGTAAAAAACACATCAGGCTGTAAAAAAGATTGCACCAAGGAGTCTCCCGCCCCTCCTTACTCGTTCTTGAGCCTTTGGTGTCAACAGACAGCAATTCTAAAACCTCGCCTTCCTAAATACCCACAGGTGTTCGAGGAAGCTCTTCCGCCTGACAGAAAACCTGTCCCGTCCATCAAGCAGCTGTTCTCATTTTTCAGTCGGTAACCCACTCCTTTCACCTGCAAGTAACAAAGGAAGAGCATAGTTTCCAGTATCTGCGAAAAATATCTGCCATTCCCTTCCACTGCCGGCCACTTGGGTAGACATCCCTAATTCTGACTCCGGCCACTCCTTTCCATTCTTTAGCAAACTCAGATGGAAACCAGCCCAACGGTCCTTCTCTTTTCCCGGCTAAATCGGGACGGAAAGACGATTTTCAAGGTATATTGAAAAGCCAGGCTTCCTTTCTTCTTGGGTCCCAGCAAGCCCTCACTTTCATACCAGGCAGTAAGGCAGCCCCCTCCCTAGTGTGTCAACCGAGGCCATCACTCAAATGCCACCACCACGGCTCAAGCCAGCATCCCATTCCCAAGCAGCACCTACGAGCCGCGGCCACGCCCACGCCCCCTCACCTGAGAGCAGCAGCAGCAGCTCTCCACAGCGACACCACCAGCACCGCACCATATAGTCCGATACCGGCTTCTCCTTCCGGGTGAGTCGCCGGTGCCCCGGTGCACGACGGGAGGCGGCTCCCGACGGGCCAATCCTGAGTGTCCCGGACGCCCCACCCCTGAAGACCAGGGCTCTCAGTGGCGATCGCTGGTCAGAGGAGGCTCTCCATCCCGCCCAGGCCTAAGCTGAAATCCGCATCTTTCCGGAAATCGCTAGGGGGCGCGGGAGGCGGAGCGCAAAGACCGAGACCCCGCAAAGTCCACTCCGGTGCCGTGTCCCGCCCACCGCCATTAGGCGGGCCAATCAGCGCTCAGGGAACGTGTTTGAAGGCCGACGAAAGCATCTTAGGAGCCTAAACGTCTTCAGGGTGTTAAAGAGCAGTAAGTGTGGGAGGTTTCTCGCGTTCCTGAAGCCTTACTAAGATCTAAGATCTCGAAAGTCTGGGTTTGAACCTCAGAGGTTGCAGTTCCCCATCTAAACTGTCAAGGGCACTGCCAGTTTGATTTGGAAAACCCACAGATTATCCCAACAGCAGACGAGAAAGTTGACAACAGTTGTCAAGCCCAAAGAAGGATCATACAGTTAGTAAGCAAGAAAAAGCCGGTGAAAATGCTTACTATAGAAATATCTAAAGTCCGGGCTGGAGAGACGGCTCAGGGGGTAAGAGCACCCGACTGCTCTTCGGAAGGTCCTGAGTTCAAATCCCAGCAACCACGTGGTGGCTCACAACCATCTGTAATGAGATCTGATGCCCTGTTCTGGAGTGTCTGAGGACAGCTACAGTGTACTTACATGTAATAAATAAATACATCTTTTTTAAAAAGACAAAAAAAAATATCTTAAAGTCCTCTTAAGCCAATGGAAGTGGCTCACGCCCAGAATCCTAACACTTGGCCATTAAAGACATATAGTGAGCTCTAGGATACGGAGTAAGGCTGTTGGAAAACACAAACGAAAAGCCTCCTTGATCTGTTAAAAAGTTAATTTTAGGGCTGGTGAGATGGCTCAGTTGGTAAGAGCACCCGACTGCTCTTCCAAAGGTCTGAAGTTCAAATCCCAGCAACCACATGGTGGCTCACAACCATCTGTAATGAGATCTGACTCCCTCTTCTGGAGTGTTTGAAGACAGCTACAGTGTACTTACATATAATAAAAATAAATAAGTCTTTAAAAAAAAAGTTAATTTTACCTCTGTAACCCCAGCACTTGGAAGTAGAGGCAGGAACTGAAGGCCAACGCCAACTATATAGTGAGTTTCAGGCTAGCTTGGGCTACCTAAGACCCTGCCTCAAAAACAGCAAGACAGGAGTTGGCAAAATGGCTTCAGAAGATGAGTTCAGGACCCCCAAATTCACACAGTTCACACATTCCTGCAACTCCCACTTCAATGGATCCGAGGCATACACACATCAAAAATAAATATTTTTATTTTTTGTAGCTGTTTTGCCTATAAATAGGTTGTGTACCATGTGTCTACCTGAAACCCTACGAGGCCAGATGAGGGCCTTAGATCTCCTGGCACTGGAGTTAGAAGTAGTTGGAACCATTGTGTGGGTGTTGGGAACTGAACCCTGCACCTATACAAGAACAGAAAGTACTCTCAACCTCAAAGTCATTTCTCTAATCCTAACTCCCCTTAAAAACAGATGGGCTCTTATAAAAGTGTGGGTCAGATGAAAACCCAGTACTACACTGACTTGAACTGCTCCTAAATGTTTGTAGAGCCAGTGCAAAACACAATGGTAGTTACCAATCCAGGTGGATATTATTTATGTAATTCAAAACAGAATTTCTCAGGCCTTTGGTCTCAGGATCCTTTTACACAAACTTTTAAAATCATAGGGACATTTAATAGCTTTTGCTAATGTAGAAATCACTGACTTAGAAATAAAAATTGAGAGATTGAGGCAGGAGAGCCAGCACATCAGGTAAGAGCACTTGTTCTTGCAGGGGACCTGGGTTCAGTTCCCAGAACCCACATGATGGCACTCATCCAGCATTCTGACACCCTTATGGGCCCTACACTCATGAGGGGCACTTAACATACAACAAGACACTCATAGGCATAAAACTAGACACTACAGAGAAGCAAATAGATACAGTTAAAGAATTACAAAATAGGGGCTGGAGAGATGGTTCAGCAGGTAAGAGCACTGACTGAAGAGCACTGAAGTTCAAATCCCAGCAACCACATGATGGCTCACAAACCACCTGTAATGAGACCTGACACCCTCTTTTGGTGTGACTGAAGTCAGCTACAGTGTATTTATGTATAATAATAAATAAATCTTTTTAAAAAAAAAGAATTACAAAATAAAAATGAAAATAATAAAGGACTGCCTATTAACATTTTATAATCTATATTTTCAAAGACAAAAAAAGCAAGAACAGTTCTGTGTTACGAATTTGTAAGTCTTTAGTATTTGGCTTAGAAGGAGACAGCTGGATTCTTATTTGCTCTTTCATTTCTCTTTCATGCTCTTGTTTTGGTAGATGAAGAATAACAAATGTTATTGGGGGGGGTTGGCTTTCTCCAGCAACTGGGAATATTCCTTTGCTATAACAAAACATATCAAATAGTGCTCCCCCTCTCTGTCTCTGTCTCTGCTTTCATTTTGAGATGAAGTCTCATTATCCAACCTGGGTGGCCCAGAACTAACTATGTAGACCAAGATTACCTCCATTGGAAAATACACAATCCTGGTTCTACAGGTGCACCATCACGCTCAGCTGACAAATGCTGATTTCTTTGTAAAGGTGTGTGTGTGCACCAGAGAGTGTGCGTGTGCGTGTGTGTGCGCGCACTCGTGATCGAGCACAGGTGTGTATGTACTACTTGTGTGTGCAGGTACCTATGGAGGACAGAAGGGAATTTTTGAGGGATTGATAGGTCGCTATGTATTGTAATGCTAAATTCTATACCGGAAAGTCGAGACCTACAATGACTAGGTGAGTTAAACAAGCTTTTGTTGTGCAAACTTTGTTCCTTGATTTCAAACTATTGGTTAAATGAAATTAGCTACAGCCAATTACTGGAGGGATTAGAGGTAGGTGGGATTTGAGATACCAGGTTAGGAGGGATGAAAGAGAATGGAGAGAGGAGGAGGAGGAAGCCGCCATGAGGGGAGATGGGACATGAGCACATAGCCAGGAGAAACAGCAAATGTCTGGGGTACACCACTAGGGAGGCAGCCAGACCAGCAGTTACAAGAGTAGATTAGCCCCTCCCCCCATTATTGTAATAAAATAACCATAGCCCAAGTCCCATTTATTTGTAAACTAGTTGGGGATATGCTTAAAGTGGCTGTACTACAGAGGATGCCAGGTCCCTGGAGCTGGAGTTACTCATGCAAATGCAGATACTGGGGACCAAACCCTGATCCTCTGCAAGAGCACACGCGCTTTTTTTTTTTTAAAAGATTTATTGTTATATTATTGTTATATTTAAGTATGTTGTAGCTGTCTTCAGACACATCAGAAGAGGGCGTCAGATTTCATTATGGATGGTTGTGAGCCACCATGTGGTTGCTGGAATTTGAACTCGGGCCTTCCGAAGAGCAGTCAGTGCTCTTAACTACTGAACCATCTCTCCAGCCTCCACAGCACAGGCTCTTAAACACTGAGTTAGACTGCAAGCTCCCACCAAGTGTTGATTCTTTAAAAGTTGGATGCAGCCAGGCGTGGTGGCGCACGCCTTTAATCCCAGCACTCGGGAGGCAGAGGCAGGAGGCCAGCCTGGTCTACAAAGTGAATTCCAGGATAGCCAGGGCTATACAGAGAAACCCTGTCTTGAAAAACAAACAAGAAAAAGTTGGATGCAAAACAAAATCTGAAACTGTATCCAAAATATGAGCTCAAAAGTCAGACGTGGTTGTGATCACACTTGCAGTTCCAGGACTTCTCCAGAAGCTGCACCACGAAGAGTGCCTCACCTTTGAAGCCATGGATGGACTACACAGTGAGTTCTCGAACAGCCTGACTACAGTGTGATAGCCTGTCTGCTTCCCATGTTGATGCATTTCATTATTTTATGTACATGAGTGCTCTGTCTGCATGTACACTTACAGGCCAGAAGAGGGCATCAGATCCTATTACAGATGGTTGTGAGCCACAGTGTGATTGATGGGAATTGAACTCAGGACCTCTGGAACAGCAGCCAGTGCTCTTAACCTCTGAGCCATCTCTCCAGCCCCGAATTTAAAATAATCAAGTAAGGGGCTTGTGAGATAGCTCATTTGCCAAGTGCATTTACCACTAAGCCTGGTGACCTGAGTTCACATGGTGAAGGAGAGAACTAATTCCCACAAGTTGTCCTCTTGACTTCACAGGTACACACATGGGGTAGGGAGAGAATACATTTACACACACATATCCTATATGTGTGTGTTATCATATGTATATGTGTGTGAATATATATATATATATATATATACCCACATACATACATACATACATACATTAAAGTCCCCTGAGGTCAGAAGAGAGTGTTGGACTTAGGGCTGGAATTACAGCTTATTGCTTATTGTGAGCCACCCAACACAAGCACTGTAAACCAAACTCAGGTCCTTTGCAAGAGCAACAAATGTTCTTAACCACTGAGACATCTCTCCAATTTCATAAAATAAAATAAAATAAAATAAAATAAAATAAAAACCTTTTTAATCATGTTAATATCATCACTGATCTCAGAGGAACTTGTCAGACTCACTATGGTAGACACCACATTTCCAAAGGTAAATTTTTGCTTGAAAGGAAACACTTCTATTATCCTTACATGGCCAACTCTGTGCTCAAATACTCATTAAGTGTCTCTTTTTCCTTCTTTATTTGGGGGGGGGGGGGCCTAGGCTTTTACTACACAGCCCAGGTTCCCCTGAATTTCATAATTCTCCTGCCTCAGCTTTCTAAATGCTGACAGTATATGTATGTGCTGTCCTGCCTAGAAAATTTTAACTGTTAATGTTAGGGCCAATCTTTATACAAAACATGCTAGGAAATAACAACCACAGTTCTAAGCAACTGGAACAATTCACACTCAAAAATACTCAAAACATATTGAGCATCAGTACCCTGCTGCAGAGATTTCATGCGGGTCCCAGGCAGAATGCAGACATGCTAAAAATACCTCCTGACTTTGTGTATAAAATATATTTAAGGGCTGGAGAGATGGCCTAGTGGTTAAAAGCACTGGCTGCTCTTCCAGAGGACTAGGGTTCAATTTCCCAACATTGAAGCTCACAACTGTAACTCCATTGGTCTATTTTTTCTTTCTACTTTCTTGGGTTCTATTATCTACCACCCTTCCAACCCTTACTCCACCCTAATCCCTTCCAACCCCCAACACTAGGTAGGAGAGAAAAAACGGTGAGAGGGGAAAGGAGGTGTAGCCCTCTTAGATTACTTCCTACTGATTAGAGGCCTTGGCTTCCTTGGGGCAAGTCCAATCTTTATCATCAGGAGATCTCCAACTTCTTATATGAGCACACTGTAGCTGTCTTCAGACACACCAGAAGAGGGCATCAGATCCCATTACAGATGTTTGTGAGACACCATGTGGTTGCTGGGAATTGAACTCAGGACCTCTGGAAGAGCAGTCAGTGCTCTCAACTGCTGAGCCATCTCTCTGGCCCTAAATAATTCTTAAGGAAGAAAGGAAGAAAAGAAAGAAAGAAAGAAAGAAAGAAAGAAAGAAAGAAAGAAAGAAAGAAAGAAAGGAAGGAAGAAACCAAAATTCTCAGTAAAAATCCACTTCCAGGGGACTTGACAAAGCACCAATGTACATTTTAAAAAGAAAAAAGAAAAAAAAAAGCTAGACCTACTGACACATGCCTATAATCCCAGAACTGGAAGGCTAATCATGAGTTCTGAGGTAAAAAAGAACCCACAACTTAAAAAGAGGGAAAGGAAGGAAGGAAGGAAGGGAGGGAGGGAGGGAGGGAGGGAGGGAGGAGAGGGGAGGAAGAAGAAAGAGAGAGAGAGAGAGAGAGAGAGAGAGAGAGAAAGGAAGGAAGAAAGAAACCAGAAAGTCAAAGTCAGAGGGAAGAAGGATGAGGTTTAAAAGTACATATTTTAATCAAACTCTCAGGAAATCAATGTGAAAGTCACACAAACCAGAGGAGAGAGAAGAAATGTCTCTTAAAAGCATTACGTTTTATAAGAGAGCACATGTTAACCCCAAAATGAATAAATCTCTAACAACTGAATTTCAGGTAACTGTCCAAGCTGGGCCTGGTGGCTCAAAGCCTAGTGATGCCAATTCTTTAGAGGATGAGACTGTAGGATCAGGAACTCAAGAGATTATTGAATGGAAAAAACAAATAAAGAAAAAGGAAAAGGACACGGCTAGGTGTGGTGGAGTAGAAAGTAGCTGAAAGGGAGAAAACTGTCAGAGGCAGAGACATCCAGGACAGTCAGAGTGAACATACCCCTGAGCCATGGAAAGGGGGTGCTTGGGGGCCTGGGGAAGCATAGCTAGACCAAGAGGCCAGGACAGTAAAGGATAGAAAAGACCCAGTAACCAAGACAGTTAGATTATATAGGAGGGAAGAGCAACTAGAGGAAAGACAGCCCAGCCCCTGGCCTAGAGAGGTTTAGAGTAGTAAGTGGAGCGCACCAGCCAGGAGGCCCTGTAACAGATAGGGTCTGAGGGGTGTGGGGAGAACATGGTGGTCAGTGTCTGCTTTTATGCTTAGTAGATATCTCAGCCATTAGCCCTGGGTTTGGGACCTAACAGCTCACTAAGTCTGAAGCTAGCCCAGGCTACACTAAGGCTGAAGCTAGCCCAGGGTAGAAACTAAAGCCTGTCTCAAAACTAGAAGACCCTACACACAGGAGGCAAAGGCAGACACATGTCTGTGAGTTCTGGGCCAGCCTGGTCTACATAGTGACTGAGCCTGCCATCCCTGAACTTGTTGCTCCCCAGTCACATGGCTGCCCCCAGTTGGGTTTTTCTAGGGCAGCAGGTCCAGTCGGAGGCCAGGTTCAACCCCATGAAGATTGCCTAGGCAGCTGCAGACTCAAAGCACTTCTATCTGCAGGATGCTCAGCATGACCCTCGGCCAAGTGCAGTGTCACCGACCACGAATCCCTCAGACCCCAGAAAGTCTGCTCCACGTTTTAGTCACATGTCTTGAGACTTCCCAAACCACTTTTCAAGAACCAGTGAATATTCAAGAGGACTGATCGGAAGGCTGAACAGAGGCTTCTCTAGAAAATATTCATATGTACAACATATAGTGTACAATCTTCTACTTGTCATGGATTTCTGCTTCACAAGGTTTAACTATTTTATATACACTGGCTTACAGTAAAACAGCATACAGGAAGGAAGGAAGGGAGGGAGGGAGGGAGGGAGGAAGGAAGGAAGGAAGGAAGGAAGGAAGGAAGGAAGGAAGGAAGGAAAGAAGGAAGGAAGGAAAGAAGGAAAAAGGGAAAGACGAACGGCTGCTCTCCCAGAGGGTCCAGGCTCCATTCCCAGGACCCACAGGGCAGCTTTCAGCCATCAGTTAACTCCAGTTCCCCGGAGATCTGGCGCCCTCTTCTGGTCTTCGAGGGTACTGTATGCACATAGTCCACATGTGCTTAACCATACACATGAAATACACATGAAAATAAATCTTCTTTAAAAAAAAAAAAGCCGGGCAGTGGTGGCACATGCCTTTAATGCCAGCACTTGGGAGGCAGAGGCAGGTGGATTTCTGAGTTCGAGGCCAGCCTGTTCTACAGAGTGAGTTCTAGGACAGCCAGGGCTACACAGAGAAACTCTGGGAAAAAAAACAAAAACAAACAAACAAAAAAAACAGAAAAAAACAAAACAAAACAAAACAACCTGGCCATGGTGGTGCATGCGTTTAATCCCAGCACTTGGGAGGCAGAGGCCAGCAGATTTATAGTGAAACCTTGTCTCAAAACAACAACAAAGGGCTGGTGAGATGGCTCAGTGGGTAAGAGCACCCGACTGCTCTTCTGAAGGTCCAGAGTTCAAATCCCAGCAACCACATGGTGGCTCACAACCATCTGTAACAAGATCTGATGCCCTCTTCTGGAGTGTCTGAAGACAGCTACAGTGTACTTACCTATAATAAATAAATCTTTAAAAAAAAAAAAAAACAACAACAACAACAAAGAGGAAAGGCAGAAAGAAAGAAAGAAAGAAAGAAAGAAAGAAAGAAAGAAAGAAAGAAAAGAAGGAAGGAAGAAAAGAAGGAAGGAAGGAAAGAGAAAATTGTGTTCAAGTGAAACAAAGAATTCCCGACACCAGTGTGGAAAGAATAAGTTCTCTACTTTCCTCACCTTTAAATTACATCTGAGAAAAAGCTTTCTAAAGTGAAGTGGTGGTGGCACAGGCTTTAATCTCAGCTATTGGAAGTCAGAGGCAAGCAGATATCTGATTTCCAGGCTAGCCTGTTCTACACAGTGAGTTCCAGGACAGCCAAGCTTTATAAAAATAACATTATTGTCATGCCTGCAGAAATGCTATAAAGTAGGGCTATAGTAAGTTTCACATTTTTTCACGGGTTTGCCCAGGGTTACTCCATGGACGGAGAGCAGAGACCAGCTTTGTCTGGACTCCTTTCTTCTTTTTGCAACATCACAGTTTCTTTACTCTTCCTGTGACTTGTTTCTTTGCTGTTGTTTTCTTGAGTTCTCACTCATTGCCCTCCGTAGCCCTGTCTGGCTTTTGAACTTACATTCTCCTGTCTCAGACCTTTGTGTGCTGGGATTGCCGACTGTGCACCTGCCCAACAACACACTGCTACTTTAAGGAAAGCGTCGGGGAAGTAAGGGGATTTAATTCCAAACACCTGTCCACTCTCCACCCCACCCCCATCCTGCTACCCACCCCATCCCCCTCTGGTCTCATACAGTCCTGGCTGCCTGGACCTCACAACGTAGATCAGACTGGCCCTGAACTTATGACAATCTTCCTGCTTCTGCCTCCAGAGTGCTGGTATTACAAACCATCACATCCCATCTCTCTCTCTCTTTTTTAAAAGACTTATTTATTATTATATGTAAGTACACTATAGCTGTCTTCAGACACACCAGAAGAGGATATCAGATCTCATTACAGATGGTCATGAGCCACCATGTGGTTGCTGGGATTTGAACTCAGGACCTTTGGAAGAGCTGTCAGTACTCTTAACCGCTGAGCCATCTATCTCTCCAGCACCCACATCCCATCTCTTAACAATTTTCAAAATGGATATTGTTAAACAGAAATCTTAGGTTTGTACATTTGAGTCACTCTTGGCAGATTTTCAGATTAGCATAGTGGTTTCCCTACGTAGAAACCAAACATAGGTTTTGGCACCCTGAATTCCTTTCTTTATTCAAATGTATTTATTTTACATGCTTCCAGGGTTTGCCTATCGTATGTCTGTGGGAGGGTGTCAGATGTCCTGGAGTTACGATTGTTAGCAGCCTGCAGGGCGCTGCTGGGCTTCTTTGGAGGCACAAGGTCAGAGCATTTACATGGAGAGTGGAATTCAGCTTAATGTGGGGGTGGGGGGAATAGCAGCATTTGATTTGGTCATTAGAAATGCAATTATATTTGGGATACCAGTTCTCATCTCTAATGGAGAACTCGATAGATTAGCTGGAGCTGAGCTGCACATTAAATCTCTAACCAGGAGACAAAGGCTGAAGTTTCCTATTTAACAAATCAAAGCTGGCCTGGCCACCAGGTCCCCCAGCATCCCTCAGCTCTGACCTGTTACCCCAGAATTCGTTAGACCAGGGGCTGGGCTGCCCTTCCCCCAGAGGCTCCTCCCAGCCATTTTGGTTACCTTCCTACCCCATTTTTAATGCTTTCCCATCTTGGTTGCTGCACCTGGTTCCCCTCTTTCCTTCTCTCTGCCTTCTCCTCACATGGCTTAAAGGCATCCAGAACGGGTGGGTTGTCGCCTGGTTTTGGAGGCTTGACCCAAGTATTTTTTCAGGAAGAATCGGTCTCTTTTGACTAATTTTTATATAACATTGTGAAACTAACCCTCTTTTTCTTTTGTCTTAGTTTTTTGAACAGAAAAGTTGTCACTGTTTCGGGGTTTTTTTGATTTTTGGTTTGTTTGTTTGTTTTTTTTTTTAAGACAAGCTCTCACTCTGTAACCTAGGCTACATAGTCTAAACTGCGCTTTTTTTTTTTTTTTTTTTTTTGGGTTTGCTGTTGTGTTTGTTTGTTTGTTTGAGACAGGGTTTCTCTGTGTAGCCCTGGCTCTCCTGGAACTCACTCTGTAGAACAGGCTGGTCTTGAACTCAGAAATTCTCCTGCCTCTGCCTCCTAAGTGCTAAAGTGCTCTTAAACTCCCAGCAATCCTCCTGTCTCAATCCCGGGTACTAGGATTAAGAGGCTTGAATCTGGCCTTGGAAAGTTTGATCAGTTCTATTATCAGTTGGACATCTCAGTTATTCACTTAATCACATATTCAAGGAATTTTTACCAATAAATACTGAGAGTCAAAACGTGACCTTGTGGCCGGGCGTGGTGGCGCACAACTTTAATCCCAGCACTCGAGGCAGAGGCAGGCCGATTTCTGAGTTTGAGGCCAGCCTGGTCTACAAACTGAGTTTTGAGAGAAACCCTGTCTCAAAAAAACAAACAAAAACAAACCAACCAACCAACCAAACAAACAAACAACCAAAATGACCTTGTCCTTGCTAGAAACAAACACCAAGGATCCTGAGTGTCGTGGACACAATGAGTCATATGAAGCGTCTGTCCTTACTGGAGTTCCTAGTTCAACAATTAGCAGCAACCTACCTGAATCAGAGTAGCACCCGTGTTAAAGAATGACAGCCCAGCCGTGGTTTTTGCTTAATTCCGTTTCTTTAGACTAACTTGATAAAGGATGTTCACAGAGATGGAGAAATCCCCATGAAAGTCACCCACCGGCAAGGGCAATAAAGGGAAAACTTTGAATGTGGTGGTCTGTGTTTGTAATACTCGGCATTTGGGAAGTGAAAACAGGTAGATCAGACTTCCTTGAGACCCTGTCCACTCAACAGAACCAACAACCAAAAATAAAACAAGAATAGAGAGGGAAGGAAGGGGAAAGAAAAAAAGCAAATTCAGAAAGTGTCGATGGTGTCTACCTAGACGGTTAATCTACTGCTTTCTGAATGGAGCAGTGATTCAAACTGAGAGGTAGGAACCCCAGTCAGGTGGCAATAATAGGTAAGATTGCTGGACATTATTGAAGGTGATTTGATAAATCTCAGGTGACGAATACAATATTTTTCTTTTAAACGCAAACGGACCAAACATCAACGGGCTAGTTTCCAAACCTGCAGTGTCCTACTTTTGTAGACTGAGTAAGGAATACCAGCACGCGCCTGGAATCCAGCACTTTGACATTTGAAGCAAAAAGAAAGGCCACGAGTTCGAAGCCACCTGGGCTGCGTATCCTGTTATTAAACAAACAAACCCCACCACTACCCATCAATTTCCTAGACTGTAGAGTTATGTTCTAAGTAACAGTCGACTTCGCCTTTCCAGTCAAAAAAGAAAACAAAACTACGAAAACTCCCTACAATCCTTGAAAGTGGAGGTGGGCGGCGCGGGATTCGCGCGGTACTTTGGGATCTGTAGTTTCTGGCCGACTCTTAATCCCAAGGTGCCCTGCGGCGGGTCGTCGCGTCTGCGCAGTGCAGGCGGCGGGCCGCGCAGAGTGAGAGGCTCTTTTGTTCGGCTGAGGGGAGGGCCGTTAGCGGGGCCTGCGGTACGCCGCTTCAGCGGGACGGTCGACTTGTGGCCACACGGCTCTTTGCTCCTCTGGGCGCGCTACTCCCCTCGGACCGCCCGACGCAACGCGCGAGTAGCGCGGCACCGATTCCTCTCGGACTCTCGGGCGCTGCTACGAGGTGAAGAGGCGGGCTGGAGGCGGGGTGTGTGGGGGGAGGGGACGCGGCAACGGCGGGAGGCCGCGGACCAGCGCGGGCCGCTAACGGAAGAGCGGAGACCGAGGAATGGGGGGCGCGCCCCGGCCCAGCGCCCGCCGGGTCCGCTTCCCGCGCAGAGCTCGCGGGTTGCGGGAGTGTGGAGAGGGCGGGGCAGCGAATCCAGAGCCCGGGAGCCGAGTGGTTCGCGATGAGCGGAGCCAGCGGAGGGTTAGCTTTTCAAGAACTGGACCAAGAGCGTTTGACCCGAGTGAGGGACTCTAGAGTTGGGCGGGAGAAAGAAAACTTTGGGACGTCCATAAGGGGGACAGGTGCTTTTGGGTGTGCGTGGCAGGGACCACGACTTCGTACTCTCGAGGTTTAGAAATGTAACCTGAGAAAGCGGACACGGTGGCAATCGCAAGCAACCCCCGTAGCACTTGGAGGAAAGAGAGAAAAAGTAACCTGAGGATATTGGGTCCAGTTGCCACTATCAGAGAAGTTTCTCTTGCCAGAGTTAAGAAGAAGTAACTTCCAATAAACTTGAACAGGAGGATTTGGGCAGCTCACGGTGTGCTAGCGGGGAAGAGATTTGTTGAATCCGTCTAGGGGTGGGGGTGGGGGGTCAGGCATTTTCTTGACCTTGTCTAAAAGTGGAGTTGCTGGGATAGGTAGGGTAGAAGTCTAGAGTGACTGGTCAAATGTGGAAGAAAATAAAGGGTCCCTGGGGATGTAACTTAGTTGGTAGAATGTTTGCCTAGCCCACTGCACAGGCCTGAATTCAATCCTCTGTACCTTATAAATTCGGGCTGGGCTTGATGGCATTCATGTAGCCCTTGGGAGCGGAAACAGGACGATCAGGAGTTTAAAGCCTTGCCTGGCCACCAGGGGAGTCAAGAAAGGGTGAAAAGGCCACTTTGTGCCTTGTAATGGGTCTTCAGTGTGAGTTGGGAGGCTGTGGAAGAACACGTGTAAGGCAAGACTCATCCAATGAAAGAGATCTGTTCTTTGTGCGTAAGCCTGGGGGCCTCAGTTTACCTCTCAGGATCCAGGTAAAGGTGGAAAGAGCGAGCAGACTTCACAGAATTGCCCTCTGAGCTACAAATTAGGGAAATGGCAGGGACCCTCGAAAGCAGGTGCATGCCCACCGGCAGCGAGAATATTTTTATTTAAAAAGCAGTATAGAAATATAGAACTCATTTCGGTGTGTGGTACTGAGGACCTTGCACACATGTAAGTTATCTACCACTGAGTTATGTTCCAATACCATAAAAAGGTTTTTTGAAAAATGAGTTATGCTAGAACATAGGGTAACCTCTCCAGTTTTGTGTTAAGAATCATGTCAGCTTTTTGGAATAGTTTCAAAAGACCTAAGGTTTTCTGGTAGATGTATGGCTACAATCAAGAAATTGGTGCCTATACACTTCCTGGATGCTCTCTAGGCATATCTGGGAAGTGGTGTGTTGAAAAGAGCCCAGTTAGGCCTTGCTGCATGCACTCCTGTAATCCCAGCCAGCACTCGGGAGGTGGAGCCTGGAGCAGCAGGAGTTCAAGACCTAGGAGGAAGGAGGCTTTGCTTCTTAAGATCTGGGCAGTGAAAGATCATTTCTGGTTTCTGTTTGTTCAACTTTTTATCAATAGCTTTATGATAGATTATTTAAACCTTCCCTTCTAGGTATTTTTCTGAGCAGTTAAGAAAAGTAGAGGAGGGTTGGAGAGATGGCTCAGCGGTTAAGAGCACTGACCGCTCTTCCGAAGGTCCTGAGTTCAATTCCCAGCAACCACATGGTGGCTCACAACCACCTGTAATCGGATCTGACACCCTCTTCTGGTGCATCTGAAGACATCTACCATGTACTTATTTATAATAATAAGTAAATCTTTGGGCAGGAGCAAGTCAGGTTGGCTAAAGCAAGCAGAGATCCTAAAATTCAATTCCAAGCAATCACATGCATGCTCACATCTATCTGTACTGCTACAGTGTACCCATGTACATTAGATAGATAGATAGATAGATCCTTTTAAAAAGAAAAAGGGAAAGGGGAAAAAAACTATTGTGTGTCAGGCAGTGGCTTGATTTTTTTTTTCTTTTCTTTTTAAAAAGATTTATTTATTATATAAGTACACTATAGCTGTCTTCAGACACACCAGGAGAGGGCATCAGATCTCATTACATATGGTTATGAGCCACCATGTGGTTGCTGAAATTTGAACTCAGGACCTTCGGAAGAGCAGTCAGTGCTCTTAACCGCTGAGCCATCTCTCCACTACGATTTTTCTTTCTTTTAAGACTTATTTATTGAATGTATGTGAGTGCATTACATAAACATTCAAAAAACACCAGGAGAGGGCATTGGATTCCATTACAGATGGTTTTGAGCCACCATGTGGTTGCTGGAAATTGTACTCAGGACCTCTGGAAGAGCAGTTGGTGCTCTTAACCACTGAGCCATCTCTCCAGGTGTCCCCCCCACCTTTTTCCTGTTTTTTTTTTTTTTAAGTGGGGGGTGGGGTGTGCCATTGCATACTTATGGAGATCAGGAACAACTTTGGGGGTGGGGGTCATTCTCTTCTGTAACACTACTTCTAGTGATTAGGCTTGTAAAGGACCTGTTGAACCAGCCTGATACCCCCATTTTCCAATTTTGAGGACGGGACCTAGAAGAAGTTGTTATATTGGATTTTATCATCTATATCCTAAATTGTCTTGGAACTCACTTTGTAGCCTAGATTGGCCTTGAGCTGAGATTTATAGGTGTGCACCACCATACCCAGCTGACAGTTTTATTTTTTAATATGTGTATGTCTTTGCTTACTTTCTGCACTGTTGAAGAGTGGAAATCAGGGCTTCTTACATGTTAGGCAAGCACTCCACATTGAACTGTATAACAGTCTGGCAAGCTTTCTACTGATGAGCTGCACTCCTAGCCCAAATTTGGGAAAATGTGTTGTGTTGGTTTTTGTTTTTTTGCTTTGTTTTTCTGTGGTGGTAGTGTACTGAATTGAACCCTAAACCCCACATGCTCTGCCACTGAGCTGTAGTACTCTGGCCTTCTTAATATCTTTTGTGTGAAGTTAATAAGAGCCATGCTAGCCTGGACAGTAGAGTGAGACCCTGGCTAAAGAAAAAACAAAAACAGGCTAGACTTTTGAGATGACTTGATGGATAAAGGCACTTCTCACCAAGCCTGACAACCTATGTGCTATTTATTTATTTATTTATTTATTTATTTATTGCATATAAGTACACTGTTGCTGTCTTCAGACACACCAGAGGAGGGCATCTGATCCCATTACAGATGGTTGTGAGCCACCATGTGGTTGCTGGGAATTGAACTCAGGACCTCTGGAAGAGCACTCAGTGCTCTTAACTGCTGAGCTATCTCACCAGCCCACAACCTATGTGTGATACCAGGACTGACTTAGTAAAAGAAGGGAATTGACTTCTCAAAGTTATCCTCTGTCCCTGTGCTTCCATGCTACAAACACTAAATAGAGGTGGCTGTAGAAGAAAGGGGAGTCATATGTTTGAAACTAACTTAGGCTACAGAGTTGAGATCCTGGCACAGAAAAGCTCAGGATGTGTGTAGTGTTTGCAAGGCTCTGGATTCAATCTGTAACAACCAATTCTACACCCCCATCCACACTCCAAAAAATAAATAAGTACTCATGCTAGATGTGTATGTTGCACAGTCCTGATTTTCATCAGATTTTGCATCTGGAAAGCATTGTTTTATAAACAAATAACAAGCCAACTAAAAACCGTTTAGAAATGAGTGGCCCCTGAACAATGAGAGCCTTCACTTGTGTTTTATCAAGGATGTCGTTGCCAGTTATAACAAAGATACCTTGGCTTGTCTTTGTTTTCTGTTCAGAGTTTATTGATCATATTGGTCATTCCCTAAAAAGCTGGCAGCTTTTTTTTTTTTTTTTTTTTATGATGTGCACAGGACTCAGAATTCCAATTGCATGTCTGAGGGAAAATAGAAACAATGCTTTGGGTATTCCAAGGAAAGAATTAGATCAAGTGAGCTTTGTGAGGGAAGTACCATTGAAGGGAGGTCTAGAAGAAAAGGTAGGGTTTTGACAGAATGAATTTAATAGGGAAGGGGCTTCTTAAAACTTTAGGGAAGGCCTTGTAAGGGGTGACATTTAAACTAAGGAAATAACTCTGGGTGGGATAGCTCATCCCGATCAACACTCAGGATGCTGAGGCAAAGATTGTAAGGACAAACCCTGTCTGGAAAAAGAATAGCCAGCCAGGCATTACAATTTTTACTTTGTATCTTGGAACTTAGTAGGCTTTGTAAGAAAATCCCTGGGTTTTAGGTTGTGTTACAGATTGAGTTCTAGTTAACCTGGGCTGAAGTAAGACCCTGCCTAAAAATTTAAAAATAAGAATGAGTGGGAGTTATTTATCTTAAATAAAATAGGTGTGTGTGTGTGTTGGAGGATATTTGATCACATTGTGAACTCCCAAGAGTTATTTACTGGAAACCGCTGTTTTTTAGTTGTGGTGTGGTTCAGCCTTATACCTTTTGTCCAAGAGCTTTCTGCTTGAATGTTGTAAACTGGATTAAATAAAGTCATCTGTAGGTCAAGAAGCTGAGCAAGCAACCAGTTGACAGGAAGTGAATGTAAGATTATGAGAAAAACAAGAAAGTAAGGGAGAGTTAGGATGCATAGGAAGTAGAAGGGAGTGCCATTGAGGGGATTCCTTGAGGAAAATGAGCTGGGTGCTTTCCCTGCCTCTGAGCTATCAGGCATTCACCCCAGCATCCTGCCCCTGAGTCTAACAATTGAGATTTTGTTAAAAAAACAGCAGGTGTGAATGCCTATAATCCCTGGCTCTAAGACAAAGTGTGGAAACAGGCAGGAAGAAGGGGGTAGTAGAAGGCCATTGTTCTCTTAATTGGTTATTAGACATATGTATCTAATACCTTAAGTCTGAAGCCACCACCTCCCAAATTTGATATAGATCCTCCCCAGACTGAGTTCAAACTCATGTAGTAAGTAAATTATTTTGTTGAAAGTTTTCTATTATATCCAAGATTTTGCTTCTTTACCTCTTTTACATATTTTTCCCCACTGGATAATATTTGCATTTACTACACCAGTTGTTATTTCAATTTCCTGCCTATGACCGGTTTTTAAAAAACACAAGAAACCTTGCACTGGAAGTTTGTTAATTTAGGGTTTATGCTAGGATTTGAAGAAGGGCTTTTTGCTAGGCCACCTTTTATGTGTACATGTATGACTATGTAGGAGCCTATTGAGACCAGACGAGGGAGTCAAGTGAAATCCCCAGAATTGGAGTAACAGACATTGTGAGCTGCCATGTGGGCTTTACCCAGATCCTCTCTGGAAGAGCAACAAGTTCTCTTAATTGCTCAGCTATCTCTTTAGCCACCCCACCACCACCACCCCACCCCCCGCCCCCATGGACCAGTTTTGAGAAAAGTTAATTTGTGTGCTTGCCTCAGATTCACCTTCCTTCTTAGCCTCCTGATTGCAGGAATTACAGCTGTAGTGCTTTAACTATTGAGGCCTGCGCTTGCATTTCTTTTTTTTTTTTTAATTAAAATTCATTTGTTTTATGTATGAGTACACTGTAGCTGTCTTCAGACACACCAGAAGAGGGCATCAGGTACCATCCATTACAGATGGTTGTGAGCCACCTTGTGGTTGCTGGGAATTGAACTCTGGACCTCTGGAAAAGCAGTCAGTGAGTGCTCTTAACTCCTGAGCCATCTCTCCAGCCCTAAAAGTGAATTTTTTTTTTAAGATTTATTTATTATTATATGTAAGTACACTGTAGCTGTCTTCAGACACACCAGAAGAGGGAGTCAGATCTTGTTATGGATGGTTGTGAGCCACCATGTGGTTGCTGGGATTGGAACTCTGGACCTTCGGAAGAGCAGTCAGGTGCTCTTACCCACTGAGCCATCTCACCAGCCCAAAAGTGAATTTTTTAAAAATGTATTTATTCATTTATTTATTTTAACTGCTCCAGTCGATGGGAGGGGACTTTATTTGGTCCCAGGGTCACAGGTCAGGTATGACCCCAACTTTATTTGCCCTTCTTCTTGGGGCGCAGGTTGTTAGAATGACCACACTTCCTCTTACGGCAGTTGACAGCACGAGGGTGCAGGCGTGCATAGCACTTGCGGCAGATCATCTTGTCACAGTTGTACTTCTGGGCAAGCTGACGAAGGGACGGCTCAATGATGCCACCTCGCAGACGCAGCACCAGGTGCAAGGTGGACTCTTTCTGGATGTTGTAATCAGACAGGGTGTGGCCATCCTCTAGCTGTTTGCCGGCGAATATCAGCCTCTGCTGGTCAGGTGGGAGGCCCTCCTTGTCTTGGATCTTGGCCTTGACATTCTCGATGGTGTCACTGGGCTCTACCTCAAGAGTGATGGTCTTGCCCATCAGGGTCTTCACGAAGATCTGCATGTTGGCAAAGATCTGCATGTTGGCGTCTGCCACTCAGCCACCTCATTGAAGAGAAATAAAAGTGAATTCTTAGTGCACTAGTTTTCAGATAACTATCTTTCAGTTAAAGACATTGTATAATGGAGAAAAAGGACATGTACGCAGCTGAATAAACAGGTTGGACCAGAATGGCCTTGAACTTACAGAGATACGCCTAGCTCCTGAGTGCTTTTTTTGTTTTTTTTTTTTTTTTTTTTTTCTGAAACAGGGTTTCTCTGTGTAGCCCTGGGCTGTCCTGGAACTCACTTGGTAGACCAGGCTGGCCATGAACTCAGAAATCTGCCTGCCTCTGCCTCCCAAATGCTGGGATTAAAGGCGTGCACCACCACGCCCAACTATGCTTAAACTCTTAACAAATACATCTTGCATAACAACCAATACTGGGGGTTGGAGAGATGGTTCAGCAGTTAAGAGGTCTTGTTGCTCTTACTTGGGATTGGTTCCCAGCACAATTGAGGTTGGCTCACAACCACTGGTAAATCCAACTCCTGGAGATTCCTTTCCTAACCCTCTAAAGGAATATATATGTAGAGATACCTAATTAACAAAACAAAACCCATATCTCAGCTGGAGAGGTGTCAATAGTTAAGAGCTTTGGCAACTCAGAAATCCTCTGCCTCCCAAGTGCTGGGACTAAAGGTGTGCGCCACCACGCCTGGCTCGAATATACTGTTTTATAAGACCTATATATTAATTTTATTATTCAGTAGTCACTGGACAATAACAATGCACTGGTTTTCAGATAATTACCCCTTAGTTAAAGACAATGTATAATGAATTAGTACATCTCTCAGCTGAATAAACAGAGCTCTTAAAGAGTTCAGGGTTAGAGAAATGGCTTAGTGGTTAAGAACAGTAGCTGGTTTCCAGAGGTCCGGAATTCAATTCTCAGCAACCACATGGTGGCACACAGCCATCTTATAATGTGATCTGATGCCCTCTTCTGGCATACAGCTGCACATGCAAATAGAACACTCAATTTACATTACATATAGGAAAAAAAAAAGAATTCAAACATTGGCCAGAAAGAAACTATTTTCTATTACAAAAGACCTAAGTTCAGTTACTAGCACCCACAACAGGAGGATCACAGCTGTCAGTAGGAAGCCAATGCTTTTTTGATTTTTTGAGACAGGGTTTCTCTGTGTAGCCCTGGCTGTCCTAGAACTCACTTTGTAGACCAGGCTGGCCTGGAACTCAGAAATCTGCCTGCCTCTGCCTCCCAAGTGCTGGGATTAAAGGCAGCCAGAGGCATCCAATCCCTTGGAGCTAGAATTAACATTCGTGAACCTAACTCAGTCCTCTGGAAGAGCATCAGCAAGTACTCCTAACTACTGAGTCATCTCTCCAGGCCCTAGAATCTGATTTCTCAAGCTGTACAGAAATAGGTGTCCTGGAAGTTCACAGGTAGCCCTCAGTGTGTCTGGGCAGAGGTCAGCCTCGGATTTCTCAGATGCTCTGTCTTGTTTTGGGTTTTTGTTGTTGTTCTGGGGTAGTTTCCTCTTTCCTTGGTGCTCACTTAATAAGCCAGGCTGCCTAGCTGCCCTAAGGATCCACCAGTCTGTATCTCCCTTGCCCTGAAATTAGAAGCACATATCCCAGTGCCAGTGTTGGAAGGATTGTGCAGAACCAAGTTAGGTCCTAGTGCTTGATGAGAACTTTACCAACTGAGATACCTGCTCTACTCTAGCTCGTGTTTTTCTGTGCTAACAACTAGAAGCTATGTTTACACTGGCTTCATAGGCACACCTTCTCTATTTCTTTGAATAGTTTTTATAAACTTCAAAGGCAAAACAAAATGCTTAATTTTGTGTCTGATACACATATACAAAATAAATCAGTAAATTATACACATATATTAAGTGCTAGGTATAGTACACAGTTGTAATCCCATCTATTCTGGAAGCAGAGGCAGGAGGGTTGCAAGCTGGGCAATTTGACAAGACCCTGTCTAAAATAAGGGGCTAAGATATGGTTTAGTGGTAGAGTACTTCCCTAGCACATGCAAGGTCTCGGATTTAATCTCTAGTAACAAAATGAGAAAAGAAGCAAGCAGTATTCCTCATATAAGTAGTATTCAGGCAGGGTTCTTCTCTAGAGTCTATGGACTGTATATATTAAGTGAATTTATTGAAAAGACTTACAGTTTGTAGACCAGCTAACGCAACGATGGGCAGCTGTGAGTGGGAAGTCCTGTGAAGCTAGTTGTTTCAGCTGGTCTTCTGTATACGCTGGAATCTTGAAGTAGGTTCCAACAGATAATCTGGCAAGTAAGTGCAAGCAGGCAAAGAAGAGTGAGCCTTCCTTCTTTCCTTGTCCTTATATAGGCCTCCAGCAGAAAGCATGGCCCAGATAAAAGGTGTGTGCCACCATACCTGACTTTGGAACTTCCTCTGTCCCAGGCTGGCCTTGAACTCAGGGACCTGCTTGCCTTTGTCTCCTGGGATTAAAGGTGTGTACTACCTTGCTTGGGCCCAAGTTTTTCATGGCCACTATGCTTGAAGATCTGGATCAAAAGTGTGTCATCCCAAGTCAAGGTCCAGGTCAGAAAGAAGCCTGTGTCTTCAAGGCTCAAGATCTTGGTCACATGTGTGCCCTCCATTTCTAGATTATAGTTCATTCCAGATGTAGTCAAGCTGACAACCAAGAATAGCCATCACAAGTAGTAAATTTTATTTATTGTGTTTATGCATGTAGAAGTGAGAGACCAGATCTTGGGTACAGACTCCATCTTAGTGAACCTGGCCTAAGACTGAACTCAAGTTAACTAACAAACTGGCACCTAGCACCAGTTACCAGGTTACTTCCTAACAAAACTGCAGCTCCAGGTTACAAGCCTGCCCCTAGCACTTCACTTCCTAACAACCATCAATCAGGGGGAAAGCAAAAGTTAAGTTATGGTTTGGCTCTCAGTACCAGCCAATGTTAAAGGCCATAATGCCCCCCTTTCCCCCAGTGAGATATGTACCAGGCTAGAAACCCCCTTGCTTGTTTGACTATAAATACTTGCCTGAAACTGGACTCAGGACTCCACCTTACTGTTGGCAGGGAGCCTACACTCGAGCTTGTAATAAAGAGGCCCTAAATGCGATTGATTGCATTGGAACTGGCTCCTTGGTGGTCTTTTGGGGTTAATCAACACTTCCTGTCACAACAGAAGTATAAATACATGGTGGTACATGGGTGAGGGTCTGTCTGGAGTTGGTTCTCTCCTGCCACCTCTGGGATCTGAAGGTGGAATGCAGGTCTCTTCTGTATAACTGGCCCTGGGAAAGTTGGTGAGGAAATCAGTGTTCTTTCTTTTTTTTAAGAATTTTAAAAAATATTTATTTATTTATTATATGTGAGTACACTGTAGCTGTCTTTAGACACTCCAGAAGAGGGTGTCAGATCTCATTACAGGTCGTTGTGAGTCACCATGTGGTTGCTGGGAATTGAACTCGGGACCTTTGCACACACCTTTAATCCCAGCACTCGGGAGACAGGGGCAGGTGGATTTCTGAGTTTGAGGCCAGCCTGGTCTACAGAGTGAGTTCCAGGACAGCCAGGACATTACAGAGAAACCCTGTCTCGAAAAAAACCAAAAAAAAAAATAATAATAACAACAATAATAATAATAAAACTAAAGATCTGATATGGCTGTTTTGACTTTTTTTAAAGATTTGTTTGTTTATTTATTTATTTATTATATGTAAGTACACTGTAGCTGACTTCAGACACACCAGAAGAGGGCATCAGATCTCATTACGGGTGGTTGTAAGCCAATATGTGGTTGCTGGGATTTGAACTTTGGACCTTTGGAAGAACAGATGGGTGCTCTAACCCACTGAGCCATCTCTCCAGCCCCTGTTTTGACTTATTTAGTATCTTAAGTAACTTACTGTTGAGGCAGTTGTGACCATCTCTTGCTTGCCTTTCATGCATATTGCACGAAATGTGTTGAGTTATTTAGCCCTACATAAACTGGGTGTGACATTCTATAATCCTAGCACTCAGAGGTAGAAACAGGAGGATCTGAAGCTCATGGTCATCCTCTGCTATAGTTTGAGTTCCTGGTCAGCCTGGGGTACATGAGACCATCAGGCTCAGCCAAGCCCATGACCCACATGGTGCTGACTTCCATAAATTATCTCCTGATGTCCTTGACTCAATATACACATAGTAAAAGAATGTTTTAAGTTTGAGCCATGAATTTATGACTGTGTTCGAGAATAGCGGAGTGGAAAATAAAGGATTTTTTTTTTTTAAAGTTGGACATGGTAGCACACATCTGTAATCTCAGTACTTGAAAGGTAGAAACCAGATCAGAAGTTCAGTCAGCCTGGGCTATCTTTATGAGACCCTCTCTCCAAAAAGAAAGTTAGATAATAAAATATATATAACTGTGATTCAACATAGTATTTTAGGTACTATAGTTTATGGCAAGTGGTATTAGGAATTATTAGTATAAAAGTTGTAAATGGATATATTCAGAACCCCACCCCCCAGGTTTCTCTGTATATCTCCGGCTGTACTGGAACTGACTTTTGTAGACCAGGCTGGCCTCGAACTCAAAAATCCACCTGTCTCTCCTCCCAAGTGCTGGGATTAAATGTATATATCACCACTGCCTGGTCAGAAATTGTTCCCACACATTGTAGTATACACCTATAATTCCATCACTAAGAAAGCTGAGGACAGCTTGTCCAAAGGGAAAGAACAGAATAGACAATCATTCGCTATGAGATTAGTAATTGTGGCTTACCCCTAGCAAACATTACCATCATGGTTGTGAATTGGAGTTGAGCAGAGCATTGGATGCAGCATATGTCACCTGTGATTTCCCTGGGCTCCTCACCATCCAGATACTTACTTATCCAGCCAGGAAATGTGCCTGATGCCCTTTTTATTTCCTTTAATTGTTTAGCAGTGTCACCCTTCACACCAGAAAGCTGGCGGGTACTATGGGGAAAAAGCAAAACAAGAAGAAAGTGGAGGAGGTACTAGAAGAAGAGGAAGAGGAATATGTGGTGGAAAAAGTTCTTGATCGGCGAGTTGTCAAGGGCAAGGTGGAATATCTTCTAAAGTGGAAGGGTTTCTCAGAGTAAGTTTCATTGACACAGGTAAATTCGGTCACTATGAAAAATCATATATGCTTACTAGCAGTTCTGTGATGGGCATAACCTTGTTTCAGTACTGACCTCCACAGCTGATAGGACCTACATGCAGAGTATTATATGACTGAGTTTTTTGTCTTGTTTTAATATATTGGAGGAGGGGTGCCATGTAAATCCTGGGATGGAAGCCAGGTCTTCAGGCATGGCAAATGGCTCCTTTTCCCATTTAGGCATCCTGCCAGCCTAAGACATGGTTTCTGAGGATCAATTTGTATAGGATTGTCCACTTTTGCAAAATAGTTTTTCCTTGAAGAATGCAAGTTTCTAAGCCTTTGGTCTCTACCTTCCCCTACTAGGAAAGTCTAGCGATTGGTTATCATTTATCTCTCTTCCAAGACTAGCTCTTTCCTTAATATAAAGATGTTGATCTGAATGGAAAGTATAACTTGCTGTGCTTGCTGGTTTCAGTGAGGACAACACTTGGGAGCCAGAAGAGAATCTGGATTGCCCTGACCTTATTGCTGAGTTTCTACAGTCACAGAAAACAGCTCATGAGACAGATAAGTCAGAGGGAGGCAAGCGCAAAGCTGATTCTGATTCTGAAGATAAAGGAGAGGAAAGCAAACCAAAGAAGAAGAAAGAAGAGGTAAAGCTAGAACTAGTAATCTTCACTAGCCAGAGGCAGAGAATTCTAGCAGTTTGTTTCTACCTCCTCTTTCCTGTCTTCACCTTCTTTTTTTTTTTTTTATTTATTTTTTATTATTTTAGATAAGGTCTTGCATAGAAGCCTAGGCTGGCCTATAATTTTGTATCCCAAGTTTGCCTTAGACTTGTAGCAATTCTCCTTTCTTAGCCTTCTAAGTTTTGAGATAACAGGTCTAACTGTTGAGATTATGAGTACGAACTACCATACTGGACTTTCTTCCTTTGGATCTCAGAAGTCATGTCCTTTCTATCTGAAATAAGCTAATATTTTAAAGGGATTTTGGAGTCAACCTTGTACATAGCTGTAATCCTGGCATTTAGGAAGAAGAGGGAGGCAAGAGGATCAAGGATAAGAGACCTGAACTGCAGGAGACCTTGTCTCAGCAAAATATAACAAAACTAAAAAGGATTTGGGGCTTGCTCTTATACAGTGATCTTACTTTTCATCCATGGTGCAGAAATAACAACATGTAACGGTTATTGGAGACTTATCAGATTCATTTCCTGTCACTAGACAGTTTTTGGTGTTTTGATCATTAAATATTTGAGGTAGTCTCTCCCACTCTACAGTGTGAGTTCCAGGAGAGCCAGGACTACACACAGAAAAACTCTGTTTTAAAAATAAAATAAAAGCCGGGCGGTAGAGGCGTCCGCCTTTAATCCCAGTACTTGGGAGGCAGAGGCAGGCAGATTTCTGAGTTGGAGGCCAGCCTGGTCTACAAAAGTGAGTTCCAGGACAGCCAGGATATACAGAGAAACCCTGTCTCGAAAAAAAACAAAACAAAATAATAACAAAACTAAAGATTTGATATGGCTGTTTTGACTTACTTAGTATCTCAAGTAACTTACCGTTGAGGCAGTTGTGACCATCTCTTGCTTGGGGTGTATATCCTGTTGATGCTGGGAGGACCTCGGGTATCATGTACTTCAGACTTCTGGTACATGGTGTGGGAAGCAAAGGAAGCCCTGAGTGAATGTTGCATTACATCTCTTAAAAATAAATAACTTAGTTCTGAATATAGTCCTATGTCAATAAAGGCTCTACCTATCTGGTTTTTACAGTCAGAAAAGCCACGAGGCTTTGCCCGGGGTTTGGAGCCAGAGCGGATTATTGGAGCTACTGACTCCAGTGGAGAGCTCATGTTCCTGATGAAATGGTGAGTCTCCTGGTGGCGCTGTGTTGTTTTTTTTCCTTCTCCCTATCTGTTCTATGCCAGAGGAAAAGAGCTGGACCTTCGAAATTCCAGTCGCCCAGGTGTGAAATCTTTAAGATGACATAGTCCTTCGATAGTGACCCTCGGCCTGACTGCCAACCTGGACTCATGAGTTACAGGTAGGGGCCCTTAGGATTTTCAGATCTTCAACTTCTTTTTAATTTATTATTTATTTATTTATTTATTTATTTATTTATTTATTTTTGGACAGGTGGGAGAGGCTATGGAGAGGAATCACATTTCACTTCTGTTAAGTAAAGAAAAAATTTCTGAAATGTGATTGAATCACCCTCCTTCTTTGCCACCTCCTTAGTAAAGATCAGGCTGACCCCATAAACAAGATTCTGTTCATTTTTGAGGGTTAGGAAAGAAAGAATTTATAGAATTTACCTTGAAGATTCTAAATTTATAGAATGAGCCAGAAGGGTTCAGCGAGGCCTCTATCCTGTGCCTGTTCCTGAGCATAGTGTAAGGCTGTTCCTTCTGCTGTGGACATGAGTGTGGCAGCTCTGCCGCTCTGAGAGGAAATGGGGGCTGTTTGTTAGCACTGCTGAGTCGGAGTGTGCTTGTGCTCACTGGGGCTTGCCATGCTGGCAGCGTGGCAGTGGGGTTCTAGGACTAGCATGTAGACAATAGCACTAGGGAATGGGAAACTTCATCTGCATTATAGCCTCGCAGGACCACTATCATATTTGCTGTTCATTGCCGGCTAGAGCATTGTTATGCAGCACATGATGACAGTACTTTCCAACAGTCAATGAAAAGGAGTTCAGGTCAGGAAAAGTCATTCTCTTTGGTTTTTTGTTTTAAGACAGTTTTACTCTAGTCTAGGCTTGCCTTGAACTCAAACTCTTCCTGCCCTAGACTTTGCTGAGATTACAGGGAATTGCCCCCATTCTGGACTAGGAAGAGTAAGTTTTTTACAGTTAAAGTAGGGTTCTCGGGCTGGAGAGCTGGCTCAGAGGTTAAAAGCACCGACTGCTCTTCCAGAGGTCTTGAGTTCAATTCCCAGCAACCACATAGTGGCTCACAACCATCTGTAATGAGATCTGATCTGATGTCTTCTTCTGGAGTGTCTACTTACATATATAATAAATCTTAAAAAAAAAAATAGGATTTGTGTCCTTTGATTGGTCTAGAAATTTGATTGCATGCTAAAATTGATATCTGTGGTAGTTCTTCCCTACATGATGCTTTAAGAAGTTTCACTTCAATACAGGTGAAGGCCTGTGTCACAACCAGCTAATCACCTATTTTCTTCCTGTGTATGCCCTCAGTATTTATTGAATCAGACCCTCATTTAGCTGATTTCCTGTAACTAACAGGAAAAAAGAAAAACTGAGTAATAAGATAAATTAAGTAGGAGAGCTAGTACACACTCGCCCTGCATATGTGACAAGTGTGAGTTAAAGAACTATCTCCAGCCGAGCACGGTGGGCACGCCTTTAGTCCCAGCACTCGGGAGGCAGAGGCCAGCCTGGTCTACAAAGTGAGTTCCAGGACAGCCAGGGCTACACAGAGAAACCCTGTCTCGAAAAAAAAAAAAAACCAAAAAACAAAACAGAAAGAGAGAGGGGGAGGGAAGCAGGGAAGGGCATAGGGGATTGCATTTTGGCAGACTATTACCTAAAGGTTAAAATTTGGTTGTTGGGGCTGGAGAGATGGCTCAGCAGTTAAGAGCACTAGCTGCTCTTCCACAGGTCCTGACTTCAATTCCCAGCAACCACATGGTGGCTCACAGCCATCTATATTAGTATCTCATGTCCTCTTCTGACATGCAGGTGTACTTGGAGATAGAGCAATAAATAGACACAAAATAAATAAAATCTTAAAAAAAAAAAGGATGCTAAGCTAGGGGTTATGACTCAGATGGATCTCTAGCCCTGCAAAATAACAAAATAAACCCAATCCTTTGTGATGGAGATGTGGTGACTAATAGAGGGCCTGCCTGGCCCATGCAAGGCTCATGGTTTGAGCCCCAGCACCCACTCCTTCACCCTCAAAAGATCAAACGTTGATTGTAAAACCCAAGTTTTAAAAAGTTACACAGAGGTGTGTTGGTTGCACACCTTTGATCCCAACACTTTGAGGCAGAGGCAAGTGGATCTCTGTGAGTTTGAAGCTAGCTGGTCTATATATCCAGTTGCAAAACAACATAGAGCCGCAGCTTTCAACCTGTGGATCATGACCCCTTTGGAGGCCAAATGACCGATTCACAGAGGCCACATATTAGATATCCTGTGTATTTGATGTTTACATTATGATTCATAACAGTAGTAAAATAAGACTGATAGACGTACACACTCATGGTTCTGTACACTTGCAGAACACACACACAGAGCTCTGGCTTCTATTCCTAGTACCACATACATGCACATTAAAAAAAGAAATGTGGGGCTAGAGAGATGGCTCAGCAGTTAAGATAACTGGCTTCTCTTCTAAAAGATTCATGTTCAGTTCCCAGTGCCCACATTATAGTTCACTACCTTATAGAACTCTAGTTCCAGGGAATCTTAACACCATCTTCTGACCTCCAAGGGCACCAGACACACATGGTGTATACATATGTACAGGCAAAAGATACACACAGAAAAAAAATTAAATTGTTGCATGGACTTAAACTTACTACAGAATCTTTAAGGGGGCTGGCTATGTGTTAGATACCCCAGTAGGATTCAGTACATTTCCCATCATCTTGATGTGGATTCTTTTTGTTGTTGTTGGGTTTTGTTTTGTTTTGTTTTTCAAGACAGGGTTTCTCTATATAGCCTTGGCTGTCCTGGAACTCACTTTGTAGATCAGGCTGGCATCAAACTCAGAAATCCAAATGCCTCTGCCTCACAAGTGCTGGGATTCAAGACGTGCGCCACCACGCCCGGCTTTGATGTGGATTCTTAAAAGAGAAGCTTATCAGCTTATTCTGAGGTTCTTTGTGACTCTAAACCCTTGTTCATGGTCAGGTTGTGGAGGTTTGTGGTGGTGCCTTGTCACGTTCTATCATGTATCTGTTTAACTGCCCCATGCTGCTGCCTCTGTCTGGGCTAGGCCCAATGTGCTGAAGATAAATGGATAGAATTTACTCATAGTTAACTTCCTATGTGTATATCATTTTCAGATTTTAATCTTGTCTAGCTTCTGCAATTCTTTGGTTTGGTTTGGTTAGGGTTTTTTTTTGTTGTTGGTTTTGTTTTGTTTTTGTTTTTTTTTGAGACAGCGTTTCTCTGTGTAGCCCTGGCTATCCTGGAATTCACTCTGTAGACCAGGCTGGCCTCAAACGCAGAAATCCGCCTGCCTCTGCCTCCCAAGTGCTGGGATTAAAGGTGTGCACCTCCACGCCAGGTTAGCTTCTGAAATTCTAATTAAGCTTTTTTTGGCCCTTTTCAAAGAAGTAGTTGAGTCAGATGACCTACCTTTTGAAGTTTCTTAGAGGACTTTTGTTTGTTTTTGTTCTTTTTTTCAGTTTTTGAGACCGGGTTTCTCTGTATAACTCTGGCTGTTCTGGAATTCACTTTGTAGACCAGCTGGCCTTGAACTCACAGAGACCTGCCCTTAGAGGGGATTTTTAACAGAGGAATATCTTTGAGGGGATCGTGTGACAACACTTGCCCAGTAAATGCTTGCATCCTCTTTCCTAGTTTGTTTCTGGAATTTAGACTTTAAAAGCCCCATTCCCTGGGTGGTCCAAAACGGGACCACAACGGCTGATCTCAAAGTCTCTTTGTGCTTTGTTCTACAGGAAAAACTCTGATGAGGCTGACCTGGTCCCTGCCAAGGAAGCCAATGTCAAGTGCCCACAGGTTGTCATATCCTTCTATGAGGAAAGGCTAACGTGGCATTCCTACCCCTCAGAGGATGATGACAAAAAAGACGACAAGAATTAGCCCTGTTGAGTACCAGCCCCTGTCACCTCTGACTGTGGGTTTCAAGGGGGAGGGAAGGAGTTATACTTGTCTTGACACCATAGAGGTGGCTTGAGAAGATGTCCTTTGAAGAGCCAGCATAGTTTGTGTGTCCTGCAGCTGCCCAAGTGCTTTAAATTGTTCAAGCTGTGTAGTTTGCACACCCATCCCAGTGGAGGGGAAAGGGTAAGTGTTTCAAGGCAACCTGTTCTGCGCTTTGCTAAGGAAGCAGTTGGCCTTCCATGAAGGACAAAACCTGCAGAACTGGGGTGTGGGAAAGCAAAGATACTGTCGATCTTCAAAGAGCATCTCCACAACCCACAGCCTTCTTCCCGATAGTGTTAACTGCATTTTTACAGCCTAGCATGTGTGTAGTTTTTGGCTATTACTGGTATATTAATTGGGGGTGGGAGGGTTGGGGCAGGGAGGAAGGGAGATGGGTAGAATCATTTTGGTTAAAATTTGGGGCCTGATTGGGGAAATGATGAAATAGTAGAACAGCTAACTAATAAATTGGTTCTGTGTCCAGAATATTTTGCCTTTTCAAAAAAAATGTCATTGGCACCATAAGTAAGGACTATGAGAGACTGTTAAAAAAAAAAAAAAAAAAAAAAAAAAGTCTGTTAATCCTAAAACCTACAGCCAAGGTGCTCCCAGCCTGAGCTCAAAGTGGCCCACAAAGGACAAAGCCAGTTCTGAGTTACCAAAGCTGCCATTTGATGATGGAAACTGACTGGAGAGGGAAAGGTTACAGGAGAGTATATAGAGGCAGACTACTCTGCCATAGAGGTGCTAATTCTTGAAATTGGAGAAAAAAAAAACTTTTTCCAATTACAAAGTTATATCAGTTTGTCCATCTAAGCCATTGGCTCAAGTATTGCAGGATGGCCTATGGGAGATGGAAGAGAAGGGCCTTTGCTCTTAGGGTAGAAACTCTTAGAGCCCCTCTCTCTCTTTCTTTTTTTTTTTTCTTTCTTTCTTTTCTATTTTTGTTTTTTTTTTAATTTTTTTTTTTTATTTTCAGCTTTGAACCCTGAAACTGCTTGTGGCAGGTTCAGTTACTGACAGCACAAATTCCATTGAGTCAATTCAAGGATTGAATGACTTCACAAGCCCTGGTCTCAGGAGATTAACTTTCATATTGGGGTAGTGGTTCACTTGAGAATACAAAATCTTCAGATTAACTGATGTCCAAAATACTGTCTTGAATCATGAGATCCATCAATTTTTAGTATTGTCTAGACCTACAAATAGAACTACATTGTAAAATCTTTTTCAGCATGTGTTAAGATGTATGTGAAAATTTCTGTTTAAGTTTAAAGTTCATACCATACTGTCAGTTTTTGTCTTAATAAAATTATAGATTTCTAATTCTTGATTTCTGTCTTTTTTTTTCCCCAACCAGGTCTTCTTCCCGTGTTGCCCAGTCTGGCCTAGAACTTTGAATCCTATGCCTCCACTGTTCAGTGCTGGAATTGCATGGTGTGTGTACCACTGCAGCAGGCATCTTCATCTTATCAGCAGCCCTCTTGCCTCAGCTCAGCTTCTCAAAAGTGCCTGCCACAGCTTCATGACTATAGATGGACACTGTAGGCTCAATCTTGTGCCCTAGTCTTTTAAATGGCCTCAGTTTATTAATATAGTAATATTTGAGCATTTATAATTGCTGAACATATAGTTAGGAACTGGCACATCATTCTATATTTCGTATTGCTGGGAAATTATTTACTGATAACACTTCCAAATATAGTTATTTGAAAACATGTTTTATGAAGTAGCTTAGTCAGTTGGATGGCATCAGCATATGTTGTCACCAAAAAGTTTGAGGAATTGGCATTATGTATTAAACACTCAGTTGGATGTTATCTGTCTTTTGGTGGGGGGGAGTTGAGACAGGGCTTCTCTGTATAGCCCTGGCTGTCTTGGAACTCACTTTGTAGACCAGGCTGGTCTCTAACTCAGAGATATACCTACCTCTGCCTCTAGACTGCTGGGACCATATAATTCAGGAGCCCACATAACATATTCCTTGATGCTATTTATTTTATTATCTTACTCTATGGTGTTTTGCCCATGGGTGTGTCTGTGTACCACTCAGTGTCTGTGCTCAGTGTCTGTGGAGGACAGAAGAGAGCATAGGATACCTTGGAACTGGAGTTAAAAGCTGTTCTAACCCAAATAAATATGGCTACCTAGGAATCAAACTAGGATCCTCTGCAAGAACAGCCAATATTCTTAACCACTGAGTCAACTCTGAAGCCCTTGTTGCTTTTGGTTTACATTAGTATGTACACAGGTGTTAAAGTCAGAGGACAACTTTGTGGAGTTGTGTTCTAGGAGCCACACTCAGATTGATTGCCGTGTTTCACATGCTAAGCCATCTAACCCAGGCTAGCCTGAATCCTACTGTGTAGCTTAGAATGACCTTAAACTCAAGGAAACTCTCTTGTCTTACTCTCCCCAAGTCTAAGGTTACAGACATGTGTCACAAGAGCAGTTTGATTCTAGTCTGTTTTTTTTGTTGTTGTTGTCGTGTTACAAAACAGTCTCCCTGTGTACCCCTGGCTGGCCTGGAACTGCCTGTGTAAACCAGGCTGGTCAGATAACTTGATCCGCCAGGTGGTGGTGGCTCGTGCCTTTAATTCCAGCACTTGGGAGGCAGAGGCAGGCGGATTTCTGAGTCCAAGGCCAGCCTGGTCTACAGAGTGAGTTCCAGGACAGCCAGGGCTACACAGAGAAACCCTGTCTCAAAAACAAAAACAAACAAAAAAAATAAAGGTAACTTGATCCTCCTGTCTGCCTCTGAGGTGCTAAGATTCACCATGCTTTTTTTCTTTTAAGATGTATTTATTTATATGAGTACACTGTAGCTGTCTTCAGACACAGCAGGAGAGAGCATCAGATCCTGTAACAGATGGTTGTGAGCCACCATGTGGTTGCTGAAAATTGGACTCCGGACCTCTGGAAGAGCAGTCGGTGCTCTGAGCCATCTCTCTAGCCCCCTCCCTTTTTTTGTGTGTGTGTGAGGAGAGATGACCGAGGACTTAATTCCCCTTGGAGCTGGCGTGACAGGTTGAGTTACCTGAGTGCTTGGAGCTGGATTTTGGATCCTCTGCAAGAGTAGTATAGGCTCATTTTGCTTGTTAATCTCTATAGGAGTATTTTTGGGCCCATGAATGTCTGTACCACATGCCTAGGAAGGTCAGAAGATGGCGTTGCATTCCCTGTCACTGGAGATAGAGATGGTTTGGGAGCTACCATGTGGGTGCTAGGAACTGAACCTGAGTCTTCTGGCTGCTCTCTGACTGCTGAACTGTCTCCACCCCCACCCCCAGCTTGTCACTGTATTGTTTAGTTTTAGGGTCTGTTGAGAAAAGGGTCTCACTCTGTAGCCTAGCCTAGCCCTGACGGGCCTTGAACACTTTATCTGTTTACCTTTTCTTATTTATTTATCTTTACATTTTTCTTAAGGTGTGTTTCTATTTTATGTATACAAGTGTTTTTGTCTGTATATGTTTGTATACCAAGCACATACCTGGTGTCCATATAAGTCAGAAGGCATCAGCTCTCTTAAAACCTCCATTTATTTTACATATGTGAATACCGTCACTGTCTTCAGACACACCAGAAGAGGGCATCAGATCCCATCACCACCATGTGGTTGCTGGGAATTGAACTCATGACCTTTAGAATAGCAGTCAGTGCTCTTAACTGCTGAGCTATCTCTAGCCCAAGTCTTTTCTTTTTTGGGGGTGGGGAGGGGGTTCAAGACAGGGTTTCGAAACCCTGGCTGTCCTGGAACTCACTTTGTAAACCAGTCTGGCCTCGAACTCAGAAATCCGCCTGCCTCTGCCTCCCAAGTGCTGGAATTAAAGGCTCGCACCACCACCACCCGGCTCCAAGTCTTTCTATATAGAGGTCTCAGCTATTGCAGTTGAAACAACAGTCTATAATGTATTTGGCTGAAGTGGCTGCAGGCACTCTGTTCTATACCATTGCGTGCACTAAACTGAGACAACAGCCTTGATACACTTTTTTTTTAATATTTATTAATTTATTATATGTAAGTACACTGTAGCTGTCTTCAGACACTCCAGAAGAGGGCGTCAGATCTTGTTACAGATGGTTGTGAGCCACCATGTGGTTGCTGGGATTTGAACTCTGGACCTTCGGAAGAGCAGTTGGGTGCTCTTACCCACTGAGCCATCTCACCAGCCCCCTTGATATACTTTTAAACCTTGAAAGTGGCCCACAAAGGACAAAGCCAGTTCTGAGTTACTTTTCTGAGCCATTTCTACTTTTAAACCTTGGAACCAACTTCACAGGCATCTTGGCTTTCTTGACCTGTGGCATAACCTTGCCATGCTAGGGAGATGGCTCAGCAGGTAAGAGCACCAACTGTTCTTCCGGAGGTCCTGAGTTCAAATCCCAACAACCACATGGTGGCTCACAACCATCTGTAATGAGATCTGACGCCCTCTTCTGGTGTGTCTGAAGACAGTTACAGTGTACTTACATATAATAAATATGAAAAAAAATAGAACACATTGTTCATGGAAAAGCCCCAATCACCCAGTATCAGGTGGCTCAAACCTGTAATTAGAGCTCTAGGGGGTCCAACATCTGTTATTTACTGATGCTGGCACCTGCATTTAGGTCTATGTGCCCAGAGACACATTATTTCTTTTGGGTTTTTGTTGTTGTTGGTTTGGTTTGGTTTTTGAGACAGGGTTTCTCTGTGTAGCCTTGGCTATCCTGGAACTCATTCTGTAGACCAGACTGCCCTCCAACTCAGAAATCCACCTGCCTCTGCCTCCCAAGTGCTGGGATTAAAGGTGTGCGCCACCACTGCCCAGCCTGAAGTGGTCTTTATCAAGAAATACTAAAAAACATTTCTCTTCAGGCAGTACAAGTTGAGGAGATGGCTCAGCAGTTAAGAGTGCTGTTCTTCTCAGAGAATAATGGAATTTACTTCCTAGCACCCATGCCCCTCTGAACATAATCATCTGTAACTCTGGCTCCAGGGAATCGATGTCCTCTTCTGGTTTCCACAGGCCACCCAACAAGTATGCATATGCACAGACACACAAATGATAGATGGCCTCCATGAATCTCGCCATCATGGACTTTAGCTAATATGATGGCAGGGTTCGGCTTTTGTGGTACTAGGACTTGAACTAAGGCCTGCGCATTCTAGCCAAGTGTTCTCCCAACTTTCCATCTGAGTTTTTATTAATGAGTGATTACGCTGTCGCTATCTTCAGACAGTCCAAAAGAGGACATCAGGTCCCATTACAGATGGTTGTGAGCCATGATGTGGTTGCTGGGAATTCAGGACCTCTGGAAGGGCAGTCAGTGCTCTTGACTGATGAGCTGTCTGTCCAGCACTATCCAACTGAGTTATCAACTTTTCTTTTTCGTTCTTTCTAGATAGGATCCATGTTAACCAGGTTAACGCTGAACTTTGATCATGTGTTGGCTTGTCTGGTGCTGGGATTACAAGTGTCGGCCAACACACAAGACTAACATCTTGTCCTGTAACTGTCAGCCTGTTAGAATCTTGTTCTTCCCAACTTCAGTTTAATTTAATATTGATAAGTGACTACAATATCCAGTGACTACAGAAACACTTGAAAGGTGGAGTGCATGTTTGTATAGATGTAAGGGTATGCATGCATCCACTTAGTTTTACTGAGGCAGGGGGTCTCTTGCTGAACTTACTGATGCAGCTTGTTGAGGTAGCCATCCTGACCACTTGCTTTTTATGTGGATTTTGAAGATCCAAGTACTGGGACTAGAGGACTACCCTGTACCTGGTTCCTATACCCAGCAGGGGTTCTTTCATGTTGGACCACACCAACAGCACACCCCAGCAGCTTCTTCTCATTTTGGTGTTAACCTTGGACAATCTGGCATTTGCCTATGTGTCAAACACATCTTAACAGTCTCTTGTGAATCTGCACTCTAAAGCACTTAGTTCTCATAATGAAAGAGGACATTGGTCCCAGTGGTGGCGCACGCCTTTAATCCCAACACTTGGGAGGCAGAGGCAGGCAGATTTCTGAGTTGGAGGCCAACCTGGTCTACAGAGTGAGTTCCAGGACAGCCAGGGCTACACAGAAACCCTGTCTCAGGGTTTAAAAAGAAAAAAGAGGACATTGTTGCTACAAAATAATTTGCAGCTAGAATTCTGCAATACATACCTAGTCTGTTAAGCCTGTTACTCCCTGTGTACACATATGTATACATACATGTATGCCCTAGACCTCGACAGTTCTGCCTCCCAAGTGCCGGAATTGGCAGGTTTCACCACATCCAGCTCTCCTTCAAAATTTAAAATAATCAAGTATTTCTCTTTTGGGGGATGGGAGGGTTCGAGACAGGGTTTCTCTGTATAGCCCTGGCTGTCCTGGAACTCACTCTGTAGACCAGGCTGGCCTCGAACTCAGAAATCTGCCTGCCTCTGCCTCGTGAGTGCTGGGATTAAAGGCGTGTCCCATCACACCCGGCTATAAGTACTTCTTAAGATACTTAATAAAGAAATGTTTCATTGAGTGATTTCTTAGAACACTGAGAACAGCTTGAGAAAGCTTCCGAATCTAGTGCTATGACCCTTCAAAATATTATGGTTGTAGTAACCTCCAGCCATAAAATTATTCTCACTGCTATTTCATAAATTTAATTTTGCTACTGTTAGGAATCTGTGCTTAGTAATGTAAAATGATCCCCAATGGCCTTGGGCAACCATGTGAAAGGGTCACCCCACCCTCCCCCGACCAGAGAGGTTATGACCCACAAGTCAGAAACAACTGACTTACACCAGTCGGTGGATGGTATGGCCTGGCTAGGCTAGGCTATACATTTCATCACTGACAAATACATAGGATATGGCTACAAACAACTAACTACTCAGGCTAGCACTCAGCACCACTATCTGGTTGGTATTGTAGACAGTAAGTCTGACAGGCGCTTAAGGTGCCATGACGTAACTAGTCACATCTACACCACTGGAATGCTCTGCAAGGCACTGCCTCTTTATCCAGTTGCTTTAAAGTTCTCCATCTCCCTTACTCAGTCACAGTCCCATAAATTTCCTGCTAAATGATAGAAGCAAAAGAAATAAAACCATCCTGCAGAGATGAAAAGCCCAACTGCTCTCTCCCCACAGCGATAACCAAAGCAACCCCAAGACCCTTGTTCGCTTTGTCAGGCCAAAATACCAAGTTTAGATTGTCTACTGATAATTTTTCTTGTGTATTTCCAAACTTGGAATCAAACATCCAAGCATTGGGAATGAAGGTGTGTGCCGCCGCCACCACCACCACCTAGGCCTTAAGTGAGTCTCTTTCACTTATTTCTGAAACAGTCATGCTTTATAGCCTTGGCCTCCTAAAACTTGCTATGTCTCATAAAGACACACAAAGGGCAGCGTCTGTGTGGGGACTAGGAATGTTACTGTTGGTAAAGTGCTTGCCTACAGGATGGAGAGATAGCTCAGTGGTTAAGAGCACTTAAGAGGTCCCAGCACCCACAACCATCAGTAATGCTATCTGATGCCCTTTTCTGGTATATCTGAGGACAGAGACTGTACTCACATAAGATAAATAAAAACCTTTTTTGTTTTGTTTTTTAGAGACAAGGTTTCTCTGTATAGGCCTCAAACTCAGAAATCGCCTGCCTCTGCCTCCCAAGTGCTATAGAATTAAAGGTGTGCACCACCACTGCCCAGCAATAAAAATTAAAAAAAAAAAAAAAAGGTGCTTGCCTGCTATGTACAAAGGCTTGAGCCAAACCACTACATAAACCAGGTCAGGAGACGGAGGATCAAAAATTCAAGGTCATTCTTGGCTACTGAGGAAGTCTTAGGCTAGCCTAGGCTTCCTGAAAAACAACTTGGGAGGAGCAGTATAGAAATGGATAAACAGGTCAAAGAGCTTGCTTGCTCTTTTAGAAGACCTAAGTTCAATTCTGCACCCACATTGGATATTTTCAAAACTGCCAGTGGCTCCAGGGAAGACCCCCTCCTCTGGCTTCCATGGGCACCTGCACATACACAAATAAAAATATGGTGGTATATACCTATATATTTGCCCAGTACTCAGGAGGCTCTGTCAGGATAGTCCTGAGTCTGAAATCAGCCTAGTTTATATAAATACCTATATGAAAAGAAATACATCTTTTTTATTCATTTATTTTGGCTTTTCAAGGCAGGGTTTCTCTGGGTAGCCCTGGCTGTCCTGGAATGTAGAGATCTACCTGCCTCTTCCTTCTGAGTGCTGGGACTAAAGGCTGGCACCACTACACCCAGCTAGTAAATTTTTATTAAAAACAAAACTTAATTTAGGGTGACCTGGTGAGATGGCACAGCAGTTTAGAATACTGGCTGTTCTTCCAGAGGCCCTGAGCTAAATAACCAGCCACCACATATGGCTCACAACCATCTATAAGGAATCTGATTCCCTCTTCTGACATGTAGACAGAATATTCCTATGTCTGACAAAAAAAATACATACATAAATAAATCTTGCTGGGCAATTGTGGTGCATACCTTTAATCCTAGTACTTAGGAGACAGAGGCAGACAGATCCCCGAGTTTGAGGTCAGCATGGTATACAGAATGAGTTCTAGGATAGGCAGGGCTACATAAACTATCTGGAAAAAAAAACAATTTTTTTTTTTAACAGCCAGATATGTTGGTACACACTTTCCTTAATCCCAATATGCAGGAGGCAGAGGTAGCCACATAGTGAGTTACAAGCCAGCCAGAACTACATAGTAAGGTGTCAAAACCAAATAAAAATGTAAATGAGGAAAATACCTAATAAAAATATAGAATAAAAAACAAAAAAACAAATAAAAACACTTTTAAAGCAAGATCTGTGTTAACACTCTGGAGAAAAATCACGTATTAGGCTTTTTTTTGGGGGGGGGGGGTTTCGAGACAGGGTTTCTCTGCATAGTCCTGGCTGTGCTGGAACTCACTTTGTAGACCAGGTTGGCCTCAACCTCAGAAACCTGCCTGCCTCTGCCTCCCGAGTGCTGGGATTAAAGGCGTGTACCACCACGCCCAGCATCTTTTTCTTTTTTTAAATGGATGCAGGCAGACAGAAGCTTTCAAAGGAGTTCTACCAAGTCAAGGGCTAGAACTCCTCATTATCTCACATGGAGCCCACAGGATTTCTGCACTCAACAGCAAAGTCAAACCCACAGGCAAGTGTGCAATGTGTGAGGGAGGAAAGTGGTTAAAAGGTGCTGGCTCATCACCGCATATTGACAAAAATGACAGGTCAGTATGTAGGGACTCACTTAACCACAGGGATCAATAACAGGGAGAGCACGCCTACTCTTGACAGTAGGATGTAGGATTCTGCTGAGGAATTTCCACACCTGGTCAGGTAACATGCACCTGGAATCCTAGAACTTCAGGGACTAAGAGAAGAGGTGGAGGTCATCTTGGGCTACATCTGTGACTGGAAAGATGTCTGGGGGGGTTAAGAGCACTTGCTGTTAGCTAGGTCATAGTGGCACAAGCTTTTAATCTCAGCACTTGGGAGGCAGAAACATGAAGACCTAAGTTCAGGCGAAGTCTGGCCTACACAGCAAGTTCCATACTTACACAGAGAAACTCTGCCTTGAATAAACAAAAAATTAGTACTTGCTGCTGTTGTGGAGGATTTGTGTTCGATCCACGTGGTGACTCATAACCCTTCTAAGGGATTCATTGCCTTTCCTGGCCTTTGTGGGCACCAGCACACAATGTGGTACACAGACATACATGTAGACAAGGTATCCATACAATATATAAAAAAAATTGTTTCCTTGCCTTGCTGGGAAGAGTGGTAGAGAGGCAACCACCAGATAATAACTGTATGTGGATCCCCTAACCAGTTTTCACTTTACAACCTGGATAGTCTCAAACTTGCAACCCAACTACCTCAGCAGCCCGGTTGGGGGATTATAGGTGTGTATCCACTATTCACAGTGGGTAGTTTCTTTTCCTGGAAATTGAAATAAACTACTTCACTGGTGAGACCCATGTGGTAAAGTTAGACAACCAGTCTCTTAAAGAGTAAGACAGAAAAATCTTTTGAGTGAAGTTTAGGGACTGATGAACCAAGACAAAGGGCGCTTCCCCCCATGTCAGACCCAAGGTCCTGCTGCAGAGGTGTGTAGGTCAAAACTAAGGCCTGATTATTCGGAAGGTGCTACCACCTCTCCCTACTGTCTTAGGTGAGTGGGTAAATGGCACCAGCCCTCTTAAAGGCCTAATTTCTGCAAGCAGCAGCCCAGAGGCAAAGGCCAGCCCTTCCTACCTAGAAATTGAGGATGTTAAGTTGAAGCAGGCAGTGTGAGTTCTCAACACACAGGACATCTGTAGCATGGCGCACTTCACGGCTAACAGGTCCCATTTCCAGGCCATGACTGCAGTCCAGCAGTGCTCTGTGCCTCTCCAGCACAGCACCGACAGTCAAGCCTCTGAGAAGGCTCCCCTGATCCAGCAGGAAGAGATGGCATGGGCTTCACTGCAGAGTTCTTTTGTCAGTGCTCCCCGCCTTCCCACCTAAGCACACAATGGCCAGTCTCCCAGCTTCCGTGACTCTCATCTGAATTCAGAAGGGAGAGGGGGGAGAAAGTGCACTTAAGCTGAATCATCCATTTTATTTGATTTTATTTTGTCATGTGCTCACAGCATTTCTTTCTCTCCTCTCCCTGGCAGGTCACAGAGATAAATTAAAAATAAAATCTACAAGGAAAATAATTTATAAAAAGCACTCCCAGGCTCACGCTTTCTATCCCTACTGCTCGGTTAGGAAAGCCCTCTGCCCTGCCCAGGGAGGAGGATCAGTGCTCCCCCCCAACCCCTGCTCGTCTGGGGCAGGCAGTACTCCAGAGCTGACCAAGATTGGGGGTCAGGGGGCGGCAGTGGCAGTTAAAAAACAAACAAACAAACAACAACAACAAAAAACCAACAACAAAAAAAAGACACTGTGGTCCTGGAACCAACCACCTGGCTATCTTGGCGCTGCCCCTCACTGCCTCCCCCAGGGCTGTCCTCCAGGAGCCCAGGCTGAACAGGCTGTGAAGAAGCTGCCTGAAGCTGAAAGCCTAGGGGAGGGTCATCTCCTGCCCCTTGCATGCACTTCTCATTTTCCTAGAAAGAAACCCAAAAAAGAAATCAAGACCAGACCTCGGGACATAGGAGAAAAATCCCAAGTGTTTACACAGTTAACACGGAGTCTTTATGGCAAAGAGAACATTTAGCAGCTTTGAATATTGGGGCATCTCCTTTTTACTCAACACAAGCATCCTAGGCCCTATAAGTGTAACAGGGCACACGCCCTAAAAAAATCAAAGCGCAAGAACGTCTAAGAGGACTAGGTTTTGTTGCTGGGGTTTATAGGCTTTTGTTTCCCCCAGTGAGGAGCCCAGGTGTTGGTAGGCAGAGGGGCCTGAGGGAAGAATCACTTCCCAGTGTTGTGCTGAATGGTGCCTGGATGTCACTGGGACCACTCCTCCACACGTGCCTTCCCTGTTTAGACCCTGCAGAGGAAGCTGTAGGCCAAGTTCCAGATACTGCCAGAATAGCACCCCACTCCAGAGCTGGAGGCAGCTAGTGAGGGTGGGTATCAAAAAGAGGAGGAGAGTGGAAGAGGACAGCATTTCCATGCAGGCTCTCTGAGGACAGTGGGAGCCTCGGCTCTGGGATGGCCAGGGAGGGAGGTGGCTGTGGCAGGGCAGTGTGTGACATGCTTGATGCTGGGCTGCTGCGACACAGGCCTCGTTCTCACTTCCTATACCCTCTGCCCTCCTCGGCCCCTACAGCTTCCCATTCAGTAACTAAGATATTACAGGTGCATCCAAGAGCATCTTCCCTTCAGGGATGCAAGAGTTGAAGAAACAGTTACAAAGGCCTTCTGGGGCCCCGCCATGTCTGTGTTCCATACCAGTAACTCTCCCTAGACCACCGTTGTCACCTGCACTCGCTGCCTAGAAAGCTGGCCAAAGCCCTTAACAGTCGCTCTGGTTTTTCTGACTGCTTTGATTTTCGGGGGATTCCTTCCTTTTCTCCTTCCAGCAATGAGATCTCCCACACTTTCTCTCCTTCACTCCACACAGCTCCTCTACTTCCAGCATGCCGACACTACCCTCCCCTCAAGAGAAAGGGAATAGGCTGGGGACCCCAATCACCCAAGCAGTCTGGTCCTCCCTGCCCACCCCAAGGGGGCAGCTGAGCCAGACAGCGCCTGCGCCCGCCTCTTCGGTGCACTGACCCGCAGTCATCCCATCTGAGAAGATATATTGGATAAGAAGGCATTTAAGTCCCCAATGTTAGGTCCAGGCCCAGCCCTTCTCCAGTTTCGGTCTTAGTGAGCGTCCACCCCCTGCCTCCCCAGGCTCACTTCCTCCGGTCCTTTGGCTTTCTCTCCTGTCGCCGAGCCTGCTGGTCAGCCATCGTGCGAGGAATGAGGAGGACACTGCCATCCCCAGCATACTGAAGGGCATACTGACTGGGTGAGTAGGGCCTCCCATGCTCATCCCGCAGCCGCCCAAACACCTCCTGGTATAAGCTTTGGACCTTCTGCTTCATCTGTCGCAGAGACCGAAGGAACTCTACCTTTTCTCGAAGCAATCGGGCCTTATCTCGCTGCAAGTCCTCCACATCACGTTCTAGGTTTAGGATGGTGTCCAACTTGCGCTTGCGGCAGTTCTGTGCAGCCATCTTGTTTTTGCCCCGGCGCCGGATATCCCGGATGAGGCTGAGCTGGGCCTCGCTCAGCTGGTATTTGGACAGCAGCTCATTGAATTCTTCTACAGGCAGGTTGATGATCTTGTCATTGGTGAATGGGATCTTCATGGCTCGGGCTCTGTGCTCATCTCGGCTCATCTGCTTGTCCAGGAAGTCAGCCTGCTTTTCCTTGCTACCTTTCTTGAGGGTGCTGGGTGGTGGTAGATCAGCAGAGTCAAGGGCACTGGGTGCCATATTGTATGTATGATTGTGGCCCACATGCTCTAAGTAGGGAAGGCAAGAGAGCTGAGAAGGATCCTGATAGCTCATGCGGCAGAACTTGGAGTATTCCGGCTGGTAGCCCACTGCACCCTCAGCCTCTTCTAGGTCTAGGGTCTCAGAGTCAGAGCTGTAACCAACAGCACCCTCCTCAGAGAAGGAAGAAGAGGCAGAGGAGGAAGCAGAAGAGGAAGAGGAGGAGGAGGAAGAAGAAGAGCTCCCTTCAGAGCTGCTCAGAGAGGAAGGGCTATGGCTGGAGTCCAAGGAGAGGCCTGAGTCAGAGTCAAACTCCTCTTCGAGCTGGGAAGCCTGCACCGGGTTGAAGCCCTCCTCAATGGCCAGGTCCATCAGGCTGATCTCATCCAGCATAGCTTCGTCTAACAGGCCCCCAAGGGGGTCAGGTAGCTCAGGGCCTGATGTGTCATTGGCTGTGCCATTGAGCTGGGATGGAAAGAAAAGCCCTGCTAGGTTGGTAGAGCCAAAGGTGGAGTTGAGACTGGTGGAGTTGCTGGGGACGAGTGGAAGCAGTGTGGAGCTGCTAGCCACAGGCAGGCTCTCCACCTCGGGGCTGAAGAGGGAGAAGTCCTGACTGCAGCCCCCCAGGGACGCCTGATGCAGGCTGACATTCTGATTGATGGGAGTGTTGGGTGCAAGGCTGTAGTTGGTGCTAAGAGGGTCTCCAGGAGGGGCATTGTACAGAATCTCACTTGCTGATGTATTTACTTCCATAGCCTAGAAGAGAGAATTGTACCAGCATTCAAAAGGAGCAGACTAACACCAAGTAGGCCCCCCAAATGAAGAATAGCTCCCTGAGCATAAGAGCAAACCTCAACAGTAAAGCCCCCAGCTTAGACCAACAGGCCTGCCACAAGGGGTTCCTAACTATGGGTTTCACCCCAATGGAGAACTGACCAGGTACTGGGTGTGTGGCTAGATCCCCTTATCTTGAAGTGGAATGGAGTACACAAACTGAAATATCCAAGCAGAGTTCTGAAAACCTGCTACAAAGCTTGCTGTGTGATCGTAAGCGCATCATCAAACGTTTCCGACCTTCCACTGCCCACATTTTAACAACTGAGGGCTAAAGGTAGCTCAATGGTAGAACACGGGCCTGGCAAGTACCCTGGGCTCCATCCCCAGCAGTGCAAAAAATTAATCCTACAGCAAAGGGGTACTAGATGGCAGCAGGCCAAAGGAAGATGCCCATGGCCATGAAGCACTATGTCAGAGTGTCAGCAGCTGATTATCTGCTACAGGAAAGCAAGGTGCAACTCCATGTCAGCCCATGCTTTGCAAGGCTCCATACCAAGTTAGAACTCAATCCCACCCTGCAGTCATCCTTCAGGTGTCCCTACTTTGCTACTGACTAGCCAGAGCAAATTGGTACCCTCTCCTGGAGGGCACGTAACTACAAGCTGGGACACCCTACGCAGAGCCCTGCAGGTGCACTTTTCTGACAATCCTACCTGCATTTCCATGATGGACATGAGATCTTGCCACTGCTGTTCCAAATCAAATGGTGATTCTGTCCCCGTCAGAAGAGGAGATAGAAGGCTGTTCTGAAGGGCGGGGGACTCACTCTCACTAGGCACTGCTTCTGGGATGCTGGAAACGTCAGCTGGGAACTAAGGCACAACACAGAGTTGAATGTGAGGGTACTAACTACCTTGGGCTTTCTCCTAGTGACTACCATCTGGCTCCACATCTTTCTCTAATTAGCAACCAGGCTAAGGCCAGAACCAAGAACTGGCCCTGTAGCTAGGGGCTGTGTGTTGTGCAGGTTGCTCAGTGGGCTCTCTGGTCCTCCTCACCTCAGTATTCTCTCTAAAGGGCTGGTGACCTCCAGCAGCCTAAGACACTTTTCCAATGACAAGGCTGTCATTGGAAACTGTCACCAGGCATCTGTGGCAATAGCAACTGTAAATCTGACTGGCCTAGGCCCTGGCTATCTATAACTACTGTTGACTGGCCTGGGCCTTAGCTATCTATAACAAACACCCCTTTTCCAGAACAGGTTTGCAGTGTCCCAGCCATTCTGAATGTCAGACCCGAGTACCCTATTCCCAGGACAATCAAAGGGATGGAGAAGTATTCTAAGATGCTAGACACTTTGCCTGTCTGCAGTATCTACTGTCAAGACCTAGTGCTTCTGAGTCCATTGTCCACTGTGCCTTTATAGACCCTAAGCCAAAACACAATCAGGTCCACTGCAAAGACACAACTCTGATCCAGAGCAAGTGTTCTGGAAGTGTTCCAGCATGGTGAGTCTGGGGAGCAGGGAGAGCAGCGACCAGTGTCGGAGACAGTAAGGGGCAGTACCTGTGCAGGGAAGCTCTCCCCAGTCTCTCCATCTACTAGCAGGTCTCGGGCCAGAGCTTCCGCACCCTCGCCTGACCAGGTGTCCTCTCGTTCTCGTCCATCTTGCAGTTCCTTATCCACATCCTGCTCCTTCTGGCGATGACTGTAGTCAAAAACCTCACGCCCAGCCCCCAGATCAATATCCTGTCGCCAAAGGATGTCAATCAGATCTATATCCTGAAAGACAGACCAAGATGACTTTAGCTTTCAAGTAGTCCCCCATCCCAGGGAGAAAGCTCCCGGTCCTACCCCTTCACAGGTCCCACCTACTGACGCTCCAATGAGTCCTGGGTGGGGTCATACTCAGGCCTGTGCCTTTTAGCCCTCCTTTCCTGCTCCCTCTGCACCAGCAAGGCATCATTCATTCCCAGGCAACCTTCCACCAAAATAAGAGGCATTGCTAAAAACTACTAATGTGTCTAGCATCACACAGGCTTTCAGGTTTAGACTGTGGGCCAGAGTCACACCCAAGCTAAAGGTCAGGGCTGTATCACCTCTAAAAAGACAGAGGAGGAAGCAAGAGACCCCTCTCCTTTTAAGATTTGGAGACTCTGAAAACACAGACTGTCTGACCATGGCAAGCAAGGGCAAACTGCCCTGTGGAATTGCTTAGCAGTGACCAGACTTGCATCAGCCTGTGGTGCCACTGCATTTGCATAAAGGGGTGGGGTAGCCTAGAGAGGAAAATCCCTGCATTTCCAACCACCTGATGCAACCAATGACAACGACAGGCTGTCTTCAGCCCTTCTACAGTCATTCCCCCTTCATTGGCTCACAGCTGGAGTAAGCTTGAACATCCACAACTATTAAAGGCCCAGCCTCACCTCATGACCCCTGACAGAATTCAACTGATCCCAGCAAGCTGCCTCAACCCCAAGGGAACCTCAGACAGTTAGATGCTCCCCAGGACATACATACCCCACCCTTGCTTAGGCCAATCTCTCGCTACCCCCTTACACCAGCGCTAGCTACCTCACCCCTCCCACACCACACCCCAGCACTCACCAGCTCCCCATCAGTCAACCCACTCAAGGACATAACTCTCATCACTGCTGAGCTGACTGCAACCTTGGACGTTAAAATGCCTCCTTCCACTTTGTTCTGTGGCTCCTAGACAGTTCCTGCACCAACTGCCACCCCCACTGACATCAGCACAGAACCCCAATAGAGCCATTTCAACTTCCTATATATACCCCTCCCTTTAGGAGTCTTCTCAGCAAACCTGAAGGGACCCTTAAGTGTTGCCTTCCTTCCAAAAATTTAAAAGCACACACTTTCCACTGAAAAGTATCTTTAAACCAACCCCACCACTCTACCCCAAAGCAGGGACTACCACCTACCCCATCCTAAGACACCCCCTCCCCGCCAGACCTCCCACATGTTCCTCTCCCTTGAGTCTCCCACCATACACCAACCTGAACAGAAGCCCTGGACCCAGGAGCAGAGGGGGGCTGGGCCACCCGGTGACCAGCCAGCCAAGAGTTAAGGGGCCTGTCTTTGGCATGGCCCCCACCACTGTGAGAGCTGCGGTCCAGGCGGGTCATGGTCTGCGAGAGGAGCCCCAGAGCAGCCGGTGCCGGTAAGCCGGACAGGGGGCTGCAAGGAGCTCGTGGCTTGCAGGAAGCACACCAGGCTGGAAGGGTGGCCCCTTGGTAGCTCCGAGGGGCCCGAGGAAGGTGCCCCGCCCGTGCTGCTGCCTGGGCGGCCCAGCCCAGCCCCCTTCCTCCATCCTGGAGCAGCCCCCTCCCACCTCACAACCCCAGTTCCACTCAGGCGCCCAGCAGCCCCCACCCTGAGCTCACCGCAGAAGCTGCAGTGAGTCGGGACTCCCACCCCATGCTCCGCGCTCACGCTGCAGAGGAAAGCAACTCCCTCCTGAGCCTATCCTCCCGCTCCTCCCTCTCCCCCTCCCCACGCCCCCCAAACTTGTTACCTAGGCTGCCGCAAGGAGCCAATCCCCTCCCCCTCCCACCCCGCAGGTCACTGCTGAGGCTGCAGAGAACCAATCCCCTCCCCCAGGTCAGCAGCTGGGGCTGCGGAAAGAGCCAATCCCCTCCCACTGTCGTTACCTAGGCTGCGCCGCGAGCCAATCTCCTCCCCCAAGTCTCCGCTGGAGATGCGGAAGGAGCCAATCCCCTCCCACCGCCTGTTACCTAGCTGCAGAAGGGAGCCAATCTCTGCACCAGGGCAGCTGGAGAAGCTGCCGCAAGGAACCGGCCCATCCCTGGGCCGCCTCCGTCTCCTTGAGGAGATGCACCCAGGGGCGGGCAGCCCCACCCAGCCCAGTCAGTCAGCTGGGGTGGTGCAGTGAGAGTCCTGGGGGAAGGGGTGCCACTTTCCTCCCTCCTGTCGCATCTTGCTCTGCCAGCCCACTCCTGTGACTGGGCAGACACTCCTCCAGAAGCTTCCCTGAGAAACTCAATTCTTTGCTGGGAAGTGGAAGGAGTTTCCCATTCCTTAAGAAGACGATGGCTAGTCCTCAAGGCTAGGGATCACAAGCCAGGCTGGGCAGGAACCCAGGGCAACCCAAGCCAAAAAAAAAAAAAGCCCAGGAGCTTTGTCACCCTACAACAAGCCAGACTGGAGGAAAGGGAAAAGCCATTATTACATACACACGGCATGTTAGTGCAGGCCAGGCCTATCCCCTATCAAAAACAAAAAACAAAACAAAACAAAAAAAAAACCAGAAAGTGGAGAGACAATCCTGAAGCCAGCACTAGGGAGACAGGTGCTGAGCACCGTCCTGGCCGCAGATATGCCAGTTACCCACTTCCATTTTAGCTTTTTAAAGAACTTGGGGGAGGGGCTGGGGGGTCAGGAGGAGAAAAGGAGAGCATTTGGTGCCCAACCCGGGCTAGCACCTCTCCTAGCAGGCCGGCCAGGAGGTGCGAGTGGGGGAAACCCGACAGAATTGGAATTTAAAAATCCCACTTCTGCCTTCCTGGATTGCTTTCTCAGGGGAAATAGAAATTTCTCCTCACTACTACTCCCCCAGAGCCTAAGGTCAGGCCAGAGAGACAGTGTGTTCTCCCTTGGTTACAGCCTGCTTCTAACCCAGGAAGAGCTGTAAACAGGCCACCCCTTGCTCTGGGCAGGGTGCCAACCTGGAGGGGAATCCTATCCCTGACATGGGCCTAAGCTATGGCTGCCCATGGAACAGGCCTGGCAGCAGGGAGCACTACCACCCCAGGGATAATACCGGCTCCAGCAGTGCCTGTCACATGCTCTGGACCTGGGTATTTTTATCCCTGAGTTGCTGAGGAAATGTTGTTCTAGGCACATCATAATCCTCCCTTCCCTCCTCCCCAGCCTGGGTCCCTCAGGCATGACCCACCCAGCTTCCCAGAGGGAGTGGAGTGGTAGGGCCTGGGTCAGAGAAAACACACCTTCTTTACGGCCATGAGAAGGAAGGCAGATACCAAGTTCCATCCTATTCTGCTCCAACACACCCAGTTACATCCAAAAATTTCTATATTCCCCAAAAAGCTCCCTGAAGGACAGTATCAGTGCTGACCCTGTAGGGTTCTCAGGAGAAGACCTACCCATGCCACTTGGGGGCAGGAACAGGATTCTTCAGATCTCAGGACTTCAGAAGTCCATTTAAATCACAGAGTGAGGAGAAGCAGAAAAAAGGTGAGATGCCAAGCGACACTACAAGAATCTAATACAAAGCCAGACAGCAGAACATGCCTCATGATAATCCCAGCATTTAGGGAGAGGCAAAGGTAGTAGGGCAAGAGAAGTTCTGCAAGTTCAAGGCTACCCTTACCTACATAAAGCAAGATTCAGGCCAGCCAGACCATCTCAAAAATAACACAATTTTAAAGAGAGATAGATATAAGACCAAAATCTCTGATAGGCAAAAAATGCTCCGGACCTCCATGGTCAGACAATCCCAGCCTCTCGCACACAGATCCAGGATAGCTAGCTGATCTGAGTGAGCGGCTTTCCCAATCACAATGACCAACAATTCAGGGTGAGATAAACTGTTTAAGACAACACTGCTGGTCTTGCCTATCAGGTGTACCAGTAGCATCCTTCCCCACAGCTGTGACAAAGATCACCCCTAGATGAGGACCACGGATCGAATATAAGCATCCTCTCTACCAGTCACTAATGATCAAGACAACTGAGATAATGAGTAGACCTAATGCAGGAAGGGAGACAAACGTGGTCTGAGATGGTGGGCAGAGAGAACCAAGCTCTGCAGCAGCTCTATCCTCCACACTAACCAGGCCAGTGCAGAGAGCAGTGGGTCTTTTGGGGGCTCCTAGGGCTAGTAGCAGATCAGACCTGTTTCACCACTTAGGTAGTCAGACAGGGCAGCAGTAGCTATTTGCATCACTAAAGAAAAGGAACTGCATCCTTCTCTGTACCCACAGGTTTGCCAGCCCTGGGCCAGGAGCTAAAGATCACCTCTTAAGCTCAGATCAAGCTGAGCTGAGCACAGTACAGTTCTCTTCTAGCTTCCAGCCTTTCCTGCTCTACTCCCTGCAGCAGGCCTTTAGCAAAGAATGGGAGCTTTGGCCTCTGCTGGCCAAAAATAACTACCAAAGTCTACCCCTTGGCTCAGGCCCAGGAGCTAAAGGGAGTTTACAACAACAAGCCTGACCTGTAGAACTTTAGGATACAGTAGTAGGATACAGTGTTTTAGGGTGGGGGCGGGGGCGGGGCTAACAAGTCAAGAGAGGCCACACAGTATTTCTTAGCAACAATGTGCACTCAAAGCCTATCATAACATAACCCTGTCCCCAGCTAAGGCCTCTAGCAGTCATACCAAAATCTAAGCAGTAAAAACCCTGGTATGTTCTAGGAACCACCCCACCCTGACAGTACCCTCAGAGGTGGGTCAATGGATCAAAACAAAAATTTTCCCAGCTCCCAACCCTGAAGTCAGACAATTTAGGCCATTCCTACCCAAACAGGTCCACAGGTCCAAACCCAACCCCAACCTATTTGGTTCTTCAGAGGACTCAGTGCAGAGCCAACAACCCTTCAGAACCAGCCCATTCCTCCCCCTTGTCCAGGCCCGCCCACCGCCATAGGGCCACTAACCTCTTTGGTTAAGTCTCCACTGACAGGAGGGGCTACAGCCCCCAGGTCCTCCAAATCTTCACCGAATCCCTGCTCCGTTTCGCTTTCTCTCACCCCGTTGTCTGGGCCTGTCACATCTTGGAGGCCACTGGAACTCTCGAGGGCGAGGCCTGAGTTGGGCTGGCTGCCAGAGACAGACCCCTCCGGGTCTCGGTGGACCAGCCAAGCATTGACCTCAGTGGTAGGCACCTGGAACCTATCCAGGGCCCTCACCTGACTAAGGAGCCGCCGGGCAGTGAAGTAATTGTCCAGGTCTATGCTCTTGGGGTGGATCCCATAGCCATCCAAGGTATTCCTCAGGTTGTGGAACTGGGTCTGGGTATAGGCAGAGCTGGGCCCCAGGATGATCTCCCGGAGAGGGGGGAGCTGTGAGGTCAGGTAAGTATCCACGTCCACCCGAACCCCAATCAGACTCAGCAGGATGGTGAACTGGAGAAGTCCTTCCGTTAAATATTTCTTCAGAGAAAGCATTGCTGAAGGACCAGAATATTTATGCTTTTTTGTTTTTAAATCTTCCACAAGACAAATCAAGGCCACTGCTCTGCCACTTCAGCCAGCAGGCTACCCTCCTCAGTGCCAGACCCTGGACCCCACCCTGGCACAACACAAGGGCTGAGCTCCCTGACGGCCCCAGACGACAGCACACCCCGTGGAGCGAAAGCCACATTCACTTTTCCCTTTTTGACACCTCACCTCGCAAAGTTGAGCCGTTCGATCGTTCCTAACACAGTCCAGGCGCTCAGGGCCCTCAACTTACTTCACCACAGCCCATACACAGTCACTTTCGGATTCACATTAGTTGTCCTCTATGGAGATCCACTGCAGGCTGCTCACACCAACAGCTGATGGAGTCTTTCTTTCCTCCTTTTTTTTTTCCCCCCCTTCTCCTTCCTAAGGTTTATTTTCTTTGGCTGGAGCTACAGGTCTTTGTCTTGGGTCAGAGTGTCCCGCCTCCTCTGCACTTACCAGGGGGGTTTCCAGAGAACCCTGAAATGGGAATCACAGAACAACAAGATAAGATTCCACACTCTTCACTTCATGGTCAGGGTAAGAAGCTCGGGCAGAGAGTAGGAAACACGTGTAAAGGTTACTTTTACACGGAAAAGCCAAGCCAAACCTGCTGTGCCAACTATGAAAGGAAAAGGAAGGAAAGAAGCACCCTAAATACTAAATATTAAATCTGCCACACTTCCTAAAAGGTCTTATTTGAAGCAGACTGTGCGTGCAAGGCATTCAAAACTTTCTTACACTTTGTCTCATTTACCAACACTCTTAATAGAACACATTACCCAGTTTCTAATTTTAGCACAAGAAGTCCATTTCCTATCCTTAAAAAAATTTGGTTTCCCATGTCATTGTCCTTTCCAACTCTAAAGAGAAGACAGAGATTATTACTGAGAGACTGTGAAAAAATACATGAAAATGTTCAGGCCTCCATTTCATATGCCTTTTTGTTATTCCAACTTTTGAAATCTCATTTCCCCTTTCCTATCATTCTTTCATTCGTTAATTAATTAATTTATTTTTTTAAATAAAAGACCAGCCTAATAGCACAGGCCACTCAGAACGTTGAAACGTTAAGATCAGGGGTTTAAGACCAGCCTGGTTTCAATAGTAAAATAAAAGAATGTCCAGGACAAGGATACAGATCACGGGTGCCTGGTTAGAGGCCCTAGGTCCAATCCCCAGTATGGCAAAATAAAAGAACAGGGTAGGGTACAGGAGGACAGTGGAAGATTGTGGAGCCGTGCTCCACCTGGAATTTGAATTCACAGGTTTTAGCTTTATTCACATGACCTTCTGAGCCAAAGCAGAAGGATATGGCCAAGTTCTCGATCTCACTTGCCAAGTGGGGAGAAGGTAAATTTGCCTTCCCATTTCTGATTTCTACTTTTGAGCTTCCATTAAATTCCTAAACTCCTCTACTGTGGCCCACTATCAACTTCGCTCTAAAGGTGAAGTGGGAGCGACACGTAGGAGACACACACACCCACGAATACCCTCATTCGGTTGAGTAAACATCCCTGCTTTTGAAACCCGCCCGTCCTCGCGCAATTTACTACTAAAACTTCCCAAGAGCCACTTAAAGTTTGAGAGAGCAGACAAAGTTCTTCAAAGCCCACAAGGCCAAAGAGAGAGCGCTCCGGCCCCAGTCCGGTCCCACCCTGCCGTACCCGAGTCTGGATGAGACCAAGCTGCCATGCCCACTCTCGCCGACGCGCCTCCAAGCTTTCTGGGACACGGAGCGACAAGTGCTACTTTGCTGGCCTTGACCCACCCTTAAAAGCGAGCCTCACCCCGCCCTCCGTTCCCCAGGCCCCACCCCGCTCGCGAGCCCAGCCTCACCACGCCCTCCCATGCCCTCGGCCCTTCTCAGTCCAGCCCACCCAGGAACACGCTTTCTGGTCGGCCCCGCGTTTCTTTCCGGCCGTGTCCAGGGCCCGAGCCCGATCAAGACCCCTCTCGGCCTCCCGGGTCCCGCCTCCTGCTCCTCAACCACATCTCGCCGCCCCTTATCCCACAAGCTTTCGGCCCTGTTGCACCGCGGCTATCTCGTTGGGGAAGGGAATTAGAGCAGGTACCCGCTGCTGAGGTCACAGTCTGTCGCTGCCGCCACAGCAGGCCCTCAGCCCAAGTCCCGGCCTCGCCACCGCCGCCGTCGCCGCCACCTCCGGCCGGCCTGGAGCGCCCAGCCTCGGCTTCCCTCCCCGCCCCCTCCTTCCACTGCACTCGGAAACCCGCCCGCCACGGCCACCCCAGAAACAGTTGGTCCAATCAGATAGCCGGGACTAGAGTCGTCACCGGATGTCACTTTGATTGACAGCAAAGAAAACCCAATAGTCGAGTTTGTGTCTGCCCACTCGGCACAGTCCTCCCGAGACTGACGTGGAGAGAAGTCCAATGAGTGTGCAGGCCCGCCCCCCGGTATGGACCCACCAATGAGTGAGGCGAAGGCCCTAGTGTCCGGCATTCTGAACCTCTCCGCTGCGGGTTGGAGGTGGGCGGTGTTGTAAGTTAGGTGATTCTAGCTCATTGTGTGCCTAGGAATGCGGTCCTTTAAGGCAGATAATGGAGCATTGACGCCGGAGCCCGAGATTCCGTCCTTGAGGGTCCCCACGGTGACTTGTAAAAGTCCAGTGAGATCCGAGGGGGGGGCCGAGGCGGAGTACGGAGCATGTGGCTCTGATGGTCGCGACGTTCGTGTCGCCATCTTGAGTCCTGGCAACGGAAACCGGTACCCCCTGTCTGCCTTAGAGCCTGGTGTAACCTGTTCGTCAGGCAGGAAGGGTGGCATCTTGTAGCCCAGGCAACAGTCAGGTCGTGGAAACTGCGGGGCAGACGAGGGCCTTAGAGAAATGTTGGTAGTGTGATAGATAGGACATAGTAACTCGTTTTTGCCATCAAAGAAACACCGGGAAGAGCCCCTCCCCTTCCTCTAACCTCGCACACAGCTTAGTTTTTGCTTTTCAGGAACGTTCCATCGTTGCCAGAGTTCCCCATACAACTATAGTACCAAAACATTTTTTGTGACTCAAATATAAGTGTGCTCTCAACATCATTTATTAGATTCCAAATTACAAAGCCTTTGTGAGATTCTTGTTCAGTGACCCTGTGGTAGGGGCCTGATAACGTTCCCTATAAGTAATTCTGATACAGCTGGTCCGAAGACCACATGTAGGAAATCATTGTATTGAAGTTTGTACTGTGTAGCTGTGGGACAGAGGTGAGATGCCAACTGAGTTCTTGTCTCCTTTTAAGAGGCCATAATCTAGTTGACAGTTCATTATTCGCTGTCCTTGTGCAATTAAGGACAAGGCCAACTGATAATGCAGCAGATAAGTTCACTTCACGCTGTGCTAGGAGAGTTAGCACCAATATGGAGGGGTTCTCAGAATGTAAAGTACGTTTCACAGATATAATATGCACCAAGAATTCAACTGATTCTTACAAAAATTATTAAGCTACCACATACCTTTTTAAATGGAAACAAATTATTTTGAGCTAGTTAACACTTTCAAAGACTGTTTTTACTTCATCGTTTTTTAGTGTGTCCCAATAAATTACTAGAATACAAAATTTATGAAAACTAGACATTTGTGTATTAATTGTTGGGTCTTCAAAACAACAGGCATAGTGTCCCATGCCTTTAATCCTGGCACTCTTGGAATCTTTGTGAACTCAAGGGCATTCTCATGTACGAAGAGTTCAAGATCAGCCAGGGCTACAAGTGTTGGGTTTCAGAGGGGTTATTTTACTTTACAAAGTAGACCTGGCCTCCAGGTCCTCCCAGCATTCCTCAGTCCTTACCTGGCATACTCACCCTCTACACAGACTCCCCACAGGCTCTTCCCTGTACAATCCAGACATTTAGTTCTCTTGGCCCCTCCCTTCTCTTTTCTCTCCCTCTGCACTTGTTTCTCTTTCTCTTCTCCCCTCCCCTCTGTCTCCCTCCCCCTGACCTTGTGGCTCCGGACCAGTGAACTCACCTGCCTGGAAGCAGTTTCCCAATAAACCTGCTTACATATACCCTGATCTGGCTTGAGTTGGCTCGTTTCACCGCTGGAGAAATAATTAATCATCCAGAACAGGCAGAGCTACATAGAAAGTTCCAGAACAGCCAGGGCCACATGCATGCCCTTGCTCATAAACAAAACAAGCAAACAAAAAGTACACGGAAGCATGGAACCTAGATGTTAACTACAAAAAAGAAAAAAAAGAAAGAAAGAAAACGTGATAGAGTACTTACCCAGCGTGCAAGGGGCACTGGGTTTAATCTGCTGCAATAAACAAAAGGTTCTAGCAATAGAAAAGCAGGTAGGGGCTGGTGAGATGGCTCAGTGGGTAAGAGTACCCGACTGCTCTTCCTTTTTTTTTTTTTTTTTTTTTAATATTTATTTATTTATTATATGTAAGTACACTGTAGCTGTCTTCAGACACTCCAGAAGGGGGAGTCAGATCTCATTACAGATGGTTGTGAGCCACCATGTGGTTGCTGGGACTTGAACTCAGGACCTTAGGAAGAGCAGTTGGTGCTCTTAACAGCTGAGCCATCTCACCAGCCCCCCCGACTGCTCTTCCAAAGGTCCAGTGTTCAAGTCCCAGCAACCACATGGTGGCTCACAACCATCCGTAACGAGATCTGACTCCCTCTTCTGGTGTGTCTGAAGACAGCTACAGTGTACTTACATATAATAATAAATAAATCTAAAAAAAAAAAAGAAAAGAAAAGAAAAGCAGGTAGACCCCATGATTCAAAGCTCCTGCAAAAAATAGAAGCATTTTCAGAGTACAGTAGGTTGTTTTGTTTTCTCAGTTTCTCCCTCTATAGCCCCAGGCTGCCCTGGAATTTAGGGCAAGCCTCCTGCTTCTGCCTCCCCGGTTCTGCCTGTATTACAGGTGTGCTTCACCACCCTCAGCTACAGTGCATTCACAGCGCAGTCAGGGCCCCAATGGGCTTAGAGGCATACACAAAAGTAGAAGCAGACAAACAGAAAAGTTAAAAAAAAAAAAAATCAAGTCACTCAGTTCCCCTTCTTAAAAGGGAGGGCCAATTATGACAAGCTCTTAAAATTACCATAGTGTTTTTTGGTTTTTTGGTTTGGTTTGGTTTGTTGAGACAGGGTTTCTCTGTGTAGCCCTGGCTGTCCCGGTACTCACTCTGTAGACCAGGCTGGCTTCCCCCTCCATTTTATATCTAATCTGTTTAGTTAGTCTCTTACTAGCAGTTGTTAAGTGTCCTGTTCCAGACCCCTAAAATGTGCTCCAATCATAACTAATCAAATGGGGGCAGTTCTCAGTTAAGAGTTATTGCTCTTCACTGTCACTTGCAGTGTTGGAATGAGGTGCTTCCCCTATACCCACACTATACCCACATAGGTCCGGGCATTTGAGTACTTGGTCCCTAGTAGAAGTCTATTTGGAGAAGCCTAGAAGGTGTGGCCTTTCTGGAGGAATTACATCACTGGGGCAGGGCTTTGAGGTTTCAGAAGACTTTCCATTTCAAACTCAAGTGGTCTGTTTGCTGTTTGCTGTTAGAGATGTGAGCCCTCAGTTCTTCAGTTTCTCAGATCTAGTTGCCTTATGTGCCTGGTAGCACACTTCCCTGCTGAGATGGTAATAGACGTCTGGAGCTGTAAGCCCCAAATCCTTCTAAGTTACCTTGGCCATGGCGGAAATATCACAGCAATAAGAAAGGTGGTTAATACACTCATCTCTCTGACATATTGAGACAGATCCCAGAGGCTGGCTTGTTAGGGCTGCCAGAGCTCAAACTTTTGTCCCAAAATAAAACCAAGAACTAGGGCTGGTGAGATGGCTCAGTGGGTAAGAGCACCCGAATGCTCTTCAGAAAGTCCGAAGTTCAAATCCTAGCAACCATATGGTGGCTCACAACCATCCATAACGAGATCTGACACCCTCTTCTGGAGTGTCTGAAGACACCTACAGTGTACTTACATATAATAAATAAATCTTAAAAAAAAAAAAAACAAACCAAGAACTAATTTCCACACTTAGAAAGAGGAAAACAAGAAAGCAGACCATTTAGCCACTAAGTTATTGAGACCACGAAATAAACATTGCTATAAGTGAAAAAAAAGGATGAAGACACAGTTTACAAAAGGTCCACATGTGTGTCCCTTGCAGGCTGCATCCCATCGCTGCATCCCATCATGACCCCTCCTGACCCCTCACCCCCTGTCCTATGCAGCAAGCTCAAGGTTCTTCACCCAGAGGTGGGACGCATCTCCCTCTGCTTGAGGTGGTCCTTTCTCTGATCCTAACCTCCACTGAAGACTGGGACCATCCAAACCATTGGTAGTCTCCAAACAAGGAAGCGGTGTGCCAGGATGAGAGAAGGGAGGTTCCCACCGGGTGATCTGCACAGAGCTTCAGCAGCTAATCCTGGTGGTAGTGATACAGTTTGAGAAGATAGCTATGCCGGTCTCCCTAGAGACCAGCACTATAACTCCTGCAAGCTGATACTCAGCACCAAAGTCCTTCCCAGCCAGAATGAGCCCCTCATCCACATCTTTGCCAAGAAACTAGTCATTTGGTGTCTCAGAAGGTTGTAAACAGAGTACCTTTTTTAGTCATGACCATGAAGGGCAAAAGTATGGAGAGCTGAGACCTGAAGGGGGAGTCCCATTGTGCCAGGTGTGGGGACCTGGAGTCAGAGGCTCAGTGAGACCAAGTTGAAACACAGCCACTTGGCAGGATCTTTTGTTTGTTAAATTTTTGGGGCAGGGTTTCTCTGTGTAGCTCTGGCTGTCCTGGAACTCACTTTGTAGACCAGTCTGGCCTCAAACTCAGAAATCCGCCTGCCTCTGCCTCCCGAGTGCTGGGATAAAAGGCGTGCGCCACCATGCCGGGCTCAGGCTGGCCTTGAACTCACAGATTCACCTGCCTCTGCCTCCTTAGTGCAGGAGCAGAAACTTTCTCTGGCTTTAGCTCTTGAAGCAAGAAACCATATAAACGTCTCAGGCACTCTCCTTCTGTGTGGCTGCTGTATCTTGGTGGTTGGCAGAACCAGCAGGTTAAGTTTTGGGTGTTGGCAATGGTTCTTGTGGGTTCCAAGAGGTGCACCAACTCTATTCAAGAATTTGGATGTAAAAAAAAAATTTGGATGTATTTTAAAATCATAGAAGTGAACAGTGTCTAACTGAGTTTCAGTATTGTGGTACCAGGGATTGAACTCAGGGCCTTCCACATGCTAGGCAACTACCAATGAGCTATATCCTTAGCCTTCTTTCTCCTTATTTTGAGACATGGTCTCATTAAGTTGGCCAGACTGCCCTTGAACTCATTCTGCAGCCAATGCAAATCTTAAATTTGCAATCCTCCTGGCTCAGCCTCTCAAGCAGCATTACCAGGCTTGATACTTAAATACGAGATCCTTTTTGTTTGTTTTTTTTGTTTGGTTTGGTTTGGTTTGGTTTGGTTTGGTTTGGTTTGGTTTGGTTTGGTTTTTCGAGACTGGGTTTCTTTGTGTAGCCCTGGCTGTCCTGGAACTCACTCTGTAGACCAGGCTGGCCTCGAACTCAGAAATCTGCCTGCCTCTGCCTCCCGAGTGCTGGGATTAAAGGCATGCGCCACCACACCCCGCTTTGTTTCTTTGGCTTCTTCAAAACATTTTTATTATGTTTATTTGTGTGTGCTCGCACGCTCACACACACACACACGGGGGAGAAGGTTTCAGATGTGGGTTCGTGGGTTTTCTCCTTCTACCCTGTGGGTCCCAGGAATGAAAGCAACTCAGGTCCTCAGGCCTGACAGCCAGTGTCTTTACCTGCTAAGCCACATTGCGGGCCGTAATTTATTTTATTTATTTATTTACCAACAAGATCTTGACATGTATCCTGGGCTAGCTTGGAACAATCAAATCAGCAACTCCCCTATTTCAGCCCTGAATGTAGGTTTTGCTACCTTGCTCAAACTTCTGGAGAGCAGATGACCCTTTCACTTCAGCCCAATAGCTGCCACCACTTTCTTCATTATTGGCTCGCTTCCTATTTTGTTTCTATTTATTTTGAGGCAGGATCTCTCTGTGCATCCCTGGTGAGCCTGGAGCTCATTATGCAGCGTACTCATGGACATCCACGTGCCTCTACCCCTGTCTTACACGCGTTCACGCGACCGGCCAGGAAGAACGCAACAAACCGGAATCTTCTGCGGCAAAACTTTATTGCTTACATCTTCAGGAGCAAGAGTGCAAGAGAGCAAGAGCGAGGGCAAGAGCGCAAGAGCGCAAGAGCTTTATTGCTTACATCTTCAGGAGCAAGAAGCAAGAGCCAGAGCAAGAGAGAGCAAGAGTGCAAGAGCCAGAGCAAGAGAGAGAACAAGAACAAGAAAGCAAGAGAAGAGAGAGAAAACAAGAGAAAGAGTGGCAAAACCCCGTCCCTTTTAAGGAGAATTATCCTCCGCCTGGGACGTATTACTCCCTGATTGGCTGCAGCCCATCGGCTCAGTTGTCATCACGGGAAAGGCAGAACACATGGCGGGAAAACTGCCCCTGCACGTGTGCAGATTATGTTTACCACTTAGAACACAGCTGTCAGCGCCATCTTATAATGGCAAATGTGAGGGCGGCTCCCCACACCCCTGGGTTCTATGAAACCACAGCTGGCCCTGTTTGGTCACTTTCACTAATTCCTAAGTATCATACATAAAATAGCAGTGACTATCTTCCTCCTTCCCATCCCTCTAGGGTCCCAGCTGACAGGGGGAATGGCAGGTGCTGAGAAGAGAGGCTCTCGTTAGAGAAGAGTAAGAAAGTTGTGGGGAGAACTTCTGGATTTTCCTACACTGTCCTGATCGTTTTCTTTTAGAACCTGTGATGGTTTGTATATGCTCGGCCCAGGGAGTCGCACTATTAGAAGGTGTGGCCCCTGTTGGAGTGGGTGTGGCCTGTTGGAGTAGGTGTGTCACTGTGGGTGTGGGCTTTAAGACCCTCATCCTAGTTGTCTAGAAGCTATTCTTCCACTAGCAGCCTTCAGATGAAGATGTAGAACTCTCAGCTCTGCCTGCACCATGCCAGCCTGGATGCTGCCATGTTCCTGTCTTGATGATAATGGTGGACTGAACCTCTGAACCTGTAAGCCAGCCCCAATTTAATATTGTCCTTATCATGTTGCCTTCGTCATGGTGTCTGTCCACAGCAGTAAAACCCTGACTAAGACACAACCCAACTTCAGGTATACTGCATAAATTGTATGATAATTATTTGTATGTATGAGAGAGACAGAGAAAGATCAGAAAACTGGTTTGTGGAGTTAGGTGATGTCAGCTATGGCTGCAGCACGCTGGGGACATAACTTAATGACACATTACATGCAGAAGGTCCTAGATTTGATTCCCAGCACTAACCCAAAAAAGGAGAGAGTATTTTGAAGTGGTTTGCTTCATAGTAGCAAGGAAAGGGGGGAGCCCCCCAAATTTGCTGTGATTTGCAGATGCAGACAACCTCAATCCTAACAGCAGGCAACTTAGGCCTGGCAGAGTGCAAATCTTGGAGTTATTTAATATTCAGTAGTTGGGAGCACAGACCAAAAGCCAGTCTCCACTCTCTGTCTCGAGTTCCAGGTCAAGTCTGAGCAGGTGCAGTAGCTCCTTCCTGGAACCTGCTGATTAACCTTGTAAAATCCAGGGCGCGTTCCTCACCAAGGAAAGCACCGTCCTCCCTCCCTCTCTTGCCTGGGACAGCTGTTAATAGGACAATTACCCAAGAAGCAAAAGAAAGATCCCATGCCGATGTGTCATCAGTCCCGGTATATCCACTAAATCAGACTGAGAAGTGAGAGCTTGGCCTTGCTCCCTAAGGGAGGGGTTGACAGCCACCACCAGGCCTCGCTGGGCAACTGCAGGCTGTTGAGCAGTGGGGAGCCCGAGTGAGAGACGGCTGAAATGCACAGGGATTTGGGGTCACAAAAGAGGCATCCAAGGGGCCATGGAAATGGCTTATATTTGATCTTGAGTTTGGTCCCTGGGACTGACAAGGGGGAAGTAGAAAACTGACTCCACAGGGTTGTCCTCTGACATCCACAGGGATGCTGTGACCTGTGTATGCAACTACAGGCATACACACACACAAAATAAATAAAAATTGAAAAAGGGCCAGCTAACTCTAAGCATAACTCACCTGTCTACTCCTCCTGGGGATGCGTGTTTGATTCTGCCACCTCTCCAATAGGACAAGCTGCTTCTGCAGGCACCTCTGCCCTCTCTAGTCAGGCCTGAAGGATGAGTGAGGTCAGTCAGGAAGCCCTCAGAGAAAGGGCTGTGAGGAGAGAGTGCCTGGAGCATGCTTTGTTCTCAAGTACTGCCTCTCTAGGTATGTATTATCCTCCTTTCTTCAAACATGTCTGAACGGCTGGGTATAGCAGGGCATGCCCACGGGGGCGGACCCCAACTTTTGGAGACAGAAACCAGCAGATGTTTATGAGTGCCAAGCCAGTTAGGACTACCTGCTGAGACCTTGTCTCAAAACAAAACAAAATTGTTTAGTGTGATGTGGTGATGTTGCCTGTAATCCCAGGAGGATGAAGCCAGAGAACTGAGAGGCAAGGCCAGGTTACCTGGAGAGACTCTGCATTAAAAAAAAAAAAAAAAAAAAAGTCAGAACTCAGTTATGTTCTATGAGTATGTTTTTGTTTTAATCCCTGGTGTGGGGTTGTCCACAGCAACTGACTATGATGCATCTCGTGCTCTGGCAGGGGCGTGAGTCTGCCAGCTGAAGTTAGTTTACTTTAGAATTCTGGGGGCTCTTTAGAGGGTATAAAAATCCTAGAGCCCTGAGAGGAGGTGGCACCTGTTGCTCTCCCTGCTGCTGTGGTTTGTCTAGTGATCCGAAGAGGGGAGAAGAAATTGGATATCCTAACAACAACAAAGGTTGGACTTGCCTCAAGGAACTGAATGCCCCTAATCAGCAGGAAATAATCTAAAGAGATCTACGCCCCTTTCCCCTCTAACCTTCTTTCTTGCCTACCTAGTTTTAGGGGGTTGGAGAGAACTGGGGTGGAGAAGGGTGGTAGATATAAGAATCCAATAAAGTAGCCAAAAAGTTCAACTACGTGGTGGTGTATAGCTTACAATTCTAACATTATGGAGGTGGAGGCAGGAAGATCCTGAGTTCAAAACTAGCCTCCTTATATCGCAAGTGTGAGGAGACTGAATCTAGCCTGGGATGATGAGAACTGTCTGTACAAAACAAATCCATACATGGGAAAGCCTCTCCCTTTCTCCAGCACTACGTAATCCAGGAGAATGGACCAGATGACTGCCAGGGATTGCTTCCCTACAGCCCCCCTGAGAGATTCTAGGGCTATAGCCTGTCAATATTGAAATGTCAACATGTCCTACACAGGAAATCAATTGGTTTTCCAGCTACTTCAGACATCTAGTCTGGTTCCTTCTGTGGTAATCATTCCTCGAAAGTGTGTTCCCCTCAACATGTCAGGAGAGGCAAACCTCCCATTGCTGCCAGCCTCTCTCCTGTACCCCGTTACCACGGTGCTTCTCAACCTTGGTTGCTCAAGAATCACCCAGGGAGCTCAGACAACGACCCTGACGGAGTCCCGCCACACTGACTAGACCCGCTCCCCATCCCCTTCAGAACTGGAAATCGGCTTTCTGTAACGATTCCCTCAGATGATCCTAATATGTAGACAGTAGAGAATAACTCACTAGCTTGGAACAGGAACCAGGTAGGGCAAAACCAGGAGCCGTCCTAACACCCAGACTAGAATCAAAACCCAACCCTAGGGCTCTTTTTAACCTCCACAATGAAAACACCCCATTGTTCATTCACGGCTCTGTAGAGCATTTTTGGAAACTGAGCTCAACTGTCCCATAGGTCTCCCAGAATTGCCCCAAACAAAATTGAGTAATGTTCATTGTGTAGCTCTCGGTCTGACATGTCGCAATCAGGCAGGTGCATTGTGAGATGGGGAGAGAGGGTGTTTTGGATTTAGATGGGTTTAAAAGTCCCAGTTTCCAGGGCAGTGGTGGCACACGCCTTTAATCCCAGTACTTGAGAGGCAGAGGCAGGCGGATTTCTGGGTTCGAGGCCAGCCTGGTCTACAGGGTGAGTTTCAGGACAGCCAGGGCTACACAGAGAAACCCTGTCTCAAAAAAAAACAAAAACAAAAACAACAAAAAACAGAAAACAAACTCCCAGCTTTGTCACTAATTGGACTAGCCTTAGTTAAATGAAGACAACAACATCCTTATTGACAAATCTTAAAAGATTACAGCCAGGCAAGGGGGTGCCTAGCACTTGGGAGGGGTTGACTCAGAAAAACAGCTGAGTTCAAGGCTAGACAAAGCTGTACAGTGAGTTCCACGCCAGCCAAGGCTACAGAGTAAGACACTGTCTCAGAAGAAAGAAAAAAGTCAAAATATGTATGTAAAAGCCATTCACAAATGAGGTTGAGCTGAGTGTAAGATTTATGTATTTATTTTTTAGACAGAATCTCATGTAGATGATGGTCTCAAGCTTGTTTAGTAATCGAGGTGACTTTAACCCCTGCTGTCCCCGCCTCTGCCTCCCGAGGACTGCGAATATAGACATGCACCACCAGGCCAGGCTTCCTTTCTTGGCCGATTCTCTCTCTCCACCCACTCTGCAGCTTTGCCTCAGAGAAAGCAGAGGCTCTGAAGAACTGAGAGCTGTCTCCAGAATGGCCCACCGTACCCCATCTTGCAGCTAGAGCAGGGACGAGTTTGGTCTCTGTCCAGCACAACACAGGCATATGTCTCAGATTCTGAACGGCACACCTCCCCCCTTTGACATTAGAGCAGGAGGGACCGAAGCTGGTGCTGGAGAGAGCTGTTTCTTCTTGTCACACAGGAACAGATGCTGAAATCCCAGGACAGACACGGCAGCAGCAGGGGGTGACTCAGAGGAACTGGAATGATCTCTCCAAGAACTGCCAAGGCCCACAGGAGAGCCCCGCTGGAATCGCCTGTCTCTGGGGGGCTCCAGAAGAAAAGGGACAGTCATGAGTGCAGCTGTGACCTGGGCTCTGAATTAGAGAGGTGCAGCCCCCCCAATATCACACAAGTACACAATCCTGGAGGAAGCAGAGGAAAGAGAATCCCAAAGACTACATGTTGGTTTTGTCTTTAAGGATTTATTTTGATATTTATTCGTGTGTGTGTGTGTGTGTGTGTGTGTGTGTGTGTGTGTGTGTGTATGTATGTATGTATGTGTGTGTGTGTGACACATGTATGTAGTCCTTGTGGGGCCCAGAGAGAGGAGAGAGCTTTGGAGGCCCTGCAGCTAGGGTTAGAGTTACAGGTGACTGTGAGCTGCCTCACTTCCATGGTGTCCATTAAGCTCAGGTTCTCTGGAAGTGAAGCAAGCGCTCCCCCCCCCTTTCTCCCTCCCCTCTTTCCTTGATTTTTCAAGACAGGGTTTCTTTGTATAGTCCTGGCTGTCCTGGAACTCATTTTGTACATTAGGCTGGCCTCGAACTCAGAGAGATCCAACTGCTTTTATCTTTCAAGTGCTGGAACTAAAGATATGCGCCACCACCTCCTGGCTCGAAGCAAGCTCTTTTTTCTTTTGTTTTTCAAGACAGGGTTTCTTCTGTGTAGCCCCGACTGTCCTGGAACTCACTCTGTGGACCAGGCTGGCCTCCAACTCAGAAATCCACCTGCCTCTGCCTCCCAAGTGCTGGGATTAAAGGCGTGCGCCACCACTGCCTCGCGCAAGCTCTTATAAATGGTGAGCTGGTGAACCATCTCTTCAGCCCTTGTTTTTATTTTATTATTTTGTGGATTTTGTTGTTATTTTTTTAAATAAATATTTTAATTTATTTTATGTATATGAGTACACTGTAGCTGCCTTCAGAAACACCAGAAGAGGGCATCAGATCCCATTACAGATGGTTGTGAGCCACCATGTGGTTGCTGGGAATTAAACTCAGGACCTTTGGAAGAACAGCTGGTGCTCTTAACCACTGAGCCATCTCTCCAGCCCGTGTTTTGTTTTATTTTGTTTTGTTTAGACAGGGTCTTTCTATGTCATTCTGGCTGCTGTAACTCACTGTGTAGACCAGGCCAGCCTCAAACTAACAGAGATCTCACTGCCTCTACCTCCCAAGTACCAGGATTAAAGGTATGTGCCACCAAGCCTAGGCCTTGTTTTGCCTTTTGAGACAGAATCTCCCTATGTATCCCAGGTTGTCTTCAAACTTGCAATCCTCCTGCCTTAGTTCTTTTCAGAAGCTAGGATTACAGGCACGTACCAGTATACCTAGCTCTGTGCCCCATATTTTGTGAGGCTTCATGTGTGTGTAGGTGCCCATGTGTGGAGGCCACCGGCCAAGCTTAGGTGTCATCGTCAAGAATGCTGCCCACCTGCTTGATAATGGGTCTCTTACTGACCCAGAGCTCCCAGTTAAACTAGAATGGTTGACCAGCAAGCCCCAGAGATCCTCATATGGCTGTCTCCCAAGGATGACTGCCCATGCTTGGTGCTTTATGTGGATCTGAAGGCTGAACTCAGGTCTAAGGCTTGTGAGGCAAGCTCTTTATTGACTACTGAGCCACGGCTTCTTCACTCTGGGCAGACACCAGGCTAATTATCTGCTGCTGCACCCATATGCTTTTCCCGGCCTGGCTGTGAACTGGAAAGTCCTCTTTGGTGATACCTTGTGAATGACACTGCCCAGCCTCATCTCCATGTGGGAGTCTGCATGTCTGCTTGGGAGCTCACTAAAGGTATAACTGTCAGGTCAGAAGTCCCCCTGCCACCTAATGGCAATGCTGGTGACACTGTCCTAAATACAAGGACTCTGGCCCAGTAAACAAAAGGACTGTTATTGGGTGAACAAGCATAAAGATTTCTGCTCACTAGAAAAAGTAGATCTCGGGGGCTGGAGAGATGGCTCGGCGGTGAAGAGCACTGACTGCTCTTCCAGAGGTCCTGAGTTCAATTCCCAGCAACCACATGGTGACTGACAACCACATGTAATGGGATCTGATGCCCTCTTCTGGTGTGTCTGAAGAGAGTGATAGTGTACTCATATACATAAAATAAATAAATCTTTGAAAAGAAAAGAAAAAGTAGATCTCATAGAGGCGATTTCTGTTCACTGGAAACCTCCCTTAACCTTCGCCCAAAGGACAGCTACCTGTGTCAAGGTTGCCTAGTTCCTGATCCGTCAGACAGCCTCGATCAGCTCAGACCCCTACCTGCTGACAGTCATATAATAAGATCTTCTTTCTGGTCAGCCATTTTGCTGTTCTCTCTGTGCCCCACCCCCACCCAAGAGATGGCCTTGACAGTTTGATCCCCAGTAAATCTTTATTTTCTGCCCATGAAACAGTCTGCACCCTGGAGTGCAGCTGGAGGCTTCTCCGCACCATCGATTACAGTAACCAACACTGAGAGGTGGTTTGGAGAATCCCAGGGGCTCCATTGAGGGCTTCGGAGGGGCTCTCACTGAAGAACCTCTCACTTTTGAAAAATTGTGTGTTCTTTACTCTATATAGAGGGGTGCTTTGCCTGCATGCATGCTTGTACACCACGAAATTCCACTGCCCACAGAAAGCAGATGAGGGCACTGGAGATACAGGCAGTTGGTAAGCTGCCATGTGGGTTCTAGGAACTGAACCCGGGTCCTCTGGAAGAGCAGACAGTGCTCTTAACCACGGAGCCATCTCCCCAGCCCCACCATATATCTCTTTGGATGTCAAACTTGAAGGTTCCGAACTTTCTGACTTCTCACTGAGATGTGAAGCGAAGCGATCCCGGCGAGTCCAAGCCTGGCAGCAACAGAGGTGGAGCTGGTGTAGCACTCAGGGTTGTGTGGCTCCCAAGGTTCCTTCCAGACTCTGATTCCCAGTTCCCACTCACTCCCTGCCTAGCACCTCCCTCATTGCCTCTGTAGGGCCACCCCTGCATCCTCAGGCCCCTATTTCCCCAGGTCGTCTGTCCCTTCTTTGGAAGATCAACCTACTCCCAGTATGGGTACCATGTACCAAACAGAGGCTAGGAAATGACTCGAACTTTTTGATGCTGTTCTTACACTGATGAGCTCAAAAAAGCCAAACCAAACCAAACCAAACCAAAACAACATTGTTTCAAAACTATTAAGGCACTGAAAGAATCAAATCTTTTTTTTTCCTTTTTTTTTTTTTTTTTTTTTTTTTTTTTTTTTTTGGATTTTCAAGGGAGGGTTTCTCTGTATAGCCCCAGCTGTCCTGGAACTCACTCTGTAGACCAGACTGGCCTTGAACTCGTTTCCTTTTTTAAAAAAAAAAGATTATTTATGAATATGAGTACACACTGTAGCTGTACAGATAGTTGTGAGCCTTCATCTGGTTGTTGGGAATTGAATTTAGGACCTCTGCTCACTCCGGTAGACCCTGCTCACTCTGGTCAACCCTGCTTGCTCTGGCCCAAAGATTTATTTATTATTGGGGCTGGAAAGATGGCTCAGTGGTTAAGAGCACTGACTGTTCTTCCAAAGGTCCTGAGTTCAAATCCCAGCAACCACATGGTGGCTCACAACCATCTGTAACGAGATCTGATGCCCTCTTCTGGTGTATCTGAAGATAGCTACAGTGTACTTACATATAATAAATAAATAAATCTTTAAAAAATATATCTCACATAAAAAATTAAAATTTTTTTAAAGATTTATTTATTTATTATAAATAAGTACACTGTAGCTGTTCTCAGACACATCAGAAGAGGGCGTCAGATCTCATTACAGATGGTTGTGAGCCACCATGTGGTTGTTGGGATTTGAACTCAGGACCTTCCGAAGAGCAGTCAGTGCTCTTACCCACTGAGCCATGTCACCAGCCCAATATTTTTTTTTTCCTTAAGTTGTAAAATAACTCCTCTGTGTTTGGGGAGTCAGATGGCATTCTCTCCAAACTTCTGGAACTGCTTCTGGGTCCTGGCAGCCTTGGACCTTGAACACAGGGAACTGCAGGCTCGCTCAGGGGCCTGCTCTTGGCCACTGGGATTGTGTTACCTATCTGCAGGCCCCTGAAGCAGGGGATGGGTGTGCAGACATGCTCTTGTAGTGTGTCTCAAAGCAACTATAGTAGAGAAGTAACAGAGAGAGTCCCTGTGGGTAACCATGGTCCTCCTCCTTCTCCTCCTCAGCTTGGTCACCACACTGGGTGGCCCCCCGCACCTGGTGCAGATATTACCATGATTGGGGCGTTTCTTTTCTATATAGGTGCCCTCCATGGATTCTTTGACTATCTGGAAGCCTGCACTGATTTATGTTCTTGTAGTATGAAGGAGGAGGCTTGTTCTTGTCTGTTTCTCCCAGCCAAACCCTCTTCTTGTTTTGAAGGCATCCTGGGATGCTCTCGGTAAACACGCTCAGCCAGCATATCCACAGTATCCCTGCAGCCTGAGGAAAAGCCAAATCAATTGTATTGACCTAGCCAGCTCAGTCAATAGGAGTGAGGACTAAAAAGACAAAAGACAATTAGACAACGACGTAGCATGACCCCAGCCAGTTCCGAGGCTGTGGCGGGTTTATTTATTTATTTTTCCAACCTGCTTTTATACCATTTTAATTACATGCAAGTAATCAGGCCAAGCAGTACAATAAACACAAATAGTCAAGGAACAAGCAAAGCAATAAACAACATCCTGTGATCACCGTTTCTAAGGGCTTATTAGGATGACCAAGATATCCGAGCCTACTTCCTTGTCCTAGTCTAAAGTCATACTCTTGCCGGAAGCCTACTTCCCCGTTCTAGCCTAAAATCAGATTCCTGCCTGAGCGAGCTTCCTTGTCATGGCCCAAGGTCAAATTTCTGCCTGAAGCCCACTTCCTTGTCCTAGCCCAATGTCAGATTCCTGCCAAGCGGCCCCAAAAGCTCTCCACATTGTATAATATATCCATCCCGCATGACCACCATGATTCTCATGATTTAGAATCCAGACAAAGTGCCCAAAGACTGGGTCCCCACCATGCACATGATGCAGCATATATATGTTGACTAATCGTCTGCGAGGAAGACGTGGTCACACTTTCACAGAAAGGGTACTAGGGTGTCTTGCTAGCTCACTGTTACTTTTTTCTGTCCCGAGTTCAAGTCTTACGTGTTTGTTTAGTTGGATTATTGTTGAAACATTTGTTTATTGTGTATGTGTATGTGCATTTGTGTGTGCATGCCTAAGGCATGTCTTTAATCCTCGTGCTTGCTCTTAGACCCAGGTAGGGACTGAGGCACATATCTTACATACCAAAGCAGGTTTTCAGGCTGGTGAGATGGCTCAGTGGGTAAGAGCACTGACTGCTCTTCTGAAGGTCCTGAGTTCAAATCCCAGCAACCACATGGTGGCTCACAACCACCCATAATGAGATCGGACACCCTCTTCTGGTGTGTCTGAAGTCAGCTACAGTGTACTTATGTCTAATAATAAATAAATCTTTGGGACAGAGCGAGCAGGGCCAACTGGAGTGAACAGAGGTCCTAAAAATGTAATCCCCAACAACCACACTATGACTCACAACCATCTGAACAGCTACAGTGTACTCACATACACAAAATAAATAAATCTTAAAAAAAAAAGGGGGGGTCTGGTGAGATGGCTCAGCGGTTAAGAGCACCGACTGTTCTTCCAAAGGTCCCGAGTTCAAATCCCAGGAACCACATGGTGGCTCACAACCATCCGTATCAAAAATCTGATGCCCTCTTCTGGAGTGTCTGAAGAAAGCTAGTGTATACATAATAAATAAATAAATAAATAAATAAATAAATAAATAAATAAATCTTTAAAAAAAAAAAAAAAAGCAGGTTCTCCCAGCATCCCTCAGTCCCTACCTGGCATTCCCTGCATCCAACCCAGTACTTTCCAGCCCAGAGGTTGGCCTGCCCTTCCCTGAGAGGCTCCTCCCTATATAAGCCAGACATTTTGCGCTTGCTCTCCTCTTCTCTTCTCTTCTCTTCTCTTCTCTTCTCTTCTCTTCTCTTCTCTTCTCTTCTCTCTCTCTCTCTCTCTCTCTCTCTCTCTTTCTCTCTCTCTCTCTCTCTGCAGCATACACCCTTTCTTTGCCTCCCCCAATGTCCCTGGCCTCAGGCCAGTGAACTGGCTTGAGAGCAACTTCCCAATAAACCTGCCTTTAATATATTCTAATCTGGTTTGAATTGACTCACTTCACTGGCCGAGAAATAACCTCTCACCCAGTACTCAGGATGCCGAGGCAGGAGGATTTCTCTAAATTTGAGGCCAAGTTCCAGGAGAACAAGGGCTACACAGAGAAATCCCAATTTGAAAAACAAACAAACAAAAGGAAAAGAAAAGAAAAGAAGCTTTGGGGCTGGAGAGACAGCTTAGTGGTTAAGAGCAGTGACCCAGCACCCACATGGCTGCTCACACCTATTACAGTTATTGTATGGGATGGCTTGCGCTCCACTCTATCCCACATAGTTCCTGAGTAAAAGCCACAAGCTGTTTGCCCTCTGCTGGGCAGGTTCTGAGCTATTCTACCTACATCCCAGCCATCAGCTCTGCGTTCCTTGCTGTTTGAGTCTCTCTTAGCTAGCTCTGCCCCATGTGTGTCCTCGGGGAGAATTTCTCTTGGCCACATACATGTTCCTGGTCCATCCTGTTCTCATGGCTACCTCCTCCTCTCTCCCCCTTCTCTGTTCCCTTCTCATGTTCTCTCTGGAGACCCTCACTCAATCCTAAGTCCCGCCTTCCTTTCCTTTCTGACCAGTCATAAGCTCCAGCCGTTTATTGACCAATCAGGGACTATTGGGGAACATTCTTTATAGCACATAGGTTAATACAGTGCCCTGAGATCAGGTTACAGTCTGGATAGGGGTGCAGAACTCAGCTTCTGAACACACAGCATACAAGACTAACCCCAACACACATCTGACTGTAACTCTTGTGGCACTCTTCTGACACTCTCACATTGATATACATGCAGACAAAACACCAATGCACATAAAATTAAAATAATTTATATATTTTAGTCAGAAGACTAATTAGTTCTTCCTCCTACCATGTCCATTCTGGGGATTAAACTCAGGCCAGAAAGAAAGTGTGGCAACAGACTGCAGTGGTGAGAGCCAGCAAGTGAGAAAGAGTAACCAGCAGAGCAGCCTTTCGATGAGTTATTATATTATTATTATTATATCATCACTGAAAATCTATAGACCAGGCTGGCCTTGAACTGCCTGCCTCTGCCTCCCAAGTGCTGGGACTAAAGGTGTATACCTATACCACACCACACCCAGATTATTATTATTATTATTATTATTATTATTATTATTATTATTATTTATTGAAACAGGCTCTCCCTATGCAGCCCTAGCTAGCCTAGAACTTGCTGTGTAGACCAAGTTGGCTTAAAACTCACAGAGGTACACCTGTTTCTGCCTCCTAAATGCTGGGATTAAAGGCATGCACCACCATACCCAGCAAAGTTTGTTTTTTTTTGTTTGTTTTCTTGCTTGCTTTTGTGTGTGCTAGCTTCTCCATATGTGCACCACATCTGTGGAATGCCCAGGGAAGCTAGAAGAGGGTGTCAGATCCCCCTGGAACCGGAGTTACAGGTAGGTGTGGGAACTGAACTTAGGTCTCCTGCAAGAACAGCGAACAGTCTTGACTATGGAGCTGTCTCTCCAGTCCCCTTGGTGAGGATATTCAAGATGAAACTTTCAAGCCACTAAGATCACTCGGTAGATAAACGCACTTGCCATCAAGCCAGACAATGTAAATCCAACTCACAGGACCTAGACGGTAGATGGAGAGAAGTGACTCCTTTAAGCTGTCCTCTGATCGCCACGTGAGCCCTGTGTCACACCCTCCCCTCATCAATAATTACTAAGTAAAATAAAAGCGTAAACAAAAGGATCAGTAAGAGTAATTGTTAAAAAACAAAAAAAGGTGAAAGTTGGAAAGAGAAGTCTTAAGCAGAAGGAAGTCTGGTGTGAGCGACTGTGATGTTCTACACTGAGGCTGTCAAGGGCAGAATGGGAAAACCCGTGGAACCCTCCTACCCAACTAATTAGCCCAACCAGCTTGAAAAGGTCACACGAAGTCTGACTCCTCTCAATGGGTATGTCTGAAAACACCTCCCTAGGCACGGTGACTTCTGACATACAATGAGAGCGCTGGCTCGAGTATAAGACACATCTGTCAGTGTTGTGAATGGCTGGCTGCCCAAGCACCAGTAACTACCTCACTGTATGTGGTCATACTCTGGCCGGGTTAGTCCACAGGCTCAAGCTGGACTTCAGGTGTGTTGTGACCCTACTGGCTTCATCCACCTCTGGGTCTTGAAAAATGTCTGGCGGAGGTGTCCTTCAGCCCATGGTTCTTTTCCCCAGGTACTATGAGGGGAAGCGGGGAACTCTTCCGAGTGGAGAGGTCTCACTGACAGGCTCTGTCTTGAGATCAAAAAGGTGACTTGAGGAGCTGGAGAGATGGCTCAGTGGTTAAGAGCCCTGGCTGCTCTTCCAGAGGTCCTGAATTCTATTCCCAGCAACCACATGGTGGCTCACAACTATCTATAATGGGATCTGATGCCCTCTTCTGGTGTGTCTGAAGACAGCGACAGTGTACTCACATTAAAAAAAAAAAAAAAATCTCAAAAATTAAAAAAAAGAGAGTTCTTCAGCACTCGGGAGGCAGAGGGAGGCGGATTTCTGAGTTCGAGGCCAGCTTGGTCTACAAAGTGAGTTCCAGGACAGCCAGGGCTGTATAGAGAAACCTTGACTCGAAAAACCAAAAAAAAAAAAAAAAGAGAGAGAGAGAGAGAGTTCTTTTTTAAAAAAGTGACTTGAACTATTTGTTCCAATGATACCTACTAGGAGGTCCTGAGGACAAAGTGAACCTAAACTGAAATTTGGGCTGTCCCAGAACAGCCACATGGAGACCTCTGTGCACCAAAGCCACAGGCGCCCTAGGCCAGAAGAGGCAGTAAGTGGGAAGAAAAGAGTAGGCTCTGGTTCACCTGAAAGACTGGGAGGTGCACAGAGGAGCCCAGAGGGAAGAATCCAAGTAGGGAGACGAGGTTCTGCAACGACGTGGGGGTCGGGCAGAAAGCTCGCCCAGAGAGAGAGGACGCACACAGAGGCCAGCCACGCAGGACTGGGCGGAGGGGCGGCGTCGCGGGGGGCGGGCACGGGGCGGGGCGGCGCTGTCAGTGCAGGCAGCGAGCGGAATGCAGCGGCCGGAGGCCTGGCCACGTCCGCACCCGGGGGAGGGGGCCTCAGCCGCCCAAGCCGGGGGCGCAGCGCCGCCCACCCGAGCCACGGAACAGCGGGTAGGGAGCACGGAGTGTGGGGTCCAGGGGCAGCAGGATCGGTGGTCGGGGGCAACTGATTTACCTCGGGCTTCTAAGCTGGGAACTTTGTGCCACCACTGCCCAGCCCCGGAGAGGGAGCCCGGGCCCAGGAAGGGGAGAAAAAGTTTGTCCTGGAGCGCACGGGCGAGGAGGCCTTGCCTGAGTGGAGTGTCGCAGGAGGGGCTGAAGTTCTGGGGAACTCGCCGCAGTTATAACCGACTTGGGTGGCCGGGATGGAAGCGAGATTCTGGCGGGACGAGGGAGGAGTGGGAGTGGCGAGGTGGTCTGGTTGGGTTCCCTTGCTCCAGAATGATGGCCGCGCGCATCTGGAACTGGGGGTCAGCTGGACATAAGGAGGCTCGTCGCCGCTGTTCCCCGGGCCTAGGTTCTGTGATACACTCCGACTCGGGCTCTGGAGCAGTCAGTGCATGACAGAACTTGGGCCCGGTAGGACCTTCTGCACCCAGCGGACTCAGCGCCCACTCCTCGGACCTGCAGTGAAACATCTGTCTGGGAGTGGAGTGGGCACCGGAAATGGTCCATGTGGCACGGGGTTGGGCTGGAACCAGCTATGGGTTGGGGATTAGCTGGCTCCATAGAGCCCTGACTCGGTGTCCACTTTGAGTCAGGGGTTCCTTTCCCTTGTCACTTTCAGGAACCTTCTCTCTACACCATCAAGGCTGTCTTCATCTTAGATAATGACGGGCGAAGGCTGCTGGCCAAGGTAACCCCTCCCCGCTGGAACCTCGAAGACAGTGCCATATGTCCAAGACAAGCGGTCCCCACCCAGCCCTTTTAACTCCACCTATAGGAGAAACTCTGCATTTTGGGTGGCAGAACAGCCCAGCTTAGATTCTCTAGAGGTCACTTTGTCCACACTATGCTTTATCAGTCTAACAGCGAGGGGCTGGGTGCGTGAGTGGGGATCCCTTCGGTTTCTTTCTCATGTTCCCTGGCGAGTCTTCTCCTTGTCCTTGTCCTGGCCAGCTGCATCCTTGGCGTGGGACGCTCCACCAAAGGGATCAGTGGATAGTTGAGCCTGCGTCCTAGGGATCTGAGTTCCTAATCCGAGTAGACAAAGTCGCCTATGTGTATTTCAGCTAGGTAAACACGAAGGACTTAGCATAATAATGTAGTAGAATCAGGTGCGATTGGGGAGACCATCTAGTCTCCCTCTTTCACTTCACAGATGTAGACAATGAAGTCTAGTGACGCTAAGTAAGTTGCCTAAGGTCACAGGGTTAGTCTCACGATTGCCACCAGGACTCAGGATTTAGATGTGAGGCTCAGGTAGTTTTCCTCGAACTCCCATTCAGTTATCCGGTATCCATTCTACATGGCCTGGGTGAGATGAGCTAAAACTACATTTAAAGCTAAGTTTCAGGGTAGATCAGATGGCTCAGTGGGTAAGGCTGCCAAGCAGCCTGACAGCTTGAGTTGGGTCCTGAGTTCACATAGTTGAAAGAGGAGCAAATTCCTCAGGTTGTCCTCTGACCTCTATTCTTGTCCCTCTACAAAACACACACACACTAAATAAATAAATAAATAAATAAATAAATAAATAAATAAATGTTAAAAAAAAGAAAAAGAAAAGACTATAGAAAGGAAGAAAAATGCCCTAAAATTCTGCTACCTTGAAGGCCAGGCAATGGTGCTTGCTTTGAATTCCAGCATTCGGGAGACAGAGGCAGGTGAATCTCTGTGAGTTTGAGGCCAGCCTGGGATACATAATAAGACCTGTTTCAAAAACAAATGCAAAAACTCAATAGTAAATAAATAAATAAATAAATAAACAAACAAGGGCTGGCGAGATGGCTCAGCTGGTAAGAGCACTGACTGCTCTTCCAAAGGTCCTGAGTTCAAATCCCAAAAAACACATGGTGGCTCACAACTACCACTAATGAGATCTGATGTCCTCTTCTGTTGCATCTGAAATCAGCTACAGTGCACTTATGTATAATAATAAATAAATCTTTTTAAAAAATAAATAAATAAATAAACAAAATTCCTGCCATCAATGTAATTAACTGTAACAGAAATTTAGTACTACTTAAGTTTTGATTTGTGTTGTGTTTTGTTTTGTTGTGGACCAGGTCCTGTTTTTCCTGCTTCTGCCTCTTGAGTGCTGAAATCACTGGCAAGTGTGGAACACCATCCCCTAGTTTTTTGTTTGTTTGTTTGTTTGTTTGTTTGGGGTGTGTGTGTGTATGTGTGTGTGTGTGGTTTTTGAGACAGGGTTTCTCTGTGTCACCTTGGCCATCCTGGAACTCAGTCTGTCGACCTGGAACTCAGAGAGTAGCCTGCCTCTGCTTCCTGAGTGCTGGTGTTGACAGATGCCACCACAACCAGCCCACAACCAGATTAATTTTGTTTGCCTGTTTTGTGTTTTTGAAACAGGGGGTTACTTTGTTGGCCTGGAACTTACTGTGTAGCCCAGGTTAGCCTGGAAGTCACACAGTGATCCTACCTCAGCCTCCCAAGTGCTGAGATTGCATTTGTGAGCCATACTATTCGGTTTTTTTCTTTTTGAGACGGGGTCTCGTGTAGTCAAGGTTGGCCTAGAACCCCTGATCTTCCTGCTTCTTCCTCCCAAGTGCTGGGATTGCAGGCATGTGACACCACCCCCAGCTATAACATCTAAATTAGTTATTAAATATGTTAAAGCCTTTTCGGTCTTCTTTAGCATTCAAATGAGTTTGTTCACCATTGTAGGAGACAGCAGAGAGACTACTAACTTGCCTGCAGAATTGACTGTGGGATGCAAAGTTCACATGCAGAAATTTGAGCTGACCACACCTTGCTTCAGCCAATGGGCAGAGGTGGATTGGCCCTGCCAAAGTTTCTGGGGCCTCCTTCTAGAAGGTCCTATCCTTGTTATATATTAAATTGCAGATGAAGCAGTGGTGAGGCACGCCTTTAATCCCAGCACTTGGGAGGCAGAGGCGGGCGAATTTCTGAGTTTGAGGTCAGCCTGGTCTACAAAGTGAGTTCCAGCACAGCCAGGGCTATACAGAGAAACCCTGTCTCGAAAAACAAAAACAAAAACAAAAAACAAAAAAAAGAGATTTATTTATTGATTTTATGCATATGAATACACTATAGCTATCTTCAGACACACCAGAAGAGGGCATCGGATTCCATGACAGATGGTTGTGAGTCACCATGTGGTTGCTGGAAATTGAACTCAAGATCTCTGGAAGAGCAGTCAGTGCTCTTAACCACTGAGCCATCTCTCCAGCCCATTTCTCTACTTTCATTTCTCTTCCCTTGGAATTTGTTTATGGGGACCAAGGAGAAGATAGTGCTGGGAGGGAGGTGACAAGGAGGTGCAGCCTGGCCCCTGATGCTCCCTGCTAAGCCCTCTCCTGAGGCAGGAGCTAGCTCCATGCAATGGCTATTGTCTTCTCTTTCTCATAGTATTATGACGACACATTTCCCTCCGTGAAGGAGCAGATGGTTTTCGAGAAAAATGTCTTCAACAAGACCAGCCGCACCGAAAGTAAGGCCCACCCATCCTCCACGGAAGCTCTCAGATGACTGACCACCAGTGTCTGTCATCTTCTCCATCCGGACACGTCTGTCCACATCTGTTCTTGTTGGCCTTCCACACCCACAAGCCATTGCCTTCTCCTCGGAGGCTCTTTGTCTCTCTTCCCCAGCTGCGTTTCGCTCCCTTCTTTCAATCATCCCGGAAACCTTCGCTCCCCATCCTGTTCATCCGCACCCCTCCTCTCAGCTGAGGAGGCCGACTGTGTGCCCCCTACACACACTTGGATCTGGTCCCAGGGCATTGCATGGATGGAGGGTGGAGGGGTGGGGCAGGGGGAGGTCAGCCTTAGGCTGGGTTTGTTGACTCTTCAACAGGAGGTCTCTTCTCAAGACATACCACAAGGATGAGCAGCCTCCTGGTAATGGTAGTCTGGCCAGAGGTCCTTGAGAAAGGAAGTAGAAAACAAAGGAAGAGGCCTGGGGAAGCAGAGACCAGGCTAGCCCCAGGTTGGGGTTGGCGTGTGCTGATCTGAGAGCCTTCCCCCTTCCAGGTGAAATTGCATTTTTGGGGGGCATGACTATCGTCTACAAGAGCAGCATTGACATCTTCCTGTATGTGGTGGGATCTTCCTCCGAGAATGAGGTGAATTTCAGAGATTGGGTGACAAGAAGGGTCTGTCCTGGGCTGGAGGTGGGTTATGAAGGCTCACTGTTGGTACTAGCAATAGGTCTGGGGGTAGAAGGACATCCAGAACGGGTCTCTCTGTAATCATACACATCCGTAATGTTCCTTAGGTCCCTTGGGACCCAGAAATGAAATCTTCACACCTTCTGTAGGGAGCTGTTGCTTCTTGCTGAGCGTATTTTGAGAAGGAGACACCCAAGGGATCACTCCAGTGTCCCGCAGCCCAAACACTAGTTTCCCCCTCTCAAATCAAAGAGTCATTAGCCTCCAGCCAAGCCCTCTCTGACTTAGGGAATGCTTCCCGTCTGGCCCACACAGGGAGCTCAGAGGCCCACTTTGGACCTCTCAGCCTCAGCTCTCTTCTTATCGTCCTCCCACTCTCTCCTCCTCAGCTGATGCTCATGTCTGTGCTTGCCTGCCTGTTTGACTCTCTGAGCCACATCTTAAGGTAAGTGAGACCCTCCGAACCCCAGGGCCCCAGCCCCCGGGGCCTTTCCCTTTGTCTCAGAGGAGAGGCTGTTTTGCCCTGCTGTCCTGCTGGAACCCCTGCAAGTCTTAGAACCAGAATAACTTCCTTCAAGGCCCCTGACACCCATGATGCCCCCAGGCAGACCCATGCCCAGGGTATGATCAGATATCAAATCTCAAGACACTGACTTAGCTGAGGTTACAAGTATTCGTGTCAACAAAAGTCCCCAACACAGGGAGAGGAAGGTCTTGTTACACATGGCCCACACTGACCTCCTCTCAGTCCCTCACAGTCTCCTGTGTGCTGGAATTACAGGTGTGTACCAACATGCCCCACTGTAAACAGTATTTTTAACTTTAAACTCAGAGTTGGTTTTTCCCAAATCCCCAGTTACTGATACCTACCTAGGAACATAGTCTAGACAAACCAATCTAGGATGACCTTAGCCTACTCTGGCACCTCTCTGTTCCTACTGCCTTTTATCCTCCTGAACAGGCCTTGTTCGGAAGGGATGCTGGAGAGGAGCTGCCTCCCTTAGAGGGGGCGTGGTTCCTCTTGGCTACCAGAAAGCTTAGGCTCTTGTGTCTGCCCTCAGGAAGAACGTGGAGAAACGCTGGTTGCTGGAGAACATGGACGGAGCCTTCTTGGTGCTGGATGAAACTGTCGATGGAGGGTGAGGAGGGGACTGGGAGAAGAGATGTTGGGAGCACCCTGGTCCAACTCTATCTGGCCAACTCATCTTCCCTTCTTCTACCTATTCCTAGTGAGCCTCTAACCTCATTCCTCCCTACTCGTGAGGGCAGAGGGTGAAATCATTATTAGTCCAAGTCAAGTCAAATGGGAGAGTAGCCTGAGAGTCACCTACCGTGTGCAGCCAAATAGGTCAAGTATGGGGAAAGTTCAGGTTGATCTCCAATGCTGACGAGGAATACGGACACCTGTCCCTTTCTGAGAGGACCTCAGAGAATCCTCCCCCAACACCAGCAAGATACATGGCATTGACTCTCTGTGAGTCTATTTTCCTTGTCACTAAAATGGGAAAGAAAATGGGAAAGAAGCCAACAGGATGGTGAAGGTCCTACAAAATGGTGTGTATAGTATAAAGCCCATAGTTTTCCTTGGTAGTTGGGGGATTTTTTTTTCTCTCCTTGGTAAATATTGTCTCTCATTAATATGCTAGCAGACTTCTAAATGATTGGGAGCCTTTATGAGAATGGTTGGTTAGTAGAATCTCTTGGAAGAGGGGACAATAATCAGGGGAGAGGAAAGTTCTGACTCTGGTCACAGAAACTTCGAGAGTGCCTTTCCCCCACCTGGCCTTCTAACCTCAGTGCTGGAGGCACAGGGATTACAGCATCCTTGAAACACCTGCCCATTTTATGGAGGAGGAAATAGAGGCTCAGAGATTCTAGTAACTTATGGAAGAGCACACAGCAAGGGAATTAGCAGGGTCAAGTCTAAAACCGTGTGTGTGTGTGTGTGTGTGTGTGTGTGTGTGTGTGTGTGTGAGAGAGAGAGAGAGAGAGAGAGAGAGAGAGAGAGATGGTTCAGAGGCTACGTGCTCCATGGCACGCAACCTGAGAGCAGGGGCTTCTGGGAGGCTGGGGTCGGCGAATGCCTCGCTCTCTTTCTGTTTGTATTTACTGCCTGCTGCTGCTTGAGGTAATACTGATGCCTGGATTCTAAACGGAAGGAAGACCTGGTCCCTGCTCAAGCTCAGTCTTGGTTTGTTAGGTTGGTGGCAAGTACCTGTAATGGTTGTGCCGTCTCACAAGCCCCTCCTCGGTTGAGCATTACCCAAAGCTAGTCATGGCGGTGAACATGGTATAAAGTGTAGAAGGAGCAGAGCTGAGAGTCCCCATGGGAAGGGACAGATGTGACCTCAGGACCATCTATGGGAAAGGTTCCCCGGAGGAGAGACACTACAGGGTATATTAAAAAACTGAAAGTGGCTTGTGGGGGGGGGGAATCACATCACCAACTCACCCCCAAATTTTCTCTTATCTTGTAGTGTGATTCTGGAGAGCGACCCCCAGCAAGTGATCCAGAAAGTGAATTTTAGGGTAAGCCTTTGTGTTCCCCTTCGCCATCTTTCCCAGACTGTCTTTCCTGCCTTCCCTACTCTTGACCTTCCAGGGCACCAGGCTGTCAGGGCTCAGCTGATGGGAGCCCAGCTACTCAGACGTCTAAGAGGAAAGCTTCCAGTTCATTCTCCATAGAAACAAAACCAAAATAGCCCCTTCTCATCCTCTAGTGAGAGGCTTGGATGGACGAGTAACTGAGCTCTCAAAATGACTCCAGCGGGGCTGGAGAGATGGCTCAGTGGTTAAGAGCACCGACTGCTCTTCCAAATGGTCCTGAGTTCAAATCCTAGCAACCACATGGTGGCTCACAACCACCAATAATGATATCTGATGCCCCCTTCTGGTGTGTCTGAAGACAGCTACAGTGTACTTACATATAATAATAAATAAATCTTTAAAAAAAATGACTCCAGGGACAGCCTTGGGACCTGGGCTGTGCTGAGGCTGTGGTACACTCTTCCGGTTGGCCTTTTTATGTCTGCAATCTGGGTGACACCTTTTCCCTACTTTATTTCCCTTCGTGCAAACAGAAGGGTCCCAGCTTTGTTAAGGGTGCCACTCAGTGGTAAAACACTTAGCTAGCATGTGAGACCCTGGGTTTAATTCCCAGCAATGGAGGATGGGTGGGGGTGGGGGGTCCTGGCTTCCAAATGACAGGCTGCAGGACCTCTGTCTACTAGGCAGCGATAACCGTGCAGTTCTGGATCATGTTAACTACCACACCCTCGCCCTGCAAGGCAAGGTCACGTCTCTAGTTCAACAGCTCCTTTCTGCTCTGACTTGACTTTGTGATTCTCCTTTCCCGCAGACTGATGACAGTGGCCTAACAGAACAGAGTGTGGCCCAGGTAAGCCTCATGCATCTGCTTTGGCCAGAAACAGGCTAAAGGTCAGGGAGAGCCCAGTGCCCCAGGGGAGAGAGTCAGAGTTAGGAAACCAGAGGTGTGGGGCAAGGGATGAACTGGTGACTCAGAGCCAGCCATTGGAGGCTGCTGAGCTCTTGGCAACTGGGCAGTGAGAGATGGGTGGGCAAATTCCCGCCTGCTCACCTCATCTCCTACCCTAAACGAGCTACCCTGGTGATGCCAGGTTACTTGTTACCCAAGGCAACGTGGAGGCTCAGATCCCTCATATTCCCTCCAACCTGGACGGGTAATCCATGTGGGGCCATGCTGGGATAGTTAAGGGCCTTATCACCTTATCATAAGATCCGAACTCATCACATCTGCCCTTGGTAGCTTGGCTGTTGAAAAGAAGCCGACCACACGGCTGCACAGCCTTGAGATGCATGCAGAATACAGCGGCGCAGTGTGTGTGTGTGTGAGTGTGTGTGTGTCCGTCCGTCCGTCCTGGTTACTGTTAGCAGATTGATTCCCCAGCTTCACAGACTTCCTGACAGTCAAGCCTAATGGTTTGACCTCCTATGCTCTGTCAGACTTACTCCGTTTCTAAGAAGTTTTCTTCCCTGGCATAAGCTAGTCCTAACATGGTAGCCCTGCAGAGATGGGCCTTTGTCATCAGTGGGGAACACCAGATGTGAGACCCACTTCCCTACGCTGTCCTCAGCACCCCACCTGCCCTGTGGCCCCCCATGTTTCCTCATGTTCTGCTGGAAAAGAATGTGGCTGCGTGCTGGCTTTCAGAGTGGAAGTAGATTGAGAAGAGCCAGGAGTAGTGGCTCACGCCTTCAGTCTCAGCACTTGGGAGGTTGAGGCCACATGATTTCAGGTTCAAGGGCAGCCTGAGCTACACTGTGAGTTTCTGTGTAGGCAGGGATGTAGCAGGAGACTTTATGTAAAATCAAATAGCATAAAATAAACCAACCTGGGCATGGTGATGCACACCTGTAATCTCAGCACTTGGGAGGTGTACAGGAGGATTAATAGTTCAAAGTCATAACAAGTTTGAAGCCAGAGTGATCTACATGAGAGCTTGTCTTAAAGCAACAGTAATAAGCGGTCCATTGAGATGTCTCAGCAAGTAGAGGCACCTGCCTCCGAGCCTGATGGGCTGAGTCTGACCGAGATAAGAGAGCTGACCCCCTAAAAGTGTTTGCTGACCTCCACATAAACACACAAAAGTAAATACATGAAATACATATTAAACATTATTTTTTTTAAAATATTCATTTATTTTATTTATATGAGTACACTGAAGCTGTCTTCAGACACACCAGAAGCATCAGATCCTATTACAGATGGTTGTGAGCCGCCATGTGGTTGCTGGGAATTGAACTCAGGACCTCTGGAAGAGCAGCCAGTGCTCTTAACCACTGAGCCACCTCTCCAGCCCCATATTAAACATTCTATAAGGGGAGTGTTGATGAGCAGAGAAGAGAAGAACAGCTGGGGAGGGCTAACTGCATGGCTCAGTGGTTACGAGCACTCACTGCTCTTGCAGAGGACCCGGGTTCAATTCCAAGCATACACATGGTGGCTCACAACCATTTGTAACACTAGTTCTAGGGAATACTGGTGTCTTCTGCAGGCACCAGGCACACATGTGGTAAGCAGACATACAGACAGACAAAACACCTATGCACATACAAAGTTAAAAGAGAAGAATACAAGCCGGGCGGGGTGGCGCACGCCTTTAATCCCAGCACTCGGGAGGCAGAGGCAGGCGGATTTCTGAGTTCTAGGCCAGCCTGGTCTACAGAGTGAGTTCCAGGACAGCCAGGGCTACACAGAAACCCTGTCTCGGGAAAAAGAGAGAGAGAGAGAGAGAGAGAGAGAGAGAGAGAGAGAGAGAGAGAGAGAGAGAGAGAACACAGCTGGAATGGGAGGCGAAGCCCTGGGTGTGGCTCCAGGCACTTCACCGCATGGTGGGGCAGTGCATGCTCCTGATGCAGCGCTTCCAGTTTGGAGGCTGGGGCATCAAAGAACGAGACTGTTTCAAAACCAAACACAAGCCAGACAGTGGTAGAACACTTTAATTCCAGCACTCGAGAGGCAGAGGCAGGTGAATTTCTAAGTTCGAGGCCAGCCTGGGCTACAGAGCGAGTTCCAGGACAGCCAAGGCTACACAGAGAAACCCTGTCTCGAAAAACCAAAACCAAAACCAAAACAAAACCAAACCACTACTGCTACTCCCACCCCCTAGTATTCATTTGAGTCATCCTAAGCTTTTACTTTGCCAACAAAAACTGAATGGCAAGTTACTCAGCACCTCTAGGGCTCTAGAATAGAATTTACCTGGTAGAGTTATATTAATTACATGATTGGCCATGCTGCCAAACCTGGAAAATTAAGTTGTACATCCTCAGGAAACAATTCCTCTCTTTCTAAATGAGCAAGCAACAAATAAAGACTGGTAGGGCCTTGTTATGTAGCCCAGGCTGGCCTTGAAGCCCTTATCTCTCCTGCCTCATATTCCCAGGGCCTGAAATTATAGGCACCACACATGAGGATTAGTGGAAATCTTAAAGAAACACAAAAGTTATAGGGACACAAAATGAAACGTGGAGAGAGAGAGGTTCCTTAGCAGAGATTCAAGAACTTCACTGTCCCCAGCAAAGAGGGAGATTCCAAGAGAGGAGGACATACACAGTGCGGGGTGGACATTTTGGAGGAGGCTTTATGCCCAGAGAGACAGTCTGAGTATCCCGAGTCCCCCCTCATGTGTTGGCATCACGTGTGCACATTGGCACAGATACGGGCACACACTGGACTGAGATGTTTTTTCTTGGTAGTAGGAGCACACACACATACACACACCTGACAGCTTTGTCACATCAGCAAATGGGATGGGGTGCTGAGAACACACCCCATCAAAACCAGCATCACAAGTTTATTACGGTGTCAAGTGTCTGAGCACAGGCGTGGTTGAGCCTGGGCCCAGTCTCTGCCTGCCTGATGGCGCGGTGAGGAGGCACTATTACTGTGGCCTGATATGGCTTAGGGGAGGCAGGGGCTACCGCCTCACCCACAGTTGGACAGGCTTGGGAGGCAGCCAGCTGGGTTGCAGCCCTCTGGACCTGCCCTAGCCTCCAAAACCTCATCTCATTAAAGAAGAGGCAAGCTGCTGCCATCTAGTGGCCAGGGCTGGAGAGGCGCCCTTGTCGACCTCCAATCACTGACATTCTCAAATATTTCTCCCAACCTCCTACTCTCACTTCAGGTTCTTCAGTCAGCCAAGGAACAGATTAAATGGTCGCTATTGAAATGAAGACCTTGGAATCAAGGCTCCTTCCCCAGAGAACTTTTGCCAGTCCCCGCGTAAGCCCCAAGATCTCAAGACGCAAGAGAGACCACTCTGCCTTCTCAGGCCTCTCTCAGAACTGATCCCTGAGGTCTCCTGCCAGGGATTCTGAGACGCAAAAGCTTGACCCCAGCTCCCTCACCCCTACTCAGCATCCTAACCTGGCCTTGGGGCCATGGGAACCAGCAAAGTTGCCTCCCCTCGGACCTCTGACATCCTCAGTCCTAGGCCTTAATAAACTTACATTTTTCCCCCCCAAAGACCTCCTTTCTTGACTTTGAAGTGTGTGTGTGTGTGTGTGTGTGTGTGTGTGTGTGTGTGGTGTACGTGCGCGTGTACACTACACCTGTGAATGAGGTCAGAGTGGGTCAAGGGAAAGGGTTGTGTTTAACACGAGGGGTGCAACACTGATACCCTGGTGTTGCATGAGTAGTTGAGCGGTTAAACACGACGGTGTGGCATGGTAAGAGTCATAGTAACAGGAATAATATTCTTCCAGGAAAAGGAGAGTGAAGATGGCTTCTCCATTTTGTCTGTGCAGTACCCACAGGGAGGCTCCGCTAGGGATTCCTTGAGTCGTTTTTTCCATTCTAGGCTCCAGAAAGGAAGGGAGTCAGGCTTACTCTGACAAACCCAGGAACTGTTTGGCTATTTTTCTTGGCGCGCCTGGGACCGCGGAATTCTTATCTTGGCATAGATCCTGGGCAGTAGAGCTCTATAATTTGCTGTCTCTATCTGGGGGCGAGAAGGCACCGAGTGGTGGCCACTGCGCGTGTGTGTAGAGCATCCGTGTACCTACGAGGAGGCGAAGGACGGGGGTCGGGGGAGGGACGGACAGGGGTGTCTAGAGAGGCGACAGACGGAAGGAGATTCACGGCGACACATCTCAAGGATGGAGATGAATAAACTTTCTGAGCATCCCGAACCCCCTTCCTACCCTAGTCCCAATCTCTGAACTTTCTCTCGGTTTTTCCTGTGACCCATACGCTTTCGGCGTCTCCACGCCGCGGACTCTTCTTTGGCAGCGTGGGGTGTCATCTTCTTGGATCCCTGGAGGTTTTCAGCGGCTCCCACGCTCCGCCCCGGCCCCGCCTCTCACAGGAGCATCGCGCAGCAGGAAGCTCCGCCCCCTCACCACATCCGTGGTCCTAGAGCGCCACCTGGAGGTACTACGGGCACACCTCAGGGTCCTGGGCCTCGATAACTCCGCCCCTGAGGTGGAACCGACCCTCCTCCCGGTGTTTCTCACTGATCTCTGACACCAGAGCCAGTGCGTTGCCCTGGCAACCATCACGCGTGACTTCCCGCGACTTCTCTCCCAACGCAGAGCTTTTTGGCAGCCGCCGTAATAAAAATAGTGGTGAGCCTTGGATCTTAATAAAAGCCTGTCCCGGTGGTTGTCATTTCCAGGCCGTGAGTGTGGGAGATCAGCCTAGGTTGCGTGAGACACTATCTCAAAACAAAACAAAACAAAACAAAACAAAACAGATATTTATACTGAATTTGACTACGTCTGTAATTAGAGAACTCTACGAAGATACGGGGATGATTATCTACTCATTGTAAACGCTTACTATAGTGTCTTTCTAGAGTCGCTGTGCACACAGCCCAGAGTTGCAAAAAGGCAATCCTGAGAGAGGGGGAAGGTGGCACAATAAAATTGTGCAGTTCAGGGGCCAGTGTGGTGACGGAAAAGACATTCTTTGGATTATTTCTCAAATATTCAGCCACCCGTAGCACTTGGCTCCACCATGGATGGAGCCAAGGCCCGGAGGAGTAAACTGCCTCCTGGCAACCCGGCCTGACCTGACTTGGTCCTGCAATTTCAGTTGTGCGAGGACGGGAATGGGAAGCATCAGGCAGAAGCTAGGAGCTCCAGGAAGGCTGGCTCACACAACTCTCTGAACTACACGATACTGTCCACATTCTATTAAGGGATACACCGAGACCCTGAAAGTTTCGAATATACAAGTATATCGCAGCTTCCGCTCGATAGGGGATAGAAAACTCCTCATTATACTACAATATCTGAATTCCTTACTCGCACTTGGTCCTCACAGGGTGTGGAACACACAAGCCTATAATCTCGTCTCTTGAGAGGTGGAGGCTGGAGAATCAGAAGTTGAAAGTCATTTTCTAACTATTTACTGTGTTTGAGACCAGCCTAGGCTACAGATGGTTAAAGGTAACAAGAAAGTGTTCCTTGACTTGCTATGGCTAAAGGCTACTACCCTGATCCCATAGGGAGGGATTAGCAAAGCAGCGACTGGGGGGTTGCGTTGAGCTGAGCTCCCATAGTGGTGATGACCCCAAGTCTGCAGGTCCAGTCTTCTGGCTATTGCGTCTCCCTGCCCCCCTCGCTTTCTGCATCCAGGTGGAGCCGCCTAGACAGCAGGCCTGGCTGACAGCCCGGAGCCCTGGCCGCTGCACCAGCTTTTCCGAGATGAGAGCCTCATCATCGTGGCCACTGGCCGGAGCCTGAGGGATTTCGGGAAGGGCGTCCGCAGTTCTGAGCCAGGGCTTGCCTTCCCGAGTCTGCCCACCCCTGGCATCCTTCCTTGTCTTGCCCATCGCACCCAGCAGCTTCGAAGAGTGTGCGGGAAAGGATCCTTAGGGCCACTCTTTTCCCTGCAACAGAGTAAGAACCGGATCAGAAATCAAGACCTCAGGAATGTGGGCTCACCCAGCCCGAGGGCACAGGAGGAAATACAAACTCAAGAACTTGTTAACTTATTACAGGGACGTGCCAGACACAACACACACCACACACACACACACACACACACACACACACACACACACACACACACACACACACAGAGGCACGCTCCTCCTGCTTTCCTCCAATTGGCTGGCAAGAAAGGCAGGGCATGTGGGATTGGTTCTCACCCCGACACTGATGGATGGCTCCCTGTGACTGGATCATTGTCGGCTGTCAGGAGGAGTGGGAGGCGACACCCGTGCTCTTCTCAGGGCCTCAAACATTGGTAGAGCCAGCCAGGCCTGGAGAGAGAAATGGGCAGAGCAGCCTGCCCAAAGGTCCGAGTTTCTTTGCCCTCAACCTCTTTGAAACACACTGTGAAGCGATGTGCTTTCTGGAGGCTGAGACAGGAAGAGAGCCACGAATTTGATGCTATTCTGGACTACATAGCAAAACAGCGCCTGTCTCAAAATAAGTAAAGCAGAAACTGTTATTAGATTATGGGGAGGAATTAGTTCTGAGCTCTTAGTACAGTAGAGCTCTTTAATGGGAACCCTGGCGAGGGGAATAATTTGCTGTGCACAACTCAGCTTCACTTTCCTCCCAACCTGGGTCAGTGTATTCACATATTTAGGTGTCTGCGATGAGCCAGGCACAGAGAGGAACTAGGGACAGCAGTGGGGTTGGCGTGGAGAGGCCATAGAAGGGATTAGATTTAAGGCATATGTCCAGGTATACGCAGCTTTAAAAATCAGCTCTCAAGCTGGAGAGATGGCTCAGCTGTTAAGAGAACTGGCTGCTCTTCTGAAGGTCCTGAGCTCAATTCCCAGCAATCACGGGGTGGCTCACGACCATATATATATATTCTATATATAGATATATAACAGGATACGATGTCCTCTTCTGTTATGCAGCCACATTCAAAGAGCACTCATATACATACATAAATAAGTCTTTTTTAAAAATTCAAACCTTCTTCTGAGTATGATGGGAATTCAGGTTTAAAGCACAAGATGTGTGTGGTTGGTTTGTGGGGGGTGTTTGGTTTTGTTGTTGTTTTGGTTTTGGTTTTTCTGTTTTTTTGTTTTGGTTTTGGTTTTTTTGGTTTTTTGAGACAGGATTTCTCTGTGTATCCCTGGCTGTCCTGGAACTCACTCTGTAGACCAGGCTGGCCTCGAACTCAGAAATCCTCCTTCCTCTGCCTCCCAAGTGCTGGGATTAAAGGCATGCACCACCATGCCAGGCTGTGTGTTCTTTTTAGTAAGTATTTTCAACAAAAAAGTTGAACAAGTGGTTGCCAAATTATATTCTCCCATCACTTGAATGGTCCTGTTCTAGTTTCCAATCTCTCCTTCATCTTAGATGAGAACCTAAGGAGGCAAGACTGGTGGTGAGGGGGTAGACCTTAGACATGCAGGTGAGCGTGCCCCCCCCCCCCCGCACAGGCTGTTCGGTGGGGAAAAAAATATATTGGTCATAATACTAACTTTAAAATTCTTGCTGGGCGGTGGTGGCGTATGCCTTTAATCCCAGCACTGGGGAGGCAGAGGCAGGCGGATTTCTGAGTTCGAGGCCAGCCTGGTCTACAGAGTGAGTTCCAGGACAGCCAGGGCTACACAGAGAAACCCTGTCTTGAAAAACCAAAAAAATAAAAATAAAAAAATAAAATTCTTTTGGCCCTAGTAGGGAGCTGGAGAGATAGCTCAGTACTCATTCCCAGCAACCACATGGTGACTCACAACCATCTGTAATGGGGTCCAATGCCCTCTTCTGGGGTGCATACAAATATGCACTCTAAATAAATAAATAAATAAATAAATCTTTTTAAAAAGCATTGGGGGGGGGGCAGGCTTGGTGCCACATGTCTGTAGTCCCAGCACCCAGGAGGCAGAGGCATGTAGATCTCTATTAGTTTGAGGCCAACCTGGTCTACCAAGCCAGTCTAGGACAGCCAGGGCTACACAGAGAAACCTGTCCTGAAAAACAAACAAACAAGCAAATCTTTCAGAATGAATTTTTCCAACAGACATTTACTAACTGGCTATTCTGAGCTGGGCACTTTTACTGAATGCCAATGGGAGCTTCTTCATTTTTATTCATTAATGTCATTATTGTTGTTTTTGTTTTGTTTTTTTTCCAAGAAGAACAGGATGAACTGAAGACTCTCAAACAGTTAAAGGACTCAAGGACACAGTGCTTTATCCTAGGTTGAGTGATATAGAGAGATTTATAGATACGCTGCAACTGTTCAGTGGAAGGTGCACGCTGGGTGTGTAGCCTAGGACTAATGAGAATCTGATCCTTTGTGTCCACTTCCCAAGTACTGGAATTCTAGGTGTGAGCATGCCCTGTTTACTCAGGGGTAAGGATTGAACCTGGGGATTTGCGCATGCCCGAACCAGCCAGCACTCTGCCGGTTCATCTTCATCTCTAGTCAGGTGACTTTACACACATTAGAGGTCACTCCTTTTAAGTCCATGCTTTAACATGTATTTATTAGATATTAGATATAGATATTAGATATAGATATCCTCATACATAGCCATGCTTTAACACCACTTCTTGCTTTATCCAAGACACCACAAACCTGATGTGGTATAGTACTTTTTTTTTAACTCCAGCACTTAAGAAGTAGAGGTAGGAGCCGGGCGTGGTGGCGCATGCCTTTGATCCCAAAACTTGGGAGGCAGAGGCAGGTGTATTTCTGAGTTCAAGGCCAGCCTGGTCTACAAAGTGAGTTCCAGGACAGCCAGGTCTATACAGAGAAGCCCTGTCTTGAAGAAGAAGAAGAGGAAGAGGAGGAGGAGGAGGAGGAGGAGGAGGAGGAGGAGGAGGAGGAGAAGAAGAAGAAGAAGAAGAAGAAGAAGAAGAAGAAGAAGAAGAAGAAGAAGAAGAAGAAGAAGAAGAAGAAAGTATGAGGGCTTGGGGCTGAAGCCTGCTTAGCACATATGAGGCTTTTTGTACACCCCCAGCATAGAAAATTCTCTAGACATCCCCAAAAGGATGCTCCTGCTTCCTTCCAGACAGCAGCCTCTTAGTGAACGTGAGGGAGCCTTGGTGGGTGTGTGGAGAACGCATGGGGTAGGCAATTGATTAGTAGAGACTTGCCACAACTGTTTCTCAACCTCCCTGAGGTGGAGGACCACCCATTCGCACCACTCTGAGGTTACTCCCTGTGGCTGGATGCCTTCCAGAAGATGGTAGGGAAATCTAAGAATTTGGAACTTGGAGAAGTAGACAGTGCAAAAACCAGAAATCGCAAACTGTCTCCGTGGGCCTGCGAAATGACTCAGTGAATGGAAGGGCTTGTGGAGTAGGCTTTATGACATGAGTTCCATGTTCAGAACCCACAGACGAAGGGTAGAGCTGACTTTCGAAAATTGTCCTCTGATCTCCATATGGATGCCATGACATCTTCATGAATGAGTGTGCACACACTAGTAAAGATGATGATAGTAATAGTAATAGTAATAGTAATAGTAATAGTAATAGTAATAGTAATAGTAATAGTAATAGTAATAGTAATAGTAATAGTAATAGTAATAGTAATTAATAGTAATAGTAATAACAACAACAACACAGCAACAATAGTGCCATCTCGCTCCAAATCTCACCCGTCTTAGTGTTCCAGGAATGAAAGTCAAAAAACTGAGGCCCTCAGGTTTGCCCAGAAGGTGGCGCTATAAGACAAGCGCCATTTACAGCCTCCATAGCCAGGCTGTGATCAAGCATCTGGTCTAAGGGACCAGTCCTGAAGGACCTTTCTCTGGGCAGGGGCTGAGCATTGGAACCCATTCCTAGAGATAGCCTAGAAGCCCCAGGTAAATACCACAGGGGTCTTACACTAAGACAGAACCCAGCACAGCTGTGTGCAGAACAAACGGCCTGATAGAAAGAACTCAAGAAAACCAGACCTTCCCCTCCAGCTCTGGCGATCCCACTCCTCTTGAGCGCCAGGCTGGAGCAGTAGCCAAGGAATTCCCACGCTCGATAAAGTTTATACTGCAAGGCAGAAAAGGTGCTTTAGTGACGCCGGGAGAACAAGCCTGGGGCCCTCAGGAGATGAACGTGAAGCCTGAACTCTGACCCATCCGATGCTACACAGCTAACAAGGAACAGAGCCTGCGCAGGAATGATGGTGTGCCCGGTCACCACCTCTCTCTCACTTGATTTTTGAGACAGAATCTCTCTATGTAGCCCAAGCTGGTCTTGAACTCACAATCCCCCTGTCCTCACTTCCCCAGTGCTGATGATTACAGCAATATACTAGCAGTTTTTTCTTTTCTTTCTTTTTTAAAAGATTTATGCCGGGCAGTGGTGGCGCACGCCTTTAATCCCAGCACTCGAGAGGCAGAGGCAGGAGGATTTCTGAGTTTGAGGCCAGCCTGGTCTACAGAGTGAGACAGGACAGCCAGGACTATACAGAGAAACCCTGTCTCAAAAAAAAAAAAAAAAAAAAAAAAACAACAACAACAACAAAAAACAAAAAAACCAAACCCAATAATAATAATAGTAATAGTAGTAGTATTAATAAGTATAAAAAGATGTATTTATGTATACAAGTACACTGTAGCTGTCTTCAGACACACCAGAAGAGGGTATTGGATCCCATTACAGATGGTTGTGAGCCACCATGTGGTTGCTGGGAATTGAACTCAGGACCTCTGGAAGAGCAGTCAGTGCTCTTAACTGCTGAGCCATCTTTCCAGCCCTTGCTTGCCTTATTTATTTATTCATTTATTTATTTATTTATTTATGCATTAGAACCTACAATTCATAAGTCATTTATCCTCGACAATGAGTGACATCCTAGGCATTTAAAATGATAGCAGAATTCCTAAATTAAAAAAAATAGCAATTTATATTTTTCTTTTCTTTCTTTTGCTTGTCTGTTTTTTTGTTTTTTTGAGACAGGGTTTCTCTGTGTAGCCCTGGCTGTCCTGGAACTCACTCTGTAGACCAGGCTGGCCTCAAACTCAGAAATCAGCCTGTCTCTGCCTCCCAAGTGCTGGGATTAAAGGTGTGTGCCACCACTGCCTGGCAATTTATATTTTTTCATTTTCCTTTTCAGAGAGAAATGAGGGATGTGCTCACTGGTAGAGCGCTTATGAGCATGCATGAAGTCACAGTTTAATTCCCTGTATAGACAATCCTAAGACCGTCAAGATGAGGGTACATACTGGGTATGTAGACCAGGCTGGCCTTGAACTCCCTATATAACCTAGGATGCCCTAGTTCCAACCCCCTGAATCCAGTTCCCAAACACTGAGATTATAGGTGTGTGTGGCACCCCTTGCTTACGTGGGGCCAGGGACTGAATTCAGGGATTTGTGCATGCGGAGCAAGGACTTCGCCAATTGATGTACAGCTCCAGTCGTGATTTTTGTTGTTTTGTTTTGCTTTTTACTTGTTTGTTTGTTTTCCAAGACAGGGTCTCTCTGTGTAGCCCTGGCTGTCCTAGAACTCACTCTGTAGACCAGGCTGGCCATGAACTCAGAAATCCACCAACCTCTGCCTCCCAAATGCTGGGATTAAATGTGTGAGCCACCACTGCTGGCTCAGACACATGAATTTATTTACATTAGAATTCATTCCTTTTAAGTCCTGTTAAGCTTTAAAATAAGTACTCAATACTCAGATGTTACATATTAGATGCTATATAGAGAGAGATATGTTCACACATAGCCATCTTGTACAGTTGCTGTTCATATCCAGTCCAATAATGGTTTGTTTTCTGTCCTGATATAAACTCACAGCCTGTGCATGGTAGGCAAGCGATCCACAATGAGCTGCATCTCTAGCTCTTAGTAGCATTTTAAAAATTTGTGTGCATGCGGATCTGCATATGAAGGCCGCTGTCTTCCAGTGTGCTCCAGTGTTTATTGCTTCTTAGATTTGTTATATTTTATCTGTTTAAGTGTTTGCCTGTATGTATGTATGTGTGTATGTATATGTGTATGTATGTTTGTATGTATGTATGTGTGTGTATGTATGTGTGTGTGTGTATCTAGTGCCTTTGGAAGCCAGAAGAGGGTGTCAGATCCCCTGGAACTGGAGTTTCAGCCAGTTGTGGGTCACCCACTATGTGGGAGTGATTTGGAGTCCTTGGCAAGAACAAGTGTTTTTAACTACCAAGTCATCTCTGTAGTACTTCACACACTGTTTTGAGACAAGATCTCTCACTAAACTTGAAGCGCACTACTTCAGTCACACTGTGGCCCTGGACCTGCCTGTCTACCCCTCCTGTGGGGCCACAGAGTCACTGCTACACTTGGCTTTCTGAGGTGGGTTCTAAGACTCCGTCCTCAAATCCTCAGGCTTACACCGCAGTTACTTTACCTACTGAGTCACTGCCCTGGCCTTAACAGCCTTGTTCCTTAATACGGAAGCTAGAGTGGCGGTGCATTTGGGATCAAAGGTTCAATTTCGATGCTGCTGCTGTTTCTCCTCCTCCTCCTCCTCCTCTCCCTCCTCCTCCTCTCCCTCCTCCCTCCCTCCTTCTCTTCTCCCTCCTTTTCCTTCTCCTCCTCCTCCCTCTAGAAAACACAACATGGTGGCTGACACTGGTGCAGCAGGAGGGTCTGGAAGACATCAGGGGTAGGTGGGGGCAGGATTAGGAGGCTTCCATAGTGGTCTTAGGGACAGAAGTGTGGTGGAGGCCACAGGGCTCCTGGTGGTAAAGCTGAATTAGTGGATCCCTGTCACCAAGCTGGGCCACCTGGTAAAGGGCATAAAGATCAAGTCCTTGGAGATCTACCTGTTCTCCCTGCCCATTAAGGAGTTTGAGATCATTAACTTTTTCCTGGGTGCGTCCCTAAAGGATGAGGTTCTGAAAACCATGCCAGTGCAGACACAGACTCGGGTGGACAGCGAGCAGGTTCAAGGCTTTCGTCACTGCTGGGGACGACAGTGGTCACGTTGGTCTTCGTGTTAAGTGCTCCAAGGAGGTTGCCACTGCCATTCAAGGGGCCATCACCTTGGCCAAGCTTTCCATCGCCCCTGTGTGGAGACTGGCAAGCCCCACACTGTTCCATGCAAGGTGACAGGCTGCTGTGGCTCTGTGCTGGTGCGCCTCATCCCTGCCCCAGAGGCAGGCACTGTTTCTGCCTCTGTGCCCAAGAAGCTCCTGATGGTGTTGACAGTATTGTTGACTGCTGCACTTCAGCCGGGGGGCAGCAACTTTGCCAAGGCCACCTTTTGATGCCATTTCCAAGACTACAGCTACCTGACTCCCAACCTCTGGAAAGAGACTCTGACCACCACGCCTCCTTATCAAGAATTCACTGATCATCTTGTGAAAACCCACACCAGAGTCTCTGTTCAGAGGACCCAAGCTCCAGCTGAGGCTACCACATAAGGGTTTTTATACAAGAAAAACGAAGTCTGTTTTGTTGTTTTGCTTTTTAAAGTTCAATGTCATCTTCAACTACAAATAGAGTTTTAGACAAACCCAGGCTTTGTGTGACCTTGCCTCAAAAAAGCAAACGATGATGATGATGATGGTGATGGTGGTGATGGTGATGATGGTGGTAATGATGATGGTGGTGATGGTGATGATGGTGGTGATAATTATGATGATTAGGATAATGGTAATGATCGATGGTAATAGAGATGATGATGATGGTGGTGATGATGATGATGGTGATAACAGTGACAAAATAATGACCAAGTGCTTTTTTCCTGCCATTTTCTCAAACAAAGGAAAATATATACATAAAGAGGGGGAAAAAATCCCACAAAGTCCTAATAAGACCTATTTACAACAGCATGATTTACAGTTTGTATTTGTCATGCTCCACGGATGGATTCTATCTCCTTTACCGTGTAACTTTCTTTACCACTCCCACCTCCCATCTCCGTGAGATAGACAGATGTCCTCATCCAAGCTTGACAGGTAGGAAAACTGAGTCTGTTCCCTGCTCCTGGGACCAGAAACAATGGGGCAGGAATCCAGGCGTGGGCTTCCTCGTGAAGAAGGTGTGCCTTTAACTAGGCCACTACCCTGACCCCACTGGGCCCACCCTTCCTATTGTTCCCTGGTGCACTCAGACTGTTCCTAGGGCCAGCAAGACCTGCCTATTCTGGGTGTCAAAATGGTTGGGATTAGGATAACGTTAGGAGGTGTGAGCAGAAGAAGACAGTGGGAAACCAGCTGAGCAGAAATTTTGGTGGGGCAGTATTGACGAGATCAGGCGCGTTCAGGGTGGTGGTGGGGTGGCAGTATTGAAATCAGCCCAAAGGTGCATATGTGCGGTGGTTCACACCTCTAATCAAGGCAGGAGGGTTGCTGTAAATCCAAGGCCAACCTGACTTGCAAACCTGAGAACACAAACTTCAGCTGCAGACTGAGATCCTAACAATTAATTCGTTAATAATCAATCGGAGAATATAAGAATCCTAAAAACTGGGCTGGTGAGATGGCTTAGCGGTTAAGAGCACTGACTGCTCTTCCAGAGGTCTTGAGTTCAAATCCCAGCAACCACATGGTGGCTCACAACCATCTGTAATGGGATCTGATGCCCTCTTCTGGTATGTGTCTGAAGACAGCTGCAGTGTACTATATAAATAACAAACAAATAAATAAATCTTAAAAAAAAAAATCCTAAAAATCCTTGCAGACCACCACTCTCACCCTGCCTGGGAGGATCAGGATTCAGGACCCCTGCTTATGAGATGAAGAGCGAACAATTGTTTGCTGGGCTGGAGAGCCGCGCTGAAAGGCTAGCCTGGGCATCCTAGTTTCCAGAGCCTGTAGGTGATCCACCTCATCCTGCAAACTAAGACAAAGGGGAAATAAATCAAGTGTGGATCTTTAACTCCAGATCCCTCTTGGCTGGGGGTGGGGGCGTCTGGAGTCTCCCTTAAGCTCTGTGTAAATAAACTGAGGGGGAGGCTCAGGAGCAGTGGCTGGGAGAGACAAAGGGGCCGAGAAGAAAAGATTAGCAGGGAGAGAGCGGGGGTTTGCGCTGAGTACTGGGACAGGCAGCCCCTGCAGCAGCCGCAGGGAGGAGGAAGTCTCCGGGCAAATGGTCTTAAGGGATCTATTTGTAGGAGCGGAGGCCCAGAGCCCAGAGACCGCCTGTGTCTGTGTGCAAGCTGCTTAGGAGCTCTGGGTCACAAGAGAAGTGAATCAGGGCTCTCCCGGATGGCAGTGTTTTCTCCTCCTCTTCCTGACTCTCCTCCTTCCACTCTCCTTAAACCCACTGAAGCCCTGCGGCAGTTGGGATGGACAGACACTGGAGACTGATCCGTGTACAAGGGAAATGGGGGGGCCCTTGAAACGGTAGAACTTGAGAGGGGTCCCCGTGTACAGGGCAAATAAGGGCAGCCTGAAAACAGCTGAATCTGGGGAGATAGAACTGCGGGGTGAGAGAGCAAGGGGGTTCTGGAAACTGCCGAATCCGAAGAGGCCAATTTGTGTACCAGGAAAAATATAGGGGAACCTGGAAACCGCAGAATCTGGGGAGACAGTTCGTGTACAGGGGGTGGGAGGTGGAGAGAGAGAGAGTGTGAGAGAGAAGCCTGAAAACAGTCGAATCTGGGGAGATGGGTGGATTCCTGTGCAGGAGGAACTGGGGGAGACTAGAAACAGCGCAATCTGGGGAGATGCGTCAGTATACAGTAGAAACTGGTGTGGCTTGGAAGTGGACTCTCCCGGGATGACACTCGGTGTGATTGTAGTGCGTGTGTGTGTGTGTGTGTGTGTGTGTGTGTGTGTGTGTGTGTGTGTGTTGAGAGCCTGGGGTGCAGAGACAGAAGCAGGTACTGGAGTGGAGTCACAGGGGAGGAAGGGCTTTGTGGAAATGCCCCTGCTTGTTAGTTTTGAGGTAGACCCCTTCACATCTGCTTCCTGCAGACAGGCCAGGTCGGGGAGAAGCTTTCCAAAAAGGAACCAAGGTTTTGCAGCACTGGAAGACAAGAGCTTTTTGTGGGCAGTTGCTGCCCTGGTTCTGAAATAAGCAGGGGCTGTAATTCCCTAAGGGAGCCAGCAAAGGAGCTGAGAAAGCCGGTGGGGGTTGGTGGTGAGGAGGAGGAGGGAGCCCTCTCCCCAACCCTTCTCTGATGGGGACAGGCCTCTTTCTGCTTGTCCAGTGACCGGCCTGACCTCTCCCCCTCAGTGGTTCCCTTCTGACTGACAGACAGACAAAGACAGAGCTGCAGACAATCGACTGAAGAAGGCCCCACAAAAAGGCCCCCTTCCCACTCACCAACCCCTGGGGAGAGGCCCCAGGCCATCTAGGGCTAGAGCTGTCACTCTGGTGGAGATGTCTTCAGGTGACAGGCCTTCAGGGGACAGGGGTGACTAGGAGCTTAGAAAGGTCTGAGATGTTTGAGATTCTGAGTGTGCCTCTTGGAAACCAGGACTTTCCGGGGCGGGCTGGCGGGCGAGTGAGCCAGCGGCCTCCACGGGAAGAAAGAGGGCCTGGTCCAGCGGCTGTCCCTGTCCGTCAGAGCAGTAACAGCCAGGCAGACCTTATACTGTTTGCTAGCTGTGGGGTCTGAGGCCAGCTAGAATCTCTCTCTGGGTCTCTGCTTCTCATCTATAACATGAAGGACCATTCTAGATCTCGAAGGACCCTTGGGGTCTAATATGAGGATTTTTAGCAGACTCTGGGGAGCAGGCAAGCATTGGGAGGAGGCTGGCTTTGAGCACACAGTGGGAGCTTTAAAAGCACCAATGTTTTCCTGCATCAATAATCCACTAGAACATACACGTTTCTGCTTTAAATCACCCCAAGTGACCTTTCTCTTTAAGCAAAACTATTTTTCCTCCTTCAACCACCTTGGGCTTCCTGGTTTGCGATTTAGGAAGAGATGTGAGGTCTGCTCTTGGAATCTCTCCTCCTTGCTGGTTTTTACATTCTCAGTTCTCTCTCTCTCTCTCTCTCTCTCTCTCTCTCTCTCTCTCTCGCTCTCAGGCCCCTTGGGGCTGTCTTGCCCATGGCTTCTGTTTTTTTTTTTTTTACCCCCCACCCATCCATGTCTCCTGAAACTTTTTTACCCCATGTCTCCTGAAACCAGGAATGTTTGAAAAGAAGAGTTATGTCTGAGGTCTTGCAGCTAAACCTCAGAGTCTCAAGGAGAGGACCGTCCTTCCCAATAGAAAGACTTCTAGGCACCTCAAATCCCTAAACATTGTTGGTCCTTATCCCTATCAAGCTTGGAATGGTTTGGGGGGGGCAGTACGTGCAAAAGAACCAGCTGGGGGTATATCAGAGACCACTGGTAAAGAAGGCAAGCTCAGCCTGGGAGTACTAACGTCATAGTGTGGGGGATTATGGGTAAATGGTCTTAAGAACCATGGGCCAAGTCTGTAAGCTTTGAGTGGACTTCTCCTTCCTCCTCTTAGACTGTTGGTTTTTTTGGGGGGAGGGTGTGGGGTACTGGGAGGGCAGTGTTTGACTTTATAGTTCAGGTTGGCCTTGAACTTGTCTGGACCTCCAAAGTTCTCAGCTTAAATACCAAGCCACCGTGCTGACCTTCTCCTTAGTGTGAAATACCACAAGGGCACAGCCAGACCTGGTTCTCTAAATGACCCAGAAACCATGTGTTTTGCCCCCACCCCTCACCCCCATTTCCAACACCTTCAAAAGCAAAATGACAGAGGCCTGCCTGTCTGCCTGTCTGCCTGTCTAGAGGAGCAGTTCTTAACCTTCTTCCTAAAGCTGCAATGTTGTGATGATCTCTCAGCCATAAAATTATTTTTGCTGCTACTTCATAACTGTACTTTTGCTACTGCTATGAATTGTAATGTAAATATTTGATATGCAGAATACCTAATATTGGACCCCAGTGAATGGCTTGTTAGACCCCCAAAAGTGTCGGGACCTACAGGATGAGAACCTCTGGCCTAAAGGTAAACTATGACAGCCTGTCTTACTGCGCCCCAGGGACCTTAGGGAACCTGCCTCTGCAAAACCCAGAAAGTGGAACCTTCAGGGACAGTGTTGGAAGCTGGGCCCTGGAGACCCAGTTGTACCTAAGATAGCTAGGGGAGTGGCGATGCAGACCGATTTCCACACTAGAGCCAGTCATTCCTAAACAGAGAAGTGAGCGCAGGACACTTCTGAGCTCTCTGTTTGCTCGAACACTTGCTGGGATGCAGCCGCAACGCTTAATGAGTTCCTAAGACGTTGGTGCGGGGGTGGGGGGTTAAGGGATAGTGGGCTGGGCAGAGGAGGGGAGGGGGAGGGGAACTGATTAGAATCCCGGCCGTATGGCGAACGCTGCAGAGATGGAGGTAATCACTGAGCGGGCGAGACAGCGTGCTCCGCGACAGCAGGCGGCCCGGCCGTCGCCATGGCAACCGCGGCCTCCGGGGCGCGAGACTCAGCGCAACTCCGCGTCCGCGGTGGAACATCTGCTTTGCGCCCGGCTGCTGGGAGCTGGGGGGAGCGCGGGCTCGGTGGCTCCCCCCACCCTGCGAAAAAGAAACAAATTAGGCCAACTGTCCAATGAGGGGCCGCAAATGTATTTATTAATGCGAGGGAAAGGTTGTTCCGGAGCGCAGTTTGATTAATGTTTGAGTCTTCAGCTTGTCAGTCTGGTTTTGTCTCCTGCAAAGGGGGGTTGGGGGGGGGGTGTTAGGGAGCTGGGGGGGGTTGGGGGCTGGTAGGGGAGTGGGGAGGAGAGAGACAACAAAGCAGGAGGGGATGTTAATAGCCAAATAGGCTCTTTTTCATGTTTCCCTCCGCCTGCCACTCTTGATGGATGGCTCAGACAGACTCTGGAGAGCATTAGGGAGTCGGGAGCCCCTTCAGAGCGATGGGAGAATGGAGGAGACAGGCCTGCAGAAGCCAGGCTGGGGGTCTTTGGGGAGGGAACTCTTGGAGGGTTGCAAGGGAATGACCCCAGGAAGGGGCAACTCCTGTGGAAATCATAGGAAACCCCCACTGACTGTCTCCCTCAGCTCTGCATTGTCCTCTGAGCCTTGGAGACAGGCACTAGGGTCGGAGGGTGCTGGTACATGTACCTCTGAACCCCCGGCAGGCTGGAGAAGCTTTCAGCCTGCCTGCTCAGGGTCGGGAAGAAGAGATGGTTCATACCCTTTCCCTTGAAATTTACATCTCTTTCCTGCTCCTGTCTGTCCAGTCAATCCCTCTGTGGCATTCCCATCCTTGATGCTGGTTCCTCCTGCCTCCTTTCTCTTTGTCTCTGCTATTATTTTTCCCACCTCCTCCATCCCAGCTGGGTGACATCAGCTGCCTGTGTGGGGCCTGCCTTGCAGAGGTGCTATCCGTGGAGCCTGAAGCCTCGCGATGCTTTTCTTCTGAAGTCAGGGAGAGACGCTGGGTCTCCCCACTGGAACTGGAACTTGACCGATTCTTCAGAGCATGCTACCGACCCTCTTCTCCTTTCCCTTCAGTCTTAGCCTCAGCTCTGGCCAGCTCGAGATTACAGACGTCTGGACAGGCAGGTGACTGAGAAACCCAGGAGAATCTCCAATACTCAGGCTGCCCTTTTTTCACACCCCATGTCCCCAAAGAAATAAAGTGGAGAGAAAAAGGAGCTCTTTAAAGCCAAACACGAGCACTAACATGACTTTGCAGCTCATTTTTTTCCTGCTTGCTCAAGAAAGGATTGCATGCATGCAATACAACACACAAGTGTGAAGTTATTAAACACTCAAAAGCTTAAGCAGACCAAAGCCTCGCTTCCTGTGTGTGTTTTACATTGGTTATCATCAGCACCACCGTGGCTGTTAAAGTCATGGGGTTACCCTGTTTAAATGTGGCCACAGCAGGGCTAGGGAGAGCCATGGGGATCAGACTTGAGTAGCTGGATGTCAGCTGGTAAAGGGTGCGCTCTGTCTAAGCCTTTGTTTTCTCGTCAGTAAAACGGGCATGAAGTAAATGATAGTTTAGTTCGTTGTGTGGCAGAGGAATACGGGGGACATTCCACTTGCAACCAACACCTGACACCCTGAGGTACTTAGACACTAGAGAAGTATGGTCACACCCAGCTATGACCTTTGTAGGCTTTTTTTTTTTTCCGAGACAGGGTTTCTCTGTGTAGCCCTGGCTGTCCTGGAACTCACTCTGTAGACCAGGCTAGCCTCAAATTCAGAAATCCGCCTGCCTTTGCCTCCCGAGTGCTGGGATTAAAGGTGTGTGCCACCAACACCCGGCCCTCTATAGGCGTTTTAGTCCCTTCCTTTATACCTCCCATCCTCCCTCATTCCTGTCCCTCAGTCAGTTCCATAGGGTTTCATGTACCCTAGGCTGACCTCAAATTCTCTACATCGTTGAGGATAGCCTTGAACTCTTGAGTCTCCTTGACTCTACATTCAAAGCACGGGGATTACAAATGGAGGCTGCTATGACAGTCTTCAAGCTCTGCATTATCATCATCATCAACAACAACAACAAGGAGGAGGAGGAGGTGCTTCAAAAACTACACACCGGGCCAGCGAAACGGCTCAGTGGGCAAAGGGGCTTACCACCAAGTCTTACAATCTGAGGTTGGTCTCTAGATCACATATGGTAGAAGGAGAAAACTAACTCAAGTTTTGCTCTGACCTCCACATCCACTCCAGGGCACATGTGCCCTCCCCATAATTAGATATTTTTAGAAGCCCACAAACCATTCAAGAAGTCCTGTGTGCTTGTTGTGGAATGAACAGTACAGCATAGAGACTCCTAACACCCAGCTCCAAGGAAGCAGCTTCATGACTGAGAGCTGCATCACTCCCTAAAAAGAGCCACAGAGCCCAGGATATCAGGGAGTGGGGAGGGGGGGGGCATGGAATGGGATCCAGACCTGCATAATGTAGGTGAGGATGTCCCACAGAGGCAGAGAGTCCCCAGAGAGAGAGAGAGAGAGAGGATGTGGCTGGGTCTATAGTGGGAACTTGAAGAGAGTCAAATGCATAGACAGACACTTAGAAACCCAGTGTCTCCCTGTTAGCCCCTCTACCCCATTCCCCTGTGTGTTTGTGTATGTTTGAAACAGGCCTTTTGGGGAGGGACAGGGTCTCTCTACGTAGCCCTGGCTGTCCTAGAAGTTAGAGCTCTGCCTGCCTCCGCCTCCCCAGTGCTGGGCTTAAAGGCGTGCGCCACCACTGCCTGGCTCTTTTTCTTTCTTCTTTCCATTTTTAGGGGAAGATTAATCTAGTGGTAGCATAGTGATGTAGAGGATACATTTATAAGGGAGAGAGACTAGAGGTCACCATTAGGGAGAGAGGGGAGGCACTGAGCTCTAAGGCTCCGAGCTTGATTGACAGGGAGGAAATCCACAGAAACAGTGCTTAGTTGATCTTCCTCTGCTCTGGCTAGAGTCCAGGCTGCCTTATCTCAGCAGATCACTGCAAAGCCAATGTTGTAAGAGCTCACTGTGGGTTCATATTTTCTGCACATCTGTTATGATAGGAAGCCAATGGGATCTATCGTCCCTCAGGCTGATCTGTGTTTTGAGATGTTGGGAATTGGTCACCTTGTGTGTCTTCCTTTGTCCACCTGCCTCCCCGTGACTGATCTCCAAGGTTAAGGGTTCATCTCACGGTGAATATAAATAGCCCTTTTGGGGGGCTTAAGGCTGAGCTTTGCTGGCCTAACACTCTAACAAATGAGTTAGAAGAATGTGCCCATCTCACAGGTCCTGTCCTCTGGGACGCGAAACTCTTAGACGGCGTGCAGTTTGACTGTCAAATAATGAGGGAAATCTATAAGCAAATACCCGGAGCCATTTCTCTCTTTGAGGATATTCACTTCACAGCCTCTCCCCAGGAGGCTGCCTTGTTCTCAATGCTTCTGTGGCTGAGGACACGCGGTAAGAGTCTGTGGGAATCATTGTCAGTCTGTGGTATATTCGGTTTTGCTCTCCTCAGAGGTTCCGGCTCTGCATCTTTGGAAAGTGAGATGGCTTTACTGCAGATACCTTTCAGAAAATAAGCTTCCAGACTGCTCTTAACAATGGCAAAACGTTGAAATAAAAGCATGGCTGGGCACAGAGGGGCCTGGAGGAGGCTGCAGTTGGGCAGAAGGAGTGCCTAAACCCGGGGATTCAAAGCCAGCCCGAGAACACAGGGCAAGACCTTGTCAATCAAAAAAACAAACAAAGCCCAGACCCACAGTCTTTCCTTTTCTTTCATTCCTTCCCTCCTCCTTCCCTCCATTCCTTAATTTTGCTCTCTCTCCTCCTCCTCCTTTTTGAGACAGGGTCTCACTGTGTAGCCCTGGCTGTTCTGGAGCTCTCTACATAGACGAGGCTGGTCTTGAACTCACAGAGATCCACCTGCCTTTGCCTCCCAAATACTAGGATTTGTAGGCTTATATTTTTCAAAACCTCCTTTAATAAAGGTTCTTTTTGTTTGTCTGTTTGTTTGGTTGGCTTGGTTTTTTTCAAGACAGGGTTTCACTGTGTAGCCCTGGCTGTCCTGGAGCTCACTCTGTAGACCAGGCTGGCCTCAAACTCAGAAATCCACCTGCCTCTGCCTCCCAAGTGCTGGGATTAAAGGCGTGCACCACCACTGCCCAGCCTTTAATAAAGGTTCTTAAACACTTCAACCTCCCTTAGCCCATCGACCAAAGGTAGGACAGGAAGATGGCTAACAAGACAAGGGGGTCATAGACCTGGTTAGAAGCAGTTCTCTGGGGTGGTTCCAATCTTCGTTGTCAGTCATCCAGTCCACTCAAATCAGCAGCAGTGACACGATCCAGAGAAAACTGAGAGGTTCCACTGATTAGCACGAGTCCGCTGAAGCAGAAGGAAACAGCCGGAACATCTCCATCATAGCATCATCAGCAAAGACCAGTGTCAGCAAAGCCCAACGTAGACCAGCAGAAAGTGGCAAATGCCAGAGGGTCACCCACTCTGTTGGGCTATCTATACTTATGCGCTCTCCAAACATCACGTGACCTCTCAAGTGTTGGCTCCAGCAAAACATCACGTGACCTTTCACCAGGAAGCCGCCAGGAGACACCGTATGGCTGTGGTCAGCAAAACATTCCTCATAGGTCTCTGCTTCAGCAAAGCACTCTCTTAAGAAGCTTCCTGAAAAACATCACAAGACACAACTGCATCTCCAATGAAACTAGAAATTCCCACTTCAGAGGTTAAAGGCGTGTGCCACCTCATCCATCTTCTCTTTCTCCTTGAGACCAAGTCTCAGTCTAAGCCTAGGCTAGCCTCATACGTGTGATGGTCTTCCTCAGTCTCCCAACAGCTGCTGTCCTACAGGTCTGAATCACCAAGCTTGGCTCTCTCGACCTGGATATGTTGGCATTCAGCTGTGATTGCAATCCTTGAGGGACTGAGGTGGGATCATTGAGAGTCTGAAGCCATCTTAGACTAATAGTGAGATCCTGTGTCAAAAAAACTCAACAAAACAACGAACTAGATTCTGGTTTAGTGAGAGCCTTTCTCAAGGCATTAAAGTGGAGATCGATAGAGGAAGACACCCTCCATTGGCCTCCACATGTGCATGTACAAGGTGGGCACACACACACACACACACACACAAAGAATAACAAGCAGTCAACTGCAGTCTCCATTCTTTTTGCTTTGTAGCCCAGGCTAGCCTAGAAATCCCTACCCTAATCTTTCCGGTCTCTCAGATGCTTGTTAGAATGTAGGCATGAGTTGGTACCACAGCTGGCTGAAGTCTGAAGCAGGTTCACTGAAATGATTCTTTCTAGATAGTTCCCTCAGGAGCCGCTGTCCTCTTGGACCCTTAAGCAGGAAACCTTGAGGAAGACATAGAAAACATCTCTTCATGTCTGTGGTCGACACAGGACTGGGAGGATTAACATGCTAATTGACAGACTCAGACCAGGAAGCACTCAGGAGGCTGGGAATGTTTGTAGACACCAACCCGTGGCGTGTGGGCGTCTGCGTCAATGTTCCCCTGAACATTGGAAATGTCAAGGAACTGAGTGTCAAGATGTATGCTAATGAGTTGGGTGTGGTGTGGTGGCAGGGCAGAGGCAGGAGAATTTCTGTGAGTTTGGGGCCAGCCTGGTTTACATGGCAAGTTCCAGGACAACCAGGGGCTATGGAGTGAGACCCTCAAAGTTGTGTGCTCATCAGTTAAAGAGTTAATCAGGATAGATGGAGACGGAGTTTACTCAGTGTTCACCCTCCATAGGCTTCCTCCATTTGGAAGCTCTACTAATAATACATAAGTCATCAAATAATTAAATATTATCTTCAGGGTTGGCAAGAGGACTCAGGGTGAAGGCACATGTGTCAAGGCTGAGTCCAATCTCTAGAACCCACGTGGTGGGAGGAGAGAACCAATTCCTTCAAGTTATTCTTTGGCTTCCACAAGACAGCTATGGCATGTGCACTCCCCACATCATCATACATACATACATACATACATACATACATACATACCATAAAGACACACACATACATGCCACATGCATGCATGCATGCATACATACATACATACATGTAATTTTAAAAGGAGAACACTGCAAGGTGTGGTGGCGCACGCCTTTAATCCCAGCACTCGCACTCGGGAGGCAGAGACAGGCGGATTTCTGAGTTCGAGGCCAGCCTGGTCTACAAATTGAGTTCCAGGACAGCCAGGGCTATACAGAGAAACCCTGTCTCAAAAAACCAAAAAAAAAAAACCAAAAAAAAAAAAAGGAAAACACTCTGGACTAGATATGCTAGTCTAAGGCCACCCTAGGCTCCATAAGAATTGGAGGCTAACCTGGGCTATAGTCTGAAAAATGGAAATAGGGTTACTTTGTCGGGTAATAAGTCCCTGTCACTCAGAGTATCGAGAAAGGACATTGTTAGGGTTACCATAATAAGAACCTTTACAACAAAAACCAGCTTGCTTAGCAGGGCCTGCTGAGCTCTGAAATTCTATATCATCATGTCTCTGTTTAGAAAAGAGAGCCACTCACAGCCTCATTTTCCATGGGCCGCATTATAGCAAGTTTACAGAAACTGCCCACAAACCCACTGATGGTACCCATCTTGGGAAATCTGGACAGCAGCCACCTCATTTTCCATTTCTGGCTTTCCTACCCAGTCGTCTCTCACCTGTCCTTAGCTGGTCTCTGCTCAGGACTTTTTTGAGACAGAGTATAGAGTTGGTGCTGGCCTTGAACTTTGTGTGAACTGGAGGGTGACCTTGAACTTCAGATCCTCGTGCTTCCTCCTCACCTGAGCTCTAGAAGTACAAGCACACACTAGCACACCCGGGTTATGTGGTACTGAGGGTCAAACCCAGGTCTTCATGCATGCTAGGTAAGCGCTCTGCCAACTGAGACACCCTCACCCCCTTTAAAACAAACAGACAAACAAACAAACAAACACGCACACAAATACAAGATCTCACTCTGTAGCTTAGCTCTAGAGCTCCTTGTCAAGCCCGAGCTAGCCTCAGCCCATGACAATCTTCCTCCTTCAACCTTACAAATGCTGGGATCACAGTCAGGAGTCACCACATCTGGTTGGTCTGCCTAGACCTTTCTTTTCTTTTCTTTTCTTTTCTTTTCTTTTCTTTTCTTTTCTTTTCTTTTCTTTTCTTTTCTCTTCTCTTCTCTTCTCTTCTCTTCTCTTCTCTTCTCTTCTCTTCTCTTCCCTTCCCTTCCCTTCCCTTCCCTCCCCTCCCCTCCCCTCCCCTCCCCTCCCCTCCCCTTTCTTTTCTTTTTTTTTTTTTTTTTTTTTTTTTGGTTTTTCAAGATGCCTAGACCTTTCCATGCCTGCTTTCAGGACAGGACTTCCTGGACCTTTGGAATGCAGAACACTGAACCTGTTCATCTCCCTCTGAGGCCAGCTGTGTTTGTCATTTGCTTTCTGAGCACAATTCTTGCCTTTGGAAAAGTAAGATGGAGGCTAGAGAGATGCCTTGGAGGTTAAGAGCACTTGCTGCTCTTGCAGCAGACTTGAGGTTCAGTTCCCAGTACCTACAGGGTGGCAAAGCACTCCTAGGCACATAAGGTTTAAAAAAACAAAAACAAAAAAACAAAGGAGGAGCCAGACATGCCTTTAATCCCAGCACTTGGAAGGCAGAGGCAGGTGGATTTCTGAGTTTGAGGCCAGCCTGGTCTACAAAGTGAGTTCCAGGACAGCCAGGGTTATACAGAGAAACCCTGTCTCGGAAAAACAAAACAAAACAAAACAAAAAACAAAACCCAAAACACAGAACAAAACAAAACAAAAAACTCAAACAAAAAACAAAAACAAACAACCCCCACCACCACCCCCCAAAAAAACAAGAAACAAAAAACAAAGGAGAGGAAAAAGTGAACCAGGGCACCAGACCCTGGCTCAGACAGCAGGAAGCAGAGCGCTAGGATGAGGGGAGGGAGGACAGTGAGGTCTAGGTCCCAAGATGCACAGCACAACTTAACAACCAAGATGGCTGAAAAAAGGAGCGAAGACCCAAGTTGCTCCTTTCCCATGAGGTTCTCCCCAGGTCTTTCCTGTTTTAACCACGGGAAGAATGATGAGGCAGCCAAGGACGGCGGGAGGAAGCAGATGCGGTTTTATCTGGCTGGGGTCTCCCTGAGCTGTAGCCATGTGACTACCTGGCTGACCTGGGGTCTCCATCATGTCCCTACCTGTCCACAAGACGGATCAGGCTGCCCTTCTAGCTGGCCCTCCCACTCCGTTCCAGGGGAAAGTTGCTAGGATAATTATAGCCTGCTTGTTTCTTTCCATCCCCCCACCCCCGCCCCTGTTATTCCTCTGAGTCCTAGGATTCCCCCCACCCCATCCACACCACGAGGAACTAGAATCTGGAAGGCTCCATTAAGTAGAAATTGTAAGGTTACATTCTCAGAAGTCATCCTTCATTTTTTGTCCCTCTCTGGCTACCTTCTTCCCAGCCTTAAGTAGGCACCTACTCCTTTGCCCTTCATTTAGCTGCCCAGAGCCTTTCCCCTACATCTCAGGATCCTGTAGCATCTACAGAGTTGCTCTCCTCAAAGGGAGAACGTCTCTGTTCAGGGTTGGAGTAGACCTGTTGTGTTGTTTTGCTTTGGGTATAAGATGTTGAGCCTAGGGTCTAGGCCAGTACTCTATCCCTGAGCTACACCCAGCCTTCTTTTTACATTTATTTATTTGTTTGTTTGTTTGTTTGTTTGTTTGTTTATAGACAAAGTCTTATTATGTATCTGCTGGTTGTCCTGGGACTCATTCTGTAGACCAGGCTGGCTTTGAACTCACAGTGATCTACCTGTCCATGTCTCTGAGTGCTAGGACTAAAGGCAGGCACTACCACACTTGGCCTTACGACAGAGTTTCACTTGCTTGCCCAGGCAGGAAGAGACCTTTCTAATCCTCCTGCCTTAGCCTCCAGAGCAGTTGAGATGACAGACCTGTACCACCAGGCCTGGCCAGCCGACCTGAGTTTCAAACCTATAGTTCTATGAGCTATAAACTCTATAATCTTAGGCAAGCGGCAAAAATATCTTGAGCATCAGTCATGGGACCTGGGAAATTATGTCCCTGGCACAGATTTATTTTTTACTTGTGTATTTTGAGGCAGGGTCTCACTATGTAGCTCAGTCTCCTGGCCCCTCAAACTCAAGATCTTCCTGCCACAGTCTCTGAGGCGCTTGCTAGGATTATAGGCACACACCTGCTACAAGATTGCCATTGCTTCTGGTGTGTGTGGCTGTCGCAGGAAGACTCATAGGCTACTGACCATGCAGGCTACTGGGTCAATCAGGGATTCACACAGACCCAGCATCTGCCCCATCCCTTCAGGGAGTCGTGTGTACAAATTCCATTCTGTTTGGCCTGTCAGTGACTATCTGACCCTTAGCCCATCCTGCCTGGGGTTTACTCAACAGAATTTAAAAAAGAAAAAAAAAAATAATGTACAGAAGTTGTTAACCAGTGACCAGTAAGGTAGATGCTGGAAATATGACAACGGTGACCCCGGAGGTCATATTTGTCTGTGTGAATCAGATAGAGTGAGAGAGACAGAGTCGGGGCTCTCAAGCCAGAAAGGGGAGTCAGGCAAGGGCTGAAAGGGCTGACTTGGCTGAGAAAGACTGTCAGGAGGCAAAAGGAAAGAGAGAAGCTAGACCGATGCTGGAAGAGAAGGAGAAAAATGGGAAGGACAGAACGCAGCAGAGCAGGGGAAAGGATGGACAGCCGGCAGATGGGACAGGAGGACAAAACAACAAAGGACGGTTAGACGTTCCAGCTGGTATGAAACAGACAAGAGTCGGCAGAGGAGGCAGAAGGGAGAGAAGAACCTAGAGGGGAGGTGCTGGTGTCAAAAATAAGATGAGGAAGCTGGCATGGGACAGACAGACTGAGAGCAACCGGGGAGAGTGAAAGACAGACAGACGGACAGATGGCAGGGACAAGAGGGTGCCCTGGGTTGCCTCCATTCTGCTGTGTTTACTAGCTAATTGAGTTAAATTGTTGTCAGAGATGTAATTAAAGGGTAGAGAGAGCGCTCTGGCAGGCCCGAAACAGATGGAGGGGGCTTTAATTGGTAATTAAATTCTTCCCTGGCAGCTGAGGAAGGAGCTTCGCTTCAGCCTCACAAGGCCACGGGTGGCCTCCCCCCACACACTCCAGGCCCCTCTTGGGGGCCCTTTGGGGAAGGGGCTCTGCTCCACTCACCAGCAGCCTGGCAGGCAGGGCAGCTTGGTAACTGCAGGCAGGCAGGGCAGCTTGGTAACTGCAGGGGGGTAGATACCAAGCAGGCCTTCCTCCCTGGCTGTGGCTGGCTCAGCTCCCAGGGGCTAAGCCAAGCACACCTGCCCTGTGCCCACCCTTCCCAACCTTCCTGCTGCCACACATCAAACTAGCCTCGGCCAGTGACTTCCTACAAGATTGCTCCTGCTTCTGGTGTGTGTGGGTGTCGCAGGAAGACTCATAGGGTACTGATCATGCAGGCTACTGGGTCAATCAGGGATTCACACAGACCCAGCATCTGCCCCATCCCTTCCAGGAGTCATGTGTACAAATTCCATTCTGTTTGGCCTGCCAGTGACTATCTGACCCTTAGCCCATCCTTTACTTTCACTACACAGGTAGGACAGGACCAGGGTCAGCAGCCTGTAAGGACAGATCATTTGGTTAGATAGACTAGGATGTGGGTATTTAGACTGATCAACTCTCTACCCAAATGTTAGGCTTGTTTCTTTGAAGAAGCATCCATGGGAAGGGAGAGCAGATATCTCAGAAAAACCACATCTTAAACGTGGTTAAAGAAAGAAAGAAGCAAAAAGATGGGCCAGTAAGACAGCGCCATGGGAAAGGCTGCCGAGTCTGATTCCCCAAGACTCCTGTAGTGAAAGGGGAAAGCTAACTCCTGCAAATGGTGCTCTCACTTCCACGGATATAGCATGGCCTGTGCAGGTGCACATATATACACACGTGCACACACATGCATATATGCACACATATGCATGCAGGACCACACACAGAATCTAGAATGAAAGAAAGGAAGGAAGGAAAGGAGGGAGGGAGAGAGAGGAAGGAGGGGGGAGATTTTCAAAACTGAAAGAAAAGTTAGGCAGGAAAAACAAAACCGGGCAGGCACTGCATCCTCCTATAGCTGCTGACTCAGCAGTGAGAGCCAAGCTCACACAACCAACCTCAACAGCTGAGGAGCCAAGGCTTAGCCTCTCTCAGTCTAACACAACATTGTCTTGCTCTGGGCTTGGTGAGGCCCAGAGTCAGGAAAAGTTCCCAGAGGCTTCTGGAGATCGTGGTAGAGTTGTAGACACATTGTAGTTGTAGAAGGTTCATGTGACCCAGTGCCAGCTCCAGGGTTCTCTCACTTTTGGCCTTTGTCCTGCTCTTTCGTAGTGCATCCCACACATGCCGGTCTCTGCCAAGAACTACGCTCCCCACCGTGACAGTCTGCTTCCTTGGACTAACCTCTTACCTATCCCAAGGGCACTGCTAAGCCTTCATGTCTTTGTTTCTTTCCAATATTTACTATTTATTTGTTTATTGTGTATACGAACGTTTTTGCCTGCATGTATGTATGCGCGCCGTGTGCACAGAGTCAGGAAGAGGACCCCAGATACCTTAGACTGGAGTTAGACACTTGTGAGCCACTGTGTGGGTGTTGAGAATGGAAGCTGGGTCTTCTGTAAGACCGGCAACTGGTCTAACCACTGAGCCATCTCTCCATCTCAATTCTTTAGGATGCTACTCTTCGCCCAATCTCTCCAAACCCTGATACCCATCAACCCAACATTCCCCATTCCAACATCCTTCACCTCAACATGATCTATCAAATCATCCCGCCTATCCTCAAGTCCCTCCCATTCCCATTGCCTCGTCCCAACCATCGTCCCAATTTCAGCATTCCCTGCCCCCAACATCCCCCATGCCAATGTTCTATCTCCACATTCCCCCGTTTCCCAACATTCTCCATCCCACTATCCACCCATGCTAACATCCCCCACCCCAACATTTTCCCACTCTAACATCCTCTTCCCTCAAGTCCCCACTGTGGAAAACCCCAACCTCCTCCCTATCCCATGGTGCCCCCATCCAAGTCCTATTGTTCCTGATTGGGTTGTTACCTGACTCGCCATGAGTCTTAACGGGTCAAGGATCATGTCCTTTTCCCTCCCTGCCACAGAGGTCAATTCCCTGCACCCACATGGTGGCTCACAACCATCTGTCTATAACCAATCTCAGAGGATCCAACACCCTCTTCTGACCTCCCTGAGTACCACGTACCCAAGCGATGCACAGACAGACACGTAGGTGAAGTACCCATACAAAGCATAAATAATAATTGTTTAGGCGGAGTTTTCAACTCTTGCATTTTGGGGGAGTGGTCTGGGAAGCCTCCTGTTTCAATTAACACAGGTCTGCTTCTCTGATTTTGAGTAACATATTAGGGTCCTGGCAAGGGGTATGCCGGCAAGGGTTCAACTGCTGCCATTCCCTGGCTAGCCATAGATAAGCCGCCATGTAGTCTTTGCCCATTTTTGCTATGTTAAACACACCCAGCAAAGGTCATCTCCAGCTGGTGATCAAGTCCTCTCCATTAATATAAGGCAGAGCTGGGTATGTAGATCAATAATAAAGCACTTGTATTACAGGAATATGCGCCATGCTCTGGGTTCTCATCCCCAGTGAGACAGACAGACAGACAGACAGACAGACACACACACACACACACACACACACGAGAGACAGAGAGAGAGACAGAGACACAGAGACAGAGAGATACTGAGCAAAACGGGAAGAGTTGCTAAAGGCTGTTCAGCTAACTAGAACTACGTTTCAAAGCTCTTGGCCCCCCCAGCCATACACACAACACAATCTGGCACAGTCTGTCACAGGCAGTCTGGGGGAAGAGGGACGCCATTGCAGGAGACTACAAAGCAGGAGCTCCAGGGATGACCTGGAGTGGCCAGGGTTAAGTGGGGGGTCCTCCCACCCCCCAAGATTGTGCCATCAAGTCTTGCTGGGCGCCGGCTCAAAACTTCTTCTTCTTTCCGTATTTTATTTCGGTGTTTCTCTAGTGTATATACGTGTTCTGCGAGCATCACAGGAAAACTCTGGAGAGTTGGTTTCTTTCTCCTCCATGTAGGTTTTAGAGATAGAGTTCAGCTTGACTGTTATGGTGGTATGTGCCTTTGCCTGTTGTTTGCCTCTTTGTTTGCTTTTGCCAGGCTATCTCACTGGCCTGACTCCTTACTCTTTTTGGGTTTTGCTTTTTAAAGACTAACTTACTTTCACTTTGCAGGTATGAGTGTTGGCTTGCGTGTATGTATGTGCAGAGGCCAGATGGGAGTGTCAGATTCTCTGAAACTAGAGTTACAGTTGGTTGTGAGATGCCATGGGAGTGCTGGGAACAGAACCTGGGTCCTCTGTGAGCATCAAGGGCTCTTAACTCCTGAGGTCTCTTCAGGACCTGACTTCTTAGTCTTTAAAACATAAAGGAATTCTTTATCTGGGCGTGGTGGCATATGCTTTTAATCCCAGCACTCAGGAGGCAGAGGCAGACAGATCTCTTGAGTTCGAGGCCAGCCTGGTCTACGGAGTGAGTTCCAGGACAGCCAGGGCTACACAGAGAAACCCTGTCTCAAAAACCTAACACAATAAAAATTAAAATAAAAAAAAAGGAAATTCTTTTAGATTTTTATTCTGAGGCTGGGCCTTTCATTCTTGCACTTACTAGAGAAGCAGAGGCAGCCTGATCTACAGAGTCAGTCCTGGGCTACACAGTGAGACCTATCTCATACACCACACACACACACACACACACACACACACACACACACACACACGACCTCGCTTATGCTTGGCCACTGAGGTACATTTTTATTTTGAAGCAGTATTATTAAGTTGCCTGCTCAGTCTAGCTCTGAACTCACATTATAGCCCAGGCAGGTCTTGAATCTGCCATCCTCCTGCCTCAGTCTCTGGAATAGCTGGGATTACAGGCCTGTGCCAATGTGTGTGGCTCTTCTTATTCTTCATGGACAGCAAACTCCCCAAATTTAAAAAAACAAAACAAGATGGTTTTTTTTCTTGCTGACATGCATTTAATGTCGCTTAATCACATTGGTCCTCCGATGACCTCGTTTGTACCTCGTCAGGGCACTCCTCTTCCTCCCCTTGTACTTCCGCATCTCTGCTTTTCAGTCTAGATTCTGAAGATGAGAGAAGACGTACCAGACTTGTCTTTCAGAGTCTGGTTTGTTTCGATTTACACGATGCTCTCTAGTTCTACCTATTTTTTGTAAATAATTTTACATTTATTTATTTTATTTATTTTGTATGTGTGTGTACACGTATACAGACATGCGTGCCCATGCAGGTCACAGTATATGAGTAGAAGTCAGAGGACAACTTTCAGGAGTTGGTTCTTTTCTGTTGTGTGGGTCCTCAGGTTGCTAGATTTGGTAGCAGGCTCCTTCACTGGCTAAGCCAGCTCTTTGGTCCCTTTTTAAAAAACAAAAAACAAAACCCCTACAAATGAGATAATCTTGTGCTTATGTACGAACAAAACTCTGTTGTGTATTCATACTATAGTTCCTTTAGCCTCTCCTCCTGGGCTTCTAGGCTATAACTTGGCTATTGTGGATAGCGATACATCAACCACAGGCCGGCAGGTGTCTCTGATGTAGGCCGACTTACATTTCTTCAGGCACGTGCCTGGATGAGGTCTCACTGGATCATGTGGTGGTTCTATTTTTAGAACTTTGGTGGAACCTCCATACCGATTTCTACATTAATTAATTTATATTAATTTATGTTCTACCAGCAGCGAACAAGGCTTTTCAACTAGCCTCACTTCCGTCTCATTCAAGTGTAGGAGGAACCAGGAAACACACCGTTGCTCTTCTCCTAAGTCTGTCTCACACACCTCCCCACAGCCCTGGGTGATCTCTGTATGTGTGTGTGCTGAGGAGGCTCAGGAGAGCCGATCCCTTTAGACAACCCAGGACTGATCACTTCAGCAGCTGCTGTATCTCTCCCAGACTGAGGGGCAAGGTGGGAGGGTAGAGCAGTGCTAAGGGACGACTGGGTCTATTAGAGTCCTGGATTCTGGTTCTGGCCCAGCTACTAATTACCATTCTCTTTGGCCTCGGTTTCCTCAAATGCTAGACTGATGTTGTCTGGCATCTACTACTCTCTTTCCCCATAGTGTGTGTATGTGTGTGTGTGTGTGTGTATGTGTGATATGTGTGATATGTGTGTGTACATGCATGTCAAAGCCAGAGGTTGATGTTGGATATCTTCCTTCATCACTCTGAGACTCATTCACAGAGCTCACTAGGTAGACCAGGCTAACCTCAAATTCACAGATCCACCAGCCTCTGCCTACTGAGTGTAGGGTTAGAGGCATGTGCTACCAGGCCTGGTTCTTGCCTCTCCCTCTTCTAAATAATATTTTTTTAGATTAATTCTTATTGTTTTTTTATTATTAATATCTGTGGGTAGGTATGTACATATGCCTACGGGTCCCGAAGAGGATATGTGTGTGATCCCTTGGAACTAGAGTTACAGATAGTTGTGAACTACCCAACATTGGTGCTGGGAACTAAACCTCAGATTCTCTGCAAGAGTAGCATGTGATCTTTATCTTTATTATTTTAATTATGTGTCCGTGTGGGGAGGCAGAGGCAGGTGGATCTCTTTGAGCTCAAGGCCAGCCTGGGGAAAACTGAGGAGCCCATCAATGGCCTCTGTTTCTCAGCCCTCACTCCTATTTGCTTCTTCAGGCTCCTCTTCCTTGTACCTCCAAAGATGCACTACATCCTATATCCTACAGACAATGCCTTCCCCATCTCTCTGGCTCCCTCCCTCCAGTGTCTCTGCATGTGATCAGGAGCCACAGAGTCCCCCAGGATGCACACAGGGCTGCCCCAGCTACACAGGGCTGCCCCAGCTAGGCAGCTGCTCTGTTTCCTCATGACCCGTTGTGACTCGCCCGGACCCCTGGAGCCTCAACCCCCGGAGCCCCGACCCCCAGAGCCCCGGTAACCGCACCCAGGAGATGGAATGAAAGGGGAGGGGGTCAACTTTCTTTTTCTAGCTCTTGTCCATCTCATCCTAGCCTGGTTTGAGGAGGACAGAGGTTTGGTGACAAAGGAGTCCTTCACCTCCAAGCCTTCGGGGTCTCCTTTCCACAGGAGGAAAATGGGTTACACTCAACAAGGGCCTGTTATTGCTACCCTGAGCCCGCCACTGCCTGATAAAGCCCAGCCCTCCCCCGCCAGATCTCATTAAGGGGTCGCTGCTTATGCTTCCCAGCCGCCCCCCATCCATCTTGGGCCACAGATGACAGACTGAGCCCGGGGGCTGATGTCCAGCAGGTGACAGGGTTAATGGCAGAAGAGGGCAGAGGGCAGAGGCCAGCAAACTCACAGTGGTGGGAGGGGAGTCCAGGGACGCCCTGGGTCCATTCCAGTTGGGCAGCCCCTCAAATTACAGCACCTGGGGGGGAGGGGGGAGCCCCAGACCCACTCTATCCCCAGAGGAAGGAAGGTAGGCAGGACCTACCATCTTGGGAGCAGATGGTGGAAGACTCAGGACCAAGAGGACTGAAGAAAAGCCGGAAAGGAGGATTCCTTGTGTTTGTTTGAGCTCAGTAGATCTCCACGTGGTCTTTGGAAAGGGACACCTATATTATAGATGTGTAGAACGTCATCCTTGAGTTTGGAGATGAATTACCCATGACCATACAATCTGTCCTCCCCACTCTCAGCCAGGTACTGAGGTTACGAGACGTTTCTAGAATCCACAATGTAGATTCAAGTCTAGTTCAGCTGTGTGACTCCAGGTTCCTTACTGAACCACTCTGAGCAGATTTTCTTCATCTCCAATTTGCTTAGTTCTTAGCTCCTGGGAAGATAATATGGCATGGCCCAATCCTTTCCCAAGCATTCTTCTGGTCTTCCCTCCCCAGGCTTCTACCAAACCCAGGACCCCTGGGGGTCTGCTCTGTTCACTCCCAGGGATTTGCTGCCTGGTGGTGGGGAGTGCAGGGAGTGGTTGTCCTGGTTCCCAGAATAGCAGCCAACCTTGGCAGGCCTTGGTCCCTTACATCCTTTGATGCCTGGGGAGGGGAAAAGGAGGTGCTGCCCTGTACCCCTGACCTAGGGGGCTTTGTACACCCAAAGGTGTGGGAGGAGGACTCAGGAACAATGCGTGTGGGTGTGGATGGCTAGTTACAACGCTGGCCATCGGATAAGGAGGGGTGAGAGTGCCCCTCACCCGCTAACTGAAAATGGGAGCTGGCCAAGGCCAGAGGGACCCAGGATGTTTAAGGTTTTCTGTGGAGAGGGATTGTTGTTAGGCAGCCTCTGGAACTGAAGTTGTCTAGGGCCCCATTAGTATGTGTGTGCGTATGGGGGGAAGGGGTACTGGGAACCCCTCCTCAGCTCAGTTTTAGGGGTCCCTTCAAGAGCACTCCCCCATTTCAGGGTGGGCTCAGGAACCACGGAGCACTGCTCTGCCCTCCTCTCATCCTGGATGGAGAGGCTCCCTCAGGGTGCTGATCGCCTTCATTAGGTCCTCAGTCTTGCGAGGATAATGCATGGCCCTGGTGGGGTAGGGGAGGAGGCCCCGCTGGCAGGGGAGCCAGGAGGCAGGACAGGAAGCCTGAGCAGAATACCAAGTAGTCCACTGATCACCCTCAGCCTGGACCAGGCAAGACATGGGGGGCCTTCGGTCTCTGACCTCGCTTGATCCTGGGTCCTCTCCTGCTAGATTGCCTCTTCCAGCTCTCTGCTGGGGATGAATCTGTTTGGTCTCACCTTTCCAAAGCTGTCAGCTCTGTGTGGTGCCAGGGACCTAGGGAGCATGAAACCTCAGCATCCACCCTCAGAGAGGACCAGGGGCCTCTGTTTTAATGCTGCTGCTGTCGCTGCTATCTCAGAACACAGCATGATCCAGCAAGATCAGAACCAGCCACATCCTTGGGAAGACCCGGAACAGTAGGACACCTGTCCCTTCTACTGTCTAGCCACAACTGCCACGTGAAAGAAAGCATGCCTGTATTTTATTTTAATTAAAAAAAAAAACATTTATTATATGTAAGTACACTGTAGCTGTCTTCAGACACCCCAGAAGAGGGCGTCAGATCTCATGACAGATGGTTGTGAGCCACCATGTGGTTGCTGGGATTTGAACTCAGGACCTTCGGAAGAGCCGTCAGTGCTCTCAACCACTGAGCCATCTCTCCAGCCCTATTTTATTTGTTTGTTTGTTTGTTTGTTTGTTTGTTTATGAGACAAGGTCTAACCAGAGAGTCCAAGCTGGCCTTGAACTCACAATCCTTCTGCTTCAGTCTTTCCAATGCGAGGATCACACACGTGTGCCTCTGTGCTCAACTGAATGAATTCTTTAATTTTTTAAAAATTAAATATTTAAGGTAATATACAAAGCAATGGGTTTCATCATGGTGTTTTTTATACACATGAATTACTGAAAGCATTTTTATGTGGTGCTGAAGGAGGGAACCCAGGACCCAGTGCTTTCTAAGCAGGCACCCTACCACCAAGCTATAGCCCATACCTGGAAGCATTTAGTTTTTTTAAGACAGGGTCTCATGACAGCTCAGGCTGGTCTTGAACTCTAGGTCCTGCTCCTACTTCCTAAGTACTGGGATAAGTACTGGGATTGGAGGGGTCTGCTACCACACCCAGTTTAAGCATTTTTCTTAATTGCTCTACAATCTGAGAACCCTAAACAAGTATTAAATTAGCATCATAGGGCTGGAGAGATGGCTCAGCGATTAAGAGCATCGACTGCTATTCTAAAGGTCCTGAGTTCAATTCTCAGCAACCACATGGTGGCTCACAACCATCTGTGATGGAGTCTGGTGCCCTCTTCTGGTGTGCATGAAGAGAGCAATGATGGTGTACTCATATGCATAAAATAAACAAATCTTTTTTAAAAATTAGCATCATATACAGTGGTCATCTCGGGGCTGAGTTTAGAGAGTCAGCTGCTTTTGCAGAAGGACCTGGGTTCAGTTCCCAGCAACCATGTCAGGTGGCTCAAAACTGCCTGTAACTCCAGTTCCAGGAGATCCAGTGCCCTCTTCTGGGCTCCATGGGCACCCAAACACATGGCATACACACAGACACACAAACAAACAGACACTCAGACACACACACACATCCACACAGACACACAGACACACAGACACACACACACACACACACAGACACACACACCTAGATAAAAAAATAAAAGAAAATAACACATCTTTATTGAAAAATCTTTTTGAAAAATCCATAAAAGTTGGACAGGGTGGTTCATGTACACAATCCAAGCGTTTTGAAGCATGAGGAGCTCTAGTTCTGTGCTGTTTATAGAGACTTTGTAGAGAAATCAAACAGAGGCTATGGGAAAAATTATATATATGAATGATATACACACACACACATATGTGTGTGTGTATGTGTGTGTATGTGTATGTGTGTGTATGTGTGTGCATGTGTATGTGTTTATGTGTATGTGTGTGTGAATATGTGTGTGTGTATGTGTGTGTGTGTATGTATGGTGTAGCATGTGTGTGTGTGTGTGTGGTATGTGTATGTATGTGGTGTTTGTGTGTGGTATGTACATATGTATGTGGTGTATATGTGTGTGTCTGGTACTTTATATAATATAAAGTATCCAGCATGGAGTCTAGTACATTATAAGAGATTAAAAATGATCAAGGGGGCCAGGCGGTGGTGGTGGCGCATGCCTTTAATCCCAGCACTTGGGAGGCAGAGGCAGGCAGATTTCTGAGTTCGAGACCTGCCTGGTCTACAGAGTGAGTTCTAGGACAGCCAGGGCTACACAGAGAAACCCTGTCTCGAAAAAAACCAAAAACCAAAAATAAACAAAAAGAATTTTTTTAAAAAAAAGGGTTGGGGGTTTAGCTCTGTGGTAGAGCACTTGCCTAGGAAGCACAAAGCCCTGGGTTCGGTCCTCAGCTCTGAAAATAAATAAATAAATAAAAAATGACCAAGGGAAAGGGAAGTTTTAAAATGTTCTATTTTGAGCGCTGGAAAGATGACTCAGTGGTTAAGATCATTTCCTGTTCTTCCAGGGAACAGAGATTTTGTTCCCAGTACCTTTCTGAGTGGCTTTACAACTACCTAGGTAACTCAAGCTCCAGGGGGGATCTGACACTGTGTTCTGGTCCTCAAGGGTACCCACATACATATGGTATGGCACGCGCACACACACACAAACACACATACATGCACACATGCAATTAAAAGGAGAAACACAAAGGCTTGATTCTTGTAAAAAAATTCTATTTTGGGCCAGCCTGGTAAGACAGACTAGCATAGGAGGTCATCTGCCATTCTAAGCCTGCTATCCTGGGTTCAGCCCTAGGAACCCATATGGTGGAAGGAAAGAACCAACTCTCACCAGTTGCCCTCTGACCCTCTCATGCTCTTCGTCTCACACACACACACACACACACACACACACACACACACACACACATGGAATGCTCAAAGAAGATCTTTAGCATTTTTCTGTTTCACAGACGAAAGTGAAGTTTAGGAAAACAAGACCAGCTAGATCCTAGAGCTTAAGATGTGGAAGAGGAGTCTTCCAGGAGCTCCATCCCTGAGCTCCATTCAGGCTGCTTCTCACCACCAGACCGCATAGGAGAGGCCCTTTCTCTCTTGCTCCTTGACTCAGCCCTGCCTCCCATATTCTTTGTGCTCCCAGCTGGGGACATGGGTACCCGTCCTGGGCTCTGGGTCCTGTCTGCAGAGGAGAGCCCGGTTCTTTTCTTCTTCAGGGCATCACAGAAGGCAGTAAAGGGAGCAGGGACTAAGATTCAGGGCCCATAATTCAGTGGTGATCAGCTTTGGAGGAGGCACTGGGACAAGGATATTAATAACTGTGCACTGGGAACAAACACGTGGTGCTCACATAAAACATGGGCTGGTTGTGTTGTTGGTTATTGTCGTCTTCTTTCTTCGGGAGCGAACAGGGCCACAGGGCATTAAATTATCTCTTGAGATGATGCCAGTAGTAAGTCGGGCAGATTAGAAGCACCGTTTGGCACTGCCCACCAGCTCACCTCTGACCTTTCCAACCCATCTTTGGCCTGGTCCTGTTTTGTATTGCGCCAGTTCCTCCCTTCTGGGCTAGCTGTGTTCATCATTAAGAGCCTCCGTCTACATGGACAAAATGGGCGATTTCCCATCACCCAAACAAGAGTTACTGTGTGTTATTTCTTACCCCAAATCAGAATACGCGTCCAGCGTGGGAGGGAGAAGGATTCTTAGGGACAAAGGTTTGGAATATTTGGAATGAGCACAGTTCTGGAAATGAGATCCACAGAGATGTGATGAGAAATCAATACAACTACTGACCCTTGTGTGGCAGGGCCAGTGGTCAGGTTCTTTTCTGAGTGTTTTCCCAGGCGGGAGTTGTGGAGCCTCTCACCTTAGGCAGTAGCTACTCTGATTCTTAGTTGCTTCTAACCTGAGGAGAGCCACACTCACAGCCAGAAGTGAAGAGCCCAAGGTGTGGTTCATCCAGGCTGGCCAGCCGTGCTGGTCTATGTTTCCACCCACTGGATGACCTGGAATACGTTTCTCTAGGGAAGGAACCTTATTTGTAATTATCGAGAGTGTCCTGGCTTGATTGACAATATGAAGCATCAGAGCTCCTTCCTGCGCTCAGAGGAAATGGCTCTGGAGGTAACAGTATAGCTCTGCCCCACGCACCCGGGCATGCACATCCACACTCGGGAACACAAGATAAATAGAATTATCACTGAAAATGCTTTTTAAAAAAAAAACTATGCTTACATATATGTCTGTCTAAAAGACATAGAGGCCAGAGGTGTGCATTCTTCCTGGACAAAAAGTTACAGGCAGTTACAGGGAGCTGTCTGGTGTAGGTAATAGGGATTGAACTCAGGCCTCTGGGAGAGCACGCAGTACTCTTAACTACAGAGCCATCTTTTCAGCCCAAAACGTTTTTTTTTTTTTTAATCCTTTTTTAATTAGCTATTTTCTTCATTTACATTTCAAATGCTATCCCGAAATTCCCCTATACCCTCTCCTTACCCTGCCCCCCAAAATGTTTTCTTTTGTTTAGTTTTCCCTAAAGAATTTGCTCCTAAGGGACAGCTGCAGCTTGGGGTGGGGGTGGGGGATGTGCGTCTCTGAGAGGTGAGCACTGCAGGACCTGGCTTGTACATGAATACACTACCACGTGCGGCTCTCATTCCCACTTAAAGGTGAGCATGCCACGCAGGAGATATCTCAAGCCAGGCATTGGTCACAGAGATGCAGGAAGTTAGGGCATTTTCACTGCAAACAAAATTAGCAGCCTCTTTTGAAAGACTCCTAGAGATATTCTCAATAGGAGACCCTACCTAAGGTCATGGGCAGAAACCTGCTCTGTTGCTATGGTAACCTTTCTTGAGGCAGGGTCTTATGGAGCCCAGGCTGGGCTCTAACTTAAGCATCCTAGGATGATGTCAATTTGAACTTCTGATCCTCCTGCCTCCACCTCCCAAGTGCTGGGATTACAGGCATGTACCACTATGCCCAGCTATTTTAACATTTTTATCTTAAAATATTTCTCCATTAAAAAAATACACTGCCAGGGGGCTGGAGAGATGGCTCAGTAGTTAAGAGCACTGGCTGCTCTTCCAGAGGTCCTGAGTTCAGTTCCCAGAGACCACATGGTGGCTCACAACCATTTGTAATGGGATCTAATGGAACCTTCTAGTGTGTCTGAAGTCAGCTATAGTGTGTACTCATACACAAAATAAAGAAATCTTTTAAAAAGTTACATTATATATGATATATGTAATTTTATTATATATATGTATGTATGTGTGTATATATATGTGTGTGTTTGTGTATATATATACATATATATATATATATATATATATATATAGAGAGAGAGAGAGAGAGAGAGAGAGAGAGGATATATATGTATAGATCCTCTATGTCTGTAACTTTCACAACAAATGTTAGTTATACTGGAGTTTGATTTTCAGCTGATAGGAGGCTTCAAAAGACCCTGGATTGATCGAGGGCTCTTTCTTCTCCATGTCCCTATATTTTTCTCCTTTTTTTTTTTTTTTTTTTCCTTTCCAACTTCAAAAGCAAGCAAAGCCCAGCTTCAAAGGCAAGGCTGACTATGCAGACCCCACTACCCTTTAGAGTTTCTCAGCTTCCCTGCCAAGACTTTATAGTTGTTATAGCTCAGGCTTTCACTCAACCAAGCTCCCGTACAGGAGGCTAACCATTTCTAAGTTGCCCGGACTCCTAAGTGTGGGATTCTGGGCCCTGAGACCCAGCCTGAGAGAGGCAGAGACAGGGGAGACACAAGGAGTCATTTAATTCTACATTAAAAAAGACGGTCCCCTCCCCGCGCACATCCCTCCTCCTCCTCCCGCCCCAGCTCCCTTCCAATCACATCAGAGACCCCAGAGGGGGCTTGACCTCTGTCCTCCAGGGAGGTCAGCTGGAGTGACCCTGTCTGTGTGTAGGATCCCGTGAGAGAGACCCAGCTGCAGACCCTGGAGGGCTGAAGCACACCCTGAAACGGGGCCGGGGTCACTGAGGGCAGCCTAGGCAGAGGGAGGGGCTCCGCTGGCCCTTTGTGAGCAGAGGAACAGGCGGAGATTCGTTCCACAGGCAGTGCCTGTGTCTCCAGAGAAAAGGCCTATTATGGACCGGCTAAAAATACAGGGCACAACCCACCCCACCCCACCTCCCCTTTTATTGCCATGGAGATGAAGGGTGGGCTCTGGATGGTAGAGAGCCAAAGAGGGGAAAGAAAGGCAGGTGAGGAAGGGGAGGAGATGGGAGAGAGAAGTGGAGAAGCCAGCGGGAGGGGGTCAGGGGGAGAGGCAGGATCTACTAGAGTGGCTGGTGGGGGGTCCCCAAGTTTCCCCTTTTCCCCTCCGCATCCTGCCTGCTGGGTCAGACACTGCCTGGGGTCTGTGAGGGCAAAGAATGGCTTGTTCACTACTCTGTAGCTAGGCCTGTGACCTTTGAGATGATGGGAATGAATAGGCAAAGTGGCTACATGGCAGACAGCTGACAAACAGCTGCCAGGCTTCACCCGGCTCCTACACACACCAAGTGTCCCAAATCACTGACTCTTCAAGGCATCTGACCCCCACCCATCTTCTGAACATCCACAAACATTGATATGATGTCAGCTAAGTTCCGCTTACCTGTGCCTTTCTGAGGTATCTTCCGTTCTCAGAGAGGGCGTCCTTCTATGAGGTGCAAATATGTCTCCTGCTGTTACATGAACCCCATGGGGCCTCCACAGTGAGATAAGCTGGGTCCCTAACATAAAAAATGACCAAAGTTTGGCAGTTCTTGAAATGAAGTATTTGGGGGGGAAAAAGCTACCGGGAAGACCATGGCTGGGGGTGGGGAGCCGTAGTCCACAGTTGAGAAAGTATCAAAGGTTAGTAAAAGTTCTGGAGTGAGAAGTGATTGTGGCCATTATCACATATGGCCTAAACACCTTGGTGGGCCACAGGGAAGCTGTCTGAAGATGCCAGGATCCTGGGCACTGCTTCAGTGTGAACACAGAAAGTCCTGGGCAAGGACTTCATACATTTCACCAACTGGATGTTCAGGTAAGTGTGCAGGCCAATGGACAGGGACAGAATCCACTTAGAACTTGCTCAAGGATCATGGCTGCTCTGCAGTTCTGGGCCTGAAGAGCCTTTCTGCGAGTTAGAAAAGCCTCTGTGATCTCAACTGGGATAGCTAGCATCTAGCCTCTTCCTCTTATTGGAGGTGGAAGAGAAGGTGATACTCAGGCTGATATCGAGGGTGTCCCAGTCTGGAGATATTCAAGGATTCATAAGTGACAGTGATCTCCCACTAGCAAGAGGACAAACTCTCGCCTGCTCTCTGGGAAGCCCACATGGGAAGCCTCAGGGAAAACTATGGCCTCCAAAGGACTTGTAGCAAGGTGTGGCAAGCTGGCACATGGAAAGTAGGGGAGGAAAAGGTAGAAAATGTAAACTTGGAGAAAACACTCAGTCTCTCTTCCCTCTGTTTCTCCCCTGGGTCCCACTGTCTGGAGAGGCCGAGGAGGCAGGCTCCTTGGGCAAGAGCAGATACGGTGTTCGGGAAGAAGCAGAGATGAGCTGGTCCCTGTGGGTGTGGGACCAGCAGCATCCTGTGCTCTGGGTTTAAGAGCGCCAGGTGCCCGCAGGTGTTGGGGAAGGCCTTCTTGCATCTGGAGGGGTTCTAAGGCTCCCGGGCTGTCAAGAAAGGCAGGCAGCTCTGCTATTTGCCCCTTCTCATTTAACACCAAGGCTTCTGCCCAAATGCTAGCGCCCAGATTGTATTTATGACTGTTTTAAGAAGGAGTGACAGAGCCTTTTAATATCCCTGACAGCCCAGGATGTTTTAATAGATGGTGGAGCTGGGGCTTCTGGAGTTAAGAAAAGAGAGAGGAGCGGCCAAGGGAGCTGTCAGGCCTGGTTTCTATGACAGACCCACTGATCGACTGGACGACAAAATAAAATACGGGGCCGTGTCTCTCCTCGGCCCCGTCAGGTTGACAGACAGTCTGTCACCACTGCATGTCATCTTTCACCTCCTAATCACTCAGGCTGAGAGGAAACCTGTGTTTAACAAGGAGTCCCTACAGTATTTCCTCCTCAAATGCTACCTTAAAGGCAGGCTTCTCTTTCAAACAGCCCGCAACTCCAAGCGCCAGTAGGCAGTTTTATTTATTTATTTATTTATTTATTTATTTATTTATTTATTTATTTATATTGGATTTCAAACAGGTCACTCTTCTATAGAGAGCCTTGACTCAGTGCTGGGTTTGAACCTAGGGCCTCTGGCCCGTTGGGCAGGTGCTCTACATAGAACTGAACTACAGCCCCAAGCCTTCAGGGCAGCTGTTGGAGAGAGCCGAGAAGAGGCTGGACAGGACAGCTAGATGTGTTCTGAAAAGGCACAGTGGAAAGTGACAATGTCATAAAGCAGCAAGGACACCATTGACCTGAATGCCCATGGAGAGTCACGTGACATTTTATATTGCGTACAACTTACATCAAAACGGAAGCCTGCTGATGGAATAAACCTGGGGGGGGGGGGCTTCCCTCCCTCTCAGGGTCTGCATTTGGCCATGTATGCCTATGACCTGTGTACCCTGCAGCAAGGCCCTCCCAGGGCCTCTCTAGAGACACACTCAAACCCTCTGCCCACTGCCCCACCCCCACACCGTTAGGTCTCTTTCTCACCTACCTGGTTAATAGGTCTCAAGGATAGTTTGGGAGTCATGTACTTGGAGTCTCTCAAGGCCTCTTTCCAGACCCGGGTTTGGAACTGGTCTAATTAGCAACTAACTTAGACACGGTGGGTGGCTACTTTTGCCCCAATCCCAGCATGTGCTTAAAGGTCAGGGTTAGGGATTCTCTTAACTACTACGACTTCTCTTCCTCCTCATCCTCCTCTTCCTCTTCCTCCTCCTTTTCCTCCTTCTCTTCCTCCTTTCCCTTCTCTCTTCCTCCTTCTCCTCTTCCCCCTTCTCCTCTTCCTCCTTCTCTTCCTCCTCTTCCCCCTTCTCCTCTTCCTTCTTCTTTTTTGGTAATTTTGAGTAGAGGCAAAGAATTCCAGTAAACCCAGTGGCCAGTGGCTGTTTTTTCTTGTATGTAAAACAGACTTCAAAGAACAGTTAAATTCTTCTTTCTGGTGAGGTAAGGCCTGCAGGCAGGGCCTGCTCTCTTCATGCCTGCCTTGCCAGGCAACATGCGCACAGGACCAAGCCCCTGCTCCTCACCTCAGATACAAGCAACTACAGAAGAGACCCCAGGCACTGGCACCAGAGCAGGGCTCTGCATTCAAATCCTCTGCCAGGAGAGAGTTAAGGGCTTGGGTTTAATTTGCCCGTTAATCACAGTTAAAAGAAGTAATGAGCGTCTCCCCAAAGCCTGGGTGTTTCTCTGCAGATTAAGCAGTAATTTGCATAGCTCCTTTATTCATTCCCACCTTCCCCTGTGGGGCGGCATGTCCTTTCAGACACAGCCAAGCGCAGCCGGCGGCGGGATCAGTTTGACAAATGGCTTTGCTGTGCGCCATGGTTTGGGCAAGAGGAAGGGAGGGGGAGACCGAGAGGAGAGGGCAGCTCCAGACAGTAATGGATAGCTGGGGCATTAAATAGTGCAGAACTTTTTATTAGACACACAGGAGAAGTTTAAATATTCAAACTGGTTTTCTTTGGAGCCTGGGGAAGGAGAGGAGGGTGGCTAAGGCAGAGTTTACTCAGGGCCAGTCTATTCGGAGGCATGACCCTGTCACCAGAGAGGAAGGGCATTTGGAGGACACAGGGAGAATCTGGGTCAGCTGGTATTCCTGGGCCCCGCAGTCTTGCTGCAGCTTTGAGACTCTCTCCCGCTGCGCTGAGCTCTGCCAGGCAGGATGGCAATGTGAAGACAGCTTGGGACCTGACTCCTCAAGAGTGCATGCAGGGCAGTCTGTCCAAAGCCCAGTGTGTGGGTGGCGCTCACGAGGCCCAGCTGTGCTAGCAAAAAACTGGGCCTACAATGAAATGGCATTGCCAGGAGAACAAGCAATGGCCCTTTGCTCTCCTCAGATAGGGAAAGGAGTGGAGAGACAGGCCCTGAAGGTTCACAGGGGACACGTCCTCCTTCCCCTCCTGGTGATGGGAGTTTAGTCTAGTTCATTTGTATTTGTTTGGTTTGGTGGTTTGTGTGTTTTCTGAGGGCTGTTGGGGGTGCTGACACAGGATTTCACTACATGGTATAGTATATTTCACTATACTAGACTGTATAGTCTAAGCTGGCCAATGAGTCCTTTTATTTACTTTTGCTGGTGCTGGGGATGGAACGCATTAGGCAAGTAAGAACTCCATCCATCACAGACCTACATCCCTCACCCACTATCAGCCCTTCCCGTCTTCTTGTTGTTGTTGTTGTTTGACAAGGTCCTGGCTGGCCTGGAATTCAGAGATCTACCTGCCTCTGCCTCTGGAATTCAGGGATGGATGGCAGCACCAAGCCCGTTCCTCTCCCACATTCCTAACTCTTAGAGACAAGGTCTCCTTATGTAGTCTGGGTTGTCCTTGTACTCAACAATCCACCTGTCTGAGAAGTTAAATGGACTGGTTATAAGTCCAAAGTATGAGCTTATCCACCTGTAATCCCAGACCGTGGGAAGCTGAGGCAGGAGAGTCTAAACAAGCAACAGGGTAAAAGGAGGGCATAGTAACAGAAGGAGGAGCCGGGCGTGGTGGCACATGCCTTTAATCCCAGCACTCGGGAGGCAGAGGCAGGTGGATTTCTGAGTTCGAGGCCAGCCTGGTCTACAAAGTGAATTCCAGGACAGCCAGGGCTACACAGAGAAACCCTGTCTTGAAAAAAAAAAAAAAAAGGAGGGAGGAGGGAGGAGGGAGGAGGGAGGAGGGAGGAGGGAGGAGGGAGGAGGGAGGAGGGAGGAGGGAGGAGGGAGGAGGGAGGAGGGAGGAGGGAGGAGGGAGGAGGGAGGAGGGAGGAGGGAGGAGGGAGGAGGGAGGAAGAAGAAGAAGAAGAAGAAGAAGAGATGGAAGAAGAAGAGGGGAACTTCAGAGGAGAAACCAACAGACAGGGAATCCAGAGATGGAGTACGGCTGTGGATAATGGGTTTAGGTGGGGCACTGGCCTATCATGGAAATGTGAGACCAAGACAGGACACAAGTCACCACCAGTTTTAGTCTAAGTCAGTGGTTCTCAATCTGTGGGTTGTGACCCCCTATGTGGGGGTTGCATGGCCCTTCCACAGAGGTCACAGGTCACCATCAGATATTTACATTATTATTCATAACAGTAGGGGAATTACTGTTGTGAATTAGCAACAACAAAAATTGTATGGCTGGGGTGGGGGGGTTGTTGAGAACCACTGCTCTGGGGTATTTCCAGCCTATGCCACTCTTACACATTTGACATTTGGGTCTCAGGTCACACAAGCGGCACCACCAGGACTACAGCCAGGCAGTGCAGAGCCCACAACCACACTGCATTGTTTTTGCTATCATTATAGTTTTGTTTTCTAAGACGGGGTCTCAAGTAGCCCAGGCTGATCTCAGACTTTCTCTATAGCCAGGGATGCCAACGATTACCTTGAACTTCCAATCCTTCTGTCTCCACCTCCTAAGTGCCACCCAAGTATCATTGGCATGTGCTGCATATTCAATTCATGGGAGTTTTGGAACTTAGATAGAACCCTGGGTCTTCTGCACATACGTAAAGGCTATATCACAAGCGCTGTCTCCCAGTGTTTCCCATTATTAGATTAAATATTCTTGTGCTAGAGTGGGGAAGAGAATATAGAAGTGGTGGTCAAAAGATGAAATACACATTAGCAACAAGACAGAGAGGAGCGTATGAAAAGGCAGAGTCACAGCAACATCTGGGGGTGTCGGCTGCGTGCATGTAGTGGTCAGGGCCGCAGACCCAGGCTCTCTCCCACAAGCTGGGTGTGCTCTTCTTTTGTCCTGGACTCTAGGCCGCTACTGTGGAGGAGTGTGCTTGTGTTTGGTGTGAATCATGCAGATTGTTGCAGCCCTGCCCTGGCAGAGAAAACAAGTGGGTTCTACTTATTCAGGACCCACACGCCCCTGATGAGCCCTCAGTGGGCCCAGGGGAGAGGGGTGCACAGGCTGGGCTGATGGACAGTCTTTAGCATTCCACTTAGCCCATGCTCAGTCAGCCAGCAGGTATCCAAACAATGGGTTTTGGGAAAGGGAGTCCCGGTTTCCTTACAGGAATCAGGGAGATGGGGTTGGGCAGAGGCAGCAGGAGAGAAGTGAACATCAATCCCTGCTATGCCCTTGGCTACGGACTCACATCAAACTAAGACGAAGACTGCTAAGGATGGAGCTTGGCCTGTGGCCTCTCTTTCCCTGAATGGCTTTTAGAACTCTGACAGCTGACTGCTGGGAACTGGGTCTTCAGTTCTGCAAGGAGCCCTGGTTTCTCAGGCCAGGAAGAAGAGGCCTTGGGGGTGCCGTGGTGCTACACTGAGGGTGCTGTCTGCTCAGCTCATTAACCCTTAGGTCAACGCTGTGGCACTGAGGGAAAGGGTCGTGGACCAAAAATGTTCCAGAATGAAGTTAAAGGGGCTCAGAAGCTGACCCCCAAATCAATCAGAACTGTTCCCATAGCCCACACCAGGTGGGCTTCAGTGTCTCTGGTACAACCAGAGGGGTGGCCCACAGGTGTTGGAGCCAAAGGCAAAGCAAGCAGAGTTTTGAAGAACCACCCCAGTACAGTTAAGGGCCTGAAGGAAACCATCTACCTCAGCCTGGGCCTCAGGGACAGCTTATAAAACAGGCCCGGTCCCTCTGAGAACACTTACCCAAACCCCTCTGCTTGCCACAGTGTTCTCATCTGCTCAAAGTCCCTTTGACCTATACTGCTTCCCTTCCTGGGGCACTGGAACCTTGTGGGAGGTCAGGTGTTCATGTCTGGCAGGAACAGGAGCCTCCAAGCCAAATCCAGCCTGGTGCAATCACATGATTCCCTGGGCTTCTCCCTACTGCCTGGGTCTTGTACGCGGTGGTGTCTGTAACAGCTGGTGACTAGGCTGGACAAGGATAGCATGCCTCAGCGAGCTGATAGCTGATGCAGGAGGCTAGCCAGGCAGCCCTTGGAGAAGATGACCACTTGGGAGGGAGGTGGCTGGGACATGCTCAGACTTCAGGAAGGGAACCAAGAGGAGCAGACAGCTGTCCAGGCCTCGGAGCAGCTGCAGACAGGATACAGCCCAGCCACACCACCCTAGGCCCTTCTATCTTTAGGACGGTCTTCTGACACCAGTATCTTTTCTCTCAGCTCTTAGGCTTCTAACTTCAGCTTGATTCCTCCAAAAGGAGGTGACCAGGCAGGGGTTGGGGGGGAAGCGGTGGGCTGACATTAATCGATAGGAGTGTCTCTGAGCAGTTCATGTGGCCTTATCTCTCTCTCCTTTGGATAGCGTGTGTCCGCCGGAGTCCGCGGGGTCGGTGATTAATAGGGGCCATCACTCACTGTCCTGGACGGCTGAGAGGCAGCGGGGAGGGGTGGCCCTCCCCAGACTGAGATAACAAGCAGCAGGAATAATGAGTGGTGTCACTCCACTTTTCATTGTGATGGAAAGTCATTACGGGAGTCAACGCCAGCGACAAAGAGCCATGAATCAACTGCTCTGCTATGAAATTAAAATCGAATTGCTGGCCACCCCCAGCCCCTATCCTTCCTGGGAAACAGGGATGGGTAGGTGGCTTGGGAGAGGGGTGCTATCCTGGGGTGGGTCCCACGGGAGAGGGGTGTTATCCTGGGGTGGCTCCCACCCAATCGCAGAGCAGGCAGTTACGGGCAGGAAGTGGACAGGCAGCCAGTAAAGGTGACAACTCTTGTCTCCACCTTGTTTATCAGACCCTGCCTCCCCAAACCACATTTCCCCCTGACTAGCCAGTAAGCAGTGATTAAGAGGAAAAATACACCTCTGCAGGGTCTCACAGGGCAGGCTGACTGCTCCCCCTGGGCTGCCGACTGGGGCAGGACAGCATGAGCCTGGTGACAGAAGGGGGCAAAGCTGTACTGGCCAGCCCCAAACCACATGCTGAACCATTTATAAATGCTTATGGGGTCAGGTACCACCAAAAGCCAGGAAGAAAAGCCTCTAACCTGGGGCTCTACAATTGCTCAAGGCCTCCTTGGATCAAGAATTAAGAAAACATGTGCACAGCTTCAACTTCAAGCAGGCTCAGCGTGGTGGTGCAAGTGACTGCCAGCCACGAAGGAGAGTCACTTCCTTTTATTAAGCCTCACTTGACAACTAGAAGCAGCAAGTGTGCCTTAAGGCTGACAGGCCAGAGCCACTCAAGACAACTGCTTGCAGAGATCATGGTGTGACCCTTCCTCATGGCTCTGTCTCCAAGTCCGCCTGACTTCTTGCTGGTGAGGCCCAGTAGCATCAGCCTGGGCTGTCCCACCTCCTCCTGGTAGCTGGGAAGGAGGGTGGAGGACACAGAGGGAGCGCGTCACAGAGAGGTCCCCATCAGGTTCACAGGACGGCCACTGTATCTCTTGGAGATGTCGGCTTCAATCTGAGAGAAAGAGAGCGGAGTGGGCAGGGAGCAGACAGGCCGGCAGGTTTCTCGGTCTGTGGAAGCGGAGGGGTTCTCCCCCGGGGCAGGCTCCCGGCACGGCTCACCAGTTTCTGCAGCTCTCTGGTCTTCTCCAGCAGCAGGTCCAGCTTGGGCTCCAGAGCTGCCTGCTCCTGAAGCGCCTCCTGCTGCTTCTCCACCATCAGCTCCTTCTTCAAAGCCAACAGCTGCGACTGCTTCAGCTTCTGCTGGAGGAACTCTGTCACTCGGTCCACATACCTGTGCAGATGGAGAAGCCTGGGAGGCTGTCTGCACTTAACTGCTGGGCCGGTGAGGCTCAGGAAGCTAATTCCCTCCTTGGCCTCCCCTCCCCTCATGGCCTCCCTCCTTTTTCTGGTAAGGAATATAAGCCACTCCAGATTCCTCTCAACTTAGGAACCAGGTTCTGTCTACAGACATTAATCAACCCTACCCTGCGCTACTCCCAGGAGAAAGCCATGTACACAGGAAGGAGGAATCATGGAAGAGGAAGAAGACAAGGGGAGGAAGCTCCATTCGAGATGGAGAAACACGGAATCATGGAAAGCCAACCTTGGCGAGGCCAGAATCATAAACAGGTGCTGCATCCGCAGACTGGTGAGCCGGCCGATCAGCTGCTGCAGCGTGGACACCAGGCTGAGCATCTTCTCTTTGGTCTGGCCCTGGAGGATGGCAGGAGCCAGCTGGAACTGGCTCACGGACAGGATGTCGGCCTCCTCGCTCATCTCTACTGCTCTCTGAGACAAGAAGATCTCAAGCTGAGGAGGGAAAGGGACTTCGTTCAGACCAAGAAAGGAACTCAGAAGCTGAGCCCCCCCCCCCCACCCCCCCCCCGCCCTGATGTGAAGAGCTAGAGTCCAGAGGAGAAAGGCTGTCTCCTGTGCATCACTCTACTGCTGGAGACCCTGCTCCTACAGCATGGGCTCCTTTCGGCGAGCACCTCTGGCATGGACACCTACAACACGGGAGCAGGTGGCCGCCCTGTTCCTCTAGACCCCATGCTGACCTGTGCTAGCCTAGCCCAGCCCTCCATCCTTTTCTCCAGCCTATGGGAACACACTGAGATTCCTAGGGCAGGTACTAATGTTCTCTCCATGGGAGCAATGAGAGTGCTTGAGAAACTTTGGATTCAAAGTCTAGAAAGAGTATGAGCTGCAGCCACATCTAAGATGTAGTCTTTATGAGTAAGTTCATCTTGGGCTGGTTAGAGGGCCTGATGCCAAGCCTGAGAACTTAGGGTTGATCCTCAAAACCCACATGGTGAAAGGCGACAGTAATGACACCTACAGTTGTCCCAATTTGATCTCTACCTGTGGGCTGCGGTACACATGTGCATATGTGCACTCACAAATCAATAAGTACAAGCCTTAAAAAGGAAAAAACAAATCTTGCTGTATTATGAACACTGGGTATCTTTTGTCCCCCTCTCCCCTCATGGCTACAAAATGTCTCTTCAAGGGGAAAGTAGAGGAAACCAGATAGGCACAGAATTTTCAGGAGGTTTGCCATGTAGCTACTCGGTTCTTATCTGCTCTTCCCGCTAGAATACAAGCTCCGCCGAGGCTAGGCCTCTGAACGTCTTTGTCACTGCTCCATTGCTACTGCCCAAGATGGAGCCAGGAACTTTAGAGATGTCTCATAACTATGAGAAGAACAAGGGTGTTGGGGGGAATCCTAACTTGTTAGGCTCTGCTCCAGGGTACTGAAATCAGTCCGGGCCCTTCCCTCCCATCAGCAGGAGGCATCAGAAATGAAGCCACATCTCCCAGAAGGCAGTACCTCCATGAGCTCATCAATGAACTGATTCCGAGTTTCAGGGTATTCCAGAAGAGTCAGAGCGTCTGAGCCCCGAGCTACACCCTCCGGAGCTGTCAGAAAGAGAGGCAGAGACACGAGGATGGGTCTGAGAAGCCTGTGGGTTACTGTGGACAGACTCTTCTCAGCCCTACCCAGCCTTTCCCCCTTGTTCACACCTCTCGGTTCTACTTGGGTCTGGCCGATAAATGCACAGGCAGAGCCAGAGGCGGCTGGTGGCGAGGCAGGTAAAGTGTCATCCTGCACTGCCCTCTAGTGACACAAGTGACTGCTACAGCCTCTCTGAAGATTTGGGAGAGGGAGGAGTCCACTTCAGACCTGGAGCCCAACCAGTCTCTTAAACAATCTACCAAAATGACTGGCCCACATTCAGTCTCTAAAACATACAGAAATTGGTGGTGTGGGCCTTTAATCCCAACACTGGGAGTGAGTTTGAGGCCAGCCTGGTCTACATAGAGAGTTTCAGGCCAGCCTACAGTGATACTGTCTCAAAAAAGAAAGGGGGGTGGGGGGAAGCAGGGAGTTTTTAGATCCCATCCCTCTCCATTCACATCCTAAACAAGATGTACTTTTAGTTTTTGAGACTCGGTCTCACAGGTTGTTCAAATTCACTGTAGCTACAGATGCCCTTGAACTTGGGCTCCTCCATTCTCCAGGACTGTAGGGGACAGGGCACCTACCCTCAGTTCCTGTCTCCAGCACGGTGATCTCTGAAGCAGCAGCAGCATCGTCACCCCAGTCTATCTTGTCAGCCCCAGCATCCTGAGGAACAGCAAAGACTCAGCAAGTTGGAACCGGTTCCCCAGTGCAGGGACCCAGAGCAGACTAGAGGCCCTGAAGGGTTCAGTGACTGCACCGTCCAGTCTGATGCAGTGGCAAGCATGGCGGAGGGCGTGGGCTTTGATGACGCCACCCTCCCTCCTGACTGGTCAAGGGCTTGCATTCATACACCCCAAGTCCCAGGGGAAAAGAGCCTACGCTAACGCCTCACTTCTGTGACTCTGTTTCCCTCAGGATGCGCCTGGCCTTACAACTGGGAACGGTCCCACGCACAGATGTTTTTCTATGGTTGAAGCAGGACCGCTTAGAAAGAAAGCTCTAACCTTGGCCTCTGACTCCAGGGAGATACCCCAGTCTATTCCAGGAGTCTCAGCAACGATGCCAGAGTCGGAAACAGCTTCCACCCCAAAGTCACCCCAGTCGATCTAAAGAGCAAAAAAATAAGTCAGTGCAAACAAGGTGGGCAGAGAGAGGGAGAGGAGTTTGCCTTTCTTAGGTCTCAGTGCCGTGCAGAGTCATGCAGTCAACTGCACGGACCTCCAGGCTCCCACGAGAAAGGGCAGTTTCACCGAAGGACTCCCCAGGTCAGCAGGAGCCAGTGGGCTGAGGTGTCTACCATTTGTCTGCACTCTGGTCTCAGGAAAGCCAGGAAAATCAAAGGGCCTTTGGGTCCGCCTACCCGAGCCTCGCTCACCCAGCTTCCCTTACTCTTCACTATGGGAAGTCAGGTCAGGGCTCGGGCTCCGTGTGGATGGGAAACAGCTCCCACGCGGCTCCTCAGAGGCCCTGTCTTACCTCATCCTCTTGCACCTGCTCAGGAGGCTCCTCCAGCTGTGGTCGCTCCACCACAGAGGGCTCTGTCCCCGTCCTCCACTCATACACCGTCGAGTTTCCCTTCTTCTGCACATACCGCAGCATGGGCAGCACTTGCTCTGTGGGGCTTCAACAGAGCATGGTCACGGAGCCTCTCTTGGGAAGCCGGCACAGGCTCCACCCTAATCACTGGTCCACGAGTTACCAACACAGGTGGCGTGCCATGTGGGATAATCCGAGTGGAGAGGAGCCAGAAAGACCCGGGAAGGCACCCCTTGCTCAGGGTGGAGAAGTTCTCCTTACCTGTCACACACAAACTCCACACAGGCCTGGTACAGGTCAATGGCCTCCCCCAGGGACTGAGCCCCTGCCCCTATCTCAGCCAGCTGACTTGGCAGGTCCTTCACCAGGGCCAGAAGTTCTCTTCGGACATTGTCTCCCTAGGTTGAGAGAAGGGAAGGGTTTGGTCACACATGGTGGGAGATGGAAACTATCGAGTCAAACAAAACATTCAAAGACTGTAGGAAGGTGAGAGAGACCCAGGCCGGGCACAATCCAACTGAGAAAGAAGCCCGCCAGCTGCAGTGGAGTTGAGCCCGGAGAGAGCCAGTCCCAAGACTGTCTGGCTGCAATGAAGTGCTGCTCACCGTGATGCCATACTGTTTGCAGGAGTGGTAGAATTGCTCTCGCATCTCAGCGGCCCCAGCCTGGCCCTCCTCCTCCTTGCGGCTGTATTCTTGCTGCAGTTGCTGGCACTTGGCAATCTGCTTCTTCAGCGAGGGGATCTCATAGCTGACATTCCGAACCAGGAGGCTACAGAGTTCCACTGAGGAAGGCCCAGGAAATTGACTGTAGGATACCCTTGCCCTGAGGTGCACACAGATGCCCTAGCATGGTGGAGGAGACGGGGGCTGGCTTCTCAGCCTCTCCATTCCTAGCTATGGGACCCAAGACAAGTTGTGTACCCTCTCTGCTTCAATCTTTAGCTGCCGAACAGGGACTATTGTGTTTTCTCTGTGGATCCATATAAAACAAAACCCAGAGTGTTTGGTATACATTAATAATTACAATTATTTACTATTCAGAGTCATGATCCAAACTATAATCAACCATTAGTTGCTTCCTCTCAGGCTCCCAATATGGCCCACACATCACAGGATGGCCCCCACACACAGCGAGGGTGGGGGCAGTACGCACTACCTCCCCAAGGGAGAGAGACAGGCCAGATGACTGTTCAGTAGGGCACACGAAGGTTCACTTCCTGCCTGATTCTCCCTCTCATGGAGCACGTGCAAAACCGTTTTTCACACCTACAATCAGGCAACATCTGCGCCGCACCCCACTTCCTTCCAAGCTCTCTATCAGCTGGCTGTTTCAGAGCCACAGCATCGTGCCCGCCCCCTCATGGATGCTTGGCCCCTTTAGGGCAACTTTACCTAAATAGGTGTTGTCCTTCTCATACAGGCTTACGATCTCCTGCCAATCCTGAGAAGGAGAGCGAGGACATCAGCCAGGGGAGCAGCCACAGCTTCCTCCCAGCCAAAACCTGCAGAGAAGGCTGCCCCGGGCCTCCTAGCATACCAGACACAAACTCCTCAACTTCCTCCAGCTTTAACCTTGGCTGGACCACCCACATAATGATGAGACTGTGACAGTGATCCCCGACGGTCAGGATGTGTAAGCCCAGTGGACAGGTCCACTTTGGTATATATTATAGGGACAAAGATCAGGCATCTTGGCTTGTTCACCAGTGAGACTGCAGAGGCCGTGGATGTCCCCACCTGCACACTACCAGTCCTTGGCCATACTCACTTTCATCCGTTGTGAAGAGTACCGGCCAAAAATATTTTTGGTGGACGCCTCGGTGCCTTTAAGAAGGTCCACTATTCTTAGGCAGTGGAAGTAATGAATGTCTAGAAAGTAAGAATGAGGACTCTCAGAATTCCACCTCCCTTCCTCTCCCCTTGGCTACTGCAGGTGGCTGACCCCTGTACTCTGCTGCCAACCAGCATCTGCGATTCAGAAAAAAAATTCTCACTCTGGGGGCCACCCTGGTGACTCCAGGAAGGGGGGGGGGGGGTTCCAGATCACTCACAGGATCCAGAGAGCAGCTGGGCAATCTCCTGGCTCTCTGGCATGTCCTGGATGGCAGTGTTGATTTTTTCCCGGATGGTCAGCACCAGGCTCTGCCATTTTAGGTTACAGTGTCTTCTGTCCACCAGCCAGTCTGCACGAGAACCAGCCGGTCACCACAGCCCGCCATACCACTAACTGCCCACTGGGAATTCACTGGTTCAAGTGCCACATACTGGATATTGAACAAAAGTCTTTGTATTAGCTAAGAGAGAGGAATGGGAAGAGATGAAAAGACAGACAGACGCAGAGAGTCGCTTGGGCTAAACAGTCCCTGGCGCCCCGGCTTTATCCCCGTATGAGTTTTACAGAGCAACCGCCTTAACACAGGGATAAAGGAAAACTTTAAATTGGTCCCAACATGAAAGTGCCACTTTTGACCATTCTAAAGTCTCCATAATATTTTGCTTCTGTGTGTAATTATATCTTTCGTGTTGACAGAGGGTGCTGCTCAACTTCCATTTCCTCGGGGCTGGGATTAACCGCCACAATGGAAAACACAAGGTGGTTATGCCAAGTACCGGATGAACGAACAACTGCAAAGCCCCTAACACCTACCGCGCCCCGAAGGCTGGAGGGTGCTGACGGTTTATTTATTTATTTATTTATTTATTTAAGGCAGGTTCTTTCTACATAGCCCTGGCTGTTCTGGAATTCACTATGTAGACCAGGTTGCCCTCTGGAATTCACTACATAGACCAGGTTGTCCTCGAACTCACAGAAAGCCTGTTTCCCCAGTGCTGGGATTAAAGGTGTGCACTATCATGGCCCAACCTAGTCGCTCGTCTGTTTTTTTTTTTTTTAAAGATTTATTTATTTATTATATGTAAGTACACTGTAGCTGTCTTCAGACACTCCAGAAGAGTGGAGTCAGATCTTGTTACAGATGGTTGTGAGCCACCATGTGGTTGCTGGGATTTGAACTCCGGACCTTTGGAAGAGCAGTCGGGTGCTCTTACCCACTGAGCCATCTCACCAGCCCCGCTCGTCTGTTTTTAACTTTATTTACTCTGTATGCACATAAATGTATGTATGCACATGTGCCACAGCTCACAAGTGGAGGTCAGACGACAACTTTTGAGATCTAAGCCTCTCCTTCCATCACAGGGGTCCTGATGCTGACCTCAGGTCATCAGACTTGCCGGTAAGAACATTTACCTACTGAGCCATCCTGCTGGCTCTCAGTTCCTTTCCATCTCTCTGTACCTCAGTTTCCCCACACATCAGATGAGGCCCTATGCACCGAGCCTTGTGCCTCGCAGTGGCTCACAAAACCTTAGTGATTTCATCTTAACAAAGACAAGTATAAAATAGCAGCGGGGATGGAACAAATGCTCCATGGTGAGCGGTGTCCTACTGGTTCTTCTCAGGACTCGAGGACAAACTGGCACACCCAGGTAGATGCAGCGGGTGCCCATACACTATGAATACATGGTGGCCCGTGCCTGGCAGGCACTTGGGAGGACTCACCAGTGTCCATCAAAGGACTGAATACTCCCTCTCCTTTAAAACAAATCTTTCAACCGCTTAATTTCTCTCAAGCAACAACAGTATCAGAAATTCTGACTCTGAGTTCTTCTCAAGTTGTCAGAAAGGAAAACAGCAGACACCAGAATTCCTCCAGGGGCTGAGGTCGGCAAACACCCTCTTAAGGACGTGTTACCAGTGGACTGGCGTATCTGGTGAACACAAGGGCCAGGGGCTGTACACACCCCCAGAAGTGACAGAATGAGGGATGTAAGCCAGATGCAGAGACTGCCTGGTCACTAAAAGGTCTTCTTGTCTCTCTGTCATTTTCTTTTGAAATAGTGTCTCTCCATGTAGTCCTGGCTGCCCTGGTGCTTGCTATGTGGCCAAGGCCTGCCTCTGCCTTCTGAGTGCTAAGACTAAAGGTTTTTTGGGGGGGTGGGGGTGGGGGGCGGGGAGTACTAGGCTGGTACTTGCTATGCAAGCCAGGCTGTCTGAGAACTGCCACCAATCCTCCTGCCTCGGCCTCCCAAGTATTATGGTTACCAGTGTGAACCACCATGGTTGGCATAAAAGGTCTGTATGTGAGTCTTAGGGCCCTCTTCTCCCTAAATCCAAGGAGAGAAACTTTTTAAATAGATGGGAGAGGATTACCCACCCCAAATAATGCAAAATGCATGAAGACAGAACCAAACAGACTTAGGTTTCAAATGGATCAGCCATTTGCTTAACTGTCCATCTTTAACACTATCCATTTGTCCTGTGTGCCTGAATACGATTTGATACTACGTGAGAAACGTTAAAAGTAGAAAACACGGAGCCAGTACAGACTTTCCATGCTTCCTTCCTTGCAGAGCAAACAGTTCGCTGGAGTAAAGCACCTCAGCTGGGACTTTCACAGCTCCTGGCTGCTGGTTGGTGACAGGGGGCAACTAGCAGACCTCCCCCGAGAGCCGACCGCGCGGGGGCGCCCTCTCCTACCGAGCAGCTTGCTGGTCTGGATGTCGATGGGCACGTGCTGATGGTCCTGGTGGGAAATACGACCGGGAGGGAGGGCGTGAACGCGGGAAGGCGATGCGCCTCGCGCGCGCTCATTCCACGAGTCCAACCGCCACCCTGCAGGGGCAGAGCACCCGACAGAGGACGGGAGGACTTGAGGAGGCAGGACAGGAATCCCAGAGAAGACCCAGTTTCTCCAGCCCTGGTCCCCACACCTGCATCCTTTCTCCACTTCCGCTTCCGGCCAAAGACCCCGGCCCAGCCTAGCACCAATCCTGAGCGGCTGTGCTTGAGCCTCAGTTCCGAAACAAACCGGCCTCCTTCAGCCACGTCGCCGTCTTCAGCGGAGCCAATCCAAGACCACGCTCCGCCCCTCTGCTGAAAGCCCCGCCCATCACGATGTTCTGATTGGTTGAGTACCGGAGGGGCGGGAGAATAGCTGACAGCCAATGGAAGGCGAGAGGCGGGCTCCGGCCGGGTGATCTCCAGGAAGGGATGTTACACTTGCACGATGGCGGTAGGGGGCACCCAAGAGCCGTTTTAGGCTGCTTTTTCATCAGCCTGGCGCGGAGCCCCCAGCTAGAGAACGAACACATGCGCGGAACAGGTCCTAGCACCTTCCCGATGGCGTTTCGAAAGTAGTTAAAAAAAATACTTTCTTCCCACCATTTTCTCCCTTTACCACATATAGAAGGTCACAGGTCTCTTGAGGCTCTCGTCACATTTTGTCCTCCCATTTATGATAAATACGATTTTTGAGCACCCGATTCTTGTTGGACGACTGGGACAGGGAAGGGAGAGGAAGCAACACTCATTGAATAGTAAACAAAAAGTTGCGTGGTGGCACACGCCTTTAATCCCAGCAGGGAGGCAGAGGCAGGCGGATTTCTGAGTTCGAGGCCAGCCTGATCTACAAAGTGAGTTCCAGGACAGCCAGGGCTATACAGAGAAACCCTGTCTCGAAAAGCCAAAAAAAAAAAAAAAAAAAAAAAAAAAAGTTGCAGAAGGAAGGATGATGGCGGGTGTTCCTGGTGGAGTGGAAAGGCTGTTTCTGATGGAAGAGACTGCACAAACTTTAAAACTACAGCTGCAAGAGTGGTTCAGGGAAAGACAAGCAGGGGAGACCGGCAAAATATACGTGGTCCAAGACAAAGTGAAGTGCAAGGTCCCTTGTTTCACGAGGGATCTCAAGAGGACACTACACAGGTCTCCCACCTATAGCTGACCTCAGACCCACCTCTATACAGTAAAAGGTTTAAGGCAGTGACCCGGGAGGAGGCTGTAAAAATATAAGGATCGTAACAAAGAGTCCCTCATTAAGGAACTTGGACTTCACACTGCAGACAGAGAGGAACCACTGAAGGGTTTGGTACAAGGAAGGACATAACACATATTGGTTAGGAGGATGGGCTAATGGGCAATAAGGCTGTGTCCAGAGCAACTAGGAGGCTGTAAGGGAGAGGTTGGGCCTCACCTAGGTCAGAAGCTGTAGGGAGGAGATAAGCAGAATTTAGGAGGAAAACAGACAGGCGTTGGCAATAGATTGGCCAAATGGGTGAGGAGGGAGGACTCAAACATGACACTCAAGCTGGGCAGTGGCGGCACACGCCTTCAATCCCAGCGCTTGGGAGACAGAGGCAGGCAGATTTCTGGGTTCAAATTCAGCCTGGTCTACAAAGTGAGTTCCAGCAAAGCCAGACCTACACAGAGAAACCCTGTCTCCAAAAACAAAGCACACACACACACACACACACACACACACACAAAGATGACACTGAAGTGTTGAGTGGGAGTGCCACCACCTGAGATAATGACACCAGTTGTGGAGCATGTGTTGGAGAGGAGGGGCTTTGAACTTGTGGAGTTGGCAATGCTGGGGACTGTCAAGCGGACAGTGTGCAGAAGGTACTCAAGTCTGTATTTAGACTGCAGACAGTCATTAGCCTGAAAAGAAAGACAGCTTGGAAAGTCACAAACTGAGTTGTCGTGGCAGCTCCGTTCAAGGGCGGGCTTCAGATTTGAACAAGAAGTGGAAAGATTGAAAGGATGAGAGAAAGACATAATCCCAGTGACCCTGCAGACCTAGGGACGGCATTTCTAGATACCGTGTTCCTTCTTCAATCACTCCCCAACGCAACACAATACTCAGGGCTTAGTGGACCCTGGACTGAACTGCCTGGTGTGCTGCTGTAGTGGGAAGACCAAGATTCTGGCCCTGTGAGATTTGGACAGTTTCCACACTTCTCCAATAGCCACAGTTCTCTCGAGGTAGCGATAACAGCAAGCCTATCTCAGGGTGCTTCTATTTAGGGGCTTAAATAAATAAACACACTAAAGATGCAGAGCGCAGGGCAAGGATGGAGCTCAGTGGGTAGAGTGCAGAGCCTGTGTGCCTGAAGCCCTGGGTTCCATCCCTAGCACACATATATGAGGTGGCATAGATCAGTAATCCCAGCAGGTGGGAGGTGGAGGCAGGAGGCTCAGATGTTCAAGGTCATCCTGGACCACATAGTGATTTTGAGGCTATCCAGAATAGGTAAATCCAGTCTCAGAAACAGAAGGAAAAGAAAAGAATTAGGGGACTGGAGAGGTGGCTCAGCAGTTAAGAGCACTGGCTGCTCTTGCAGAGGACCTGGGTTCAGTTCCCAGCATCCAAGCATCCACATGGCCACTCACAACCACCTGTAACTCCAGATCCAGGGGGACTCTAATGCACATACACACAGGCCAGACATTCATACACATAAAATAAAAACAATACAAATATTTTTTAAATGTTCAGAACTTTTTACAGTTGACAGCATATTGTAGCTACGTGATCTCATGGTTTGTGAACTATACACACATATAAAATATATAATCATTATCATTACAAAGTAAGTTGAGAGGTATCCCTGGAAATAGTCCACAGAGAGGAACTGAGGGCCTCTTCAGAGCTCTCATGGGAACTTGGCTCCCATGTCAGGATGCTGACTCAAGCAAGTGGAATTGCTCAGACTCCCCTATGATTAAACACTGGGTTCCAATAACGTGGTGCAAGTTCCCTGGGACATCCCACGAGGCCCGGCCCTGCCACACCCTCCAAGGGTATCTCTCCTCCTTGAACCAACACCAGGGCACAGCAGGGGCTGTGCAGTCAGTCTAGCAGACCCAATCCTCTTGAGTCGTGAGGGTGAAACAGAGACCACCAGCACTTCACCCCTACCCACGGCTCCGTGCTGACTCACAGATCTTTGATGATAGTTCTGCCCAACCACTGACCCCAGGGGGAAACTAGCCCAGAGGACACAGGCATCCTGAACTTTTCTTAGGTCATGAGGCACTTGAGGCCTATGGGTAGACCTATGACCAGGTTGTTCAAGTCATTCACTCTGCCAGCTTTGGGAGAGAGGGAGGACTTTGCTTGTGGAACTCTCAGTAAGGAGAGGCTGCAGAAGGTTTCTGATCATGAATCTCAAATGTCTCTGCTGATTTAGAAGAGGGGACGGTGAAGAGGGACAGAGTCTGAGCCAGCCAGGCTTTGCAATGCGGAAGGACAGAGCCGCACAGTGCAGGTGCCCTGCAAGCAGGCTGCCCTGCCCTCTGTTATGGTTAGCTTGTTTACTAAGTGATAACCACCTGCCAGTGTAGATCTGATGTTTTATAAGCTGTATCTAATTTGATCCTTATAACAACTCACAGACAGGGCGGATTCTATTAGTAGCTAAGTTAAAGGTGAGAGAGCCAAAGCTTACATGGTTACTCGTCCAACACCGATACAGTTGATGCTGGGGAGGTTGGGATTCAAACCCAGGTCATGCCAGCCTCCTTAGCTTCCATTCTTGCTCTCTGTGTGACACACCTGTGCCCACCCTTGGCCTGCCACGATGGCTCAGCTGCAGTGGCCTCTCTGTGTCCTTCACCAGCCTTCAGAGTGACTTTCACTTTCTCCCTGGTTCCTCGGAGCTGTCGCCCCTGAAGTCCCTTCTGACTTACAAGGCTCTTCCTTACCACACCTGGTTCTGGACCAGTGCCCATGGCTTATCATGAAAAAAAATCTGTAAAATGAGGCTTTACCTTTGACATCCAAATGACATTTATATGAATTCTATGTGGATTAATTACTTTATGGTCCGCAAACTGGTGTGTGTGTGTGTGTGTGTGTGTGTGTGTGTATGACAGGAGGAAGAGGGAGAGGGGGGAAACAGAGGGAAGAAGAGAGAGAGAAAAAGGAAGAGAGAGGGGAGAGATAAAAGAAAGGAAAGAGAGGAAGAAAGAAGAGAAAGAGAGAGAAGAAGAGAGGGGGAGAGAGAGAGAGAGGGAGAGAGAGGAATCTTCTTGGAAGCCCTGGAAACTCAGCAGCCCTAAGTTTGAGCACCTTGCTGTGTTGTGTGTGGAGTATCTCCATGTTGCTATTGTTTTCAGTTGCTGACCTGAGAGCACGTGGTGGGAAGGTTTGCAGACTTGTTCATCTCTACAGCCTGGCATTGATAGCTGCTCGGGCAAGGAGGAAGGATGAGCAAGGGCGAGCTGTTTACACGGAGGTTTAATGATGCTGATGGTTGTGATTCATGTTCTAGGGCAAAGAGCTTCAAGGTCCCCAGCTGCCTTTACCTCCCTTTGCAGGTCAGGATATGGAGCCAACTCCCTCTTGAGCCTCTTAGGAGTCAGAAAGTGGGAAGAAATTAGGGATGGTTAGCTTCCCAGGGTGGGCACAGGTCCATGAAGGCCACACAGAGTCAGTCAGCGGAGTTGTCCTCAGGGCTACTGACTGTACCGTTGTCTTGGCTGGCTGTGCCCTCCGTGCCCAGGTGGCCTTGAACTTGGCCCTGTCTACCACCTCTCAAGTACACCACTGTGTTGATTACTGCATCTTCATTGTGACAGGGGAGTGAATATAATCTGCCAAGAGAAAGAAAATTAAGTCCTTCACTAAACCACCCAACCAACTGTCAGCCTCACATCCTGCCCAGATCCACATCTGCCAAGGACCAGTTCTGAGACCCTCAACACAAAGACACAGTTCTAGCCTTGGGGGGGGGGGGATTCGTTCGGTGTTCGGTGTGATGGGCTTGCCACATTCTGCATCCTAGGAAACCTCCCCGGAGGCCAGGACTGTGTTCATTTATCAAAGGTGCATAAATAACCCCATCCGGACCAATCATGGAGCATGTTCAGAGCACAAGGGGAGTAGAAACTGAACTCTCACCCAGAGGGACACAGAAGGGAAATGATGTTGGAAAAGTTGACAAAGATAGGTCATGAAGAGGAGCCCTCAGGTCAGCAATTGGGCTGAAATTGAATCCTGTGGACACACAACCCCACCCAGTGGGCAGCAGGTCCCCGAAGATTGTCCAGAAGATCTACAATCTATAATGGGTTCCTCCTTCTCTTCCTCTTCTTCTTCCTCCTCCTCTTCTTCCATCCCCCACCCCCCCCCATGAATACAAGTGAGGATTTTCTACATCAAGTAAGGATCACTTCTATGAATATGAAGCCCAAATGGCCAGTAAACACCTACGTGAGATGTGCAACTTTACAAGAAACTAGGTGTATTTTTTTAAAAGAGGTACTGTATTAGTCAGGGTTCTCTAGAATCACAGAATTTATGGATAGTCTCTCTATAGTAAAGGAATTTATTGATGACTTACAGTCTGCAGCCCAGTTCCCAACAATGGTTCAGTCATAGCTGTGAATGGAAGTCCAAGGATCTAGCAGTTACTCAGTCTCACGCAGCAAGCAGGCGAAGGAGCAAGAGTTCCACCACACCTTTAATCCCGGATGACCTTGAACTCGGAGATTTAATCTTCTGGAATCCATAGCCACTATGCCTCAAGATCTCCATACCAAGATCCAGATCATAAACTTCTATCTCGGGGCTGGCGAGATGGCTCAGTGGTTAAGAGCGCCGACTGCTCTTCCGAAGGTCCCGAGTTCAAATCCCAGCAACCACATGGTGGCTCACAACCATCCGTAACGAAATCTGATACCCTCTTCTGGGGTGTCTGAAGACAGCTACAGTGTACTTACATATAATAAATAAATAAATAAATAAATAAATCTTAAAAAAAAAAAATAAATAAACTTCTATCTCCAAGCCTCCAGATAAGGGTCACTGGTGAGCCTTCCAATTCTGGATTGTAGTTCATTCCAAATATAGTCAAGTTGACAACCAGGAATAGCCACTACAGGTACTATGGTAGATTACCACGGATGCCAGAAACCATGGCATCCGCATGACCAGTCCTGTGCCTCCCTGTCTCTGGCGGTGGCCAGTGGGCCTTGTTCCTGGCCTTGAGGTGATGTCCTCCTTAGCATATGTGGTAGACCTTTGTGTGCCTCTGTGTCTATTTTCCCACAAGGACTCCAGGCTTTGGATTTAGGGCTTATTGGTGTGACCACATCTTACCTAAATACATCTGCAAAAGACTATTTTCAAACAGGGTCGTAATTCTGGGGTTTGAGGTGGACAAGAATTTGGGGACAGTCATCAATATAGCACACCAGCGAACTCAAATACAAGAGACACAAAGATACTATTCACTTCTATCATGTTGGAAAGCAGACATGTCTGTCTGTGACACAGACTGTACTCTTCAGAGGCAAGTGGCCATTTTTCAGGGTGGGGGAAAGATGGTTTCCTGAGCGGGTTTCCTGGGGTCATTTTCTATAGGGGGAATCAGACAGAAACAGGAGCGAGCAGAGGGAAATTATGTTCTTCTTTTCTGCCTTTTGAAGCGTGGTCTCAAGTAGTACACCTGAGCTGATCTCAAACGTTATGTCTTTTTGGTTGATTGGTTTAGTTTTAATTTTTTGACTTTGGTTTGGTTTGGTTTTTCAAGACAAGATTTCTCTGTGTAGCCTTGACTGTCCTGGAACTCACTCTAACTTTTCTACTTTTTTGTTTGTTTTACTTTTTTATTTGTTTGTTTTTGTTTTTTCAGACAGGGTTTCTCTGTGTAGCCCTGGCTATCCTGGAACTCACTCTGTAGACCAGGCTGGCCCCTCGAACTCAGAAATCCACCTGCCTCTGCCTCCCAAGCGCTGGGATTAAAGCCGTGCACCACCACTGTCTGGCCTGGAACTCACTCTATAAACCAGGCTGATCCTGAAATCACAGAGATCCGTCTGCCTCTGCCTCCCGAGTGCTGGGATTAAAGGTGTGTGCCACCACAGCCCAGGACAATTTCAAAAAGTGTTTTAAATTTTATGTGTATGGGTGTTTTGTCTACATGTATGTCTGTGCGTCATGTGCATATAATGTCCTCAGAGGCTAGAAGAGGGCATCCGACCTTCTGAATGTGGAGTTACAATTCATTGTGAGCTGCATGCAGGTGTGGGGGACCAAACTAGGGTCCTCTGGGAGAACATTCAGTGTTCTTAACCTCTGAGCCATCTCTCCACACTCTGGGTGTGATTTTTATTTTCTTCTTTTGGGACAAGGTCTTGCTAAATAAAGATCCACCTGCCTCTGCCTCCTGAGTGTGGTGATTAAGGGCATGAGCCAGCAGCACTGGCCGTGAGGTGATTCTTGAAGTCCTGGTCTTCTGCCTCCCAAGCACTTGAATTACACATGTTCACTACCATGACTGGCTGGATCATGTGGGTTTGTTGTTGTTGTTGTTTTGTTTGTTTGTTTGAGACAGGACCTTACTATGTAGCCCACACTAGGCTAGTTTCAAACATTCAGCAGTATTTCCTCAGCCTTCTGAATACCAGGACTGTAGGTGTGAGCCTCTAGGTCCTGTCACTGGGACTGCCAACCTGACAAACATACTGGGCTGCAGGTGGAGGCTGGGGAACTCTGGGGTGAGTATCACCCCTCAACCCCTCAGAGTGCCCTGGAGATGAAATAACTGGATATTTTCCCCCTATAGACACAAGAGTTCCCAGAAGACCATCACCTCTGGACGGACGCTTCCTGCTGCCGAGGCTAATCCTAAAGGAGTCTTAACTGTAGCTGTAAGCCAGCTACATTCCCAGGCTTGTCAGCAAATCTCTCCTCCGCAGAGGGCTTCAAGGTACAATGTCTGCAAGAGTCTGAGAAATGAAGAGTTAGTCTGCAGAATGGAAGATGGGGCACACTGAGAAATGAACCCGTAGATATCTCTGCCCACCCCCTGGAGCATGCTATAGTGATGGTATTTGGAAAGTGGAGTCTTTGCCCATTCGTTACGCTGAGGACCGTGAGGTGAGGAGGTAGCAGGGCTCAGGGGGGGTGAGCCCTAAGGGCCGTGCTGAGTGTTCTCTAAAGAGCTAGGCAGAGAGAGCTGAGCCAGAAAGGGTGGCGAGATGGGCAGAGTAGACAAGCCCATAATCCCAGCACGAGGCAGGGGAAATGCTAGGCCAGCTTCAATTACACAGTGAGATTCTGTCGAGTGAAGGAGACGGTATGAATTGTGTGGTCGCAGGCCAGGCTAGCTGAGTGTCACCAAAGCTGGAGGATGCTGGGAGCAGAGCTCTCTGTGAAGATCATAATCCTGCCAAGTCCTTGACTTGGCCCCTCTGGAACTGGTTTTGGACTTCTGGCCTTCCATATCTATAGGGGAATCAATTTATGATGGAACATGCAGATAATTTTGGGGTGACCTCGTGATGGCCATAGAGATCGATACTGGGAGCATGTAAGGGGAGCCAGGCTGGTCACACACGCCTGTAATCCTGGCTACTCTGTGGACTGAAATGAGTTCAAGTCTCGCCTCAGCTACTAAAAGAATTACCATCAGCCTGTTCAATGTAGTGAGAGGGGGAAGGACAGACGACCAGAGTGCCTGCCTTCTCTCCTAACCTTTCTGACCTCTGCAGCCGAAGGAAGATGAGCAAGAGCAACTTTGGGGAAGAATTTTTAAAGGCCACACCCACTGGTGGTTGTGCGGTTGCTGCATCCCTGAGGCCCACCACTTTCAGAAGTCAAACCACAACAAACACGGGTCCCATGCCAAACTCAAGAGAAAGCATTGCCGGAGTGCCAAGTCTAAGAGACCAGACACCGCAGCGACTGGAGAATGGGGCAGACACTGTCTGGCACGGATCAGACATGGACTCCGTGAAAGACCAACACCTACACCCAAGGCAGTGGCCACTGCAGCATCGGCTTCATCTTGAAGGTCACGACAATCAGTCACAAAATAAATGTTCTGGCTTCAAAAGATAAAAAACAAAACAACCACAAAATCAAACAACCACGAGAACAATACTGGGGACATCGCTCAGTGATAGAGGCCCTAGGCTCAATCCTCTGTGTGTGTGTGTGTGTGTGTGTGTGTGTGTGTGTGTGTGTGTGTAAAATATACATATACATATATCATATCTGTATGCCCAGTAAGAGGTTCTCCCTGTGAGGAGGATCCAAACTCCCCTTTGGGGAGTGGGGGACATCTGGAAGAGTACCCGAGCCTCCTGCATTGCCTCCTGCGAAAAAGGAGAAAGAAGCCTAATGCCCACATTCGTAACTCCACTGCCTACCTCAGACCAGAAGGCAGCTGATGCCATCCCTGCCCGGCCTCCCAGCCGCCCTAGGTGTGGCCCGTCAGAAACCGATCTTTGTCCTCTGTGCTTGTGACATGGGCCAAGCTAAGTAACCTCAAGATCCGGTCTCTTCCGCCTTCCTCTGCCGGCCATGTGGGCCAGGCCCTGCTCTCTCTTAGGAGCTCCAGTTTCCTAGGAAAAGAGTGTTGGGGAGAGCACAGCTCCCCTCTTCTCTCTTTTTTATAAAATAGCCCTAGGACCAGTTTCTGTTGCCTGGACAGCGCTCAGGAAAACAGGAAGGCTATGTCTGACTAGGCTAGATTTGATATCTAATGGGTGTTTGTGGCTGCCCAGGCCTTCAGTTCTCTCCTGGGTGAACTTAACAGGAAGGATACATTTCTAAAGATACACACTGTTGGCTTGTGTAGGGCATATTATACTTGAACCTAGTTTTCAGAGATGTACTTTAATAGTGTCAAGTTGTACATAGCAATAAAAGAGAGTAGTGATGTCTATAACCCCACGTCTGCACCTCCCAGAATAAATATCCTGAAGGCCACAAGTGAAGCCTGGCTCCTCGGGGCCCGATCTTTCCAGAAGGCCCGCACCTGCCCTTCATTAGAGGTAGGCACAGGCAAGCCTGAGACCGTGCAGTTCTCATGAGGGGTTCCATCCTTACTGTAGAGCCAGAAGAGCAGGATCTGTACCCCCCCCCTTGCCTCAAACACCACAGAGGTAGAGGGAAGGAAGGCCTGTAATAGAGGACAAACCCCTTCCTGTAATGAAGGGAGCTGGGAGGTGACTGGGGTAGAGGATCCACAGGCCAATATGCACCTTACCTGATCCTACTTTCTTTCTAAAGTTTGAACTGTAGTTTCTTTTTTAGCTTCTATTGTCTTCTGGGCAAGATGATAGTCTGGGAATTCTTAAAGTGACCTACCTAGGAAGCTGTGGATACTTTTCTAAGACAATCCATGTGTGCCTTGTACTAGAGATGGGTAACCTTGCGAAATAACACCCTCAAACTCCCACACCTCTTACCCCTGGAGAAGATAAGCCAAGAGCAAGCCAGCTATACAGCTGCAACTGCAGAGGTCAGATTCACGGGATCTCCTCCTCACAGACCTAGGTGCTCCGGGGAGAGCAGCGCAGAGCAAGTGGCTGCTGGGAGAGCCCCTGTAGATAACAGTGGCGCTTCCTACATTGCTGTCATACTATGTTGCTGGGGATGGTGGTGCACTCCTTTAATCCCAGCACTTGGGGGAGGCAGAGGCAAATATATCTTTGTGAGTTCAAAGCTAGCCTGGTCTACATAGTGAATTCTGGGACAGCAAGAGGTACATAGATCCATTTCAAAAGAGAAAAAAGAAAGTCCTAGTATGCGGCAGCCATATTAGTGATATGTCTTTCTGGGCTTACGGAGCTAATATTTCTTTCTTTCTTTCTTCTTCTTTTTTTTTTTTTTTTTTTTTGGTTTTTCGAGACAGGGTTTCTCTGTATAGCCCTGGCTGTCCTGGAACTCACTCTGTAGACCAGGCTGGCCTCGAACTCAGAAATCCTCCTGCCTCTGCTTCCGGAGTGCTGGGATTAAAGGCGTGCGCCACCATGCTGGCTGGAACTAATTTTTCTATAAGGAAGACTAACAGTTATGCAGCTTAGTATATACTATTATTTACTTGTATGTGGGCACATGCATGTGTGCATTATCAATCTTGGTATTTATCTCTTACTCAACAAAAATATATGGACAACCTCTATGGAGTACAGGGAAACCCTTGCTCTTATGGGAGGTGTAATGATCAGTTCATGTTTTGAGGGATGAATAGGAGTTTGGCTTGGGGAACAGAGTGGGTAAGGAAGCTCTTCCTAGCTCAGAGCGCAGTCAGTGTTCCTGAATTCACCTTCCTAAGCAACCTCTGTACCTATAAAGGTGGGTAAAGAAGAGCCCGGCTTCAGGAGAGTTGGGTGGAGAGGGTCGGAAAGAACCCGGAAGGCTCTAACGCTGTGCCTCCACCTTCCTAACACTGCAACCCTCTAATGCAGCTCCTCACGTTGTGGTGAACTGCCCTAAAATTATTTTTGTTGCTACTTCATCGTTGCAATTTTGCTACCGTTGTGAATTGTAAGGGAAATATCTGATATGCAGGATATCTGATGTGTGACTCCCAAAGGGGTCTCAACCCACAGGTTAAGAACTGCTGCTGTAGAGGTTCCCTCCTAAGAGCCTGGGTCAAGGCAGCTCCAGCACGGGTTATGGGATGGGAAGTCTGTCCATCCGAGGGCTATTTGGGATAAGAGGACTAAGATCCAAGGCAAGAAGAAGAGGAGGGGGAGGAAGAGGAAGAAGAGGAGGCGGAAGCTGCTAGACCTAACTGAAGCAAGGCTGGAGATGGAGAAGACTTGAGGGTTGGCTAGTTAGAGTCAAAACATACCCTGGGGAGGGAGCCAGGGAAATGGGACCATCTATGCCTCTTTGTTTTTTTTTTAGCCCCAGTGCCTTGCTCTGTACTGGGCACACATACCCAGTTCAGAGAGGAAGGAAGGCATCTGTGAGTATATTGGGTACAAGAAGCTGTGAGAACCCTGGATATGCAGCAGCTGTGTCTCACTCTGGAGGGATACCCATCTGAAGGTCAAGAGAAGGCCTCAGGGCCGCCACCCAACAACACTCCCCAGGGCCAGCTGCCAGACTGAGGTGCGTTTGTGGAAGGTGACTGTGTACATACATGTTCTACCTTTCTGTTTGCTATACCTATCACCTCCTCCTCCTCCTCCTCCTTTCTTTCCTCCACCTTCCCTCCTCCTCCTCTCCTCCTCCCCCTCTTCTCTTCCTCCTCCTCTTCTTCCTCTTCCCTCTCTACCTTTCTCTTTAGGAGTCTGAGAAACCCCTGCCCACAGGAAATTCTTTGTGTACTTTCAGCATTTTGAGACAGATTCTCTATGTGGCTCAGGCTGGCTTTGAACTCATGATTTTCCTGATTTAGCTTCCTGGGTCCTGGGGTTACACGGCACCTGGCTCTGCCCTATTATTTTAAGTCCCCTCCCCGTAACCACCTCTGAGCAGGAAGACGCTATGCAAGGGGTCTAAAGAACCTTGCCCACATGCCCTTTTCCTCTACTGAGATCTTGGGGGTGGGGGGTGGAGGTGGAGGGGCTTCTAGTCAGGAGGGAATCCCAGTCAGTCTCCTTGCCTGCAGAGGAACTCTGGGTGGAGGAGAGCAGGCAGCCTGGGAACCGGTCTGCTAACCAGTTCAACCAGAGACTGGTTTCAACCCCCGGGAGTTCAAAGGGAGCTGGGATGCCCAGCCCGCTATGGTCCTTAACCCTTTCTCTTGTGTGCCCTGGCAAGATTCAGGTGGTGGCCCATGTCGAGGAGGGGTCTGAGCCTCTTTGGAAGAGAAAATGGGTGGGAGATGCTTTGGCGATGGTTCCAGAGTGCAACCAGACACTGAAGAGCTGGAAAACTGAGGAGAGAGGCTCCTGTGCGCCCCAATCCCAGACGTCCCTCGGGATCCCGTCCTCCAGCTTGGTGATCCCAGGAGGACCCTGGCTCCTGGGTGGATGCAGGGGCACTGGGATTGGATTTCTGGGGTGATGAATATTCATCAGCCTGAGCCAGCCTCTGCTTCTGTTTACTTAGCTGGGAGGGGCCGGGTTTCAGGTTCACCTTGACTCCTGGAGCTGCAGCTCACGCAGCAGGCAGGTACCTGCTTCTGCACCTGTCTCTTACACCTGCCCTGCAGCTGCTCCTACCCACCTCTCCAGGCTGAGTCTGGCCAGCGCGACACCCTGGAGACACCCTCTCCTCCTCCAGTCTCACCTGCCTGGGCAGCTCCTACTGTCAACTCCTCTAGGGAAAGTCGCGCCTCCAGCCCAGAGCAGTCCGGATTACAGGTACAGGCAGCAGGGACTGGTGGGTGGGGAAACCTAGATGTAGATCCTGGCCAGAGTTTCCCCAGCTCATGGCTCCATGGTGGACAAGCTCAGCAGGACTCTTACTTCGTCCAGTCTCACCTCACTAGTCTCTTGGAGAAGGTCCAGGCCTCCAAAAGAATTCCTGCTGAGAAAGTTTCAATATATAAACTCTTAACTCCGCTCAAGACAGTCCCCTCTGGCCCACAACCTAGAACATGTATGTCTGGCTATCTGGCAGAAATATCTCCCACTTCCTGTCCAGTCTCATTCAGGGTGGTCGAGGGCCACTAGGGGGGCCCTGTAGAGGGAGGGGAGCGGGTTCTACAATACTCCCTTCCTCTCTCCCCTGCACCTCCACCCCTGCCTCAGTCAATGGTTAACTTGTCCAGCTCAGAGGGAGCTTGGCCCATTCTGGGCAAAGCCCATCAGCAAGTGCTCTAGTGGGGGTGAAGGGACCTGTCTCGGCTGCTTATGTGCATGCCATGGTGCTAGCCTCCCAAGGCAGGAGGTGGCCCACTGTCTCATAAAGGCCTTTCATGGGCCCTGAAGCTATGCAAACCACAGAGGTGGAACTGATATCCTTGGGGCTTGATTGCCCTTATCCCATGATTGCAGCCTAGGGTAAGGGCCCAGCCCTGGCATCTCGGGGCCGTGTATTAGCAGACAGCAGCTCTCACCACACGCAAGATCTGCGTTTCCACCCCCAAGTCCCCACCCCCACCCCACCCCGACCCCGGCTTTCCACAATCACTCATAGGCATGTGACTAGAAACATTTTACTCTTTACCACTCTGGAGATCTGTGACGCTTGTACACCATGACAATTTTTGGTTGGTTGGTTTGTTGGTTAGTTTGGTTTGGTACGATTTTAAGACAGGGTCTCACTCTGAAGGCCAGGCTGAACTAGAAACTTATTAGGTAAATAGGTTGACTTTGAACTCACTGATCTCTTGCCTAAGTGCTGAGGTTACAAATGTATACTACCAGACCTGTCTCATACATGACACCTGTTCTTGTTTTTAGGCTCTCTCTCTCTCTCTCTCTCTCGTTTTTTTTTTCAAGGCAGTTTCTCTGTGTAGCCCTGGCTGTCCTGGAACTCTCTCTGTAGACCAGGCTGGCCTCAAACTCAGAGCTCCACCAGCCTCTGCCTCACTCCTGAGTGCTGGGATGGATGGCGAGCACCTCTTGCCCTGGCAGACAATTTCCTTCCGTGGTCCTGACTGTTCTGGAGTTCTGTATGTAGAGCGTGCTGACTAAACTCACAGAGATCCTGCTGCCCCTGCCTCCTGAGAGCTAGCATGCAAGGAGGGCAACACCAGCCCGAGCAGATTTTATACTGTCTTCTGTGTGGACTAAAGACTCTGGAAGCTGAGTTATTATGAAAAACAAAGAATAGTCCATCAATTTGTGTGTTTTTTTAAATTCAGATTTAGGCTGGCCTCAAGGGACAAACACTTGTTCAGGTGTTTAGGTGGTCCTGGACAAGGAGGACAGAAGGCCAGCAAAAAGCATCCTCAAGAGTTCAGGGTATTGTCTGGGTGGTGGTGGCACATGCTTTTAATCCCAGCACTAGGGAGGCAGAGGCAGGTGGATCTCTGTGAGTTAGAGGCCAGCCTGCTCTAAAATCGAGTTCCAGGACAGCCTGGGCTGTTATACAGAGAAACCTGTCTCAGAGAGAGAGGAGAGAGAAGAGAGAGAGAGAGAGAGAGAGAGGGAGGGAGGGAGGGAGGGAGGGGAGGGGAGAGGAGGGGAGGGGAGGGGAGGGGAGGGGAGGGGAGGGGAGGGGAGGGGAGGGGAGGGGAGAGGAGAGGAGAGGAGAGGAGAGGAGAGGAGAGGAGAGGAGAGGAGAAGAGAGGAGAAGAGAGGAGAAGAGAGGAGAAGAGAGGAGAAGAGAGGAGAAGAGAGGAGAGAGTTCAGGGTACAAGTCCAGGTCACAGGGCACCAAGGAAAGCACCAAACCGTTCCCATTTCCATCTTCAGGCCAGTTCCTTGTGACCTGTGGCTCCTTCTACTTCAAGGAGAGGTAGGTTCTGGGAATGCCATCTTGATATGCAGTATGAGTTGTTAAAATGGGTCCATTTCGACTGGCATGTGCAGAAGCCCCTCTCCCAACCCAGGGCTAGGAAATCAGGTGCTTAGAATAGATACAGGAGCTGGATCGGCCACCCCTCCATTCACCAAGTTTCTGGCAGCTCCAGATGGGCAGTGCTGGGTCATGGCAGTGCTGGGTCGGCAAGGCAGCTACTGAGTGCCACTCCCGACCTCCTTCCTTGCCCTCCCACAGCTCCTTCCAGTAACCCACTCTGGAACACCAAGTTCTGTGCAAGGCTGTGCTAAGCCCAGGCAAGGCACGCTGCCAAGACAAACCTCTCAGGCTGTCCCTTGGTGCACTCAACTCTCCAGGTGCCTGGAAGTACCCCTCCGGCCCTCTTCCCGCTCCCCTATGCTTGAAGTAGGAGTTGTACAAGATCTCTTTTTAGCTTCTGTCACTTGAGCCCAGCTGAAGGGGTAGAGTGGGCAATGGGGGGTGGGGGTGGTCTGCCTCCTGGATAAAGTAATAGGAGAGCCTCGGGGCTGGGGGTGGGGGGAAGGGTGTATGTGCAGAGGGGCAGGAGACACCACAGGGGACAGCAGCAAGAGCTGTTCAGCTTGTTTCCAGCCTAGGCCAGCCAGCATCTTGCTTTTGTTTTTGTTTTTGTTTTTGTTTTCTTCTGAATTTGATATGCTCTCCTCACTCTAAATACTCATATGTTTTATGGAAATTATGGAAATCAGAGAGCCAGAAGAGCAGAAAGCAATACCCTATATTTCTTCTACATTAAAAACAAACAAACAGCCGGGCATGGTGGCGCACGCCTTTAATCCCAGCACTTGGGAGGCAGAGGCAGGCAGATTTCTGAGTTCAAGTCCAGCCTGGTCTACTTCCAGGACAGCCAGGGCTACAGAGAAACCCTGTCTTGAAAAACAAAACAAAACAAACCAACCAACCAAACAAACAAAACAAAAAAGCCCACTACTCAATTTGCACCTTTCTTTCTGGTGATTTTATAAAATGCAATGAAGACTGTTGGTGAATTTGGGCTGGAGAGATGGCTCACTGGTTAAGGGCACTGGCTGCTTTTCCAGAGGATCTGGGTTCAATTGCCAGCACCCAGAGCTGTCTGTGACTCCAGGATCCAACACTCTCACACAGACATATATGCAGGCAAAACACCAATGCACATAAAATAAAATAAAATAAAATAAAATAAAATAAAATAAAATAAAATAAAATAAAATATGAGGGGGTTTGGTACTGGGGATTAAGCACAGAGTTGGGTGTATATTAGGCAAAAGCTCTACAACTTAGCTATGCCTCCAGATCTTTCTATCATCAACTTTTTTTTTTTAATTACATTTCTGTTTTGTTTTTCGCTTGTTTGTTTGAAACAGAGTCTCACTTCATAATCTTGGCTGCTGGTCTGGAACTCACTATGTAGACCAGGCTGGTCTTGAACTCAGAGATCCACCTGCTTCTGCCTTCCTAGTGATAAGATTAAAGGTGTGCCCCACCATGCCTGGCCTCAATAAAATATTTTTTAAAATTATTTTGTGGGTGCCAGGGTACGTTTGCGGAAGTCAGGGGAGGAGTTGAGAGAGTCAGTTCCCCCCCTTTCACCACGTGGGCCCTAGACATGGAACCCAGGTCGCCAGGCCTGGTAGGAGGTGCATTTACCTGCCGGCTCCCTCACAAGCTCTGTCATCAGCTTTTACAGATGGTAACAAAGGCAGGTCTGGGCTGCGTGGCCATCTAGCTTTCTAGTGTCGACTGGCTTCTGCAACCTCCTTCCCAGAATTATCCTGGTGAATTCCTAGGTTCATAAGACCAGGCTGCCAACATTTCCAGGCTCAGAGCTGCCTTTGCAAACCTCTGTAGAGATTAATTTCCCCCCAGGCTTCCGCCCCCTCTGCCTGTCTTCCATGCTGCAGACATTAGCAATGGCTTCTTTCCCAGGCCTTCCTGTAGCTCATAAGAACCTTTGTGGAAATTAATAAAAGATGAGGCCTATGTAGAGGTGGCTCTATGTCGGGACACATGGCTCACGAGCAGAGAAGTCTGGATTTCAACCCCCCAGTCCCATCTTATGCGTTATAGAGGGGTCCAGTACAATCCGTGAGGATGGCATCTCACAGGCTCCACCTGACTGCCTTGCAAATCTTTAACTCTCCTTCAAGCACTTGTCCCACGGCCGCTTGGTGGGGGTAGAACAGGGTGCTAACCATTATTCCACCTCCTGAGTTTTACTCTGTAAAGCAGGTCCTACCCGTGTAGACGGGCAGTAGCTGTTAAGGCTGAATGTCAGGGTTGCGTGGGATGGATAAACAAACTGAGGCCTAGAGATGTAACCTGGCTAGACATCAAGAGCCCAAGATTATCCAGCCCTAGACAGCAGCAGCCCTCTCCTCATCACTGCTGGGAGTGACAAGTGGCTGGAACTATCACAAACTCTATTTCATTCTGTCATGTGCTTCTGCTGGTGTGACCTGTCAACGGTCTGCCAACACTGGGCAGTGGTGGGAAGGACTTGGTCATGGTGGCAAAGACCAGGATATGTGTGGTTAGGTAGGGGTTTCCCTAGTTTACAGCTTGGAAGGAAGGACCTCAAAGCTCGCTCTCTGCAGCTTTGTAAGGCAATGGAGTAGGGTTGTCTCACTGTCCCTCTGCCTGGTTCCGTGTCGTGTCTTTCCTGTTAATGGCTGCTTTGGGGGCTCTTTTTCCAGCCCTTCAGTCCTACCTTCAATACTTTCTTTTCTTTTTTGTTTGTTTGTAGACAGGCCCTCACTATGTAGCCCAGGCTGGCCTCCAATTCACAGCCCTCCCAGCTCAGCCACTGGGCTGGGATTATAGGCGTTAACCAGTGCACTTGCCTCTGTCTCTATGAAGGAGCCTAGATAGGGCTGGCCCAGTTTCACCCACTGACTTTGTGTCTTCCATTTGGTCCAGCAGAAAGCTCTGCCTGGGTTTAGGGACCGCCATGACTGAAGTTGGTTGGTGGAAGCTGACCTTCCTCCGGAAAAAAAAATCCACTCCCAAAGTGCTCTACGAAATCCCGGACACCTACGCCCAAACAGAGGGAGGTGCAGAGCCCCCAGGACCTGACGCAGGAGACCCTCACAGCGACTTTAACAGCCGTCTGGAAAAGATTGTGGATAAGAACACTAAAGGCAAGCATGTCAAGGTCTCCAACTCAGGCCGCTTCAAAGAGAAGAAAAAAGTTCGGGCCATGTTGGCAGAGAACCCCAACCTCTTTGATGACAGAGAGAACAAAGGACAATGAAAGCGGCCGAAGAGAACCATAGCGCTGCCCTGCTCCCTGCCACTGGTGGGGTCCGAGGCAGGAGCTTGCCACGCTGGCCTCTTTGGTCACAGCCACTTGGCGGTTGATCCCTGCTGGCAGGAACACCCGGTTCTTAGGTTTGTATTTATGTGCCCCAGCTTTACGAAGAGCCTCCTCCTCCTATGATCACATACTCTGGTCCAGCGTGAAAACTGTGACCTAGAAGTGCTGCTGTCCTTGACACAGTGGCTTGCCTCACAGGGAGGTGGCACAGCAGAGAATAGACAGAGAGCAGGACGGACTCCACCCTCTCCCCAGGCAACAGGGAGAAGGGTGAATTTGATTCGCTGCATCCTCTACTTTCTCTACCGTGTGACTGTTGCCTGGGCCAATCCAGGGAGAGCAATGTTTCCGGAAGTCACGTGACCGTGGTTTCCTTGGTGCCAGAGGCGGAGTTCTTAAGCTTGAGATCGCCTCTTAATTCAAGGAGTAAACTTCCTGGAACTTTGCTCCCAGGAGTGGAGGGGCAAGGGACACGCGTACTCCCCGGGGTGCTACTGAAGGCTAGCCCAGAAATACTCCTGACCTTGACCACCACTTGTGTGGGTGCTGAATTACATAACCCCAAAGAGAGGCCTCCCTGACCGGCCCAAGGGTCCAAACTGGAGGAGTGGATGCGGGTTTCTCCCGACTCCTTCCCTGATAGTATTTAAGACAGATGAGCACCAGGAGTGAATCCTGGAGCCTTGGATTTTGTTGGAAAAGTAGGTTTTACTTAGGAATAAACAAGGCTGCAGAAACCACGGTCTTATTTATACACTTGCCTCACACGAATGCAGGTAGATGGTTCCCACGAGTGAAGTGGACCTTTGGGCCCTTCAAACTTCAGGAAGGAGCCCCTACGTGTGACAGTGTTGGGCTGTGTCAGTAACGCCATCATCAAACAAGGCTTCTAACGGCAAGGGAGAAAGGAAGGCGAAAGATGACCCCTGGACAACAGAGAGGCCAAGGGGGGCTCTAAGAGTTGGGGCAGACCTTTGGTCACAGACCCAAAGTCTCCAACATTCTCAGTGGTTCAGTTTGGGACCACGATTTAAATTCTGGTGCCACCTTGATGAGTTTGGTAACGTTTCAAAGAGAGATGTCTCTGAAGTCAGGTCTGAGAGCAAATCCCTGGAACCTCGGCTCTTTGCTGAGTGAGACAGGATTGCAGGTTCAAAGGTTGGCCTGGGTTATACAGCAAGGCCCTACCTCAAGAAACACGCCCAGAGCTCCTCGGGGCTGTAGACCTTTTCTTACAGGATGCCCCCATCACGAGTGCTTTAGTTTAAGGACCAGGGAAGAGTTCTCACCCTGTAATGTTAAATCTCCTTCTTGCTTAAGCCACAGGACCTGAGAACTGGAAAGAAAACCAAACCAAACCAAACCAAACCAAAAAAACCCTCAGTCATCCAAATCTTTAGAGCTCATGTTGGGACCAGGGAAAGAGCAAGGTGGCTACTCTGCTGTGGTCCAGCAGCCTTTGGGTCAGCTCCTCAGAGTGTGCTGGGACACCCCACCCTAGGGAGCTGTTGCTGAGGAAGTTTATTGCCAAAACAAACACACCTACACAAGGAGACCTTTGTTAAGTGCCTCACCCAGGCCAGGGGAACTCAGGGGATAAGGGAGGCAGAGCAGGGGCTGAAGAGAAAGTAGGCTCAGCGCCCTGCCTTTACCTCGGCCTTTTCATCCCTTCCTTCTCCCCAGAACTTTCTAGATCTCACTAGTCATTCCGTTCATAAAGTCTCCCCAAAGGAGTTGAGGCATCCCTCAATCTTACAGCCTTGCTGTTAGCTACCATACCACATACACTATTTCTAACAGAGAGACTTTCTAGTCCCCCAGCCCCCATCACTGAGGCAGGTACTGCTGACAGCGCCATCTTCTCTTCTGGTCTGCCAGGGTCAGACATATCAGGCGCTTGGCTAACTCTGTTTAGCTCATCTGTCTGTATAAACCACAATGCCCTGCCCTGCCCACCCCAGCACCTTCTATTCTTGAATGTCTCTTGTGGTCTGTTGGTGTGGCATGGGCAGGAACAATCAGTTATCTTCTGTAGAATGGGACTGGGATGAGACAGGAAATTGTTTATGTTGTAGGCTACTGGGAGGTGACAGTCACCAAGGGGAATGTGCAGGCTCTGGAACCAATGGGAGAAAGCCAACTGGTTAGCCCAGGGGCTGGGTGTCCTCTAGGACCCACACTGTGGGTCCCTTTCACAAAAGCCCATCCCAAGATTACTTAACCCCAGGTAGGGAGTGAAGATAGATACTGGGCACAGATTCATTTGTTCTTTGATTTTTTTGAGACAGGAGCTCACACTGCAGCCCAGGCTGGCTTGGAACTCACTATGTAGCCCAGGCTGACCTCAAACTCACTACAATCGTCCCAATCCTGCCTTCCAAGTGTTGGGATTACAGGCGTGATCCATACCACTTGACTTCCATCTTACTCTACTGCTGAGCTGTAGCCCAGACACTTCCTTTCATGGGCTCCCTGGTCTCTAAGCTTTTTACATGTACCACCACAGTCCCAGAAAGATCTCTACAGGAATCTTTCAGGGAGACAGTGCATGTCCCCCCAAAACTGGAGGCCTGGATGGCTAGAGAGATTGAGCTGCCCCAGGGAGTCCCAAGCAAGGCAGCTGCACACTTTCAGGAGCCGCTAGGAGGAAGAACCGAGAGGGTAAATATGTGCAGGAGACGGGAGAGGCTCTGGTTATCAACCACAGTTTCACTGGGAAGCAACCCAAGCAGAGAAAGGGGGAGGCAGGGAGGCTGCCCGATACTGGCCTCCACTGCCCAGTAAAGGCCAACCCTAGCCACTGGGCTCCCCCTGCTGGACCCAAGCAGAAAAGTCCTGTAAATCCATTCCCTAACTGTCCTGTCTGCTGAGGTGCCTCACTGGGGCAGACAAAATGGAATCAAGTTAAACATTAATATCACACACGGCTGACAAGTTTTTATTACACCCTTGTGCACTGGCACTGACAGTTGGGATCACACTAAAGCCCGGGGGAGGGAGCACACACAACCCCCTAACAGCCATGGGGTATAACACTTCTCAACAACTCATCGGCTTATACTAATAAAGTCACAGTCCATGGCACATCAGCAAAAGGGGTGAGGTAGGTAAAGGTACCTGGCCGATGGCCACAGGGTCAATGTCCTTCCTGGACCCAGGCTGAAGTGGGGGATCAACACAGGACAAGGTTGCCTCGGGAGGAGCCTTTGTTAGTGACAGAGGCTGAAGCACACAGCCACAAAGTCAAAACAAGGCAAGTGTGTCCAGGGTGATAAGTTCAAGGCCAACCAGAACATATAATGATTTGTCTGAGTCACAGCAAACATGGCCTGGGCTGGCTCCTTTCCATGGCTGGGAAGCCTTTTGTCTATCTGCAGCCTGATTAATTTATTACTGGAAACAGCTCCCAAGCCAGGCTTCCCCCAAACCCAGGAGCAAAGTCAAGGGAACACTTAGGAGATCCTTTGCTATTTGTGATTCTCTACAACCCTACGGCACTTTGTTCCAGCCACTAACTGATTCGGAGTTCAGAGAACTTGGAGGGTGAGTCCCGGAGAGACGTAGGTAGAAGGGCTAAGAAAGGAAATGGCTTAGCTTAAAAACAAGAACTGGAGCTGGGCCTGGTGGCACAAGCCAAGAATCAACTACTCCAGGGACTGAGGCAAGAGGAACTCAAGGCCAACGCTTGCCTGGGATATAAACACAGTGAGTTCAGGGCTAACCTAGGGGAAGCAGAGACAGGGCCCCCCACGGCAGCTCCTGGAGCCAATCAGGCACTTCTCCAAACAGCTCAGGGGCCAGCAACTTAGTCTTAAAATAAAAGGTAAAGAGAGAGAAATGCTGGGACTCTCACTCAGTGGTACAGAGTTGCCGAGCCTGAGCAAGGTTTAAACCCAGCGCCACACACAGAGAAGGTAGACCGGGCTTCCATTCCCTTATTCCCATAACTGCTTTTCCCCACTCTCTGCCCCCTGGTGATTCCCCAACATTCTTGGGTCCAGTGTTAAGGTGCAAGTCTCTCATACACCCAGTCTTCCTCCCCGTGGTGGGTCATGGGTCCCAAAGGGGAGTCTCCTGTTGCCAGGCCTCGGCGGAAGACAATACGGTCATGGAGGCGGTTGGTTTGGCCTTGCCAAAACTCCATCACTTGGGGGTACAGGATGTAGCCACCCCTGCGGGAAGAAGCAGAGGTTTACTGCTCCCACCTCTCTCTCATCCCAAGCTCTTTTGCAAGACGTTCCTGGGATGCAGCTGAGGGCTTCTCAGAGAAGGCTATCCATGATTTCACAGACAGGGCCCCAGGGTCCCTTTCTGAATGGCCTGCAAGCATAGGTATCGCTTACCAGTATTCTGGCTTGGGTACCTCTTGGTCCTGGTAGAGCTGCCCCAGTTCCTCATTTTTCTTTCTCAGGTACTATTTAAAGAAGAAGACAGAGGAAGAGCCGGGCACAGGAAATGATGCACTTAAGGACTTACAAACCTAGGCTCTGGGGCAGGAGCCAGGCCAGGTGTTGGGGACAGAGGTGAGGGAAGTAGACCCCCCCCACCCCCACGGCACTGGTCAAGAGGAGAGCCAGAGAGAGGAGGTCCGTTTCCCATCATCCCCTGCTCTTCTCTCCTAGGGACATCATCCTTTTCTGCTAGTTTGACAAGACCCTGGCATCTCCTGGAGACAGCCTCTGGGGATGAACTCAGGGCCTGGCTCATGAAGAGGATTATACAGAGGTCCTACTTACCTCCCGGTCAGGGATCACAGAACTCTGGCGACTGACCACAGCCCCAATCTGGCTGCTCTTGGGGCGGGAATGGAAGTAGTTCTCGGCCTCCTTCTCTGGGAGTTTCTTCACAGGGCCTTCCACACGCACCTGTTGGTGGATGAACCTGGCTAGGTGATGCTTGACACTACTAAACCTTTCTGCTAGCCCAGGCCCAGTTTTTCCCTGTTCCATCAGCTGCCCCAACACTCCCAGGCCCATCTAGACTGAGAGCTGGGTGTGAAAGGCAGAGTGGCCAGGCCCAGGCAGAACATGATTCCTACATTCATTTATAAATTCACCCCTGCTCACCCAGCCCACCAGAAGTGGTTGTGGGGACGACCACTCACCTGACGGTTCAGGGGCTCCCAGTAGAAGACAAGAGAGGCAAAGGGATTAGAATCCTGGAAAGAAGAGAAAAGGTACTATCGAAACAGGAAATCGGTACTTCCTGCATGTAGGGGGAAGGCAGAAGATGGAGTAGGATACCATCAACAGGTGCATTCACGGTTACATCGCATTTAAACTCTCAAAGGTGAGCCTCCGGTGGCATAGCTGAAGACAGGCCCTCAGGGGTAGAGCTGGGTGTGAGCCAGGTTAACTCCAGTTAGAGGCTCGGCCATTCCAATCACCATCGTTGTAGTTTTGAATATTTCTGTTCTTGTTTTTGACACAGGGTCCCATTCTGTGCTCATTTGTGCTAATCCTCCTGCCTCAGCTTCCTGAATACTGGAGAGGTGTGAACTACCACACCCAGCTCACTCAGGGAGTTTTGACAGTCAATGTGACATGCACTCCGACTGGCTTAACAAATGCATATGAAATGCCAACTCCTGTGTACCTTAGAACAGGTGCTGGGAACAAAACAGATGAAATAAAAGTGGCAACCTTTGCTCCACAGAGCTTACAGTGTAGCAGGGGAGACAAGTGTCAATCATGTGATCATATAAACAAATGCATGGCCAGAAGCAAAAAAATTACATATATACATATATATGTGTATATGTAGGTTACCAGGTGGATGAGACCAGAAGGAACGGGTGCTGCTGAGTAGCAGATGTGGAGGTGGGTGTGGCTTATTCATTCACAGTGCCCAGGCCTGGAAGCAGGAGGGAGCCCGAGCAGGGGTGGTGTAAGCCAGGGCTTAGGCTAGCCCTGTCCGTCCTGGAAGGATTCACCCTGACCCTCACCAGCTCTTTTCCCTTCCGGCTCTCGTAGTTAGTGAAGAAGCGGAAGCCGTCTTTGCCAAAGCCCTTCAGCAGCAGCATCCGGGCAGAGGGTTTTCCGTCTCTAGGGGGCACACAGCAGAGCACCAGGTCAGAACCCAACCCACTGTTCTCACCCCGGAGCAACCCCTCTAGCCATGCCCAGCCACGCCCCAGCCATGCCCCCCTTATGGAGGCAAATGTCAATGGTGTAAATCATATAGACAAATGCATAGACATAAACTGAAAGAGAAAGACGGCAGAGAGTCAAGTTGTGGGCTCCGATGCCATCAAACAGTGCCCTTAGGAACCTGTCCAGGAGGTATAAGTGTGATTCCACTGTCTGGGGGCTCTTTGTGGCTCAATCAGTACCCCCCTTAAGGGATGTATGGCACACTGCCCTAACCACCGTGTGACTGTTTTTGGAAGATAAGAGGTTTTAGGAAGGCAATTAAGATTAAATGTAGTCCATGGGGTAGGACTCTCTCGAATCCAGTAAGACTGGTGTCTTTGTAAGAAGAGAGAGAAAGAGAGACAAGACAGAGTGGGGGCTCTCTCAAAGGTCACATGAAGACACGGTAAGGGGGTGGCTAGCTTCAGAGGCATCACCAGACACCGCCCCTGACAACCACTTGCTCTCAGACTTCTAGCCTCCAGAAGTATAAACAGTAAACCCCTGTTGCCTATAGTACTTTGCTCCGACATTGATGAAAACCGTGCACTGCTGGGAGAGACTGGACCGCCAACACACTGAACTAATGCATCACGCAGAGAAGCAATGGTGGACGGCCCTCTGCTCAGAGCTCTGAGTAACACTGAGGGTGTCAAAGCCCCATCTTGATGCCTGGTGCTTTAGTGAGAAGGGACAAGAGGAGCTGAATAAGGAGGCTGACCTTAGAGATTTCTCACAGGGTATGACTGCTTGGTAATTCCCATGCTGGGTTTCAAGAGAGGGAATAAGGGGGCTGGAGAGATGGCTCAGCGGTTAAGAGTGCCAACTGCTCTTCTGAAGGTTGTGAGTTCAAATCCCAGCAACCACATGGTGGCTCACAACCATCTGTAATGAGATCTGATGCCCTCTTCTGGGGTGTCTGAAGACAGCTACAGTGTACTTACATATAATAAATAAATAAATCCTTAAAAGAGAGAGAGAGAGAGAGAGAGAGAGAGAGAGAGAGAGAGAGAGAGAGAGAGAGAATAGGGCCTCAGGGCCAGTCCCAGCAGATATAGCTCCAAAAGTCAGGGCTTGAGCAGATAGGAGCCTGAGGGAGGCCAAGGGCCATGAGGGGTGAGCAGATAGGAGCCTGAGGGAGGCCAAGGGCCGTGAGGGGATACATTAGGGATGGAGATGTATAAGGAACTGCATTTTATCACTAGAGAGTATTCAGTGATCTGGCTTTGGTTTACCAGTTAAGGACTGGTTTACTGGGGCTCAGAGAAGGCTGGCTTTAATAGCGGAACTAAAGATATAATAATGTTGAGAGCACTTCCTAATCTCCATCTGGACCCACCCACACAGAGGCCCCAGGCTGTGTGTACCTGGTGCAGGTAGCCACACACATAGCATTGGCTTCTCCTATGTCCGGACACTGAACAGCCTCGTCAAACCAGGAAGCAAACTGCTTCATGGGATCCAGAGAGGTCAGATGAGTCTCCTCGAATGCCTAGAAAGAGAGGTTGATGTCAGCGAATGAACAATGTTTACTCTGTGCCTGGCAATGGGCTGAGATGTTTTTCAAATGTAAATGCATTTAGCCATCATAATGATGACCATGAGAGAAAGAAAAAAACACCAACCAAACAAAACACTACTCAGGAAGTAGGTTCTATGTCCATTTACAGATGGTGAAACAGGCATAAAACGGCCCAGTAAGTCCCTGAGTCTCCTAAGGAGGAAGGGATGAACCAGGGCTGGAGTGTGCTGAAGTTCCTGTGGGTCACCTCATTCTTTTTCATGAAGTAGTTCTAAGGTTTCACAAGAGCCTACATCTCAGTCAAGCACTCCTGCAGATGTTCACGGATAAGCACACTTGGCCACTGTAGCTCTGGATCCCAATCCCAGAACTGATCTCTTGGTCCCTGACCTGAGTGGGGAGAAGATCATGATGAGGGAGGTTAAAACGAAGAGCTTCCAGGTTAGCCTTGAACTCACTGTGTAGCCGGACCCTGAACTCTGGATCCACTGTGCCTAGTTCATTTGGTGCCAAAGGTGGAACCCAGAACCCTCATACACACCAGGCAAGACTCCACAACACTCAGCTACAAGCCCAGCTTCCGCTCCTTTATAAATTTATATCACGTTTATGACTGTTTTAAGCATTTTACAAATGCCTAAATATAGACTGGTAAAGACATCTACCACGAAACCTGACAACCTGAGTTCATTCCTGGTGACCTACGACATGGTGGGAAAAAAAAAAAAACAAAAACAAAAACCAAAAAACTCCTGAAAGTTGTCGCCTGTCATACATGTATAAACACATGTACACTCTAAATGTATAAAAATGTAAAAAATGAGAAAACCCCCAAACCCACAGCATCCTTGTGAAGTAGGTATCACCACTTTACAGGTGGATAAACTGAGGCCCAAAGAGCATAAATTGTCCACAGCGAGACAGTCAGAAAAGGGCTGGGTTCCAACACAGGTGGGTTCTGATGTCAAGGGGTCTATGAGTACACGTTAATCCACGGTTCCCCTGAGGCCCTCCCCAGTAGCTGTCTCTGAAACCCTCTTCTCCCATCAGGGTGACCCCTAAATCCCGTTGCCTTGTAAGTGGCCCCTGAAAGCACAAGGCGCTCCTCCAACCCTTTGCTAATTTAGGGACACCCCCTTTCCGTGTCCCGGCGGCAGCGGCAGCACCTCTCGATCCCCGCGGTAACTCTTGCGCATTGGTCCCAGGTCCATGACTGCACCCCGACAGCACAGGTGACGGAGGTAGCCCGTCCACTTCGCAGGTCTCCTGAACGTCACAGTGACGCTCAGCAGCCCGCACGTCATGTAAGCAGTCGGCCACGTGACCCAGCGTCGCCTGGCCCTGGGTTCGGAACCAATTGCTCAGCCTGTGTGTCTAGCCTGGGAAGGAAGAATTTACTAGAGCCCCAGACAAGCTAGTAAGTCCTAAGTTCTCGGAACCAAGGTGCCTAGGATCAACCAATAGCTGTCCAGGACCAGAGCAGGGATCCATACCTGGAGAGCTTATTGGTTTGAGTTACCTGGAGCGAGACCAATTAGAGCGGGAATGAAGGAACCCAGCAGCCAATGGGCAGCGCCTCCAGGGGCGGGAGCAGAGAGACAAGGAAATGCTGTCACCGCCGTTTAAGAAGCACGTGGAGGTTTGTTAAAGGTATAGGGACAGCAGCCAAGGCGAGGGCGGGGCGAAGTCTCGGGGCTGGAGAGGAGAGGTCCGCAGTAAGTGGCCGGCCAGTGGCGGGCTACTGAAGAAGAACGTAGGGCAGGGATCCCCTCCTGGCGCAGCGGAGGTTGGAAGACTGGGCAAGAAAACATGGTTTGGGGGCCGGACTCGGAAGCAAAGGTGTTAGGGACACAGGGAGAGACTGAGGGAGAAGATTGTGGCTTGAGAGTAAGGAGAGACTGAAACTGCCTTGTAAACCGCAGGGCAGGTGCTGAGGGTCGTGGTGGTGGGCTGATACTCTGGGGACTGGGGAAGCACTCTGGGGTCAGGAAGGAGACTCTGAGGCGAGAAGGGAGTCAGCTGAATAGAAAGAAGACAGAAATTGGAATCAGGCTACCCCAGAGCAGAATGGTCTTCCCTTCTAACTTGTAACCCTTTCCTAAGGGTTGGGCTGGGCTCAGGGCATCCTATACCCAATGCAGTGGAGTTACTACTAGCCACTGCTCTAACAGATGGAAGGGCTGTCCCTTTCCTAAACCTCTTTCAACTTGGTTATTTCCTCCTTTTCATATTTCTTCTTGTTGTTGTTGCTGTTTTTATTTCTTTGTTGTTCCTTTCTAGGTAGTGGGAGGCATAGTTTTTGGCAATAGCCAGCCAAGGATACAGGGAACAGGTGCGGCGCCTGCACGCTGACTTCACGTGGTGGATGTCTGGCTGAGAGAGAAGTAGGAAATCCTCACAACGCTTCTTCCAGCTTTGATCTGCCTGGGGCAGCCCGTGGTGGAAGATGACTCTGTAGCCCTGGTGTCTACCAGTATCCGGAGTGGGAGCCCCAAGAGCCATGTAGACAGGCACCCAGCACTGTGCCAGGTAAGAGACCTTCTTGGCCTGCCTTGGTGTCTGCAGTGGGAACTCATTATCCTCTGTCTACAGCTTGAGCCAGCGCAATCTGCTGCACAGAAGCAAGAGGAAGGAAGCTTGCTGAGAAAAGTGGTGCATGCCTGCCGGTTGTCTCAGCACTTAGACTAAGGCCAGCCTTGGCTACATAGTAAACGTGAGGCTAGCCTAGAATTTTTGGTGCATTGTCGTTTTCTCCCATGAGCAGGATGGGGAGAGTCGTCTGGCTCTTGCAGTGGACTGTAGTAGTTAGTCATCAGCATCCCTTATAAGGTCCACTCTCTTTTTCTATTCCCGGGGCTGCTCTTTCTTTGGAGCAAGAGCTTCCTAGGTACTGAGACTTCCAAGACAGGATCATGAGCTGGGTGTGGCGCCACACAGCTGGGACTCCAGCCCTTGGGAGGCAGAGGGAAAGGATCATGGGATTAATACCAGCTGCACAGCCTTAAAAAGGAAAAACAAACAAACAAACAAAAAAACGAAAAACCAACCAACCAACCAAAACAAAACAAAACAAAAAAACCTCCAAAACCAAAAAACAAAACCACACAACAACCATGAGATGTGTATTTATATAGCCTATCCATTCAATAAACATTTACCAGAGACTGCCTTTAGGCTAGGCATTGAGCCAGGTCTTACAGTACCAAAGTGAAGGCCATAGCATGATTCCTGGCCACACTGGCAGGTCTGTGAGCCAGAGAGAGTCGCAGGTGGTTAGCATGGTCCTGTTAGGCAAAGGAAAACTGAACCGAAGGGGGCCAATCAGTGCAGAAAGGCTTCCTTGTGGGAGCCGACTGGAGATGGTCGGTCTTAAACATTTTTTTATCTTATATAAATGAGTACACTGTCGCTGTCTTCAGACACAGCAGAAGAGGGTATTGGATCCCTGTTACAAACGGTTGTGAGCCACCATGTGGTTGCTGGGAATTGAACTCAGGACCTCTGGAAGAGCAGGCAGTGCTCTTAACCCCTGAGCCATCTCTCCAGCCCTTGAAGATTGTCTTAAAGGGTATTTGCCAGATGGGCAGTGGAACAGGTGTTTAGGAAGAGGGAAGGTGGCCAGTAACAGCTGATGCATCTGGGCCCTTGGAGCGGTGAGATGCTGCTGAAGCCAAGTAGCTAGAAATCGATGAGATGCTCAAACAGCAACCTGATGCACCTGCCCCACCCCTGAAGGTAGTGAGGGCCCATCTTTTAGACACAGTGTTTCCAATTCTTTATATTGTGACATTGTGTAGCTACAAATCTACATTCCTGGTGGGTGTTTCTGTTTGTTTAAGACCTTGGGGGGGGGGGGGAGTGGCAGGTGTGGTGGAATGTGTCTGCTAGTCAGCTACCTAAGAGGCTGAGGCAGGAGGATTATGAGTTTGAGGCCAGCCTGGGCAGCTGAGCAAGAATTTATCTCCAAAGAAAGGCTTTATTAAGGGCTGGGGGTGGGGTGGGGGGGGTGGCCCAGTGGCAGAGCGCTGGCATCCCGTGCACCAGGCACTGGACTCCAGCCGCAGCTCCATAGAAACTAAGCCAAACCAGATGGGGAAGGAAAAAGAGCCGGAGTCCAACTGCCGCTCTCTTCCCAGGCAACAGTCTAGGGAAGTTTGCTGTTGACTCCTTCTCTGTATTTTCCTTTTGTCTGGAAGTTAACAAGTAGGCTTGTGTTTTGCTTTTCTGCTAAGTGGGATTTGGTGGCTAAACCACAAAGCGAGCCTTCCATGCATAAGGACCGAGCCCTGGAGACACTTCGCTTCCTTTTGTTGTTTTTCCGAACTGGCTCTGCATTTTCTTCCTGGGGCTTCGTTCGCCATCCTCCGACTTTGTAGTAGTGTTCTTTTCTGGAGACAGGCCCAACTCAGTAAGCAGTGTCTTGCACAATGGCATTTCACAGAGCTACACCGCTTTCTCGCTTTCTCGCTTTCTCGGGATGAAACAGAGAAGTTCAGGGTTCAGGGGCTATGTCTTTTGTCTTAACTGTTTGTTTCTAAAGTTTTCTTTCTTTTTTTCCTTTCTTTTTTTGTTTCTTTTTTCTTTTTCTTTTTATTTATTTATTTATTTATTTTTTTATACAGGACCATTTATTTCCATGTAGCTCTGCCTTTTCTGGAACTTGCTGTGTAGACCAAGTTGACCATAAACTCACAGACATCCCCCTGCCTCTGCCTCCTTAGTACTGAGATTACAGTCATGCACCACCATGCCGGGCACACACATCTATCTATCTATCTATCTATCTATCTATCTATCTATCTATCTATTTTTGGCTTTTTGAGACAGGGATGCTCTGTGTAGCCTTGGCTGTCCTAGAACTCACAGAGATCCACCTGCCTCTGCCTCCACACTCTGGTGACCCAGTGGATGACAAGGGAGGGAGGGTGAGGCTAGTGGCCAGAAGCTGCTGGGGATAGCTATAGTGTTGTCCAAGTGGAAGCTGGGGGCGGGGGCGGGGGTGTGGCTAATGTATAAGTATTGAGAGGGACTATAGGGAGAGAGCGGCTCACCGGGACTGACTTTAGGCTGGCTGGCTGCTGCTACTTACCAGTTGAAGAAATTTTGGGAAAAGATGAATTCATTAACTGTTGAAGTTTTATGGGACACCCATGTTTGGTTGGGCTGGAAAGTGGAAGTTGGAATCTGAGGGAAAGCCTTCGGCTGGTGATACCAGTTCGTGTCATGAGCTTCCAAAATGGCGCTTGAAGCCATGGATGTTGAGGTTCTATGAGAGGAGTGGCTTGGAATTGGGGAGGGAGGATGTTGAGGAGGCCAAGGTGGTAATGATACTGGTGTGATACACCCTCCTGCTTTCCAGGAGGGTGCCGGATGAGGCTGTGTGTCTGAGCAATGACGTAGACTGGGACTCTAAAGATTCAGGAAGCCTTGGCCTTAGTGAATTCAGCTTAGAGAGACAAGTCCCATGACAGGATGAAGGTTGACTTCCTGCTGGCAGGTGGCTGCTCCCCTTTCCCGGCCCCATAGCTTATCAGGGCCCCTAGTTTCAGGCCTTGCTAGGGTGGGACTTGGGAAGGCCAGACCTTATCAGTGTCCTCCCTTGTGGGGCTTTGTGGTTAAGCCCTTCCTGATAGACCTAGATAGCTTCCCAGACTTGGTCTGTGGTGTCCATTCAATGTGGCCGGTATTATCCATGAGCCTGGGAGCTTCTCTGAGGTGGGCTGAGGAGATGACACTCGTCTTACTTTCTGTGGCTCAGTCTCAAAATCCTAGCCAGCAAGCATGCTCAGGAAGGGCTCATCTGTAATGACTAAAGTCATGTCTGGGTTTAGTGGGAGACACCGTCCGTCTGTCTCAAGGGAATAAGGTGGAGAGCAATAGAAGTGGAACCTGACGTCCTCTGACCTCTGAGTGCAACTGCCACCTCCTGTGACTGCTACAGTTCCTTTAATGATGTCACCTTGACCCCAAAGATTTCACGCAAGGGTTAGAGGGATAGCTAGGTAGCCGAAGGCACTTACCTCTAAGCCTAACAAACTGAGTTCAGTCTCCAGGACCCATGTGATAGGAGAACAGACTAATGCCTATGTCCTCTAGCTTCCATACGCCCCAGGGCATGTGGACACAAACACACACACACACACACACACATACACACACTTTGGTCACCTCACACATAGTCTCAGACCTGAGGTGAGATCACCACAATCTCTATTCCATTGACCAAGAATTTTGCAAGTAGCTGGCTTCATGCAAAGTAAACAGGGGTGTGGGGTGGGGGTGGGAGTGGGGTGGATAAAGGCAGGTGGTGGCTAGTGAGTTCTGCCTGAGCCAGAGCCTTTGCCTTAGGCTTTTAGACTCTGCAGGGCCTAGTTAGCTAGTTGATGTTACTCAGCTTTCCTTCATAGGCCATTGCTGGGTGGTCTACTCTAATTGTGAAGTTGGTGGGGTGATTTGTGGGGGCAGAGGTGGAGGCAGGTTGAAACGCTGTCTTGCTCTGTAGCCTTGCTGACCTAGAACTCACTGTATAGACACAGCTAGTCTCGAACTCGTGGCAGTCTCCTGACTCAGCCTCCCAAATGTGAGAACACAGGCATGACCGTCACACCTAGCTAGTGGTAATGTTGGTTTTGTGTTGGTACTTGGGTTTGGCTTTATGTTAGGTTCTGATGTTAGGGCTTGATAAGTTGTCAAGACTAACCTGAGCTCGTTTTGTAGCCCAGGCTGGCCTTAAGCCTCCAATCTTCCTGATCCCCAGCCTCCCCAGTAGCTGGGGTTATAGACCCGCATCCCAGGCCAGGTTTCTCTTCACAGGAATAGAACAGTAACTCAGACAGTTACATTAACTAGAGAAACCGTACTCTGCCATAGGACAGGCGCCCTCAGGGCAAAGGCCTAACCCCCAAAGATTCCAAGTTAGGAACTGCATATTTATTTGAAAGGAGAAGCTTGAATTGAGTATGTTGCTTGGGAAGGGTTTCCCCAGACCACCAGGATACACGGAGGCCAACGGCAGCTGTGGCAGAAGAGGGCAAGACCATACCTGGAACCAGCACTGTTGTGTGGCTTCACAGGCATGCAAAATGCAGGAGTTACAAGGTCGAGGAGACTTGCACCAGTGTTCCCGAAAGCTCCGCAGGCCAGGTACTGATCCCTACAAGGAGGCTCTAAGAGGCCACTGTATGAAGCTGTGGAGGCGAGGCCTAAGTTACAGTGGAGACCCTGGGGTGATGGAGATCCTAGGGCCATGTGACACTGAATGAGGAAATCTGCAGGCATGAAGTGGAGTGGGCACAAAAGAGAGGCTATGTGTTCTTTAGGCAGCAGAGCTGGAGGCCAGGGCTGCCTAAGACTGTTGGAGCCTAGATGATGTCACCAAGAGTCCCAGGTGCCAGATATGGCGCTGTGGGGTTTCTTTCTTTCTTTTTTTTTTTTTTTCTTCTTTCTCTTCCCCCTTTTCCTCTTTTCTTCTTCCTTGTCCTCAGCCTCCTTCTTTTCTTATTCCTCTCTCCCTACCGACCCTCAAGACACTGTATCTCTGTGTAGCCCTGGCTGTCCTAGAACTCACTCTGTAGACTAGGCTGGCCTTGAACTCAAGAGATCCACCTGTCTCTGCCTCCCAAGTGCTGGAATTAAAGGTGTGCGCCACCACGGCTGCAGGGCAAGCTTCAGGTTTTCTGTGCTAGATGTTCCTCTTGTTTTGGCTTGACCGTTCCTGGTGCTCCCTTCATGCCTCCCTTTTGGAATGAGAGAGTTGTACCTTGTATGTTGGAAATACATGGCTCATTTCTTGTCTGTCTCATAACTTCCTGAGTTTCAGTGGAGGTGACGGAGACTTTTGATGTTAGAACTGGTAAGACTTTGGAGACTTTTAGCAATGGCTTAGATGCATTTTATATTATCAGAGCCAGAGGTAGGATGTTCTAAAGGGAGGTGTTTGGGTATCAAGTTGATAAGAGCTGATGACTAATCTCTGCTAACTTGGGTAAATTTAGGATCAGGCAGGGTTCCTGTAGAGATATAACTGAAGAAGACCATCCTGGAATATGGTCCATAACTGACCAGCTGAGCACTGGTGTTTATCTCTTTCTGCTTCCTAACTATAAACTCAATGTGACCAGTGCCCCACACACCCATCCCCATGGCTCCTGACCATGAGAACTCTAGTCCCTCAAACCCTGAGCCAATAAATCCTTCCTTAAGCTCGGGTCATTTGTTGCAGCGACAATAGTAAAGGCACCAAAAAGATCATTGTAAAGATAGACAGGCTAGTTTGCTAATTTAAAAAAAAAAAAAAAAAAAAAAAAAAAAAGGAGGTGCTGGAGAGATGCCTCCACAGTCAAAAGTACTGGCTGCTCTTACACTGGACCAGTTTAGTTCCCAGCACCCACTTGGAACTCCAGTTCCAGGGGGATCCAATGCCCTCTTCTGGCCTTTGTGGGCACTGCATGCATGTGGTGCAGATGCGTATATGCAGACAAATGCTTATTTAAAAGCAAAACCAAAAGCTTTATATGGTGGCAAATATCTGAGGTGGGACACATCTTAAGTTCAGGGCCCTTGAACTCCATACAGTAAAATTGTTTCAAGTCAAAAGGAAACAAAACAAAGGAGTATAGCACTTGGGTTTGCCTTCAGGAAGTAGGCCTTTCCTACCCTTCTCCAGGAAGTGATCCTGCTATCTCGGTTAAAGAGCTTCAGTGTCGAGTGTGAGAGATGAGGACAGGAGCAGGAGCTTTGAGACAGATGACTTAAGAAAGGAACCAGGCACAGGAGCCACCATGACTTGTAGGGGGCCCCTTACACTTCTGGGTATGGCTTGCACCTAGGCTGTCATCAAGGGTCCCAGCAAATATCTGGTGGAGGCCTCTTGCTCGGGGGAGGGTAGGCTCAAGTAGCCTGGGCCACTGGGGCTCTTTGATATAGGATGGGTTAAAGCCAGACAAGAGCCCATTTGCCATTGAATCTTTGTGTGTGTGTGTATGTGTGTGCGTGTGTGTACTTGTGTGCTTGCACAACTGCAAAAAATATACAGGCCGGGGGTCAACTTGGATGTTTTTATTTAGGAGACGTCCACCTTGGTTTTTGAGACAGCTGCTCTCTCACTGGGACCTGACTTGCAGATTGGGGTAGCCTGGCTGATTTCTGTCCCGGGGATCCGCCTCTCTCTGCCTCCCAGGACTGGAATCACAAACGCATGTCACCAGCCTGGCTTTTGATGTGGGACTGAGCTCAGGTCCTCAAGCTTACACAGCGAACATTTTACCCATGAAGCCATCTTCCCAGGTGGACGTCTTTCTGCCCCTTGACCTCATCGTTGCTAGATGGAACATGTTCTCCTAGTAAAACACAGGCATCTGGGAGCCGGAGAGATGGTCCAGTGGTTTGGAGCTCACGCTGCTCTTCCAGAGGACCTGGGTTCCGTCCACAGGCTCACAGCTGTCTGCACCTCCAGCTGCAGGGGATCTGATGCCTCTGACCTCTGAGGACGCCTGCACTCACGTGCACACACCCACATCAAACACACACCTAAACATAATCAAAAATAATAAATCTGGAACAAACAAAACACCTGAGGCATGCATCCTGCCACAGACAGGTAGAATCCCATAGCTGGTATAGCTACATGTCTCCCTGAGAAGGGAGCTCCCACATGCCAGTCTCTGCTCCTGCATAGCTGGTGACTGACACCATTTTGTTTACAAAAGCAAAGGAGTCAACGTAGAGACTTGGAGTCAGGCCCCAGGGAAGAGTAACCCTGGAGCCCGAGGCAGGGAATGGCAGAAAAAGGTCGGCTGACCAATGTACCCCTTTGCACTACCCAGCAAGGCTTCCCCCAGCTGCCAGGGCTACACTGAGATGTAGGTTGGTGGGCTAAGGAGGCTCCTGTGCCAGGGTTGATCCAGCTGTTGGTCTAACGCAATTAGGCAGTAAGGGTCACCCTCTGCCGCTGCTGAAGTGGAGGGAGGGCAGAGAGCCCGGATCCAACTGAGATCTGTATCCTTTTTACTTTTCAGCTATGTGGGAGTTGGCTGGCTCTGGGGACGAGCTGTTGGCAGTGCAGGTGGCTGGCGACAAGGATGGAGTGTGAGGCCTCGAGACAGGATGGCAGGCAGCACAGAAGCCTCCGCACTCAGCAGAGCTGCGGTCCTGGCTGCTCTGAGGGTAAGTAGAAAGTGTCTGGTTTCCTGCGTGTCTGAGGCACACTGGCCTCTTCCTCCAGCCTGGCTGCTGCTTTTCAGGCCCCCAACGCTTGTGGCTTTAAATCTGAGTAAGTCACAATCCCTGACTTCTTTCTCTGTAGTTCTGCCAAAATGAAAAGGTGCCCCCCAATACAGTTTCCACTCTGCAACTCTACTCAAACCCAGAGCCGACCCTGAGGAACCTGCTTGGTCCCAGACTTCCCTCCCACCCTGTGGGAACAGTATTTTCTGCAAACCCAACCTTGTGGGCTAAGGCTTTTGACTCCTCTAGCTTCTCACAGACTGGGAGGCAGTGCCTTCCTCGGGGCTGGGGTGGGAGGTACAACAGTCGGCCAGCTCAGGAAGTTCTTCTAGGGTTCGCCTCTGTGGCTGAAGCAAGACTGGGAGTGGGAGAAAAAAGCAGAGACTGCACTGGGCTCTGGCTCCAGAGGCCCCCAGGTGCTCTGAGAGCCGGTCTCCTTTGGGACCAGGACCAGGAGGGTAAATTGAGTCCACAGTTCCCGCCTCAGGAATCCTTCTGTAAGACCTCTGACATCACAGACAAAGGAAGCCCAACTGCCAAACGCAGACTTTGCCTTGGGCAACTAAATTTATTAGCAAGAAACTTTTTGTCAGCCCAGTACTGACCAACAAAATACATCGTTAATAAAGGATAACAAATCTTCACTTAATTAATAAAACATCCTCAAGCAGTTACAACGAAAATAAAGTTGGATTTCTGTTTAATTTAAAAGCCTCAAAAATAACAAGCAATATGTTTTTAAAACATGTCTTAGACACAATAGTCTATTATACAATATACACTGTACACAGTGGAGCTTGGGCAGGGGGAGATGAGGGCGTGGCGGGGTCAGGATGGAAGGTGTTCTCAGGTGAGTCCAGATTTGAGTTGAAATGTGTCATTTAGAAAAGAATTGTTAAAGTGAGAAAAAAAATAGCAAAAAAAAAAAGACCCTCCTATGCTCAGCATTGCCCCCAAAACCCTAAACTGAATGCAAGCAAGGGGGAGGCGTCTAGCAAAGAGAGGAAGGGAGCAATTAAATAAAATGTGGTTAAAGCACACACGTCCACAGTGTCATCATCTGAAGTGAGTATAAGGCAACGTTCTCCGTAGAAAAGAGGGAGGGCAGGTCCTCGGCGTCTGACCTTTCATAGGAAGTTGGAATGTTTGGAGGAGAGCCGTGGCAGGGCTGGGCAGTGGAGTGGAGGCAGCCTCCCACCTCCCCGGTGGGGGGTGTCAGTGGGAGGCTGGGTACAGGGCCCCTGGGTGTCCCTAGCGGCCCAGGAGGACTTAATTGAGGGGGACAAGGAGGCACGGTGGGGGAGGGGGCATGGCACAATGGGACTCCGGCAGTGTTGAGGAAGGGGATGGGGTGGGGATGGGGGCTCACTTTGCTCCTCGACGGAGTGAAATGTATGTTTTTCCTTTGGAAATAAGGGTCCCCACGCGTCCTGGGTTAGAACGTCTCATTGGGCATGGCCAGTGTCCATGGCCTGGGCAGGCCAGGAGCTCACGGTGAGAGGGGCAGAGCCTTTGGAAGGAGGAGAACACAGGAACAGAGTCCCTCTCTGCAGGGACACAGCCACAGAACAGGAGTGGGGTGAGGGCTGCCCAGGGCAGTCGTGGGCACCTGTCCATCATGGACCCAGGGCCAATCAGATGGGAGGTGTTCCATCTTCAGGGCCTCCTGCCTCAGTTGGCCTTACAAGCCCTTCGTGCCTAGGTGGGTCTTGTAATGCTTGGTGAGGTGGTCACTCCTCATGAAGCGCTTCTGACATTGGGCACACTCAAAGCGCTTGTCCCCTGGGAAGAAGAAATATCTTTTACCAAAGAGGGCATGCAGTATCACTGCCCCAGTCCCAGAAAGGAGAAGCTCCAGAAAGTGAGAGCCCCTGGAAAGGCCAACTTGGCCTTGTCTCTGCACTCCACTAACAGCCTCCTCCTGTCGTCTATTGGTCGCACCTCTCTGCCCCAGCTGCCCCGTCTAATCTACCTCTCTACACTCCGTTCTTGGGTACACTCTGGTCTTTGCCCAGGCTGCTTGTCCTTGAGCCTCTGCATACCTGCTTCATTCTGGACTGTGTCCCAGGGACTTTACACCTTCCTCCTTACAGGAAGACATCTCAGCCCTGAGCCCCTGAGTCTGGACCACAGCGACCCACCCTGTATCAGGGTGTGTATGCTTCTGCTTGCGATGGGTGTGACTCACCAGGAGCTGAGGCATGTCCCCCACCTCAGTGTCTGCTCAGCAGGGCATCATTCCCTACAACAGCATCTGCCAGTGGACCACTGGGCATGCCCAGGACATCTTTAAGGCACCTTCTATCGGGTGCATTAAAGCACATAATAGTGATAGCAACCTTAATAGTAAACTTAGGCTGCCATGGAGGCAGGCCTGCAGTAGGCCATGCATGTCGGAGCAGGCCTGTAATCTCAGCATTAAGGAGATAGGAGAAGTGCCACGAGTTTAAGGTAAACCTGGGCTGTACAGCAAAATGTTGTCTTAAAACAAACAAAAAGAGTTGGGTGTGGTGACTCACACCTGTAATCCCAACAGCTGGAGTCTGAGGCAGGACTGCTGCAAGGGCAGCCTGAACACTTGGCTCAATCTTGTTATCGCTCTCTCTCCAAAACCAATACTGGAGGCCAGCTTGGTGGCTTAGTTCACAGGGCTTTACAGAGGTGGAGACAGAGGGACCTTAAGTCCTAAAACAAAGCATTTACAAAGTATGTGGCCTTGAGAGCCCAGGGCTTGGGTAGGAGCCCAGCTTGCCCACCACTAGCCACTTATCCAAACCTCAGCCAGGTGGCTGGCACTGAGGTAACCCTCCAAGGCCTTCCTGGGACTAACTTATCTGAAAATGCTACACACAGCATTTGGCATTTCTTATCACTGCTTGGGTTTGGTTTGGTTTTGATTTTGGGTCTGGGTAGTGTGGATGGTGAAGCCCCGAACAGGCATGGGTGACAGTGTACAAAGGACAGACAAGGGCATGGGGGAACTGACCTGTGTGGGTTCGAGCATGTCGCTGGAGTTCATCGCTCCGAGTGAATCTCTTTCCACAGAAGAACCAGTTGCAGACAAAGGGCCGCTCGCCAGTGTGCAGGCGGACGTGGGCCCGGAGCAAGGATGTCTTCCGGAAAGTCTTCCCGCAGTCCGGGATGTGGCACACGTGCTTCTTCTTGCCCTGCTCCCCAGACCTGAGGGGTTGGGTTCAGAGTAGGGGGAGGAGTTGGGAAGAGGGAAGGGAGAGAAGCACGGGAGGTCAGGCCAAGACTTGTCCCCGAGTGACCTGTGGAACAGGGGTGTGGGTATGGCCAGGGTCGGGCATATTACCTCTTCTCCCCATCCTTGCAGTTGGGACACGTGCAGGCCATGCGCCGCCGTTTCTCCCCAGGCTGGGCCTCTCCGGCTAGAGCCTGCTCCATCTGCAGCTGGATCTGGGTGGGGCTCAGCCCACTGATAGTCAGGTTGTTTCCAGAAACGTTCTGCACGGTCAGCTGCTGCTGCCCTGTGGGAGAGAAAAGGGTGTGGTTCAGGAAAGGAAGCCCAGGCTATCCCTCTCTCCCTCCCTCTCCCTCTCTCTGGCTGAGGAAGACTCATGGAGCCTAATACACTGGAGGGCAGTGAGGGCCAGAGGCCTCCCTGAGATTCTGCCCCTGCTAGCAGGAAACTCGCCTAAGAATTTTTGTTCTGTGGACCAAGCAAATGCCTAAGATGCTCGACGTTTATTAGGGATGTGGAAAGCCGTGAGCTCTCGCCGCCGCCGGGGGCGCTGCAGACTCCCAGGTGCAGATGCAGCCTGCTTCGCTAGGCAGCCTCAGCTCTCCCTCCCTCCCTCCTTCCCTCTCTCTTCATTTTTTTATTTTTTTAAAGATTTTTTTATGTATTTTATGTATATGGATGTTTTGTCTGTGTGTATGTCTACATACCAGGAAAGGGCATTAGATCCTATGGGACTAGACTGTTGTGAGCTGCCATGTGGGTGCTGGGAATGAAACACAGGCTCTGGAAGAGCAGCCGGTGTTGCTGAGCACTGAGCCATCTCCCAAGTCGCTTTCCCTTTTTCTCAAAGCTGCACTCGCAGAATGTATCATCATCAGCTCTGGTGCAGTGTAAGCTGGTCCTGCTGCCCAGGACGCCCTCCCCTGCCTCCCACTCTCAACAGCAGCCGTCCTTAGCTGGACGGTGGTGGCACATGCCTTTAATAATAGCGCTCAGGAGGCAGACGCTGTTCTGGTCTACAGTGGTCCAGGAAAGCCAGGACTATACAGAATCACTGTCTCGAAACACTACCCCTGACCCCCAAAAGAAGCCTTGACTTCCTTTACATTAGGTACAGCCCTTAGCTACCTGACCTGGGCAAGTGACCAGCCAAATTAATGTGAATTTGTATATTACTTGGACACATCTATTTTCTCAGTCTCTATTCAACATCTGCAGTTATCATGTGGTCATGTGACTTCCTATCTCACAGTATTACTGTAAGGACCAAGTGTGAAGACAGATATGACCTGAGGCTGGCAGGGACCAGGAGCAAGCTGAGCATCCTCCTGGCTGACCCTGGAAACCCCAGGGGCCCGGCTCAGGATTCCCATATGCTGAATGCAAAGCCCTGCTCCCAGTACCCTCCTGGCTTCAGGCCTTTCCCTCACCGCCAGTGTTGGTGATGGTGACAGGCACACCCTGGACTTGGACACCATTGATGTTGATGGTCTGCATGGCCTGAGCAGCTGCTGCCAGCTGTGCGGCGTTCAGGCTGATGATGCTCCCAGCAGGTGCAATCTTTGGCAGGGGCCGCTCTTTTCGGAGAATGGCAGCTGAATGTTTTTTGCTGGTGCCACTCAGATGGGGAGCTCGGAGTGCAGGGCTGTTACAGGTGACGGTTGATGTGGTTGCAGCTGTTGCTGGGGGGCTGTCCTGGACAAGGACTGTCTGTACCTCACCAGAAGGTGTACGGATATAAACCTGAGGGGCCAGAGAAAAGAGAGTGCTCTAAGACAGATGGCAGCATGACCTTCCTTGTCCGAGGGAGAACTGGGACACCTCTGTCATCTCATCCAGCCCAAGAACACACTTGTGCACTACTCATGTTTAACAGGGCCGATGCTGCCCTGCACTCAATCGGCATGAGCTGGTTACTGACCTGCAACCAAACTTTTAATCTGCTTAGCATGGAAAAATATTAACTGCTAAATCTCAAAACTGGAAGATGAATAAAAAAGCACACCACCAGCATGGGCTACAAAGTGATGTGGAGCCAGCTTAACCACACAGTAAACTATCTTTAAACAGCAGGGGCTGGAGAGATGGGCCTGAGGTTACGAGTACTGGCTGCTCTTCCAGAGGACCCAGATTTCCCAGCATCCACACAGTAGCTTACAGTCATCCCTAACTCCAGTTCTAGGGGAGCTGATGCCCTCTGCCGACCTTCTCAGGCATGAGGCATGTTCACATACTATGTTTAGGCATAGTACACGTACATATATATGCAAGCGAACCTCTTATATGTGTGTGTGTGTGTGTGTGTATATATATATATATATATATATATATATATATATATATACATACATATATATATATAATAAAATAATCTAAGAAATTGTTTAAGAGGAACTCGATATTTATCTTATCCCAAAATGTCTCTCTTCAAAATACTAATGAAATACAAGGAGGAAAAAATTTTATGTTGTGTGTGTATGTGTGTGTGTGTATGTGTTTATGTGTGAGAGTATGGGTACGCATGTGCTACAGCACACTTGTGGAAGTCACAGGACAACCTTGCCTTCCTGTAAGTAGGGCTTCTTGTTCGCTACTGCATATGCCAGGCTGGCTGGTTCCTGTCTGGTCCTCCTGTTTCTGCTCTCACCTCTCTCTGTATGAGCACTGGGATGGCAAATGCAATCCACTCATGGGACATCACATAAACAAACTAAAGGACATTCTACAAAACAACTAGCCTGTGGCCTTCAACAGCAGCAAGGTTGACTGCCACATTAAAGAGGAAGTGGGGCTGAGGATGTAGTTCAGGGTAGGACACTTAAGTGCCTAGGATCCACGAAGCCCTGGTTTAATTTCCAGCTCCATGGAGGTGGGGGATGCGAGGAATTCTTTCTGAAAGAGAGATCTGACCAGAGAGATGCGACAACTACATGTAAGGTGGACAGAGTCCTTAGGCAGCGTTGGAATTACTATCCGAAGCATGTGGTGAGACCTGAATGGTACCTCCCCGATAGACACCAGCAGTTCACTAGTGAGTTTCAGGCTTGAAGGCTGCGGTGTGCGCAGGGGCTGTGCCTGTGTGGGAGAATTAAAGCATTTGCAAGTGGGAGGGGGATCATGGTGGCAGTTTATGTTTAAATGATCCAGGGAGAAAAAAATCCTTTGTAAGACTGATTTTAACTGGGGTTATATTTAATTCCTGGATACTGAAGACTTTTAGTTAAAGGATAACATCTGAACCTGCCATCCCTTAATACATATAGAAGCCTCAGGTCCCTTTCCAGTTCTGTATATGTACCCCATTTAAAAACCTTACAATGTTGTACTTGTTTTTTCTCTGAGGTAGTAAATGGCTGGCTGAGTAACTGGGGCGCAGGAAGGAGAGGACCTGCCCCTTCTGTCTTCTCTTCTGCTAGCCTCAGACACCCTGAGTCAGGCGAGGGCCCACTGCTCCCTTGGTGGGTACTGAGTGGGTGTTAAGCACTGTTTGTTTTATTATTACCTGACTGTGTGGGGGTGCTTTGTCTAATGTCTTTATCACATTTGTTTATCATGTGCAGATGGAGACTACAGGAGGACTCGGAATCCTCTGGGAGTGGAGTTACAGCTGGTTGAGAGCCACGTGAGTGCTGGGAATCAACCTTGGAACCTCTGGAAAAAGCGGCGAGTCAACCACAACCCATCGCTCAAGCCCCATTGCTGGGCCTGGTGACAACGCATGTCAGTCCTGCCTCAGCCCCCTGAATGCATGTTTACAGATGTGCACCAGAGCACCTGACTCAAGTTTTAAACGATCATTTTGAGCACTCCTTCTCATGGCCATTTCCCTGTAAATCAGCAGAGACACTGGGGAATGGAGCAGTTTGACTCCCATGGCTGCTGGAGTCTCCTTTACTGCCCCGTCTGTCTTGAGCAACACTGGGCTCTGTCTGTTCTTGTCTGCTTTTAGAGTGGGCTGAGCTGGTAACATAAAGGAGCAACAGCTGAGTGGCGGTGATGACGCCTTTAATCCCAGCCCTCAGGAGGCAGAGGTAGGCAGATTTCTGAGTCTCAGGCCAGCCTGGGCTACAGAAAAAAAAAAAGGGAAGGAAGAAAAAAGCAGCAGCAGAGACTGCAAAGTGACCAGAGAGCTAAGCAGCCGGCAGGGCAGGCTACCAAAGCAGCAAGATGGCGGCCACAGGGCAGCTAAAAAGACAAGAGTTGACAGCTGGCAGAATGGCCAGCTGCCCTGACAGCAGCAGAAGCAAAAGCAGCCGTGAGCACACTCCAGAACCCAGAGGTCATCATGGTGAGTGGAACATGGCAGGCTCAGGAAGACGAATGTCTTCTCCCTTAGGAGGGATCTAGACTAGAGGGGAAAACACACGCTCAGTGGCCACATGCACACACAGTGAAGGAAGCAGAAGGACAACCCCCTCTCGGGGAGGATAAACAGGGGTGCAAAGAAGCAAGGCTACAGCTCACACATGCGACCCCAGCACTGCACTGAGGCTGGAGCAGGAGGGTCCCATGTCTGAAGCCAGCTTGGGCTGTGCAGCGAGTGAAGCCAGCTTGGGCTGTGCAGCGAGGTAAAGGCCCACCTGGGACCCACAGGGAGACCTGTCTCAGAAAGGAAAAGGCCTGGCTGCCCCACTGCTATTGCTCTTGTCTTTAGCAGAGGCCAGCATTTTTTTCTCTTGAACTTTCCTACTTTACAGCAGATTCTATGGTTCTAGTTCGAATTCTCATTCTTGCTGTTATATATACTCTTACATTAAAAATACTTTATTATGACAGTATACAGATCTACCCCATTATGCCCCCAGAGCTACCCCATAAGGAAAGAATAAAACAGACCAGATATCCCTGTTCCATCTGATTTCTACAGGTCAGGACTACTTGGCCTAAGACCTGAAGAGACTCCAGGGGAGAAGCCATTTCCTGCCCACCCCAAATGATGGTGACTCCAGCTTCCCGTAAGATCTGACGATGATCTGCCTCAGTTTCAAAAGCAAGCCAAAAGGGTGAGCAGAGGAGGGGAGGCAGGGCAGAGGGACTATGGTACCTGGGTTGGTGTTGGTTCAGTTGTCTGGATCTGAAAGTTCTGAGAGGGCTTCTGGGGGACGGTGGGGAGGGTGGCAGAGGCAGCTTGCACCACCCGCAGTGCCTGCTGGGGGATCTGGACCACCTGCTGCTGCTCAGCCTTGGGTGGCACCACCTGGACTTGCTGGACCACAGCTGGCTGGCCCCCGCCAGGGCTCTGGACGATCAGCAGGTTGTTTCCTGCCTGGATGATGTTGTCTGCCGTGGTCTCTATCAGCACCGTCTCCACCTGCTCAGCCACAGCTACGGATGGCTGTGACACAGGGAGGCTCTTCTTCCTAGCTTTCTTGTTAGTCTTAGACAGTGGGGTGGGGGGGCTCTCAGTGAGGAGCTGAGCAGGGCCCCCAATATCGCTGGTGTTCACCAGGTTGTTGAGCGGCAGGGTGAGCGTCATGTTGCTACCCCCGCCTGTCAGCTTCACCACGTTGGCCCCGCTCTGCACAGGGGTGGTAGTCGTACTTGACTTCTGGACAGGAGCTGGCTTGATGGGGACAGGCTTATGACCAGATGTTGACGGGGTGGTGATGGCTTGGTTGGTGCCTGGGATGACCTGGATCTGGTTGGTGAGACTGGGCTGCACCTGGATGGTCTGGGAACTGTTCCCTTGGATCTGAGGGACTTGGTACTGGATACTTGCATTTGATCGGCTCCCTTTGTTGATCAGGGTGGGGTTCTGGATTGCAAACACAAACTGCCCTCCAGGGTAGGAGGTACTCAGCTGGGAGCCCTGAATCTGAAGTATATTTCCTTTAGATGATAAGATGCTAAAGCTATTCTTGCAGGGACTGAGAGGGAGAGGAGCGGGTTTGATAGGGACCAGTTTCCTTGGGGTAGGCTGGGGGGGAGCAGGAGGTGTCACTGCAGCTTCAACAGCTGGGGGGCCAATTTTGCTACATGTCGCAGCAAGCAGGGCCAAGGGAGATGGCTGGGAGTCCTGCAAAAATCAACAGAAGAAAGGAGTGAGATGGGCTGACTAGCCAGACACTCTGCCCTCACGAGCCTCTCTTCTCAGCAGCTTCCCCACCCCTGTGGCAAGCTATCACTCACACACACACACACACACACACACACACACACGTGCGCGTGTCCTGCATTGGCTCCTGCTGGTTTCTCCATGAAGTGAAGGAACTCAGTGTAAAACACCCCAGAAGCAGCCTTGGACACCACACAGCAACAACACAGGCTGTTCTCCCCCCCACCCCCCCACCCGCCCTGCTGGCCTAGTGTCGGCAGGGATAACAACACACCCAGGTATCAGATACCTGGAATCAGTTGGAATTCTACCAACTCAGTACAAGGAGGAGAGGAGAGCTGATGGGGAGGGAAGATGACATGAACTTGCTCTCGGTAAAAGGTTTCTGGTTTTGTTCTGGAGTGTGTATTATATACATGTATGTGTTCATGTGGAGGGTGTGTGGGTATAGCCGAATCAGCATAGGTGGAGTAGGTAGAGGCCAGATATGTTAATGAAGTCTCACTCTTTGACTCTCCCTTGTTTATTAAATTGTTATTTATTTAATGTATGTGGGTGTTTTTCCCACATGTATGTCTATGCCTTACTCAAGTACTTGTACTTGGTGCTTTCAGAGGCCAGAGAGGGTGTCAGATCACTTGATCCTGGAGTATGAGCTATCATATCAAACCCAGGCCTCTGGAGGAGCAGCCAGCGCTCTTAAGCCACTGAGCACCTCTCTACCTCTTTTTTTCTTTTTGGCTTTTCAAGACAGGGTTTCTCTGTGTAGCCCTGGAACTCACTTTGTAGAACAGGCTGGCCTCGAACTCAGGAATCCGCCAGCCTCTGCCTCCCGAGTGCTGGGATTAAAGACATGCGCCACCACGCCTGGCTCTCTCCACCTCCTTTGCCGTCATTTTTGAGACAGGGTCTCTTACTGAATCTGAAACTCACTGACTGGGCAAGACTAGTTGGCCAGTAAGCCCAGTGGAGCCCCTCTGTCTGCCTCTCGAATGCCAGGATTATAGGTGTGTACTACCAAGCCCAGCCCAGCGGTTTACACGGGAACTTGGAATTGAACTCAAGAACTCATGCATGTGCAGCAACTTTACTAAGAGCCATGGCCCCAGCCCCAGAGGTCACGGGTAACACAACTCTTTTTGCCTGACCCAACTTTGACATCTTAGACAGGTGTCTATGTCTTAGTTCAGAAATGAGAACAAGTGAATCTCCCTGGGTGTCTGCAGTGAGAGCGAGCGGGTCTGAGTAAGGCAGAAAACCCACTTCATCAACCCGCCGGGCTCTGGCCCTGCCCTCAGAGAGCACCGTGCACTTGCCTGGGTAGTAGCAGCAGCAGGCTGCAGGTAGTCACTGGGACTGACAGCAGCAGTGGCGGCCATGCTCATCTGTGGATCTGCTGGGAGAAAGATGGAATGATGTAAGAAACACACCACAGGAGAACCCAAGGCCCCTTGCCTCCGCTTTTTAAATTAAATTAATTTTTTTTTTTTTTTTTTTGCCTCTGTTGCTGCTTTTCCAACAGGTTAAGAGCTTTTCCTGCAAGGCCCCGCTCGAGCATCCCAGCCCCGGGCTTGCCAGGGTGAGCTTTTCCTTTGCTTACACTCATCGATTCAGGCCAGGCCTGCCTTCACCACACTCCCCACACCATCTAAGATGAGGAGAACTGGGAGACTCGTGTGTCGGTCCGGCTGTGCTGAGTCCAGAGTGCCCCCTGGTGGACACTGGTAGCCCTCTAAATCTGAATCTCTTCATTGGGGCAGAGCCTCTAGGCTTGTGCTAAGGCAGGCTACCAGCTCAATCCAGCGGGAGCTAGATGCAAGCCAGTCTGGGAAAGAAGAAAGGCAAGGCCAGCATTCCTGAGCAGCAGGACATAGCTGTCCTACTCTAAAGGCTGTCTGTCTGCTCAACCTTCATCAACCTTCACACAGAGACACAAGGGCCTCCAGGAACCAGAAGACGGCAACTCCTTTAAGCCAGCAGTTCTCAGCCTATGGGTCGTGACCCATTTGGCAAACCTCTCCAAAAGTATTTACATGACACTTCGTAAGAGTAGCAAAAGTATGGCTGTGAAGTGGCAGAAAAAATAATGTTATGTTTGGGGGTCACCACAACATGAGGGACTGCACTAAAGGGTTGCTGCGTAAGGAAGGCTGAGAAGCGCTGCCTTAAGTGGACTAACCCCTTTACCCAGGACAACTGATCTGACTGTGTAGGTCATAGACTCAGCAGGGCTAACAACTACATGGAAGAATGAACACTTTCCACTTTTGTGTATATGCAGTAATAGCTGGCAGAATTTTTCTCTTCTCATTTCCCCACAACTGGATAGTTGACCTCCATATCAACAGGTTCTGTAGCCACAGATTCAACCAACCATGCATCAAGAAATGTTGGTGCTACATAATCTGCAGATGACTTAAGGTATGCGGCAGATGTGCAACTTACAGGTAACTTCTATACATTATATATAAGTCTTGAGCATCTACGGGTTCTGGAATCTCCAGGAGCTCCTGTGGGTACCAAAGGATCACTGTATCCTCCTATAATTTTTAAACTTTAATTTTACTTTATTTGAGACAGGAATCTTGCACCATATCCCAGGTTGGCCTGGGACTCGTTTACTAGTCTCTCAAGGGCTGGGATTACAGGTGTGTGCCACCAGGCCCAGCCGCTTACTTTTGATAAGAGAGAAACTAAGAGTACTGGCTATTCTTCCAGAAGACCCATGTTCAAGTCCCAGCACCCACATGGTCATCACAATCCTCTGTATCTCCAGTTCCAAGGGCTGGCCTCCTCTAGCCTCCAGTGCAGGATGCACATATGCAAGTGGTGTAAAACGTACATGCAGGGGAAAACCCATACACATAGCATTTTAAACAAATAAAGGGCAAGCAAGAGGCTGGATGTGGTGGCACACGCCTTTAATCTCAGCACATGGGAGGCAGGGGAAACTGGATCTCTAGGAGTTTGAAGCCAGCCTGGTCTACATAGTGAGCCCATTAAAAAAAATCCAAAAAACAAAAAACAAACAAACAAAAAAAGAAAGAAAAAGAAGAAAGAAAGGAAAATGAAGCCCTAAGAGCTCTGGGTGAAGACTCTGCCATGGTAAGAGTCATAAATCACTAAGGCAAAGCAACTGGGAAGTCAGGCTGGTATCTTAGACATTAAGAAAGCAAATTCCAGGAAACAGAGAGATGGGGAAGACTCAAGGGACAGAAGCTCAGGAACTGACCCCAAGTCAGGAGTCTATGAGGACAGAGCTCAGGCAGAAACAGAACTATAGTTTGGTGAGGACAGAAGTACCACCATTCATGGCTTTTTTCAGGCCCCTGAAAGGTAGAAGGTAAAGAAAGAGAAACAGGCAGGCTGGCTGGCCAGGAAGCAACACAGTGCCTTCAGTGGTCACCAGGCCCCAAGCCATGAGATGCAGCAGAACAAGGGTGATCCTGCGATGCTGCCAACTGGGAGGCCAGTGGATGGTTCTGCGCAGTGGACACATAGATTCTAGGATATTACAGACACGGATCCCTGTAAAATCATTGCAGTTATGAAGGAACAACTACAGAAAAAAGCATGCAATTGCAAAAACTAGTCCTGTAAGCACAGCCATTTGCTTTTAAAGGTTCTGGATGGGCCCATCTGTAAAAGACATGCACCACACATTCTGTTTCACCTGACATTGTAGTGCTTATAGTATTTTTGTGAACAAGGAGGAGGAAATGAAGGTGATCATATCATTTGGGGCTAAGGGTTGGTGGGTACGAGCCAAGGTATCCAACTCAGATTTGGCTCAGGACCAGGGGCCACAGGCATCTTGGGTCTTTTTTTGTTTGTTTGTTTTTGGTTTTTTGAGACAGGGTTTCTCTGTGTAGCCCTGGCTGTCCTGTCCTGGAACTCACTTTGTAGACCAGGCTGGCTCGAACTCAGAAATCCGCCTGCCTCTGCCTCCCAAGTGCTGGGATTAAAGGCGTGCACCACCATGGCCAGGCATCTTGGGTCTTTTGACTGACATTTTTTTCCTTATGGTAATTGTCATTTTAATTAATTAACTATTTACTCACTGAATATCACATTAGTCTAGCCTTTGCCTCCGACTGCTGGAATTTAAGTCATGCACCACCATGTTTGGCTAACAAAAACTATTTTTAAAAAAACTAAAAAATACAATTATAAGACAAGAAAAATAATATTCCCTATATATTACTCCCCACACTGGGTTATATTCAGTCTTGGGCCCATTCTAAGGGGTATTTCCAACGAGAGACTTTCAAGCTTCTGACCACACTCTGTAAGTTCAAAGGACAAAAGCAAGCCACCCGTGTAGATGTTCAAGAAGCCAGGTTTCTGTTTAACTCAAAGATACCTTTGAAAGACTGAACCAGTTGTCTCAGAGGGGGTGATGTCTCCCTTTCTCTAAAATTGTTTAACCAGAGACAAGATGTATATTGTTGGAGATGGGATAGAGGTGGGGTGAAAAGTTGGACTACATTTTCTTTCAAATGTTTATCCTGAGGCGCAAGGGTGTGGATCAGGTGGGAGAGACCCTGCCTCACATGTGCAAGGTCCCTGGTTACATACCTAGCACAGTAAAACAAAACAAACAAAAAATTTTCAGTCCAGGTTGTGCTGATGAAAACACAAAGGTTGGGGCTGGAGAGATGGCTCAGCGGTTAAGAGCACTGCCTGCTCTTCCAGAGGTCCTGAGTTCAATTCCCAGCAACCACATGGTGGCTCAACTATCCGTAATGAGATCTGATGCCCTCTTCTGGTGTGTCTGAAGACAGCTACAGTGTACTCACATACAATAAAATAAATAAATCTTTAAAAACAAAACAAAAGCCCCACAAAGGTCTCTTAGGAGGTTCTCAAGGATTCAAGTTTACTTAACAAAACTTAGTGAATGATGTCCTTCCTGTATTACGAAACACAGAGACTTGCAGTGGGCAGAGTAAAAGGAAGTGGAACAAAGACAGACCAGCACTTCCTAACCGCTTCGCTCTCCCTCTGTAGCCCTGGATCGATCGGTGTGGAAACCTGGTTGAACTCCAGAGTTTAAGCCTGTGAGTCATGACCCCTGAAGGGATGTCAGTCGGCCCTTTTGTAGGAGCCACATATGAGATATTCTGCATATCAGATATTTGTATTGCGAGTCATAATAGCAAAATTACAATTATGAAGTGGCAACAAAATAATTTTATGGTTGGCGGTCACTCCACGAGGAACTGTATCAGCTGGTCGCAGTGGTAGGAAGGTTGAGAGCCACTGGGTCAGAGGGTAAAGCAGAGCCTACTGCGGAGGCTGCGGGCTGCTGCTTCCGGCTGCACACCTCATCCTAGTTTCATTTTCTTCCCCAGCTGGCTCATGAAATACTTCTTTAGTCTAAAACCACTATGGCTGTCTCCTATTGTCACTGAGAGCTTTGTGTGGCCCCTGGGCAAAAATGGGAGAAACATTTCCCTGCCACTGCAGAATTCTACTCTGGAAAGAGAAAGAAGAAGAAAGAGAGAAGCACTTCTGGCTGGTGTGAGGCAGTGGATGTGGATAAGGAGAGGCAGACACGTACCCACAGATTCTCCGAGCAGCCTCACTCCACCTGGAACCCTGTGTTTAGCGTGTGTAATGTGATGTAAGTCATGCTTGATGCTCCTCCACGCTACTGAGAGCACTGCAGAGTGGGATAGAAAGCCACAGAGGGGCTCAGCTCTGATTCTGTAATCACTTCACACCACTTCCACTATGCTACACGGTCTTCTTCCTGTTCTAGGGGTTTGACTCAGGGCCTCACACACGCACAGCAAATGCTATACCCCTGAGCCATCTCCAGCACAGCCACCAAATTTTAATAGTACCGTAGTATGTGGTCACTGAAACCTACAACTTAGCAATATGGGTAATAAGGATTACTGCATTTTTCTCCTTTTTTACATTTATTTATTTTGTGTGTGTTTGAACACATATGAAAGTCACAGAACAATTTGGAACCAGTTCTTTCCACCACGTGGGTTCTGTAGGGACTGAACCCTGGTTATCAAGTTTGGCAGCAATCACCTTATCTGCTGAGCCATATCACACACACTTACTAAATATTCTTGAAAGAAAAAAGTGCGTGTCTCTCAGTTGTAGAATCTGGATTTTATCATTCATTTCAGCTAAAACGTCCCCAAGTCTCTAAGCTGAAGTGTGGCAGTGATCTTTGATACAAGCAATAATGACCGGCACATCTCTGTCCTAAGGAAAAGTCCTGAGGGTGTGAACAAGGCAGCAGGGAGGAAGGAGTATCAGGTAACTGAGGGCCGAACAGAACCCAAGACAGAGAGAAAAGCACCTAATGTCCAGACTCTTAAGAGCATCCGCCTCCATCTCTTGCCCTCCAGTACAGCCTTCTCCTCCTGCCTCACGCTGCCGTCCCCTCCACACCTCCCTCCACACTCAGAGGGCTGCTTCTACCAGGTCACCAGACCTCTCTCGAGGCTGCCGCCCCCTCCAAATTCACTCCATCACTGAAATACTGATATTCTTCAACAAACGACCCTTCTCACCCAAGACCTCTTTCCTTGGGGGACTGTGTCTGTTCACGTGGCTTCAGACTGCTTCCACAGGCTCGCTCCCAGGGCTGTGTTCAGCCCAGCCCTCTGTGGCCCTTCACTGGGTCAGCCAGACACTCCCAACCCAGAGCATTCCCTCCTGGCCTGTTTGTTCTTTCCCCTCCCCAGCCTCCGCAGCCCTCCCTTTGGATCCCAGGAGCTTATCTCTGTTACCCTTCCCTTGCTTAGGGCTCTTCTGACTTTTCCAGCTGATGCTTGCACCTTTAGGCCACTTTTCATTTTCCTCCCTAGCAAAATTTATTGACAGCCATTTTGTAACAGGTATATCGTCTCCTTGGGTCCTTTCTGGACTGAGATGAAGTCAGGACTTTTGCTAGCATCCAGTGCCCATTACAGTGAGAGCAGCCTAAGGGATGGGAGTAAGGGCCTGCTCTTTGAGTAAGCTGTGCTGCTGCTTGGTCTTCACTGGTTCCTGGTACAGTTCCGCAAGAGTGGGGAGAATAGAGTCTTTGGAATATGTAGTTGCAATCTCAGCAGGACCCTGAGCATCACCCTCCTGGTGGGTAACTGGGTCCTCCTCATTCTTGGTACAAGTTTCTCTCCTTGCTGTTCAGTAATCCCAAGGCATTGCTTAAATGACCCCTCAGGCTCAGGCAGAGCTCCCATCCACAGCCTCCAGGGCAGCTTTCAGCCTCTGGCCCACTTCCCTTTATCCAGCCAGTTCACTTTTGGAAGACTATCTTTGCAAACCCAGAACCCTTCTACCCTCTCCCCTGACCACACCTCCCCCATAGTTTTCTTCGGAAGCTCTTCTGATAAGCTTAGAGGGACCAAGCACCCAGCCTCCTCCCTCCTCGCCTGCCATTCTCTCTCCTGGGAGCCTGAAGCCAGCGCTCTCCCTTTGGCCACTTATAATCCCTAGAGGTTGTTTCTCACTTACTCTCCAGAAGCAGATGACCTTGTTGGGTGCCAGTGCACACTCCTGTAGCACCCTTGGCAATGCTGGCCTCACCACAGAGCAGGGAGCATAGATGGCTCTACGCTGGAGGGGGTGGGCTTTCTCTGGCCGATTGGGTTGGGAGAACATAATAGGAAGGACCCTGAGCCCTGATTATCAGGTTATCCTAGGATGGAACGGGGCTCAAAGTCCACACTTAGACCCTAGGCTACTGGGCTTTTTTTTTTTTTTTAAACCCTTCCCAACTATGGCTTCCTTAGCCCTCCACTATGGTATTTCCCCAGCAGGAATTTCACTCTGCACAAACAGTCCTTCTGGTGGCTATTTTGGTCAGTCTGGCTGGGCCAGAAGCCAGTAAAGCAGTTTCTAAGGCCAGGCTTTCCCAGTTGCCTAGCCTGGAAGAACTCAGAGCTGGTGAGGAAAAAGCAAGCTACAGCTGGTTTTAAAGAACAAAACTGGACCTCTAGGGAAACTAGTGAATGAATCAGCCTGGATGGAGGGTGGAGGGAGCAAGCTGAGCTGGGACAGGCTCCAAACTGTCCCGAAAACTGAACCCAGCAACCACACACAGGAAGATTTAGTTCATGCCTTTCATTGCAGAACTCTTGAGCAGAGGCTGCTAACGCCACAGGCCAAGAGGAGAGAGCAGATCCCCTCTCCAGCCCAAGCCTGACCCCACCGCTCCGCCATGACCCTGAGATACACACAGGACTTTATCAAGCAGTTACCCTTCCTTTCTGAGCCGGGATTCCTAACCTCTCTAACTCCTCAGTCACCAAGGAGACTCCTTACTCCTCTGGTTCAACTTAACTTTCTTTTTTTCTCACCTTAAACATATTTTATTTGTGTGTATATGTGTGGACATCTGTGTATGGCTACACACATGCCATGGCCAACATGAGGTCAGAGGACAACTTTTACAAGTTGTTTCTCCCCTTCCCCCATGTGGGTGCTGGGGTTGAATCCGTGGTGTCAGACTCAGCCTGACATGACAGGCTAACACCTTGAAGCACTGAGCTACCCGGCAGGCTTCCAACTTCATTTTTCAATGTCATAGTACATGAAAGCACACTCATAATTATGTTTTCTAAGTTTAGTACAGTATCCAGTAAGTTACATGATATACACTTTGTTATAAAACACGTTGTGGCAAATGACTTTGTCTGACTCTCAGCAAACCTAAGTAGTCTTTGGTTTCTGAGATAGGGTCTCATGGAGTTCAAGCTGGCCTCAAATTCACTATGGATCCAAGCATGGCCTTTAACTCCTGGTCCTCCAGCCTCCACCTCTGGAGTGCTGTGAATACAGATGTGCATCACTACACCTGTTTTTTAAACCAGTGTAACATTTGCTGTAATATTGGGAAGGCTAGGTATATTAAAATGCATGTTTGCTGAGCAGTTTGCTGAGCAGTGGTGGCGCACGCCTTTAATCCCAGCACTCAGGAGGCAGAGGCAGGCAGATTTCTATGAGTTGGAGGCCAGCCTGGCCTACAAAGCAAGTCCAGGACAGCTAGGAAATCCTTTCTTGAAAAACACAACAAACAAACAAACAAACAATTGTGCAAAGGACAGCTCTACCCTAAGCCCAGCAGGCTGTGCACTTGCTGCTCCTCATTACTCTCCACAATCATTCCTGAGCGTGGCTCCAATCAGGCTGTACACGTCATTCATCCTCCCCAAACTGCCAATGCTACCAGGCCTCATGTTTCTGAATCTAACTGCTAACTCCGAGACCTGAGCCCTCGTCTTGTGATCTGAGAGCTGACTGTTCTTGGTCCTGGAAACAGTTATTTTATGTGCCCAAGACAGCCTCCTGCTCTGCAGGTTTCTTCTAAATCTCTGGTGGTTTTTCCCCTCTTGTCAAATTCTAGGCAGTTAAACTCTAAGCTCCAGAATCCATTTCAGGACCTACATTTCTGTCTTCTCTGCTTTCTGGTGATTTTGCCAGCTCTCATGGCTTTCAAAGCCAATGCTTCACAGATACTGAATAAAGAGGACCTGAGTTTCTATCTCCAGACCACCTCCTGCCGGCATCTTCTCTTTTACAGCAGTGGGCACCTTGAATGTAAGCAGCCCTGAATCACGTTTCCGATGGCTCCTGATTCCATGCTTTTTCAGGTATTCCCCACTGCAGCGAAGGCTAACCACATCCACCCAGCTGCTCGGCCCTAAGACCTTGGAATTGTCTTTGATTTTTGTTTTTTTTTTTTTTTTCCACATGTGGAAGCAAACACTTCTAGCTCTAACTTCAAAACACATTCCAAACATGAGGCGTTCACCCTGACGCCATCACCTAATCCATGTCTGTTCCTGGGCAGCTGAGACAGGCACTGATCTGTCAGTTTATTCTCAACACATCAAACATAAATGAAGCCACATCATCACTCTGTTGAGGGGTCAATAGCATCCCATCAGACAGCCGACGCTCCAACCATCACGCACAGGCCTATGTGATCTGACTTCCTGTCCTCCCCAGAGCTTCTGGGCTCTTGTGCCAGGTCCTTCTGTTGCTCCCACATCTGCATGGTTCAGCCTCCTCCCCTCACTCTAGACAGAACTGGTTCAATGCCCGTCACTTTCAGGGTTCCATGAAGTCCCCATCTCACTATGTCCCTGAACACCCTGTGTAACTGCCTCTCCCACACATTTCCCCTCCCTCCCTCCCTATTTTTATCCTTAGCACTTACCACTTCCCAGCAAGTACTCATTAGTTACTTAATTACTGTCTTATTAAGAATGCAAATTTCCTAAAGGCAAGGGTTTCTCTTGTACCTCTAGAACTTAGCACACAGTTGGAGCCTTCTATATTTGCTTAATACACTTGTGAATAAATGAATCCTGAAGGAACAAAGAGGGAGTGATGCTAAATGGAGTTTAGAGACCAAGGAGGGCTGGGGTGTGGCTCAATTGCTGGCATGCTTTCCTATCGAGCACCAAGCCCGGGTCCCATCCCCAGTACCCAATCCATTAAGTGTGGCCATGCCTGTGAGCTGTAGCAGGGCAGACACTTCATTGCAAGCACGTCAACCCACAGACGGCACTACAGCTCCAGGCTACACTCTTACCATTTCCAGTTAGCATGAGAATGGGGGACATTAGGTCAGACCATACACTAGAGCGTCTAAATGTGAACACTTGGTCTGTCTCATTCTGGACTATTTTCGTCCAAGCATGACTGCTGTCAGTCCTAGTTTGCTTGTGGCCTGAGTCACAGGGCATCAATGTGGGGGCCCCGGGATGATGGGAACTCTTAAGCATGATGGGACCAGCCCCAGGAAACCATGCAAGGCCTTTCCAATTAGGAACAACCATCTGTGATGAGATTCAATGCCCTCTTCTGGTGTATCTGAAGACAGCTAGAGTACTCATATATGTAAAATAAATAAATAAATCTTAAAAAAGAAAAAAAAAAAAAGAACACTGGAACTCAGAATTCCGTCATAGAGAAAAGCAGGAGTCCCCCCCAAGAATCTCCTTCTACACAAACATGCTGCCTTTTTTGCTTAGGCAATGTCTTCGTGAGTCACTCTTTGAGCTCCCCCAGGCTAGGATCAGCTTCTGAAATGAATAGTGACTTCATTTCCCTGGAGAAGAGAGGAAGGCTGGCTTCCATTTACTCTTCTAAAACCCGGGAAAAGCCTTTGTCTGTTTCTTGGTTGTTTTCCTCCTCCAATTTCCAATTAAACATAAACCAGAGGCAGAATTATTTCACTTCTAATCGCATGACCTACTAGCTATTTCCTAATTCCCGTTCCCAGTCTCAAGAGCCACTTTGTGATTTTTACCAAATCCCACAGGAGAGATGACAACCCCAACAAACAAGTTCTAGAGAGACATTTAGAAACGTGCAATGACTGCTAATTCTTCCCAATTTTGCCCTGTGGCTGACATGAATGGCACCTGAAGGGCCTAAATCACCACACAGAGGGAAACTGGCCTCTCAAAGGACTTAGCCTTCGCCACCCAAGCTAAATCTCTGCACTGTAACTCAGCAGCTGCTGGCCGGTCCCAGCAAGCAGTCTTGATGCAGAAAGAGAGGTAGCTGAGGGATGAGATGCCCATCATCCGACTCCAACAGCTGGGCTTCAGCTAGCTTGTACAGTGATGTGACAGCTTCATGTCTCCATGCTGCCAGGAGCTCCCTCTGGGCACACAGAGAAACAGCAAGATGGGATACTCTGCCCACCCTCAGCCCTGTACTGGGCAATGTCTCAGCTTAGAGCATGCCAGTCTGGAGTGCACCCCGAGGAAAGGCACAGTGATGCTTGTGCCAGGGACAGAGAGCAGTCCAGAAGCATACTGAGAGGTCTGGCTGCTGGTGCCAATTCTGAACTTGCGCCTGTGTTTTGTTTTTACCTTCAGAGTCCCATGAAGCAGTAGAAAAAGTTTTCTACTTCACCATTTGTCAACTGGAACAAGTCCACCACTGACACCAGGGAGCTTCTCGAGAGTGACACCCCCACCCCCTCCTCCAGCCCCTCCTCCAGCCTCATTCTTGCTTAGCCTGGCGTGCCCCATACTTTCAACCACTTTTACCTTCCCACCAGGCTCCAAAAGAACCTTCTGCCCTGGGGTCTTCGGAAAAGCTGCTCATGAAAACATTGGTTGGTAATGAAGAAAGCTCCCTAAGAGACAGAACTGCATCTACATTTCAGAAACAAAGACCTGAGAGTTGGCTGTGGAAGGAAAGGAGAAAGAAGGACAGGAGGGAGATGGGCCATGCCTGAGTCTGCACAGCAGTACAGAGAAGCACCAACGGCTCGGGTGACTGAAGCTCCCAGCAGAACCACTCATTTGGGCCATCCTGTGGGTATAATTTCCTTGTGTTTGTTCATTTGAGACAAGGTCTTGCTATGCCCAGGCTAGCCTGCAACTCGATAAGTAACCTAGGGTAGACTCAAACTCTCAATCTTCCTGCCTTAACCTTGAATATGTTAGGATTACGTGCATCAACCATCCCCAGCCTGGGCCCCTGGTTTAGAACATCCTGGGAAGAAGTTTACACACCCTTTAAATCACCCAAAAGTACAGTCCAGACATGCCACCCAGTAAACATATAAGGAAGTATATGATCTCCTAACAGATTACTCCAAATTCACAGCCCACAAGGCTTAAAATGAGGCTACATAATGCTGTCAACCCAGAGGCTCTCACAACACTCCACAACACCTTCACAATAAGGTCTCTCTGCCTCTTTCTCTCTGTGCCCATTATCCACTTGTTCCAAAATAATGACTGATACTTTCAATATCTGCAAGCAAAGCTTCCAGTTGGAGTGTAGATAGAACAAAGAAGAGACGGACTGAAGGAAACTTAGAAAAAAAAAAAGTCCCATTTTTACAGCAGTGGAGTGCTCAGGGTCTAGAAAACTGCTAGAGTCTACTAGCTGGCTGCAAGAAACTTTAAAAGTCGTTCTAAGGGCCATGGTTGGGCAACACTTGCTTAAAGAAAGCTTGGGGATTGCCACATATGCGTCAACGGTCAGACTTGACACTGCTTGCTACAAGGGATTATAACTTCTCCAAAACACTTAACCACTTAGAAGAACTAAGATAGTCAAGACCAAAATACTAACTTCTCTACCTGCTGGAATGGATAGGCTTTTTTTTTTTTTTTGGTTTTTCGAGACAGGGTTTCTCTGTAGCCCTGGCTGTCCTGGAACTCATTTTATAGACCAAGCTGGCCTCCAACTCAGAAATCCACCTGCCTCTGCCTCCTGGGATTAAAGGCGTGCGCCACCACGCCCGGCATGGATGGGCTTTTTACCCAAACATCTGCCGTGTAATCTTTTTTACTGCTTCTCTTCCCTTTGACAGGCCTCCACAGGCCCACATTTTTTGATATCTTCTAATTCATGTATTGGTTTTGTGCTCCCTCCCTCCCTGTGTGTATGTGTCTTTGTGTACAAAAGTATTGAAGTTGTTTCTTTCCTTCCAGGTGAGACACAAGGCCTCAGGTAATCAGACTTGGCAACAAGTGTCTTTACCCACTGGGCCTTCTCAGTGATCCTGGCCCAATGTTTAAATCAAATCTAAGTAGAGGTCATCTATGTAGTATCAGCAGGGATGTCAAACTCTTCCCCTCAGAGCAGCTGGGTGCCCAGGGGAAGATCCGGTTATGGACAAATCCTAGTTAGTTTTCTTTGGCAAAGAGCCTGTGTCTTTAGCAGCCTAGCTTGCGGAGCTCACAATGGTGTCAGAGCAGCTTATTTTTCCCAATGGCTGTTGATTTTACTCAAAGAGGCAAGTAGGAGGACTGGAACTAGACAGCTCATCCGTCACTTCAGCCAAAGATAACTCATGGTCACTGGTATTGATTGACGTCTGCCTGGTCACTAGAAACCAAGCAAATTGGTACACACCCATAACCTCGGCACTTGGGAGGCTGAGGCTGGAGCATAGAGATCTCAAGTTCAAGGCCTACACAGATCACAGGACAAACACACGCCAGCCAGGGCTTCACAGCAAGACCAGGCTCCAACACCCTACCACCTAAATAAGAAACCACTGCAACACTGACATAAGCCCTATTGGGAGGTTCTGAGATCCGCGCTGTTCATTGTCCTTAAGAATTTAAAAGAAAACAAGACACTGCAGTTATACTCATCGCTACAGACAATGGACTTCTTTGTGTCAATAATGGAAAATGCTACTGTGTGGTCTGGGCTCTTGTCATCCCCTGTGCCAGTTCACTGTGAGCTGGCTCACCCTAACCTTTCTAGCCCTCCAAGACAGCTCAGCCGTAGAGGTGCTTGTCCAACATTTGTGGATTCAACCTTCATCACCACAGGGGGGTGGGGGGGGGGTGTCTCAACTCAGGGTTTTGTCCTCTGTAATGCCAAGGGCCTTCTAGGGCACAGCATGGAACAGCTGTAGCCTGTTCCTGCCAGTACACACTGAAAAGTTAATCGCCTTTCTACAATGAAATCTGTATAAAGGGGACCCTTGGGCCAATTCCTGGCTCACAGACCACTGGCTATGGTCTGCCTCTCTCCTCGTTGACAGGCCTCTACAGGCCCAAACTTTTATTTTGATATGTAATAATCCTGTAACCTCCTAAAAATGGGGAAAGTTCAGGAGAAAAAACCAAACAGAGTCCCCCTGGATCATGTTAGTTATGAAACGATTAAACATGACAGGCTATTAGAATCAAAACCAAGGAATGTAGAGAGGACAGGTTTCTCAGTCGCCCAGCGCAAAAGACAGTTCCTTTTCTACTAAAACTAGAATAAGGCACTGGGAAAGAAACCTAAGAAGGAAGGGAAGATTCTGAGCACCCTTAAGCCAGCAACGCGGATGAAGAAAAGCATCTATTTTATTTCTTAGGTCATCTGTTACGAGCGATAGCGCCTACGCTTTTTTGGAATTCCAGTGCATTTTTGCCCAACCCCCCCACCCCCCGCAAGGGGCATCGGGCCATAGCCTGGGAGCTCTGTCCACAAGTTCTCCAAACTTCTAAAATTCCAAGAGCTTGCAGATACTAGCCGCAGGCTCAAGGATCCAGGTATAAACATTAAAAGTCGGTTTTTCGTTCAGCAGTCATCTGCCTAGGGCGTTCCCTCCAATCCTGCCACCCTCTGGGACTGCGGTGGCCCGGCCAGCAGGCTGCAGTTCAGACCAGCAGGGCCCATCTGACTGGCACCACCTGGGTCCCAAGCCTGGGCTGCCCACAGGACGAGCCCGAGGGGGCGTCGGCCGCCTGCGTGGAGCAAACTCGGGCGCAGGCTGAAGGCCCGGCGCGACCCAAGCTGAGGGGGCGAAGGGGGTTATCAGGCTCGCCCTGCTGCCCCCGCCGCCTGCCAGCCCCGGAAGCGCCGCCCTCCCGCCCGGGGCTCCGAGGGGCGGGGAGTCTAACGCCCCCTTCCGGGTGCCTCCGCCCGGCCGGCCAGCCGCGCTCCTCCTCCGGGCGGGAATCCTTCCTCCCCCGCCCCTCCCGTAGCCGGGCCCCGGCGCCAGTCCCAGTCCCAGGGGGGCACCCCCGGTTCCGGCCTCCCCTCCCCGAGGCCTCTGTCCGTCTTCCCGACCCTTGAGGGCCGGGAAGACGCCGCCGGCAGACGCCAGGACCCACCGCTCATTACGACATCTTCCTCCCTGGCCTCCGCCGCCTCCGCCGCCACCGAGAGCCTGACACCGCCCGCCTAGCACCCGCCAATCCCGGAGCCCGCCACCGCCCGAGCGACGGCAGCTTTTACCAATGAACGCTTGGTACATTGGGGACCGACAGCATTTTCAACCAATCATTGGGAAGCATCTAGAGTGACGTTGGTCTGGCCAATAGAACTGTGAAGTGTCATTGATAGACGGTAGGAGTCGCCAACCGGAAATCAACGGGGGAATGAACGACGTATCCTTTAGCCAACTGGCGGGAGGCAAAGTCCCGCCTGCTAGGAGGTTGATGGACAGCAACAGGAAGCTGGGTGAGGAGGGGCTTAGCCGAGAAGTGTTTTTGTATTGGTCGTAATTGACCTTCCACCCACCTCTAACCCAGCAGATAAGTGATAGATCTGCCCTAAAGCCAATCAGAAGTGCTACTGTGAAATGCCCCGTAAAGAGCTTATACATCTCTCAATACAGTCTGGCATGGTGAGTCTCAAGTGTAGCTGTCGGATACGCGGTGCCCGGCCCCCAGTGAGCGCATCGCCTTCACCTCAGGCCCTCGCCCGCCATCCATCGCCTCTCGAGAGTCGACGACCTGGCAGGAGTTGGGTTACCTGGCACTTCCTAGAGGGAATTGTCATTATGTCATCTCAAGCCCCTGTTAATCTTCACCAATGTTTCGCAGAGCTTCCCTGATCCTCTCAGCTTCAGACAGGCGTGTTTGAGCCTTTATCAAAAGCAGATCCCTAGGGTCGTCCCTAGTTACATTTGCTATTTCCCGGGGGGCGGGGTGTGTGTGCCTAGAATCTGCATTTTAGCCTGCGCCTCAGGTGGGCAGAATTGCACGCTGGCATCCTAGCGACCCTGCTTGGTCTCTGCTTCATCTCCTCCTGTATGAGGGGCCGTGCTTGACAGGCACCACAGGTAGGTTTAGCTTTCTCTTCCAGGCCCTCTGCGAACGACTAACTTAGGCAAGCTGTACGTAGCACTCAGAGGGAATTCACGCTGGCTTGAGACCTGCGTGGGTAGGAAACCCCACACCCCATCTGCAGTGGACCCTTAGACTCTTGTTGAAGCCAGAGCACTCACACATCCACCTCATAGTACCACCCTTCCTGGTTGGTTTTGTTTTGTTGTTTTAACCCACAGTGAGAAAAAAATGTTTTACATCCAGTAAATTAACTTATAAGAACATGTAACAAAGCTTCCCAAATCAACATTTGAGAGACATTGATCGCAGGTAGATGAGACACATACATCCCTGCTGGGGTCTTATTTGCTGAGGATCAAGTCCCCAACACTAAGCATGAACTGTATAAACACTAAGCATGAACTGTATCGTCGAGCTGTTCCCCAGCTCTCATTACATTTTCTCTTCGCCTCTTCTATCTTCCTCCTCCTTCTTCCTGTCACTTCGAAGAAAAGGTTGCTGAGATAAAGTGATAACAAAATATAGAGCCAAGCTGGGTGGCAGTGGCCCAGGCCTTCAATCCCAGCAGCAGGGAGGCAGAGGCTGGCAGATCTCTGACTTTGAGTCCAGCCTGGTCTACAGTGAAAGTTCCAGGACAGCCAGGACTACACAGAGAAACCCTGTCTAAAACAAAAACCACACACACACACACACACACACACCACAAACCACAAACAAAAAAATAAATAAATAAACAATAAAGAGCCAAATGCTTAGAGTGTAGTAATTTGGAATTACCAGTCTACCTCTCTCTGGTTAGGTTTTGAAACACCAAACATCAGATGCTATCAGTTCTGGAGCTAGAATCCTTCACTTGGGGCTGGGAAGATGTCACTTGCTGTTCAAACACAAGAGGCCTGAGTTCAGAGCCCGTGTGAAAAGCTGGAGTTCAGCCTCTGTAACCCCACCTCTCACATGTGAGGTCAGGGCGGAGACCGGAGGATGGCTGGAGTCTGCCAGTGGCCAACCTAGCTCCAGGCTTTGTGAGACACAGCAACAGAGCAGGACCCAGTGTATGTCCTGCTCTGGCGTCCGTGTGCACATGTGTGCCCACGCACCGTTCCTTCATTGGGACTCTATGTCCTTTATAAAATCAAAGCTTTCTGCTTAAACTGGGTCCTTCACCCTTACACACACAAACACACACACACACACACACACACACACACACACACACACACGCACACATACCCTCCATGCTCTTGTCTTTCATGCCTTTCCCCACCTTTCTTTGCTTCCCTAGTCTTTTCTCTCAAGGAAAGGTGTCACAGTCCCTAAACACATAGGAGTTCCCTTTCTTCTTAGGTAAGCCTTTCCTTTGTCCTACAAAATCTGTTCTCTTCACTCCTGCCCAGTCAAGCTTCGCCTTGCTTGTGCTGGCTGCCCTGGTCTGTCACTGGCTTACATGAAGGACTCCCTTCTCCCACTCTTTCACTTCTGTTTGTTTCAGGGCTAGGGAATCAAGGCCAGGACCTCCCACATCGGAGGCAGTCTCTACCACTGAGCCCCATTCTCCCTCATGGCTGCCCTAAGGGACTGAGCTACAGTGGAAGAACTGGGCCTTCTATCCGAGATGATCAGGAAATGGATTCGGAGTTCAAGAATGACTTTGCATACTCCTACATCTGCATAAGACTTGTTTAGCCCATACATTCTGTTCCCAGGGCCAGTTTCCAGTTTGGCTTGCTTTGCTGTGTAGCCAAGGGCTCCGCCCGGATTCAGTGACTCAGGTACATTAGGGTGCAGGGGTTTTGGTGGGGAGGTGGGGCTGACTATCCTGCTGGGTGGAAACCTCTTCTAGGACAAAGCTGGAGGTAGCTAACTCTGTCCTTCCCAGAGGCCCTCTCATGAAGAACACATGAAAAGTGTGGGTGGGGGACAGTGAGAAAACCTAGGATTCACCAGTAGTAGTGATTGGGTGGTTAGTTGTTTTTAGGACAGGGTCTCAAATAGCCCAGGCTTGCCCAGAACTCATGATCTTCCTGCCTCTACCTCCCAAGTGCTAGGCTCTCAGGCATGGGCCACCAGACCCAACTGGTACCAATAGTTTTAAAATGAATGGTTCAGCCCTTTTAAAGCCTGTCAGTTTGTTTGTTTGTTTTTGGGTTTTGGCTATCTGGTTTTTTTTTTCGTTTCTCCAGGCAGGGTTTCTCTGTGTAGCCCTGTAGACTCACTCTGTACACCAAGCTGGTCTCATAGTCACAGAAATCCACCTGCCTCTGCCTTCTGAGTGCTGGGATTAAAGGGGTGTACGTTTGTTTTGTTTTTAGGTTATTAAAGGCACAGACAAAAACAGGGACCCTTTGTGTTTGCTTGTTTGCCCCTTGTACTGGGCATTGAATCTGGGGCCTCATGCTTGCTGAACCAGGGTCCACTGAACCACATTCCCTACCCTACCGATGAGTCTTTCAAGTTCATTCATAAGCCCCCTCAGACCACCGCACAACTGTTTTTTTCTCACAGGTCTCCATTTCCAAGAGACTAGGCAGCAGGTTCCACTATGCCTGATTCCTATACTGGGGATTGAACCCAGAGCCTCGTGCACAAAAAGCAAGTGCTCTAACCACATCAGAGTCCTGACTATACGTCAGACTCAGCAGTTCTGAAGTTGGGCTCCTGTCTCATCCCAGGATGTCAGTCCCTAGGATGGAGCCGAGCACCTATATGAAGAAGACCCTCAGGTAATCCATGTGTAAGCAAGGCAGATGTAAACAAAGCATTCCTTCACCAAAGGCCCTGAGCCAACCCACTCCTGCCTCTCCATCCCTGAAGAGCTCCTTGTTCCACCCTACCTGCAGTGGTGTTTGAAGAGCAAAGGTGGCTAGGCGGTTCCAGCTGTGTCTGCCCACATCACCCACGTCACAGCGCCATCTTGTCCCTGGTGGGTCTGGAAGCAAGTTCTGTCGGTGCTGCCTCCAGCTGCTTTGAGCCTCCTCCTAGTCCACGTTTCCACTCTGTCCCCATTTCTAGTGTGCAAAGTTACTCGTTCTCCACCACGTATGGTCCATGTTTACCTTGACCTCCACCGCGCGCCCTCCACTACCGGCACAGTGCCGCTGGCAGGCGCACAGCTGTTGGCGGTCCTTTGAGCACTTCTCACTCGGGCTCAGCTTGCTCCATGTCCGCTCTATTGCTTCCCTGGCTTCAGCTTCCTGTGAAGCCCTTCTGGGCTCTCCCTGCTTCCCAGCCCTCTCTGTTCTCTTCTGCATGTGGCTGCCCTTGTCTATCCAGAGTCCCCAAGGGTGCTGAGCACACTGAAGGAGACACACGGAGTCATGGTCTCTGTCCCCAGGAAGATATAGAAAGATCCACAAGGCTCAACATTGCTCTTGGTCTAGAAGCATGTCCTGACTGCCTTTGTCTAAGGGCAGGCAGCCTTGGCCTCCACACCGGGTCACACTCCCTCCTATGGCCCAAGTTTGACAGGCTAATTCTTCAAACCATTACAGCCCCCTCAGCCTTCTGAGGATGCTCACTTTTGCCTTAGGATCTCCCCATGGCCTCTGCCTCTTCCTTTTCCTCCTCTGGTTTTCTTTCTTCATTCTCTCTCCACCTATGGAGAAGACCCTCCCATACATCCCTGACGCCCTGATGCATAAACCCCGACAGTGGCTTGATGGGAAAACCCTTGGTTTGGGTGAACCATCCAGGAACGCCAAAGGTGGATTCCCTCGTATGTTCTAGCTCCCCACAGTGTGCATCCTGGTGCACACATACAGCCACCAACTGCCCGTGTTGCAAACCCAGGGATACCACTTCCGTCCCTTGCTGTGACCCCACAGCTCCCTCTACCCTTGGCCTTCCTGGCCAGGTGGATGGCTGCTGGCCAACTGCCACAGAATCTCCCAGCAAGGACATTCCAGCCATCCCTCCCTCCGGTAGGTTCTTCCTTCTTGCCGAGGGCAGGAGGAAGTGCTCTCTGGGCAGGTGTTGGTCCTCTGTAGCACTCACGTGTTGCCGCCAGAGGGCACCCAAGGCATTTCAGAAGCCCCTGACCGTGGTTTTACATGCCCAAAGGAGGAAACACAGATAACCTGGTGGATATTCTGGGCCTATTATTGGCCAGCCTAGGCCGTCCTTCATCCCTGGGCCTTAAGAATCCTAGGACCCCTACAAAGAGATTCCTTTAAGAAGAGCCATTTGCCTCCTCAAGAGAGCACATCCCCATCTGCCCGTCCCTCAGCGTCCCAGAAAACACCATCCACCTCAAACTCCTGCTGGCCCTCTCCTCACCATGAGCACATTTCCATGGAGCCATCAGGCTTCTCGAGTCCAGGCTTCCCACAGCAGACCAGGGTCATCCCTGGACTAAAAGCCTTTAGCCCTCACTAAGCAAGCATGGCACGTCCCCTCACCCCCTCCCCTTAAAGCTCTTGACCCCCTCTGTAATGCCACAATGAAATAACCTCCTGAGGGGTCCCCGACACTCCTGAGGGTGGAGGGTCACAGAGGCTGTTGGCAGAGCTCCTTCACCTGGAAGCAGGACCCAGCTGGCAGAGACTCGGGAAGTGGGTGATGGTGGCGATAACAATAACAATAATCATATTAATAATACCATCGGGGCCACAAAACGGCTGTGAAATACCCTCTAATGATCCCTTGTATTTATAGATCTCCTTCTCTTCAGAGCCATTGCCCAATTAACCCTCCCAGCTTCCCTAGGAGGGACAATTAACCCCATATTTTATGACCAGGGGAAACCAAGGCTCGAGAAGGTGCTGGAGTTGGCTGAGGTCACAGTGAATTGATGATAGCATAATTTGTAGGACGGCACTCCTGTCCTTTCCTCTGTACCCAGACCCACATACTTACTGCCCATCCCGCTCTGCCTGGCAGCCATCACCTCAATGCAGGGAAGACTCAGGACTTGGTCCAAACCACCTGCAGTTCTGAGGACAGAGGCCTTAGTTAAGGAAGGCTTAGCCAGGGGACAGTGTAAGCGCTGAGCGCCGAAGACATGGTCATTTCTGATGGGCATGGCTCCCAGTCTTTCATGGTCCTAGTCAAGACTGTTGAGAAAAGGAAGGTAGGGCCTTGGGATGCCCCCCCCCCACACACACACACACACACTCAGCTGCTCCACCCTACAGCATCTCCCTACAAAAGGCACGGGGCATGCCTTTTGTGTGGATGTGTGTGTGGTGTGTGAGTTCTGGTACAAGCACATGTGTGTGCATATGGTCATAAGAAGGCGATAGTTGTCGTCCTCAGTCTCTCATTGAACCAGAACCTGCAGATTCAGCTAAACTGGGGCCAGTAAACCCTTCTGTCTCCACCTTCCCCGAACCTGGGTTATGAATGTGCACACTGTTTTTGACATGGGTACTGGAGATCTGAACTCAGGTCTTCATGCTTGGGCCGCAAGTACTCTATCAACACTCATCTTCCAGCCCCCTGAAGAATATATCTTCAGAACAGCTATACACCCAACAGTTAACCTCTTCCATGCCACAGTACTAGAAGACAGCAAGGCAGTTCCTAGCAAGGAGAGAGACAGGTTAAGGAGAAGAAGGAGAAGGCAGGGGAAGCAAGAAGAGTTCTGGAGGGGGCTGGAGAGACGGCTTAGAGGTTACAAGCGCTGACTGCTCCTCCAGAGGACCCAGATTCAATTCCCAGCAACCCACAGGATGGCTCACAACCATCTGTAGCTCACACATCTGACAAACAGATGCATGTGCAGGCAAGACACCAATATCTACATACATACATACATACTACATATTTGACCTTTTGAAGGATAAGAGCAGTCTCGTGGCTCACCTGGAAGGGATCTGACACCACTAGGAAGAATGTGTGGGCAGGCCTGGGACACAGGACTGCATCTTAGCTTTAAGTTTCCATTTGGAAAGTATAAAAAAGAAAGAGGAAAGTCTCCTGTGGCAGTGCCCACCCAACATCCGAGTACTCAGGCAAGAGGACCATCATGAGTTTCGGGCTAGCCTGTACCACATAAGGAGACCAATACAAAAAAATTGAAAAAAGGAAAGAACTCGTGTTTACCTGCATTGTGAGGGTTTAACCTCCAACTCCATAAAAATGAGAAATAAAGATATTTTTTACTCTGCACCCAGGCCCAGGAAGCAGACCATCCTGCTGTTTACCGCTGAGAGCAATAGGGTCCCCTAAGCTGAGAATTCACTGTTATGAAAAGTACTGGTGACAGAACAGATGGTGGTGGAAGGGTGGGACTCTGGGCTGGAGAGGAGTTCTTGTCTTGGCCACTGAGGTTGGGGGGGGGGGGTGTCACTGTATTGAAAGGACAACAGCGCCAGCCAAAGCGCTCGGCTTGGAGCCTTTAAGTTGCTGCTCTAGCTTGCTCCTGCCCCAGGTCCCTTCCCACTCTGCCCCTGGCCTCTGACCCCTGCAGTCCCAGCCTGGGCTGGTTCCTCCCCTGGTTCCTGGTTTCACCTCTGAAACTCCAAGGCTCCACATTGCTGAGATTTTACTAGGGCTCCCAGCTGGGTCCCACCTTTGATCTGGCTTCAAAAAATCAAGAGCAGTAACACGGGGAGCAATTGCGGAGGAAGGCAGGAGGCAGGTCCTGACCAGCCCGGCCCACTCTAGTGAGAAGCTGGTGGCAGGGGGAGGGGTCATGGAAGCAAAGCCACCTTTCCTCCCTAACTTCCCTGGCCTTCAGAGTGTGGACCCCAATCCCAGCAGGAGGAAAGGTTAGCGCCTTCTCCCCACACTGGGTTTTTCTTCATAGCACCCCGCTGGACTAGGTTACCGCTCAACTTCAGTCCTTTCCCTACAATTTCCCTGGCCTGTCCCTGGGGAGTGGCTACTAACCACACCAGGTAGGGCCTGACCGTGGGCAAGTCCACCCAGCTGGGTAGGCACTTGAGACATTACTCAGATCGCTGTCCCCACACCAGAAGGACTCTCTTAGAAGTCTGGACTCAGGTGGGGAGGAAAAAGTTCAGCTGGGAAAAGGAAGGGACCAGCTTTCTGGTGCCTCCACAACCCAGTGGTTCAGGCTGTAAGCCCTGGCTTAAGGTCCCCTAGCATCCTCAGACAGAGGCCCCACCCTCTTCTGTTCAAAGACTCTGGGTCCGCATCTGCTGGAGAGATGCTCTCTCACCTGCCCTTTTAAGTGGTTAGCAGTGTGCATCCCCCATCCCCAGCTGAAGGTCCTGGGCTTCTCCATGCAGGTGGGGATGGAATGTAGGAGATGGCAAAACTCTCTTAAGAGTTCAGCTGCCCCCCAAGTAAAGACAAGGACTCCCCTGGACAGCCTCCTTTGATGTGGAAAGAGTAGGGGGTCTGTCTCAGGAGAAGCCTGACAGCCATGTTTAGCTGAATAGGAACTAAAGGCGAGGGATCTGGGCTCACACCTTCCATGGGGCAGAGTCACTTTGAGCGTTTTTTAGACTCTGGTTGAAGTGTGGGACACCACCAAGCCAGAGATTTTGTATATTTTCATGTCCCTATCTTGCCATCTGTACCCTTCTCCCTCCTAGAGAAATAACTGACATCCCCCACCCACCCACCCACACACTGAAAGTGTTGCTTACAGGTTAGGATTTTTCTAGGATGTTCGAGTCCCGTGCGTAGCACCTCACACATAATCTGGGTGTATGGGGGACAGGGCCATAACTGCTTGGTAAACATCAGCCCAGATGCTATGTTTAGCCTGCCAGGCTACTACCTGGAAGACCCCTTTGAAAGTTGTCCCTCTGTTCTCTCATCGTCCACCCTGCCCTCAGCACCTCTCCCTGACCTGGGGGCAGAGAAGAGAGCCCAAGGAATGGAGGAAGTTGGGAGCCACCTAGTCTCCAGGGGGCGGGATCCCAAATAGAGTGATAGCCATCACCCTGGCAGCTCCAACCTGTTCTATTAGGTGAGTAAGTTTTTTTTTTTTTTTCCCTAGAGGAGAAAGGTGAAGGCCTTGGTGGGGAGCTGTTCTGACTCTTGGCCCCTCCAGGCCTTGTGCAAGATCTGTAAATCTCTCACCACCCACAGGCTGGGGGGGTGGGTGGGGGTGGCGCTGAGCTGCTACCTCAGACTTTCATGTCAGGGAGGTTTTATGCATGTGTTGCTTCTGGCAGCCTCTGTGGCTCCTGCCCGGGGCCTCTCCCCAGCCAGTAAAAATCCAGCCCCATAAATCTTCACTGCCCCTCTGGGGGCTCAAGCTTAGTTCCTCCCACTCCATACTCTACCAGCGAACCTCTGTGTCTCCCCCCCCCCACACACACACACACAAGAGCCTACAGAACAGTGGCAGGGAACAGAGGCCCAAGACCTTTGCGAAGGAAGAAGGGACCCTCTCTGACCAGCTCCTTTGGCGTCAGTCACTGCCACACCGCTCGCAGAGCCGGTGAATGGTCTGTTTCCAACCGCCAGCGTTGGAAGGCCTTCCGGGGGTCTCTAGTGGCGAGGTGCCAGCATCCACCTGAGCCTCCTGAGACAGGTGGCGTTCCACCTGCCAAGCCCCCGGGTGCAGCAGTTGAGGGTGGCAGGCGGCCCACAGACTATGCTGTTTTACCGGATCTAAGTAGGGAAGCCAAAGAGTGGGAAAGACAGTAACAGTGGCTCACACTGATGCCGGCTCTGAGAGAGTCAGGGATGAAGCAGTTTGTGTTTTGAGATGGTCTTTTTTATGTAGCCCAGGCTGGCAGCAATCTTGTGGCAATCCTGGCTTAGCCTCTCCCACGTGCTAGGTTACGCGTGTATACCGTCACACCCGTCCAAGGCTATTTTATTTTGTGTTTTGTTGTGTTTGTTTTTATTTGTTTGTTTGTTTGTGTTAAGACAGGGTTTCTCTGTAGCCCTGGCTGTCCTAGAACTTCCTACATACAGCAGGCTGGCCTCGAACTCAGAGATCCACCTGCCTTTGCCACCGGAGTCCTGATATCAAAGGCGAATGCCAGCACCGCCAGGCCCAAAGCACAGTTCTTAACATCCAGGTCTGATGGGAAAGAACAGATCCTCACCCTGGATGAGACAGGTAGCATGTGCTGGGTTGATCCCAGGGCCGGGACGGAAGAGAAATGAGGTTGTGCCCCAGCGTCCTGCTGGGGAAGGCGGAAGGAGCGAGGGGAGCAATAGGACCTGGGCGGCTCCAGGGCTGGGAACAGTGTGTTCAAAATGTTCCTGGGAAGAAAATGCAGCCTGGACAGGGGAGGCGAGGAGGTGAGGGAGACTAGACGGTAAGAGGTTGGTGCCCAGCTCTACCCTTCCTAGAATCAGGTGTGGTTTTCATGCTGAAGGCTGGGCGAAAGAGAGCTCTGTGGTGAAAGGGCTGGAGGGGATACGGCCCCAGGGGCTCACGAACCACATGGTTTATAGAGATCTCCCTGACAGAGGAGAGGATGCTGGGACACCCGCCCCACCCCCACCCCACCCCCCGCGTCCCGTCTGAGCCGGAAGTCATCTCACAGGGCACCTCACCACTCCTGTCTGCCGTTTCCGATCAGCTGATCTACATCCTGTTGCTTTACTCCTACTGATGCTCAAGTCAGTGCCGGTGAGGGCCGAGGCTGCGTAGGTCCGTGGTACCAGTGTCTGCCATTGATTATTAAGACACTACTGCATGCGCGACACTACTCCAAAAGACTCCACGTGTGTCTATTTTTTTTTCCCCTCAGTCCCTCGGTTCACACACCTGAGCGTGTGGTGAGTTTACGTAGGGATCACGTGACTGGATGAAGCTGAATGACAGGAGTCGGGGTCCCCACAGTCCGGTTTCTGCCTTCTGTTGCAAGGAGTTCGCCTAGCAAGACTCTGGAAAGGGGGTTCCCCTGCACCTCTCCTCACCTCCGACAGCAGCCAGTAGGGATGGCCCGCCATTGAGAAGCCTGTCAAAGCTGTGCTCTCAGCATCCGGGCTGCTTCTGTGCTACCGCTAGTGCCCAGCAACCACCAGGGACTGGGCAACAGCAAAAGTGAAGCTGACTCAGCCGGTTTCCACCCCCGCCCAGGGAAATGGGGAGCAGCCTCGGCTGGACAACAACCAATTAGGCACTTTTTATTGCCCACGCTGTCATAATCCTTCAGAGCTTGGCTGGGAGGAACAAGAGGAAATGGGATAGGATGGAATTCCAAGATACCTTTAAGTTCGTCCCAGCCACTTGCCTGCTTCCGGGCTGGGCAGCCCAGGTGAGATCTGCAAGAAGGTCTCTGGGAGAAAGCTGGGTTCCGGAGGCCCATAGGCCTTTGCAGATACGGTCTGTAACAAGAGTCCTGCAGTGTCCAGGGTTCCTCTTGTCTTTTGTAACCCAGGAAGAGGAATCATCTCAATTTCTTTTCAGGATAGGGCTGGGACAGCTAAACTCATTTAGATAAAGAGGCCTCTAAGCCAGGCGGTGGTAATACACACCTTTAATGCCAACACTTGTGAAGCAGAGGCAGGCAGATCGCTGTGAGTGTGAGGCTAACCTGGTCTCCAAAGAGAGCTCCAGAATGCCAGGGCTACACAGTGAAACCCTGTCTCAAAACAAACAAAGTCAACAACAACAAAGAGAGGAAGAGAGAGAGAGAGAGAGAGAGAGAGAGAAAGAGGAAGAGGAAAGAAAGGAAAGAAAGAAAGAAAGAAAGAAAGAAAGAAAGAAAGAAAGAAAGAAAGAAAGAAAGAAAGAAAGAAAGAAAGAAAGAAAAAGAGAAAGTGTCTTTTTAGGAGAGGGCTAGGGGCTGGTGAGATGGCCAATCTGGTAAGAGCATTTGTTGCTCTTGCAGAGGACCTGGGTTGGGTTCCCAGAACTCCCTTGGTGGCTCACTACCATCCATATCTCCAGTTCTAGGGGACCTGACCTTATCTCACCTCTACAGATACCAGACACTCATTTAGTGCACATACAGGTATGCGGGCAAAACACTCACACACATAAAATAAAATCTTAGGAAAAAAATAAAAAGGGCTGTGCCTCACTTGCCTTCTTCCCTTTCTCTCAGTTGTGCAGGGCAGAGCTTTGTCCACAGTGAGTCACTTATCTGGTCCATGGACTGTGTGGCCTTAAGAGCCCACATCCTGGTTGGGACGGGCAGCCGTGGCCTGTCAGAGCTCCCATCTCCCCCTTATGTAGTGATATTTCATCTGAATTTGTGAACCCTGAGAGGATGAACCTTCCTTTGCGCAGTCCTCAGGAGATCTCTTGTTCATTTTGTGAGTAGGGGCACCATGAGGGAAACCAAGATTTCTGGATCTTGGCAACCATGACTGAAGATCCCAGCAGACCTAGCAGATGGCAACATAGGGGGTTCTAGCCAACCTGGAGGCTCTGAGCAGGTCTGTGGTTGAGAACCCTGGGGCTAGATCGAGTCTATCAGTTCCAAGGGATGCTGTGAGCAGCCCAGGATTCCTCCTGGGCTTGCAGTGTGAGTAGACTTTGATTTAACAGAGCTGAGCAGGCCAAGTGGTTTTGAGTTTCAGAACACCAAAGGACAGTTCTTCTAGGGTGATGTGCTTATCCACTTTGTTGTAGGTGTTGGGATACAGGCAGGTCTGTGGAGGTCATGATCTGTCCCAGAGTGTGGATTCCAAAGTTAGCTGAAGGAGGGCAAGGGACAAGGAAGTAAAAGTGCACCTGGGCTAAGCAGACACCCACCTTCCCTACCACGTGTAGGCATGGTTAGGTTCAGAGGAGTCCACTCACCAGTTCAAATGCCATCGTCTCCCCTAGGTGGGGGGGGCGGGGGGGGGGAGGAGGTGGCTGTGGCTGGAGCCTGGAGGTTGCTGAGTGGGAGGAGAGTTATCGCCTTTCCAGCCAGTTCAGCCCTGAATAAGGACAAAGTAGGGCTCAACAGATGACACTTGGTGTGGAGCCAGGGTCCTCAGGCAGCCTGACAAGCAGGTGAGAGGAGAAGGCAGTGGCCAGGATACATTAAAAAAATAAAGATGGGGCAGTATCCTTTGTCCACCCTAGGTCTTAGGGGGAAAAAAGGCAAATGAGATTAGGAAAGTTGGACATCAAGTGACTAATTTTTATTTTTTTGAGACAGGATTTCTCTGTGTAGTGCTGAATGTCTTGTAACTCTCACTGTAGACCAGGCTGGCCTTGAACTCATAGAAATCCTCCTGCCTCTGTCTCCCAAGTATTGGGATTAAAGGCATGCAGCACCACCACCCGGTTGTGGCCTATCTTTTCTATATTATTAATAATATAATAATTAGGGCTGGTGAGATGGCTCAGTGGGTAAGAGCACCCGACTGCTCTTCTGAAGGTCAGGAGTTCAAATCCCAGCAACCACATGGTGGCTCACAACCATCCATAACGAGATCTGACTCTCTCTCTTCTGGAGTGTCTGAGGACAGCTACAGTGTACTTACATATAATAAATAAATAAATAAATCTTTAAAAAAATATAATAATTATTATTATCATTATTATTATCCTGAGGATTAAACCCAAGATGTCATACATCTTAGGCAAATGCTTTACATTGAGCTATAGTTACAGCCTTCCTGTCCCTCGCCATCCACTACCGACCCTTGGCGCACAGGAACGTGGGTTCTTGGCTTTACCAGGGTTCTGAGAATTCAGACTCAGGTCTCCCTGCTTACAAAGGAAGCTCTCTTACCACTGAGCCACCAGACATGGATGCGGAGGTCAGAGGTCAACAATAGCGTCTCCCTCAATCATCCTCTACCTTTTTTTTTTCCTGAGACAGGCTCTCTCATCAAACCTGGAGCTCAGCAGTTGAGCCGGATGACTGAGCAGTGAGCGTCAGGGATCCCCTGACCCCGCCTCCCCTGTACTAGGTTCTCAGGATTGAACTGTAGGTCTCCACGTTTGCACTTGGTCAACGGAGCTACCTTTTGGGCTTTTACTTTACATCAGGCTCGCCAAGTCGCCTGGGCTGGCCTTACGCGGCATGCTTTTGGAGTCATCTTTGCAGGTAACAACCTTGAGTGGAGAGGTGACTATGCTTCCCGTTGGCTTCCCAGCCACCAGGCCGGATCCTGGCCTCGAACTCTTTGATGGTCTGCGGAGGAGATCCTTACAGAGACCCAGCCAGATACAGGGAGTGTGGTTCTTGACCACAGAGATCCCTCAGTCTGAGGAGAGAGAGCAAACATCCTCTCTGATTCATCATCTGGGAGACCAGAATAGGGCAGACAGCAACAGAGCTGAGTGCTTGAGGGAGAAGCCAAGCTGTTTACTTCTGGGAGAGCTCCTCAGAGGAGACTATAAATGGTGCCTAGAGAGGGGAGGTGTGAGAATGCCGTTGGTTACCCTCAAATGATGACATTATCCAAAAAAGAAACTGCTTGGGACATCTGACTTAGGATTAAAAGTCACCCCCTTCTCCTAGGCACGGGCCTCTGTGTTGGGACAAGGGACAAACATCAGGGGAGGGAGAAAAAGAGAAGAGAGAGGGATGGAGGAAGGGATGGGGGAAGGAGGGAGGGATGAATAAAACACCAGGGAGGGGAAGCTTGTCATATTGGTGAAGATCCTCCCTGGCCCAGGGATGACCCAAAGTCACTTAAATAGGAAAGACAAAGAGGCACGTTGAGCAGGTTCCAGTCTGGGTCTGGCCACAGTGAGTCAGGGAACCGGGTAGTCTGATCCTAGGAGCCAAATCCCCGAGAATCTCTGGGGAATCTCTTAAAGACTCCAAGTGTCCAGCCTCAAAGCCGCTGACAGGTACAGATCTGCCCCTTCTCTGACCTCTTCTTTTTTCCTGCCCTTTGGGTGCCTTCTGACCTCTGACCTTGGAGCCTGAGGGACCCATTCTTTCCATAAGGCAGAATGGAATCTCCTCCCCCGACTCTAGAGATCTGGGGTAAGCCTGGATAAGAGACAGCATGGAGGACCTATGCAGATGGGTGCAGGGTAGAGGAGGGAGCCAGAAGTGCCCGTGGAGCCCGGGATGCTCTTCTGCAGCTGAGGGAAGGCATGGCTCCCACTAGGGCTCCTCTCCAGCTATCCAGGAATTCACCCTTCCCCAGAAAGAGCCAGGAGCAGGTTTATGAAGTTCAGGGAGAAAGTGGAGGGGAAATTAACATTTATCGCAGAGATCCCTCCACTTGATGCTAAGGAGCATCAAGCATTAGAAGGAAGCACCCAGGGGTCAGGGCTTTCACAGCTAGGACATCACAACCTCCTTGCCCCTTGCTCTGGGTGGACCCAAGCCAGGACAGCCCAGAGAGGTTCCTCGGGGACTTTTCAAGTGAAGGCAGCTAAACTGTGCAACTTCCAAAGGACCTCCCGAGCTAACACTTGAGACATCTTCTTGTCTCCAGATGTGTATTTAAGGGGCAAGCTTCCCCTGCAGTCCTGAGAGTCCATGCAAAACAGGGTAGAACTAGCTGTCTCTTCTGCTGGGGGGAGAGGCGGGGGATCCCCTGAGCCCTTAGACAGGCCACAGGAGCTGGCTCTAAAGGCCCACACTGGGAAGGCCTGGAGCCTGTCTGAGCCCCAGTCTCAGGCAGGAGGGAAGAGGGTGGCAAGGGGGTAGGATGTCTCTTCCGCTTGGTAGATTAGTGACTCTGAGACAGGAGAGGGCCTGTCACCAGCCCATAAATAAAGCAGCCGGAGTCTCTCCTTCCATCTGTGTTTATCTGTCTGGCCTTGAGTTTCCGGTAGAGGAGATGTCTCAGCAGCCCCAGCATCAAACGCCAGGCGTGCTGGAAGGAGGGCTGGCCTCCCTCCCTCCCTCCTTCCCCTCCTTCTGAACCTCCAGTTCTGTTTCTGCAGAGCTCTTCCTTGAAGAAGCGTCTCTCAACTTAAACACTGGCTCCAGGAGGCTTCTGGGCCCTGGGGGTGAAAGGATGCCACGGGGAATGGGTGGCCTGGAATCTCTGCCATGTCTTCTTGCCACAGATGCTCAGCCTTCCGGAACCTAGGGGAAGGGGCTCTGTCATGACCCGTCCAGGGTCACGATGGACAGGAATCCACCGGGTGCCAGAGGCCCTAAATGCATGACAAATCTATGATGACCCTGCATGCCACCTCCCACCCCACTGACCCCTTGTTCTATAACCCCCACCTCTGCCTTCTTCCTCCTCATTCTTAGATCCAGGGCAGGCCCGGGAGCTCTCCAAGGTGTGGTTCTTGGACCACTGGCCCCCTGCCTCACCGGAAAATGGAAGGGAGATGCTTGCTCCATTAGGTTACATGCAGATTCCTACTGAATCAAGAGGGACTTGGGAACTCAGGTTTGATGAGCGCCTCGGTGAATACTGGTATAATTAAGCCAAGAGGGCTGGTTGTCCTAGATAAAGGTTACCATGCTTACTCTCCACCCAGGGCACTGCTCAGTGTCTAGGACACAGTAGGTACTTATTAAATATCCTTTTAAAAAGGATTTAACTGATTTTTTTTTTCCGAGACAGGGTTTCTCTGTATAGCCCTGGCTGTCCTGGAGCTCACTTTGTAGACCAGGCTGGCCTCGAACTCAGAAATCCACCTGCCTCTGCCTCCCAAGTGATGGGATCAAAGGCATGCGCCACCATGCCCTGCAGATTTAACTGATTTTTATTCATGTTTATGTGTGCCTGTGTGTGCATGCATACCCGAGGCTACCCTAGAAGGCCGGAAGAGGACACTGGGTCCCATGGAGCCGGAGTTATGTAGGTCCTGGGAACACAATTTGGGATCTCTGTGAGAAGAAATGAATGCTCTTGACTGTTGAGCCATCTCTCCAGCCCCTGGCTTAGGCTTTTAGAAACAAGGTCTTACAATATAATTCAAAGCTTCAAAGACATGCGCCTGCTGCCTCAGCCTCCCTGGCGCAGTTAAATGCACTTCTAGGCAGTGTCCAGTCTGTCCATCCATACACTCTGGCTTTTCTAAGAACCTCCGAATCTACCAGATATTCCCAAGTTCCCGCTTCCTGATCATGTGTGTGTGTCAGAATGTGCCAGCCCTGACCTCAGTGTCACTTGTCTGTCAACAGAAGATGGTATCCATAGAAACACTCCCGTGGCAGAGATTTGAGGTGCTAGGTCAGGCAAAAAACCAAAGGGGGTACACTCAGTAAAACAGGCAGGACTCCTCAGACCCTTACAGAGCCCATGAAGAACCACCTCCTTTACCCATCCTCGGGGGGAAAATGGGGTGCAGAGGTCCTATGCTGGAGACCAGAGCCAGGGGAGGTAAAAATCTTCAAGGACTACTGAAGCTTTGTGCAAGAAGAGTCAAAGTTGAACAAGGTCAAAGGGCAAGAGGGCACAGCTATTGCAGAGCTCAGGCCCTGGGCTTTGATTTTTCCAAAGGGCCAGGCATCCCAGCCGGGACCTCATAGCCAAGCTGCTTTTCCCTCCAAGTTCCCTTGAATGTTGGATGGAAGAAAGGGAAAAAGGGAGCTTTTCCTTGAGAAGTTCCCGTAGCTCAGAGCCACTTAGGGTTATGCGTTTTGTTTGCATTGCATTTACATTAATTTGCTTGGGCTGGACTCACACATGTAAATGAATATAAAGTGGTGGATTTAGGTAGAGAGTCTCCCTGAGGCAAAGACAGAGAAGTTGTGGAGGCGGGAAAACCCTGGGAGATGCCTGCAACTGGAGTGGGTAGGTCCTCAGTGTCTGAAGCAGAAAGGGCACCGGGCAGACAGCATCAGGAGACCCAGTACTTTAGGCCCCAGGAAGCCCCAGGGTCAGAGCTGGGAAGCAAAGGACCTAAGTACTCTGGGGGTGGTGTAGGAGGACGAACAGGATTCTCAGGTCCCATGGGACAGCAGGGAGCCTGGGAGCCAAGCCCAGGAATGCACTTACATGGCAGAGGGCAAATGCTTGCCCTGAGGCCCTGAAGAGGGATGGAGGAGGCAGCCGGCTAGGAGAGGAGGAGGAGGAGGTGGAGGACGAGGAGGTAGGTGAAGGAGGAGGAGGAGGAGGAGGAGGCAGATGTCAGGACAGAGTTCCCTGAAGAGGACAGAATCACTCCTGGCCAGGAAAGAAAGATGGCAAAAAACTGCCCCTTTAGCAGCAGGGCTTTAACAATGGCAGAAGCCTGAGAGGGGAGGTTGGGAGGAAAGCTGAAGAAACTGTCTGGGTCAGGGATGGACCTGGGAGAGCAGAAAGGCACGTCGTTGGATGCTTTGCCTGCGGAATGGCTCCTGTGGAACTTGCTTAGAGCCGTGGGAGAAGAGAGTCCTCAACCTGGAAGAAAAGCCCTGACCTGGCGATAGAGACACAGTCCTACCCTGGTGGGAACTCTTTGCTCTCTGAGGCCTCTAGTATTTGCAGAAGGCATAACCTGCATCTTTGAGAGGGTCAGAGTCGAATGGGAAAGACAGGTCTGCCTCCAGCTGGGTCACAGGGGGGCCGTGTAATGTCGCCAGTAAGTTAGGTGTTCCAAGGCAAGCACTGAAAACTAGGGAGCCTTTTACACAGAGGGGACTTGATACACAGGAATGACCAGAATCCAGAGGGGTAGCCAGAGGAGGCTTCCAGGAGACAGTCGGTCGGAACACAGAAACAAACAAAAGATTTTTATTTCTGCATTGTGAGTGTTTTGCTTCCGTGTATGTTTTGTGCACCACGTGTGTTTCTGGTCCCCAAATATGCCAGAAAAAGTTGTTGGGTCCCCTAGAACTGGAGTCGCAGTCAGTCATGAGCTATCACATGCGCACTGAGGCTCAGCCCCTGGTCTACTGGAAGAGCAGCCGGTGTTCTTATCCACCGAGCCATCTGTAAGTCCGGCTGGCCAAAAAAATATGCAGTGATTCTCCTGCCTCAGTCTCCAGAGAGCTTCAATTACAGGTTGAGTCACCATACCCTCCTTGAACACGGTTCTGAAGATAAAGACAGGACTAGGGAGGTGAGGGGGTTCACCCTCTGTAGTGCAGAGGGTAATGTGGGGCCATAGGCTCCAGGGGCCTCCCAGCAGCAATGCTGGAGGGGGGTGATACAGGAGAGGATCCCACATAGGAACCGCCCCCCACCCCCTTCAGAGATGACCACTTGGCATTCAGAGAAATGGGCTCAGAGAAGAAAGACAATGCTCGCTCAAGATCACCTAGCAGCTAACCACAAAGCGGAAGCCAGAAACCAGACTTCAAGACTCCTGGGTGCTCTACCCTCTCCAGCTGGCATATGCTTTGATAGCCTAACCTAGGGCTGTTGTCAGAAGGTTCCAGAAGCCTGTCATCCTCAGAGTGGGCTGTTAGAGCAGGGGAAAGTACCTTAATCTCTTCAGGCCTCTTTTTCCCCATCTGTACTTTGGGCTTTCATCTAAAGAGGGGAAGTCCTTCTCTGGGGGGCATGACGCTGACAGGGTTTGCAGGGTTTTGGTAGGTAGGTAGGGATGGATGGATTGATGGACAACGGGGAGGCAAGCAGGGACCAGGGAGGAAAGGGATTTTCTCCCAAAAGAGCTTGATTTGAGAATTAAGGGTGAGAGAAAAAGAGAAGGTAGATTTGCATGTGATTTACATGTCAATTGTGTGAATTCCAGGCCACGTGTTCTCTGGAATCTCCCTGGCTCCTGCTCCCTTGGCTGTGGTTTCCCCACCTGCTCGAGAGCCTCTTGGCTGCCCCTTGTGTGGCCATAGCTGGGGAAAGTGGGTTCATCAATTGGCCACTGGCTTCCCCAATACCAACCAAATTTCCTTAGATCCTTCCTAAGGCCTGGTCCGCAGCCTTCCTCACTTCCCAGCGTGGCTCCCAGGAGGTCCCCCTTAGGCTTGGTGGAAGACTCGGGGACTGGCTCAGGCTAGCCCGGTGCTCAGCACTCCGAGGCCTCTTGCCTCTCTGCCTTTCCCTACGGAGACCCCCGGGAAGAGCAACTCAGCAGGAGCCCCGCGGGGCCTTGCCCTGGCCGCTGCCCTCCAGGGCGGGTGAGAGTGGACCCTGAACCCCAACTCGCCGCGCCCTCTGCAAGGCCGGGGTGTTCGGCTGCAGTGGGCCGGCGAAGAGCTGTCCCCTCCCACTGGAGCCAAATAATTGCCTCCTGCTTTGTTGTGTGGTGTCTGGGGCCCGGGGCCTCTCATTTGTGGGGACGTGCTGTGGCGAGAGCCTCCCTGCGTAATTACCCTCCTCCCCATCGCCGCCGCCGCCGCCACTGAGCCTCCTGCGTCCGCTGGGCCTTACTCACCCCCGCCTGGCCGGCCTGCTGCTCCCCCGCGGCCCAGACGCAGGCAACTCCCTCCCGGTCCAAGCTGTCCTTTCCCGGCAGAGAACGTTTCTGCTTCTCTCCCCCCATCCCCCTTCTCCATACAACCAACACACACACACACACACACACACACACACACACACGTCTGGGGAAAAGCAGGGCAGGACAGGGTATTTCTAATCTGAATGCAACAGTCCCTCTTGGGCCTTCACTGGGGCTGACTGAGAAACTGGGTCCAGGGCACGCGCCTCGCTTTGCGCAACATCTGGACAGCTGCACCTGTCGGGGCCTGTCCCCAGTTAAGGCTGGAGCTCCTTACGACCCTGATACCTAAAAGAACACACCCTAGCCAAACTCCTGCCACCGCCCCCCCCCCCGCGCCCCTTTCCCTTTCCCTTTATCCCAGCCACTTGTTTGGTATAAAGGAAAGAGAGGCAAAAAGGAGAAAGAGTGCCCGTGAACACACTCGTGCCTCCAGGAAAATAAAAAAGCTGAGGGGCTGCGGAAAACAAAACAAAACAAAACAAAACAAAAAAAAACTCCCCCAACAAAGAAAAGGTCAAGCAAGGAGGCAAAGGGGGGAATTACAAATTTAGGCACAGAGCAGAGAGATGCAGACGTGCTACTTCTCAAGAAATAGATCGACAGAACAACTCCTGTTCTTGGAATGTTTGATTAAATATTGAGTCTACTTGGCGACTGGACCAATGACATTGAATGGGGGGGGGGGACGACAGCAAGAAGTACCAGGCTGAGCAAAACCATTGTTTGTTTGTTTGTTTGTTAGAGGGTCTCACTATGTGGCCCTGGCTGACCTAGAACTCACAGAACTCTGCCTACCCCTGCTTCCTAAATGTTGGGAATAAAGGTGTGCACCTCCATGACCCATCTAGCCAGCACTCTTTTATTGATTGATTGATTGTATATGAGTACACTGTAGTTGTACAAATGGTTGTAAGCCACCATGTGGTTGCTGGGATTTGAACTCAGGACCTTCGGAAGAGCAGTCAGTACTCTTATCCACTAAGCCATCTCACCAGCCTTAGCCAGCACCCTTAAATGATGAAGAGACAGTTGCAAATCACAATAGGGCTGGGGCATGGAAGTGGGGAGCTGTCCGTCTCTTCTGGGACCAGAACAACCATAAACCATCAGTAAGACAGATGTAGGACCAATGTCTGCAAGCACTTTCCGAGTGCAGAAACCGTTCACTCATCCACAAAGTATTTATGAGCACCGAGCCATGGACCAGACTCACTTGGTGCTTGCTTGAGTACTGAAGAGGGCTGTGGACTCCCGTAGGAGGATGCTCACCCAAGGAGTGACCCCTCTGTTCAATGTGTTACAGATGATAGATTCAGGGAGTTAGAATTTGTCAGGAAACTGTGGAAGGTTCCATTCAGTCAGTGAAGATAAACTTAGTACAGAGGGGGCCGGGGAGTTCAGACCCTGAAAGGGATGACCCTTCCTGAGGTGACACAGGGTGTCCATGTCTGGAATAGCTGTGAGTTCTGAGGTGACAGATAGGAGAAAAAGAAAAGCAGATATTTTAAATATTTGATATCTGGAGCAGGTGCCTGCAGCCCATCCCTGCATGGGAATTAGGGTTCCTTTGCAGTGGAAGCAAGCTGAGGACCCCTGAGGGTGTCCCCACTCCCTTGGCTTCCAGGCTGGCTGGTCTATAGCACCCTGGGATTTTGACTTCAATTCCTCCTTGGACTTTTCCACACCCAGGTTATCAGGAAGTCTAGCTCAAAGCTACCTCCCTCAGTGCAGGGGAGGAAAGCCGTGCCCCTATCCTTTTCCTGGGTGGGGGAGAGACAAGCAGGGATGTCATTACATGAGGTGGGGACATGTGGATCCTTTGCAAACACCCCTGCACCTGTCCCAGCATCCTCTTTTAGACCCTGGGGCAGAAGTGGAAGATGAAAGGGACAGAGCTGACAATGGAATGGCAGAAGAGGGTGACACCCAGACTGGACTGAGTGAGGATTTGGGGAGCAGATAGAGGAGGCGGGGCCGAGGAGAGCTGGACTCCCTTTAACATCAAACCACCCATTGGCTTTCCCCAAAGTAGGAGAGAGAGTGTGACCACGCTGAGTATTGAGTGTAGACTACAATACAATGAGACAGACTTCTGTATCCCATTCAACAGTGAACAACCTCACCTTCCCCACGCATGAGGCCGGAGGTTTGATCTCCAACATAAAGTAGGCATGGTGGTCCAAGCCTATAACCCCAACACCGAGGCCATAGAGGCAAGAGGACCAAAGGTGCTTGGTCATCCTCAGCTATGTAGAGGGTGAGGCCGGTGTGGGCTACATGACATCCTGTGTGTGTGTTGGGGGGGGTGCTTGGGGAGAGATAAAAGATACCTCAGTGGCTAAAAGCCCTTGGCTGTTGTTATTACCGAGGGTCCCAACATCCCCATGGCCCTCACAACCATCTGCAACTCTGGTTACAAGAGATTCAACAGTGTGTCCTGGACCTGGTGGGCATCAAGCAGGCACATGGTTCATTCATATGCAAGCACGCAGGCAAAACCCTCTCACACATAATTCTTTTAAAAAGGTTTTTTTTGAGACAGGGTTTCTCTGTGTAGCTTTAGCTGTCCTGGTACTCACTCTGTAGACCAGGCTGGCCTCAAACTCAGAAATCTGCCTGCCTCTACCTCCCAAGTGCTGGGATTAAAGGCGTGCACCACCACTGCCCAAGCCTTTAAAGAATCATAATACAGTCTTGGCTCTACTTATAAATGTCTTTTGATGTAAATGTCTGTGGACCTATGGTATGTACAGAAAAGTTATCACATCTGTGTGACTGCTAAGTCATAAGTGTGAAGGGGCTTGGGGAATAGCTTTGTGGTAGACTGTGTGTTCAGCATGCTCTGAGCACTGGGTTCCACTCCCCTACCAAACACACACACACACACACACCAGAGGTTTTCACAAAATGGACACACCCAGATAGTAACCCCCACTCAACTCCATTACCAAAGCCTCCTAGCATCGTGCTGGCCCCTCAGGTTACTTAAGCCCCCAAGAAGAAGGAGCCTGTATTCTGACTTCAAAGGGTATAGATTAGGGGTGGCTTCTTTACTACTTTTGATCTTTCTATAACTGGAATCCAGCACATGCTCACTCCTTCTATCTGGCATCCTTCACGGTTGTGAGGTACATCCCCGTGCTTGACCTAGGAGCTCAAGATAACCTCACCGCACACACCCCCAGAGTCTCAGACTCCCCTGATGTTCCCCCTTTTCAGGGCTTGGAGTGAGGCCTCCCAGATCCCAAAGAGAGTGAACACAGGATATCTGGAATTCCTGGGGCGCCTATCCAAACTGAGATCTGGGAACTGAAGGTCCCAGACCACACCCCTCCAAAGGGACTCCAGAGGAAGTCCCCGACCTGGGCGGGGTTAATTAGATGGCGCTTTGAGATCTCAGGATGAAAGGACTGCCTAGGGCCATTGTCCTTGGCCTCTTGTCCAGCTTTAAGGGGGGGGGGGTGGGGAAGGTGCAGCTTGTCCCTTCAGGCCCCAGGCTTGGGACATCAGACATTGGGAGTGGCATTGCCAAGGTCTGGAGGACTCCTGGTTCTGAGATGCATCTGCTCACAGAGGCAGGGAGTCCAAGGCCTAGATATTGAGGAATGGGGAGTCAGGGGGCACCTTCCCTTTGGGGTCCACCCCTCTACCTCCTGGGCAGCGCCCAGACAGCCCGGCTCTGGTGCCGTGTGTGGTTTTAGGATAAGCTGCCGATGCCACCCAGAGCGCCCTGCTGACAGACAAGGATCTCAACCGCTTTCAAAGACGCCCTTTCATCTGCCAGGGCTAATTACACCTGCAGAGCGGGAGGAGAGGGCACTGGAGCCAGCCCCCCCTTCCCCCACCTCAGCTCCCAAGCCCCCTGCCTCAGGAACCCTTCCCCTCCCTCCTCTCTGCCTGATCCAAAACCCTGGCGGCACCTGACAATTAGAGGCTCCTTTAGTGACAAGTGGCCCTGAATTCTAGGAAGGGCCTGTGTGTGTGTACGCATGTATGAAGATTACCCATAAAGGTTGCTGAGATGATGTGGCAAGCAGTGGGGGGTGGGGGGGGGAGCTCCTGAGTGTGGACAGTCAAATCCATCTGTGATAGAGACAGCTTGAGACTAGCAATCTGTGGATGGATGCGGAAAAAATTTCAGAACACAGAGATTGAGCCAATCCCCATAGCACTTCATGGTATCCTCACTGCCACCCCCATCCCACTGCCTCAGTGCACTAATAATACATTCATGGCCAAAAATACCTCATGGTGCCATGTCGAGCTATCTTTGTGCTTCAGTGTGAGCCCAGTGCCTAGAGCTGTAGAGCCTACTACACCAACTGACCCCATAAGACCAGAGAGTGTGCAATGGAGGCCCAGGAATGCAGGGGATCTCGGAACTGTGTGTGTCTCTGGGACGACAAGGCCGAGTGTTGTGGTAAGATTATGAATTTATGAGACCCAGTGAGGGGAGTGTGCTGTGCTCCCATATTTACCCAGGGCGTGTAAGGAACCAGCCATGTCCAGAGTATCTGTCGGCATTGGGATCAGAATGGGCCTCCCCGGGTGAGATGATCCGTGATGGGCGATGATCTGTGGAGTATGTGGCTGAGTGAAGGGGTATGCTAATGTACCTATAGGGATAGCTGAGGATCTACCTGCATGACAGCTCAGGGACGCTCTGCTCTGTTCTCTGTGTGTGAGGTGCCATTGGTGGGAGTACACTCATAAGTGTGGCTACGGCAGAGATTCCGCAGACGGGCATGTGTAGTTCCCAGTCAGGGAATTCTTTGTTCCCCAGACCCCTCACTTCAAAGCAGAGAGAGAAGACATCAGAAGGGGTCATCATCTTGGCAGGCAGGGCAAGTGTCAAGCAGTGGGTACCACCACCATCCTTTACTCCCCTCCCAGTTCAGGAGAACAGGGTCTCCATAGGGATGATGGGCCCAGCCGACTGTGTTGACCTGTGGCCATCTGCCTGTGGATGAGAAACATGGTTATGGATGGTCTGTAGTCATTGTGTGTGAAAGTCTTCATTCAGCCATTAGTGGTTTTCTGGGTCTCTACTTTCAATCTTCTCTATCCCAGGCCGATCCTTGCCCATTGCCACGTATGTACTTAACGGCCAAGAGAGATTGTATATCCTCAATCCTCAGTCTGGGGGTTGCTGAGATAGATTGTGGCTACCCTGTAGCCCTTCACTTCACTCTCTCCATCTCTCCTCCTATGGCTCTGGCGAGCTGTAGGAAAGGCCATCGCCCTGGCTCTGGGGACATTAGTTTTCTCTCAGATGTCTTCAGTTCTTGATTCGGGGCTGGGGGGCTGGGTGATCCACTTTGCAACCCAGTGAGATGGGGTCTGACGGCCCAGCTGAGATCACCAGCCACTGAAGTACGTCAGTGGTGGGTGGGTGTGTTCCAGGCGGCCACACACCTCCCTTTCATCCTTTGTTCCTGCCAGCCCGGCCCATTCCCACCGCAGATTCGCAGATTCTGATTTCCAGCGTGGCGTGTCCGATGAGCAGGCATCTTCGCCCGGACAGATCCCTCTCCCGGCCCTGCCCTCTGCTCACCTCCTCCTCCCAGCCATTCAGTGGGGCAATTGCTTTCAGCTTTGCTCAAGCCTTCTTTTCTCCTTGCCAAGCCTCCAGTGGCCACCCAAAGAACTGTGGGTAAACACAAGCAAGAACTTTTGGAGGGGTTGCCAGGAGCCCCACTTTCCAAAATGGGGAAGGAAGAGGGGCAACCTGCTGGGGACTGAGAAGTTAACACTTCTGTTTCCCTCCTGCCCGGGGTACCACCCCCAGCCTGTGTTTACAATAATGGCTGGCAACTCAGGGGCCTGTAGCTGACCTCAGGCATTCCTTTGGTTGCACTGGCTGGAAGTTGGGTCTCTATATGGCTGGAGAGGCGATTTGTCTGTCTGCCCCACATCTGGCAGGGATGTGCCTCCTGTATCCTGGTTTCCAACCTCTTTCCAGGCACACTCATGTCTTTTTGGCTTGGGTCTTTTCTCTAAGAAGTCTGTGGCTTGAATTTTCTCCTCCACACATCTTCTGGCCTGTTGCTGGTCCTGATGCTGTGGGGGCTTGTGAGTAGAGAGCTCACTCTTGGCCTCTTCCTGGCAAACATCTGCTATTTTGCTCCTGGGGGTGGCAGAGACCAGTCTTGCTTAGGTGAACCAGCTATTCTCCAGGGATGGGCCTGCCTCTTCCCCAACCCTAGTCAGAGGCTCCCCGAGGACAGAAACTTTTTCATTTCCCTCCAATGCCCAGGATGCACATGGGACCATGGCATGAGATCAGTGAGCACTCTACAGGGGATGTGTCCCCTGCGTTCTGTTCCTGGGGATCAGCGTAGAGAAGAGAAGCCTTAGGAGTTTCCTGGGATGGGGAAGAAAAGAGAAAGGGGCCAGTAGGAGGTTCATCAGAAGAGCCAAGCAGAGCCAGGGACAGGAGAGGGGACACTTCCCTCTGCAAGGGCAGATGGTTAGGGGCGGAGGGAGCATGGACCACTGGGCTTCACTTTCTGGACCCCTGCTTACCTAGCAGTAGGGTTTGGATTTATTGACACACAAACCACACAGAGTCTTAAGCACGCCAGCAGAAGTCCCCGGGCGTCCTTCAAACTCAGCCTGGAAGAGAACCTATTGGGCTCTAATCCTTTCATTAATTACTTTGCTGAGTGATATTTGGCATGTCCCTCTATTTCTCCTATTTCTGTCCCCACGTCTCCACACTGTGAACAGGTGCCTGAGGTAGGAGGATGGACGAGAGGACCACCTGGAATCCCATCTTGTGTTGGTGATCAGGTCTAGGGGTATCTTCTTGGACCTTTTCTTTGGTCATTGGAGGAGGAGGAAGAGGAAGAAGGGGGGAACACTGTGACTTTAATGTGACTCCTGAGTGAAGGCCATGCCCTTCTCCTACCTCCATGCAAGGGGGTTCCCAGAATCCCCTCTCCTACCCAGCCTGCTTCCCAGACTTCTCCACATCCGCCCGCACATCCCAGCCCTGTACAGTAGCAGGAGAAACTCTCGGAGGGAGAGAGGAGCCCAGTGCTCCTGATGAGCAATAATTTGTTTTATGACAGAAAAGGAAATTGTCTTCAGTTTCACAAGAGCGAAACGAATTCGTTTGAAGTAGTTTGCCCTGAGGCGGGCAGGAGAAGGTTTCTCTCTGGAGCTTGCTCTCCTTCTCCTCTCTTCCCCTCTCTCCCCTTCTAATTACTGCAGCTTCCAAGCTCCTGGCGTGACTTGATGCCAGGCTGTCAGATGCCAACTGCCCTGGGATCTCGCCTCTTGGGTGTGGATGAGGGGATGGAGCCACAGGAACAAGGTGGGGTGGCTCTCGGTTCAGCCTCTGCCATGCCTGAAGCCCTACCTGGCACCATCAGGGAGGCAGGGGAGAGGCAGCGTGCCAGGGCCAGGAGAGCAGCCTGCTCCAGGGCTTTGGGGGACCCAGGGTTGTAATACCTTAAAGGAGCTTTCCTATGCGGCCTACCCACACCAAATGGCTGTTCTTCCTTCCTGTTCCTCTCAGGCAGCAACCTCAAACTTAAGTCCCTGGGAGCCTCTGGGCAAGAGACTGGGTCACAGGCACTGACTGGTGTCAAGGATGGGACTTGGGACAAACTCAGTCAATAGAGTGGCTGCTTAGCAAGCATGAAATCTTGTGTTAGAGCCCAGCACTGCATAAAACTGGACGTGGTGGTCATGCTTATAGCCCCAACATCTGGGAAGTAAAGGATAGAGGATCAGGAGTTCAAGGCTAACCTTAGCTATAGGTCACATTCAAGGAAGCCTGGGCTATGTGAGACCCTGTCTCAGTTTTGTTTTTTTATTTTGTTTTTTTTGTTTGTTTGGTTGGTTGGTTTTGTTTTTAATTAAAAAAAAAAAAGAAAAGAAAAGAGTCAGACTTTATAACACAGCCGCTCAGCCTGATAATAATCCTGGCACTCAGGAGGCAGAGTCAGACAGATCTCTGAAAAAGTTCTTTGGTCTATATAATGAGTTCCAGGACAGCCAGAGCAATATAAAGAGACTGTATCAAAACACCAAAAGGAGGAGAAGGAGGAGGAGAAGGAGGGGGAGAAGGAAGAAGAGGAGGAGGAGAAGGAAAGAAGGAGGGAAGGAGGGAGGGAAGAAAGAGGGAAAGAGAAAGAAAGGAAGGAAGGAAGGAAGGAAGGAAGGAAGGAAGGAAGGAAGGAAGGAAGGAGGACTCAAAGATGCATTTGAAGGGCTGGCAATGTAAGTCAACGTTCATTAATAACACACTTGCCTAGTATATGCAAGGCCCTGGGTTCAATCCTTAGAACTGCAGAAAAAATTAGTTTGGAGGTAGGAAGGATGGCGAGGACCCATTCATGGATCATCTGTGCACTAAGAAACCCGGAGCTGCCAGGCAGCAACAGCACACACCTTTGATCCCAGCATTCGTGAAACAGAGGCAGGCAGATCTCTGAGTTTGAGGCCAACATGGTCTATAATGTGAGTTCTAGGACAGTCAGATCTACACAGAGAACTCCTGTCTCAAAAAAAGAAAGAAAGAAAGAAAGAAAGAAAGAAAGAAAGAAAGAAAGAAAGAAAGGAAGGAAGGAAGGAAGAAAGATATAAAGAGAGAGAGAGGAAGGAAGGAAGGAAGGAAGGAAGGAGGGAGGGAGGGAGGGAGGGAGGGAGGGAGGGAGGGAGAGTCAGTTCAGGCTGTCTGGGCATAGTAGCATGTGCCTTTAATCTAGCACTCAAGAGAGAGAGGCTGACAGGTCTGAGTTCCAGGTCAGCAGCCTGGTCTATCTAAAGAGAGTTAGGCTAGTCAGGGTTGAATAAAAAAGAAAAAAAGAAAAAAAGAAAGAAGAAAGAAGTCCAAGGGCTGGAGAGATGGCTCAGTGGTTAAGAGCCCTGGCTGCTCTTCCAAATGGCCTGGATTCCATCGCCAGCATCCACTTGGTGGCTTGTAACCTTCTGGTTTTACTACTAAGTCTTGTAACTTTGGTTCTGAAGGATCTTATGTCTCTCCTGGCCTTCTTGGTCATCACACAGACAAACATGTGAGTAAAACCCACACACACATGACATTAAAAAAAAAAAAGTCTGCCGGGTGGTGGTGGCGCACGCCTTTAATCCCAGCACTCGGGAGGCAGAGGCAGGTGGATTTTTGAGTTCGAGGCCAGCCTGGTGAGTTCCAGGACAGCCAGGGCTACACAGAGAAACCCTGTCTCCAAAAAAAAAAAAAAAAAAGTTCAAGGCTGGGTGTAAAAACACACACACACACACACACACACACACACACACACACTCACACCCCACAATGGTGTGTACATCTATAATCTCAACACTCAGAAGTTCTAGGTGTTGAGTTCCAGGGCAGCCTGGAGGCATATAGATTGAACTGTCTCAAAAATAAATTAATTAAAAATAAAAAGGTTTAACGGGGTGGGGGGGGTTAACAGTTCAGAAAATCAAGAAGACCCTCCTCTGCCTAGTCTTCCTTCCACCGATCCTTTTATCCTCCATTTGATACTCTTAGAGAGTTAGAGCCCTGTAAGCAGAGCCATGTGCAGATGCTGCCTGTGTCCAGTTTATCTCCTACAGAGCTTGTTTGCTGGCCACAGGGAGGGGGCTGTGCCCAGCGCATGCCTGGAACAGAGAAAGCACTTAATACGATTTGTGGTATGAATGACTAAATGCCCTTCTGAATCAGAAGGGATACAGTGACCCTTGGGCTGATGGGAGAAAAGAACCACTTGTTTAACCCCTTCCTGGTGTGTCTCCCGCATCCTGTCTCTATCCTCAGTGGGTCTCCGGGCACAGTCTGGCTAGAGGTGTGAAGGGCAGAGCGGGGGCAGGTACCAGGCTCCAAGACTGCCAACCTGGCACCACGGCTTGGCGCAGAGCACCTTCTAAAACAACAAACCTGTGTCTCTAATTCAGCACTTCCTGTCTGTCCTGATAGCATCGCTCTTCACTGGAGCCCCAGGTCTAGGGGTTGAGCAGAATTCTGCAGCAATGGGGACTGAGAGATAAGGGTGTTTTCTATGATAAGTTTCTAGCAGCATTGAGGTAAAGACTGATGCTTCAGGAGACAAGATGAGGGGCCTGAGTTTCTCTGATGCTGTCCCAAAGGGAATTTCTAGATGGTTTCTAGTTGTCCTAGGTCCACAGCTTTTCTCTGTGACTCTCAGTTTTCTGGAGACTGAAGAATAGACCTGACTCTGGATAGGAACCACCAAGCTCCATTTCCTAGTATGGCTGGGAAGTTCTTCGCTATTTCTAACTTCAGAATGTTTTAGTAGCTTTGTGGAAATGGCTTGCTTGTACTTTGGGGGGTACTTTATTGCCCAATTCTCATCTGGCTTCAATTCCTGACTCAATTCTGTAGGTTAGGTTTCTATACTTTGAAGTTACTGAGGACCCATCAAAACTGCTCTGCAGCGGTGTGAATGTGTCCACCGTGGCAGACATCAAGATGGCTACCCCGTGGGTGGTAGGACCCGGGCAGATTCCAGACAGGCCCCCACCCCGGCCAGAGGGGCAGCCTGTGCCACCCCCAGAGCTCCAGGTAATAACCTAGGGGCCACGCCAGGCTCGCCAGCACCTGAGCCACCGGCAGCAGATAATGACGGGGGAGCTGGGCAGGCAGAGCCAACCCCTCAATCAGGAAGCAAATTAAAAAGGGGAGGAATCTCCCAGACAGACCACAACAATGAGGCCGGCCCCTTTGCAGGGCACTGCCCGCTCTCCCCTCCCTGGCCCACTCTGCCTGCCAGTTCCTGATACCTAACTCCCCTTTAATTGATTGTGCATGGAATCCAGCTCAGGGGTCTCTGAGTGGACCCTGGATACAGGTTAGTAAGCAACTCTGCCTTGCAGGTTAGGACCCAAGACGATAGCCTCTTATGAAGCTTTGTGCCAGACTGGCTTGGGACTGGGCACAGCATAGGATGCGACTGTGGCGCATTAACTGGAAGCGAAGCCCCTACAGGTGGCTGTAACAAAAAACATTCAGAGAAAGACCACTAGCCTCTGACTTGGTGGCCCCTTATGCTCTATAAAGGGAGCCATTCAGTCCAAACCAGCTCACAGCCATTGTGTGCGCGCACCCAATATCAGTCACTGAGAAGCTAGCGAGATCCAAACGCTAGCAGAGAAAACTGTCGCTCAGTTAGCTCAGCTTCTGTCAGATCAGCTATCAGACAGATATCTGGATTTTTGGCTGAAAGACTAGGAGAAGCGGGGTACAGGAGTGTGGGAAGACACGGGAATGGGGGACACACAGGACAACATGAGTTTCAAAGCCCCTATATAGGCTCATCCATCAGAGCCCTAATGAAAAATGGGGAAGTGAATTTCACATAAGGGCCACTGTAGGGTATAGAAGCTTATTCTCAATAAGCATGGGACATGTGTCCCTGCGGCTGAGCACTAGAGAAACAGAAGGAATATGGCTGGAAAATAGCCCCTGGGGGCAGACGGGGGAATGGTATTTAAATTCTAGGCCAAAGAGTAAGCTTCTCTTGTCAGCAATGGGGAGATAGTGAATGTTGTGACATGATTAAGATTTGTCCACCATTAGGAGAAGAATTTTAACTCATCCAGAGGGGGGAATGATTTGACTTCTTGACTGCTACCCAGCCAGCCCTTTATCCCAGATCTTACTTATTCAACCCTTGGCTGTAATAAGTTTGACAACCTGGCAGGTTTCAACCTCCAGTTCTCAACCAGCTGGGTCTGTCCCTGATAGCCTCTGGGTCTTTCCGCCTTTGTCAGTGACGTTAACCCACTAGGGGAGACCAGGGAAGCCGCATGCACGCATGCACATCACTCTCTAGGTGATAGATCTCTAGGTCTCTAGGTTTCAGAACCCCCACTGTGTCCCCTGCATCTGCCCCAGACTTTTAGAAGTTAGAGGCTTTTAGAAGCGTGGGTCGCAGAGAGACCTTCCTCTTTCTCTTGGCCATGGCTTTTCCACTTCCTTCACAAAGAAAGGTCCTGGAAGGAGGCCTGTGTGGTATGGAGAGGTAGTTCTTGCCTCCCCCCCCCAGGAGCTGGAACCAGCAGGGGAAGATAAGGCACTAGCCCTGTGGAGACATCGTGAGGCAATTTAGCTAGGGAAATTCCAGGGGCAGGCCACTGATGTTCCCGATAAGAGCAGATTCCTAGAGAAGCGGGCTTGGAGGGCGGTGGGCTTTCCCCAGCCAGGGATGGGTGGCAAGGGGTAGACAGACTGAGTCACAGAATTAAGGACAGGTGTGCTGGAGAGCATCAATGGATCCAGCCAACGAGGGCCATTGGGTTCTTATAGGAACCAGAGGAAACCGAGACTGGAGTTTTTAAGGCCAGACATTAGAGTCTGTGGTGTCACAGCACAGGAGAGCACTGGATGGGTTAGCTAGCAGGAAGGGAATGGCATCTTAGGAGGATAAGTCTGTTTCTTTGGTTTGATTTGGTTTGGTTTGGTTTGCAGGACAGCTTAGGTAGCGGACATAAGAGGTGGCAGAAAACCCATAGGAGGGGTTGGGATTAGTGGTTGAGTGCTGATCAGACCTGGTGTTCTGTCCCTGCTGGCATGGAGAGATGAGCGACAGAGAGACACAGAGAGTCAGAGAGAGATCCCACAGGAGACCCCAGAAACTCATCCAGTAACTTAAGCTCCTCGGGAAGTTGGTATTTCCCTAGAATTTCCTCAGGACAGTGCTCGGTTCTTCTTAATTTATTCATTTAACAAATAATGAAGAGATAGGAAATGCCAGGCACTGTTAGCTTTCTTCACCTCTACCCATCTGAGACTAGGAGAGAGGACAAAGGCTTTCCACCCACACATACCTGGGGGACTTCAGCATATACCCCACTGCCTCCCTCCCCCAGCTAATCTAGTATTCCCCGCCACCCCCCTTTGGGGCAGGCATGTGGAGGAATCTCAGAGACCTGCAGGCAGGAGGGAGTCAGCTAGAGAGTGGGAAAGAAGGTCCCCCTGAATGCAGGGAGAACCTAGGATTGCAGGTCATGGGGGCTGGGGAACAAGGAGAGAGCAGAGATGAGTTGGATCTAGGCCTCTGGGGCTGATGATGGGGTGGAGGGAGGGAGAGAGGGAGGGACAAATTAGAGAGCTGGAGAAGGAAGCAGAGTCTTAGCAGGTGGGGTGGAGGGAGGGGGACAGGAGGCAAGCTCAGGGGAAATGGGCCCAGGCTCTGGAGACAAGAGTCTGGGTGTCTGAGCTGCCTAGGAGCCACCTGGAAGGTGTAGGCAGCAGAATATCAGACTTGAGATGGAGGGTTGGCTCTGGGAGCGAGCTGGGGCTGGCTTTAGTGGGAGCTTGAAAGCCACCGAACCGAATCTACCATTTACCCTGCTGGTCTTCAGCTTCCTCCAGCTCCTTCTGCAGGTCCTCCCTTAAGACTGAAAGGGGGCTGAGGGTGAGGGCTGACTCCAGAGTATTAATAATGCCCCACTGTTTAGCTCTGAGCCCCATGGAGCCCATCCTACCTCACCCCCATTGGTGGTGGGGAAAGCACATTGTTGGGAGAGAAGTGGTTAAGGAGGAGGGGTCTCCTGACAATCAGGGTCCTGGCTGGGTTCATTACTTCCCTCCTCACTAGGCTCTTCACACCTCTGCCCCTGCTCCACTGGCTCTGGGGGAAGGTACGATGGCCCTGCAGGTCCAGGTCCAGAGCTATAATCCTTATGCCTCTCAAATCCCCCAGCCTCAGATTCTCCCATCTTCTGGACTGGACCTGCTACCTAAGCATATGGAACCGATTGAAAGAATTTGTATGCTCACCTTATAATTTATGCAAATCAACTCTGTAATTAACTATAATTTGGAGGCATCCTTTGGTATTTCAGACATTTATCCATGAGGAAATGCCCTGGTGATAATACTCCTGTATTAACTCTATTTACTCCACCTGTGTGGTCTCCTGCACGCCTCCCCCCACCCCACTGGGATTTTCTAGGATGGAAGGTGGGGAGGGACAGGGAAGCCCCTCCTTGGAGCCAGCTTGGGTCTTGCCACACAATCCCCTCTGTGCTGGCCCTGTCATCTTAATTTTGCAGAGGACTGAAGGTGCAGCTTTGCCTCCCAAGTTCCCCCATCACTTTATTCTCTCCTGCTTGATGGGTGGCTTTCTACCACCTCAGTTTTCTCATCTCTGAAATGGGGAGAGGAAGAACCTGCCGGGAGGCCTTTACTCAATAATTACTGAAAAGCTAATGAACAGACTGGGAATCCCCAGTCTGGAGACTGCAGGGAGGAGATGGAGAGGGAGGAGCTAGGGTGGGGGTTCCCTGGCTCACTTCTGGGAGGGAGGTAGCAAGCAAGCCTTGAGATACTGGGTTCAGTGCATGTACGTGTGTGTGTGTGTGTGTGTGTGTGTGTGTGTGTGAAGGGGGGTGCACTGAAGCATCTGTCCTCAGTGTTTAGGGTGCCTGTGGTTGGGAATGGGACATGTCCTATGGTTAAGGCCTCAGGCTGTTCTCCTATGTGGGTCAGAATGCCCAGTTCAGAGAGCTTCAGAAAGACAGCCTTCTGTTAATCTCCTTTCTTCTTCCTAGTCTTGTGTCTCACTCTCTGCTCCAGGACATGCTCCAGTCAGCCAGTGAACACCCTAAATTGGGGGTGGGGGGCATCTGGATTCCCCTCCAGGCCCTTGCTCTTTCCAGTCTCCAGTCTCTTTGCTTCCCTGTGGATCCAAGTGGGCTGCTGTCTGTAAAAGTCCACGATGGGTTTCAACTCTAGTCTTAAGAGACACTCGGTCCATCCCAAGCCACTCAGTCCCTGCTCAGTGAAAAAGACGGGCTTCTCATTCACTCGAGAATGAGGTACCAGACTCAGAAAGTTTTACCTTGGCTTCTTCTAGGAGGGTTCCAAGTCGGGATTTGAACAAAACAGACATAAACCACTACGGGGGGTGGGGGTGGTGAGAACAGACTCCTGGGAGTAAGCAAGACCGGCTGGAGTAACCAGACCTCCAGTTAGGAGCTTTTGGGAAAAGACTGGCTTGGAGCTGTGTGTGTGTGTGTGTGTGTGTGTGTGTGTGTGTGTGTGTGTGAATGTGAGTTTGGGTGGATGTGTGTGTGTATGTGTGAATGTGAGTTTGGGTGGATGTGTTTGTATGTTAGTATGAGTTTGAGTGGGTGTGTTTTTGTGTGAGTGTGAATCTGGGTGGATGTGTGTGTGAGAGAGTATGTGTGTAAGTGAGTGTGTGAATGTGAGAGTGTGTGTATGTGAGTGTGTGTATATGTGAGTGTGTATGTGTGTGTATGTGAGCGTGCGTGTATGTGAGTGTGTGTATGTGAGTATGTGTATGAGTGTGTGAATGTGAGTGTGTGTATGTGAGTATGTGTGTGAGTGTGTGTGTGTATGTGAGTGTGTGTGTGTATGTGAGTGTGTGTGTATGAGTGTGTGAATGTGTGTGTATGCATGAGTGTGTGAATGTGAGTGTGTGTATGTGTGTGTGTGTTGGGTCTTAAACAGTGGAACTTCTTTTCTTTCCCACGAAGTCCAAGTCAATGGAAGAAAAACCTCAAAAGCCCAGGGAGGCGGGGTGGGGGGAGGCTGGGATTCAGAGAGTTCCAGCCCCCCTCTTCCTCCCCCCCCCCCAGCAATGTGCTCATTTCCTACATCCCACAAGAACCACTTGGTCCGTCTCCCACTGTCCACTCTGGACTCTGGAGATGGAAGTCCTGTGCAGCACTCTGCCCCCACCCCCAGCTGCCTCTTCCAGATGAAAGCCTCCTTTCCTGGCAGCCAGGAGAACTCAGATCTCATCCACTACCACTCCCCCCATGAGAATCAGGCCACTACTTCCTGGATTATCCTAAAAGCTTCTGAGGCCGATAGGACTTGGCAGCATCCTGCCTGTTCTCCCACCTCCCTCTTTGGCTCCAACTGTCGCCTCCTTTATAAAGCCTGCCTCTCCTGTCACCCCACGTGCCTCTCACTGCTTCTGCCAGCTCTGGGCTCCATGGACCGGTAAGCGAGGCTATCCCTTGTCTAGCACAGGGACCTCTGCAAAGAAGACCAGGTCTTCACTCTAAAGAGATCATAGAGAGAGATCTGGAAAGCTTTGTACTTTCTTAGTTTAAGAAGGGGGATAAAAGGGAGATGGAGGGTGGGGGAGGAGGGTGGGGAAGGACCAGAAAGGATCTCTGGGAAGTCTTTGGAGTGGGTTGGGCTGAGATCTGGGCAAAATGTGGGGCAGGGATTCAAGACTGGGGACTTCAATTTGAGGAGAGTATGAATAAAGATGAATAGACATACAGGGTGTATACATGCTCTCGCGCGCGTGCGTGCACACACACACACACACACACACACACACAAGTCTGTTCTAAGAGGGGCTCATCCTTTAGATTAAAAACAGGTCATTACTAGTGACATTTGGATTTATCAGTGAATCAGTACAGCAGTACAGTGCTTAGCCCTGGTAGACGTTCAATGTCTTTTAGATAAATGAAAGATAAATAAAACTGTCTGATCCCATATCTGGACTCTGCCTGGTTTTCCAGGAATCTGGGAGAGTCAACAGTAACAGAAGAAAGAGCTGGGTGTCTAGGGTCACCAGTGTAGGAAATAGTGAGGAACTAGGAATCCAGAAACTAAAAGATAAGGTCTAGCCTTCTCTGCCTCTAACTTTCTGGATGACTTTGAACTATCTTTCTCTCTCTGTTGAAGGGTTCAGTTTTCCTATCGATACTTCAATTAGATCGTTTTTATTGTTAGAACAATTTTGTTGTTTGTTGTTGTTGTTGTAGTTGAGACAGGGTTTCATGTAGCCCAGGCTAACCTTAAACTTACTGTATAGGTGAGCATGACCTTAAGTCGCTAAGCCCCTGCCTCTACCTCCCCAGTGCTGACATTCCAGTGTTCATCACCACACCCAGTTTTGTTGGGTACTGGGGATTGAACCCAAGGCTTCATACATGTTAAGCAAGTCCCGTGCCAACTGAGCTACCTCTCCAGCCCCTCCTAGTGCACAGGCAACATGAGGTCTGGAAAGGAACATGTGTGTGAAATGTGATTCGTCCCAGCGATTTCAAGTAGATCGATTCACCCTGTCAGACACAAGATGTTAGGACTTTGAACCAAGGGATCTATTAAGACTGTTGTCTCTTGCTGGGCAGTGGTGGTGGACGCCTTTAATCCCAGCACTTGGGAGGCAAAGGCAGGCGGATTTCTGAGTTCAAGGCCAGCCTGGTCTAGGACAGCCAGGGCTACACAGAGAAACTGTCTCAAAAAAATCTGAGTTCAAGGCCAGACTGGTCTAGGACAGCCAGGGCTACACAAAGAAACTGTCTCAAAAAAAAAAAAAAAAAAAAAAAAAAAGAATTGTGTCTCGTTTACCTTGGGGACCTTGGGGACCTTGGGGAGAAACCCCCAGGGCCATCACTTTTTGTCAGAGTGAAGCCAGACAGAGCAGCAGGTAGAATGTGGGCTTTGGAGCTGACTTATCTGGACTCAGTTTCCTCTTGTGTCTTTTAACATGTCTGTAATCTTGGGCATTTAGCTTCTTTGATCCCTGGTTTTCTCATCTGTCCAGTGGGAATGATAGCAATAATTACTTCTTTGCATGTCGTGAGAATTAGAGGCATGTGTGAGGAGTAAGTACCCGGACTACATATAGTAGCTACTAAATAAACAAATGCTGCTTCTGATGAACATACCAGCCAAGGAGGCTGCTATAGGCACAGCAAGAATCACTTACAGTAAAAGGTATTTGAGGTGAGGGCTGTCAGGTTATAGGAGACAGAGACTTGGGAAAAATCTGTCTAAGACTTTAACAAAAGAAAGAAAGAAAGAAAGAAAGAAAGAAAGAAAGAAAGAAAGAAAGAAAGAAAGAAGGAAGGAAGGAAGGAAGGAAGGAAGGAAGGAAGGAAGGAAGGAAGGAAAGAAAGAAAGAAAGAAAGAAAGAAAGAAAGAAAGAAAGAAAGAAAGAAAGAAAGAAAGAAAGAAAGAGAGAAAGAAAGAGAAGTGAGCCCTGTCCTGAACACACCTCCATTCAGTTTTGAGTCAGGATGAGAACAGGGGCTAGGGTGGCCTTGGCAGTCAAGTCAAGGTTAGATCACCAGCTGTCATTTGGTAGGAAAACAACTAGTAAGTGGGGGAAATCGAATGAGTTGGAAACCAGGGAACGAAGTCTAGGATGTCTGAGAGAAAGAGAGACAGGCAGGGTAGAGAGGTGGTATGGGTGAATGGTATAGGAGCAACCTCCCTACAGGAATCTCATGCCAACAAGCCACAAGCAATGGTGGGGTCTTTGCTCCAGGATGGGGCAGTGTTAAGGTGAACCTGGGGTGGGGTTTCTACCATTCTCTTCCCAGGTGTTATCCAAGAAAAGATGAGCAGCACAGGGGTGGGGTGGGGAAAAAGGTCGTCTGACACCTTTAAATGCATATATGGATTCGAGATGACCTTAGACTGGCGTTATCTCATGCCCGCCTGGCCCTTAGCACCATCTTTGCCTGCCTGACCCAGAGAGCAGTAGATCGGTGGTTCTCATCCTCCCTAAGGCTGTGACCCTTTAATACAGTCCCTCATAAAATTATTTCCCTTTCGCTTTATAACTGTAATTTTGCTACTGTCATGAATCACAATATAAATATCTGATATGCAAAATATCTGATCCTCCACCCTCAAAGGGGTCGAGACCTACACACCACCACTGGTTACAGTAGATGCAACAGACTACGGACAACTGGGAAGGAGGGACTGGCATAGGGAGGGATCTATTTAGTGTTATTCCAGTAGTCACTCAGGTCAGGCTCTGCTTCCTACATGACGAGCCTCTAACTCTGCTGGAGGGACCTATGAACTGAGAACACAAAGCCCACTAATCAGGACTGGGAGGCTGGGAGGACCAACCGTGTTGATAAAAAGTGTGAATTTGGACACAAGGAGCCAAAGGGATGCTTAAGAGTCTGTTATGTGATCCTGAAGGCAGGGAAGAGGAAGCTCCTGTCTGACTACCAATCTCTCCCTAATGTCTTCCATTTCCAAATGGCGATCCTTCACTCCCAGGTCAATTGAAGAAGCTGAGGCATAGAACAATCTAATCCTCGAGGGCCACCATATTAGATACAGCACTGGGTTCAGAGTTTAGGTTCTTGAATTTCTAGTCCAAAGGGTTTTGTGAATATGCTTTTACTCTGTACATGTAACACATTTATTAAAAAAAAAATGATTAAGGGTTTATTCTGTTCCTAGCAGGGACCTCACAGAATTTGCTCTTTTAGATACAATTAATTTATTTAAGCCCCAGGGAAGCCTCACAGAGTGTACCCGGGTTCTCCAGGTGAAGGACTCCGGTTTTAGAAAACACACAGGTGCCCAAATGGCTAGAACACTGACCACTAGGAAGACGTGCATACTCTGGGAAAACTATACACATACATTGATGTTCGGAAGCCTCATAGACTCAGGTAAGCTGTTTCAAAGTCATACTTCAGTGCATCTCAAACGGGAACAGAGGGCAGGTAAACTATTCAGAGTAAAATGAGAACCTGTGATTCTAGGAGCTGGGAAGTTGAGGCTGGAAGATCTCTGTATGTTCGAGTATGTTCAAGGCTAGCATGAGCAACTGAGTCATGCCAGCCTGGGCGAGACACACACACACACACACACACACACACACACACACACAGAGAGAGAGAGAGAGAGAGAGAGAGAGAGAGAGAGAGAGAGAGAGAGAGATTAAATCAGCCTAATTTCAGAACTTTTGGAAACTGACTGTAAAATGTGCATAGAGAAAGCCAACAGCGGTAACGAAAGAAACAACAACGAAAATCGCTTTGAAATCCCGTGTTTGTTTAAAAAAAGGGGGGGGGGGTTTAGCAGGGCAGTGGTGGCAAACGCCTTTAATCCCAGCACTTGGGAGGCAGAGGCAGATGGATTTCTGAGTTCAAGGCCAGCCTGGTCTACAGAGTGAGTTTCAGGACAGCCAGGGCTACACAGAGAAACCCTGTCTCGAAAAAACAAAACAAAACAAAACAACAACAACAACAAAACAAACAAACAAGTCACCTCGGGAGATCAACGCGCTCTGAAGGCGGCAGGGAAGGCTCCTGAGCTACTTCTAATCTGGCCATCAGGGCAGAGAGTTAGGGGGACTCTGGTACCCACCTGAGCTGGGGGTGGGGCAGTGTCTCAGGATTTCCACCAATTCGGATCCTGAGAGTTCTGTGTAGCTGAGTGGCTGTGTGGCTGTGCTGAAAATGTACCAGAATGTGACTTTGCACGGGTGCGCTTATTTCCTCCAAAAGACCTTTCTCTAAACGTATACTCAGCTGAGACTAGGAAAGAGCCCGCGACAAAAAGTCTTGTTCAATCCGCTGCTGAAATGTTCCTTCCCAGGCCCTTTCAGATGCCCGCCCAACCCTCTGATCCCAGTGCGCCCCAGCGAGGGTGTCAGGCGCAGGCTGAGCAACCCGGACCGGGAGGAAGGCGGCGGGTTTAGGAGGTGGATTTCTGTGGTACCCGGCTTGCCGGAAACTGAGGAAGACATTGAGGGCATGGTGATCACCCAGAAAGGCCAGTGACGGGAGAGAGGGGAAGGATCTCTGGAAACCAGGAGGGGAAAGTTCATAGTGGTGGTGGAAAGGGACGGGGGAACGGTGTAGCCAAGATAGAACTCTCATGGCTTAGTGCTGGGTGTGGGCCGGCCAGAAACGTAGTTTTCAAACCTGTTTCCTTTTTTTTCCCACTCAGTTCTAGCACTGCGCGGCTAGGACGGGTGGGTCAAAAGCACTGGTAGCCACGTGTGCCTTAAGAAGGCTCGGTAGCTTCTCCAGGACCCTCTGTCCTTCGTCCCATCCAGGATCTGAATCTTGTTCCCCGCCTGGACCGGGCCAGCTCCGGGTTAGATTTCCATGGCATCGGACGGGTCTCCGAACTCGGGGGAAAAAACTCTCGCAACTCAAGCTCTTAACTCAGAAGTGGTGGGGACCTGGGAGGAGTGAGGGAGAGGGAGGGAGGTGGCCTGGATAGCCATCCTTCTTGTCTGCCCCCTCCTCGCGCTGGGCTGGGCTTCGCCTCCAGCCAAGCCTGCAAGGGTTAAAGGCGGCCGCAGGTGAGGTGGGCGGGGCCGCGGGTTCGGGGGAAAAAGGAGTGCAGGGGAGAGGATGAAGGCAGAGAGTGCGGTGAGTCACGGGCGGAGCTGGCCTCGCTCGCTCGCTCGCTCGCTCGCTTACTCGCTCACCGGCGCCCGCCCGCCCTCCGCCCTCCCGCCGGCTCTCACTGCCTCCACCGTCGCGGATCACCCAGCCCGGTCGCAGCCCCGGCTTGCCCTCGGCTCCTGTCCCACGCCGCTGAGAGCCGGCCAGCGCGCAGGGCCCATGAGCGCCCGTCTGTAGCGCGCCAGCCTGCGGTGCCCCAAGCCCGAGCGCAGCCGCCAGGTAGGAGCCCGGGTCCGCGCGGTCACGGGTGCGCGCTGCGGAGATCTGGGGTCAGGGGGTGGGTGGGGAAAGGTGTTCGGAACACCGCAGCCTAAGCTGGCTTCTTGGGGAGGGGGACGTCCTAAAGGATCCGAAGGGCTGGGAGCCCCGACGGAGGAAAAACCGGGAGGACGGGAGGGACCAAGGGAGTTTGGGAACTGGGGAAACTGGAGCAACTGGGACAACCGGAGGATTGAAACATTGAAAACCTTGTTTGAACGGAAGTCCCCACCGCCTGAGTACCGGGAAACGGGAGAGGCAGCGGATCCAATGGGACTTAGGGCGTCTCTGCCGTCTTTCTCCAATTGGAGAGCCGATGTGCTCGCTCCTTTCTTTTCGTGCAACCTTGGTGGCAGGCCATTACACGCTAGGCCTGGGCTCAGGATCTCTGTCCAGAGAGGCCCCTCTGCAACCTGGTCACCCTAGCCTTCCCATCCCCCAGACCCTGGGGCAGTTCCCAGTCTCCAAAAGCTCTTAGGGTCCCAGAATCTCACTGCTCCCGCCCCAACCCCTTCTGGGCCGCCCCGCCCCGGCCTGAGGCTCCGTTCCTGCTGCTTCACCCAGTCCCTTTCTTGTGGTAAGGCAGCCCGAGCCTGAGTAGGCACCCGGGTCCTCCTCTTCCTTGCCTCTCCCAGATTTTCAATGCTACTTCCCTGGTCCCAGAGTCGGAAGGTGGTAGGGTCAGGTGAGTCCTGCTTGGGGAAGGCCCTAAATCATTGGCCTCCTGCACCCCAGGCCCCACACGGGCAAGGTTCCAAGGCTCTAGGGAGAGATGGAGAGAAGACTGGGACCTTATGGTCACAGATTTGTAGTAGAGAAAGGGGTGGAAATTGTAAGCTCTTCTCTTCTCTTCTCTTCTCTTCTCTTCTCTTCTCTTCTCTTCTCTTCTCTTCTCTCCTCTCCTCTCCTCTCCTCTCCTCTCCTCTCCTCTCCTCTCCTCTCCTCTTCCTCTTCTTTTCTCTTCTCTTTTTCTTCTTCTTCTTCTTCTTCTTCTTCTTCTTCTTCTTCTTCTTCTTCTTCTTCTTCTTCTTCTTCTTCTTCTTCTTCTTCTTCTTTTTTCCTTTTGAAACAGGGTCTCATTGCGTAGCCCACGCTGCCAAAGCCTTCTGTTTCAGGCTCTTGCATTGAGTACTGGGAATATTTATTAGCCGGTTCCCACCAGGCCCAGCAACATCTCCTGTTCTTTTTCTTATATTTCCCTCTTCCTCCCTCCTTCCCTCTCTCCCTTCCTTCTTTTGCTGTGTAGCCTAGGCTGGCCTGGAACTCTGCATTCTTCTGCTTCAACTTCCTGAGTGGCTAGATTAAAGACTTGCATCACCACACCCAGGCTAGATCTTTAGGTTTCTGCTGGGCCTTAGGTTTCTAATGTTTAAAGAAGGAGAATAGATTCCCAGAGGGACTGCACAGAGTGTGTGGGCTGCATAGAGTGTATTTGTTGATTGAATAATTAAATGAACATTTTATTCTAGTCACTGATCCAAATTCAGCTTGCTTTAAATGAGAGCAGGCTCTGGACAGTAGCTCGGAATACTTGGCTGGACATTAGAGGCGCCTATACGTGCCCCCCCGCCCCCCCCCCCCTGTGCTTGCCATTGAGCTCTGGGTTAAGGGATCCTTCAAGCTCGGGTGCTGTCTCCCTTAGGGAGCTGCGGTTAGATTTGCCTGAGTGTCTGACAAGCATCTCTGGGTGATCTCCTTCTGTGGTAATTCCACCCCTCCCAGCTTCATATGGAGGGAAAAGGAGGTGGGTGAGGGAGTGGGCCAACCAAGCTAGTCAGGGAGCAGGGGAGTGTGTAGCAAGGTTAAATGCCTTTCCACATCGGTGGTACAGCAGGTCTGGGATTGGCTCTAGGAAAAAAAAAAAAAAAAAAAAAAAAGCTCAGGCCTTATTCTGGGCTTTCTGAAGAGCAAAACACCTCAAACAGCCAGCAGCAGACATATCCTACCTACTGTACCCCATCTGTGTCCTGAGTTAGACTGGAGCTAAGACGACTCTAGATCGTCCAAATAGGTTGGCAGCAAGTCTGCCGGGGGTGGGGGTGGGAACTGCCCAGACTGCTGTGTGGAGATGGCTCCGGTGGCTTTGGGACCAGTCCAACCCCCCCCCCCCCCCCGAATAAGCTGAGTCTTAAGGGCGGGGTCACTTAGTGGAAAGGCCATCCTGTGCCCTGACCTGGACTTTCACATCCATTTCTTCCTAGCATTCCCAAGCTCTAGTCCTCACCCAGAGTCACGCCCCTTTTCCTGATAGGGGCTGGGAAGGAGCCCGTTGCTGAGAAGGGATCTGGGTTAGAAGGGGAAGTAAGTTCTTGCTCACATCTCATCCTTGCCACTTCTAGGTTCCATCTGAGGTACCCTTGACCGTCCCTGCCTTCATTCCATCCCGGATCCCGGCAATGCTAACCGCTGTCTGTGGCTCTCTGGGCAGCCAGCACACCGACGCGCCTCACGCTTCACCGCCGCGCCTCGACCTGCAACCTCTCCAGACATACCAGGGTCACACGAGCCCGGAGGCTGGGGACTACCCCTCCCCGCTGCAGCCTGGAGAGCTGCAGAGCCTCCCGCTGGGCCCGGAGGTAGACTTTTCACAGGGCTATGAGTTGCCAGGGGCCTCCTCGCGGGTAACCTGCGAGGACCTGGAAAGTGACAGTCCCTTGGCACCGGGACCCTTTTCCAAGCTCCTGCAGCCGGACATGTCACACCACTATGAATCGTGGTTCCGGCCGACTCACCCAGGCACAGAGGATGGCTCGTGGTGGGACCTTCATCCCGGCACCAGCTGGATGGACCTCCCCCATACTCAGGGAGCGCTGACCTCACCTGGCCATCCGGGGGCGCTTCAGCCTGCTTTGGGAGGATACGTCGGAGACCATCAGCTCTGTGCTCCGCCGCCCCACCCGCACCCGCACCACCTCCTCCCAGCCGCTGGTGGGCAGCACCTTCTGGGGCCACCCGACGGGGCTAAGGCCTTGGAAGCGGCCGCACAAGAGTCCCAAGGGCTGGATTCCAGTCTGGATGCAGCGTCCCGACCCAAAGGCTCCCGGCGATCAGTTCCCCGCAGCTCAGGGCAGACCGTGTGTCGCTGCCCCAACTGCCTGGAGGCGGAGCGACTCGGGGCTCCGTGCGGGCCCGATGGGGGCAAGAAGAAGCATTTGCACAACTGCCACATCCCAGGCTGCGGCAAGGCATACGCTAAGACGTCGCATCTGAAGGCGCACCTGCGGTGGCACAGCGGTGACCGACCCTTCGTGTGCAACTGGCTTTTCTGCGGCAAGCGCTTCACGCGCTCCGACGAGCTGCAGCGCCACCTTCAGACCCACACCGGGACCAAGAAGTTCCCCTGTGCGGTCTGCAGCCGAGTCTTCATGCGCAGCGACCACCTGGCCAAACACATGAAAACCCACGAAGGCGCCAAAGAGGAGGCGGCGGCGGCGGCCCAAGGCGAGGGCAAGGCCGGTGGCGTGGTGGAACCACCCGGGGGCAAAGGCAAACGTGAGGCCGAAGGCAGCTCGGCGTCCTCCAACTGAGCCCCATGGATGTCACATACCTGCCGTTCTTTATTTGGGGGGGCGGGGGGAATGGGGCGGCCTGAGTAAGAGGAAGGTGGTTATTTATTGGTGATGAGGGGACAGGGAAAGGGACGCTAGGGGTTTTTAGTCTCGGGGGCTACATGGGAGGCTGCTTGAATATTTAGGCTGCCAGGAGCTGAACACGCCCCTCGCTTCTTCCCTTTCTCACTATTTCACCCTCCCCTGAGTTGCTGAAGAGTTGGGATGGAGCGCCCCTACCATGTGGAGGGGTTCGCATAGTAGAGAGATGGCATGTCCCAGAAGCTGAGGGAACTCGAGATTGGGTCGGGGCGTTGGGGGAAGCTGTCTGGACACGTCTTTAGTTCCTGGGAACCCGGACATAAAAGCACCTTGGAGCCGCCCTTCGGCCTAGGTCTCTTTCATCCCCTCTTCTAGTGCTGCTCCCTCTAAAATTTCCGGAGAGAAAGCAGAGATGAGGTGTGTGTGTGGGGAAGCCTGGGGTGGTTCCCCTTAAGGGGCTGTCTACCTAGCTTGGAGGGTTATTAGTATAGAAAGAACTCCCTTCAGTGAATTTCTTCTAAACCCTTCTGGATGGTAGAGCCAGGAAGAGCAGCTCAGCTCTGCAGCCAGGGCTCTGAGCTGGAGGTCAGAGCTGGATGGCATAGAGGAGGGATCCAGCAGAAAAATCCTCTTACAAAGTGGAAGAGCTAGCCGCTCCTTTCAACTCGAATTCAATCCTTAACTCTTAGACCTTGTAAAAGAAAGCAAACTCAGCAGTCGACATTCCCCATCTATTCCCCTAGGTAGTTTCCTAAAGTCAGCTGCCAGCACTTGCTCCAGAGTTGACAAAACAACCCCCACCCCACTCCCAGGTCCCCATCCCTTGCTTTCCTGTTGGGGGTGGAAGGGAGAGAGGTTGTCCTAGCAGAGGGATTACAGCAGAAAACCCTGCCTGGACTCCCCGTCCCTCTCTTTCTTAGCTTGACCCTTCCGTGTTCCCTCCATTGTTATAGAGTCCTCCCCAGTAGAAAATCTCCTTCCATGTGAAGAAATATTGTTCCCCCACTGGAAGGAATTCTGGGAAGCTGTCTCTCTGTCCCCTTCTTTAGAGTCTAGAGATACATTTGGGTTTTGATCATAGGATGAGAGGGTAGACTTCTGCCTGGCAGACTGCAGGACCCTGGGGCTGGGGGCACTCTCAGGTTTGAGGTAGAGGCCTTGAGACCCTCTGACCCCACTCTTGCTCTCTTCTCTCCACCCAGAACCTTCTGCAGGGAATAGCTGTGTGTTGATTTTTAAGTTATAAGCAAAGGGTATTTTATTTAATAATTAGGGTGTGAGTGTGTGTATGCGTGTGTTGTCTGCACCTGTATGTGTGCATGTATGTGTTTCTCTACTGAGCCTGGGGTCTCCTGAGACCCCATCTTGTTCACCCCGTCCAAGACCTGGGGACAAGAACCTCAGCATCTTCCTCCCTGGGGGATGCTGGAGCCCAGTCCAAGGACTGGGACCTGTATGGGAAGTAGGGGCTGGGATCTGGGTAGGAATATATGTTTGTGTAGAAAGGCCTCCTCCTTGAAGGGACAGGGTGACTCCCTGTGGGACTTAGGGGCCTGAGATAGTTTAAGTTCTTTCTGTGTTCTCCCTCTTTCCCCACCTCCTGTGAACCTAGCCAGAGGTTCCCTTTCTTACAAAGAAGGCTGCAGGCAAGAGCGAAGTTGGCCATGCCTGCAGGTTGCCTAGCTAGGTGCAGAGGGGCCTAAAGGAGGGCACCGTGGGTGTGGGATGCCTTCTTCTCCACCCATCAAAACCAGCCACCTCTCACTGCGCTACCAAGACAACCTTTTTTCAGTGACCATGCTTAGGGGGAACTCCTACATGGAGTATTAGGGGGCACGGAGATGCTCCCCCTTATAGAGGCCTTGAACCCTAAGATCTGCAGGTGGGGCTCGGATAGGTTTTTGTCTGGCCTGCTCTTTATCAAATCTAGGTTTCTCAGCTGCCTGTCCTTCCAGGCAGCCCCTCTAGAGGAAAATGTAGGATTTTTTTTTTTCTTTAACTGCTGTGAACCCACTTGGGGGCGAGGAGGAGGCAGAAACAGCCTGTGTTTTTTATGCAACAATAAAGTCATCAACCAACCACACTCTCGCTTTGTTTGTCTTCCAGCTCTGCCTCCTATTTCGGACTCCATCCCTCTGCAGTGAGGACTGGGTAGGGGGATCTTTGGTCAAGCGTCACTTCTTTTCGATTGGAAAGATCTGAGATGAGATCAGAGCTCAGATCTGATCCTATCCTGGAAGGAATAGGCTCTGTAGTCTCTTGGTGTTCATCTGTGGAGATGAGATGTTTCTAGATGATTCTTTCCATAGAAGTCCCACGTCCCCAAAGGTCCCTCTCCCCACCCCACCCCCCATGGGAGCATGCGGGTCAGCCGGTCCCTCTGGCTGTGAGGGAGGTGGGGGGTGACTGACAGTGATTTCTTCACCTAGAGTGATCCCTATCAGAGACAAGGCGATGAAAGGCAGCCAAGATATCTGATGGGCAGCTGCCCAGCTGGAAACCGTGAAGGAAAGGCTGCTACTACTACTGCTCACAGCGAGAAACCTGCCAGGGTTACTCAACCACAGGGTGCACAGACGCACCCTCACGGGACTCACTATCTTCAGAGAGACTGGAAATGCCCATCCACTGTTGGTGCCTTATTCATGTCAGTGAGAGAAAGTCTCATGACTCCAGAGGACCGGTGCGTGGAAGGTGACAGGGAATTCGTTTTGTTTTCTCGTCTATGTAGGATAAGGTTGGTCACTGCGCACGCACTACACTACCTTTAACTGGCTTTTCTTTGAATCTATTGTTTGCTCATCTTGGCGTTCCTATCCCTTATGACCCCTAACCCAATTTCTCCTGCCAAATCTGGCTCTCAGGATGGCCCATCCCATCATCCGTCTGAGAAATTTGGGGGCCTAGAGTTTTCAGGGAAACTTGGAAAGGGGCATCAGGACGATTTAGGGGCCGTGGAGAAAACCTAGACTGGTAGGGGTGACGGGAGAGGGGGAGCCTGTTTCCATCGGTTGCTGAATTTAACAGTTCAGAATCCTGTTTACCTGCGACGGCCTGCCCGAGGCTCTCCTGCAGGGCGCCTCTTTTGTTTTCCTGGTTCTGGGGGAATTAGACCCCAGAAACCTAGTGAGTCCCCTCCTTTTCCCACATCTGCCTCCGGGGACAGGAGGGCAGCTGTAGGGCCGGCTGGGCTTGTCTGGGCAGGGCCCGGGCCCTCCCTCCTCCCCTTGCAACTCCTCCAGCTGACCTGCATTCTTAGCAGGGGCCTTTGGTGGGGCTCTGATGCATGCCTGATCCTCTGCAATGCAGCCTGGCTGGCCTGGGCCCCTGAAGGAGCTCGGAGACACCTCTGACCCCTCAGAAGTGGCACCCCAGCAGGATCCCATTGTACGGGAGAGGCTGGGAGGGAGGGAAATCATCATGTTTGGATTGACCCTCTGGACGACTTCTCTGAGTCCTATCCTTACCAGAGAAGTAAAGTAGAATGCCTCTAGGGCGGGTGAATGAAGTCAAAAGTGGAAACTTGACGGATAGCAGCCTGGGGTTGCAGCCACCGCCTCCTTCGGCTCCGCCTGCTCTTCCGGCTGCCTCCTTCCTCGGCCTATCCTGCCCCCCAGCGGACATCTGAGGAAGTGCAGAAGAGGAACCTGCTTTCTCCGCAGGGCGCCTCAGAGGATCTGTGGGTAGCTACAGCTTCAGCTGAGGTTTGAGGTGGGATGGCATCCAATAGCACCTCGCACCCCTCCTCCAGAACACACCCCGAAGCAGCACTTACGTGACCATTAATCCTATACACCCTTATAGATGAGCATACTAGCAATGAAGGTTTTTTGTTTTTGTTTTTGTTTTTTTGTTTTTTTTGGTTTGGATTTTTTTCGAGACAGGGTTTCTCTGTATAGCCCTGGCTGTCCTGAAACTCACTTTGTAGACCAGGCTGGCCTCGAACTCAGAAATCCGCCTGCCTCTGCCTCCCAAGTGCTGGGATTAAAGGCGTGCGCCACCACCGCCCTGCTCAATGAAGGTTTTAAAAGTATCTTACAAAATCCACCAAAGGACCATTAGAACTAATCAGAACAGAGTCAACAGGAAACAATAAGAAGTATTTCTTTAAAAAAAATTTAATGAGTACGAATGTTTTGCCTGCAAGTATGTATGTATGTATGTTCACTACGAGTGTGTAGTGCCCTTAGAGACTAGAAGAGGGCATCAAAACCCTGGAACTGGAGCTACAGGTGACTGTGGTGTCTGAAGATTAAGGAGAACATCAGCTCTATACTGATTTTAACTCCAAAGATGCGACCTTAGTGAGGCAGAATGGGCAGCCACAAGCCGGGAGCCATGTGAATAATTTAAGTTACTCAGCTGTGTTGTTTATTTTATTTTTCTAAAGATTTCTTTTTATTTAGTAATATGTGTACAAGGAAACTGCAAGTGCCCACTGAGGCCAGAAGAAGGCGTTGGATCCCCTGGAGATGGAGTTCCTGGACTATGTGAACTACCTGGTCGAGGAGCTGGGAACCCAACACTGCTCTTCTGCAAGAGCAAGCGCTCTTAACTAATGAGCTGCCTCTCTAGCTCTTGAGAAATATTTCTAGCCAGGCAGTGGTGGCAAAAGCCTTTAGTCCTAGCACTTGGAAGACAGGCAGAGACACTCAGATCTCTGAGTACCAAGCCAGTCTGGTCTACAGAGTGAGTTCAGGATATCCAGGGCTTCACAGAGAAACCCAGTCTTGAAAAACACAGAGAGAGGAGACATCAAATATTAAAAAAGACAAATCAGAAAGCAATGCCCTTTACAACACACACACACACACACACACACACACACACACACACACACAGTTCTAAGGACTCAGAGAGGGAAAACCTGTACCTGAAAATTCAAGTTTATTTTGGTTCAGAGATGCCTGCCCAGGCCGGCATTGAACTCCCTATTAACCAAGGCTGCTCAAGGACTTCTGATCCTTCTGCCTCCTGGAATTACAGGTGTTCTCCACCACACTGTGTTTACGCGATGCCTAGGTTTGAATACAGCACTCAAACGTGTTAGGCAAGCACCCCAACTGAGCTACATCCTCAGACCAGATTCTGAAAAACTGATTAAAGAAATGGAAGACTCTCTGAGGGGTGGTGGCGCACGCCTTTGATCCCAGCACTTCGGAGGCAGAAGCAGGCGGATTTCATAACATAAAAAAAAAAAAAAATTAAATTAAAAACATTTTAAAAAGAAATGGAAAAATGTGCACACATGTGCACAAGAGCACATGCACACATGCTCGTACACACACACACACACACACTCATGTGCACATGGACACACACATATGAGCACACATGGACACAGACAAGCACACAGGCACACAGACATGTACACACACATACATACACACATGCTTCTGTGCTTATACATTGCAATAATTAAAATGGTAGCGGCATCACAGATTCCATGTAATCCCTACAAGTAATTCCTAGAGGTCATGGGACCATAAGTGTGTGAGGCGCATGCTCTTCAGTGCCAATGGCAGAGATGATTCATAGAGGAAAACACCAAAACCATAAGAAGTCTGAATCCAGCTCCACACCCCTGCATGCCCCTCTGAGCCCAAATCTCTCCTTTCCGATCTCCTCCTCACTGTGCGTAGAAGGTAGAAGCAGCACAGCTTGGCAATTAGAAATCCCTAAATCCCCTTCTCAACGTTATCTTTCTCAGCACCTAGTGGGCAGAACTGAACTTGGGTTTCTGGAGACAGGCGGGTTTTGTGTACGTCTCCTTGTGACATGGGAGTACACGGGGGTCAGGGAGATGGCTCAGGCCTGCCACATGAGCACGAAGGCCTGGGTTCCATGTCCAACACGGGAACTATAATGCCAGCCCTGTGGAGGTGGAGACAGGAGGCTCTCTGAGCTCGCAGGCCGGCCGGCCAGCCACCAAAGCAGAATCAACAAGATTCGGCCTTCATCCGAGGCCCTGACTCAGAGAAGAAGATGGAGCACAACCGAGGAAGACACCCAGTGCTGACCTCTAGTCTGCACAAAGGCACACCTACATGGTGGTGTGCACTTGCACACATGTATGTATACACACAGATAGTCTCTCAAAGTTGTAAAATATGTACAACAATGACAACAAAACGAGGTGCACAGCTCAAAAGATATGGCATCTAAGGTTGAAAATAAAAAAGGGGAGGCTGGAGAGATGGCTCAACGTTAAGAGCACCAACTGTTCTCCCAGAGGTCCTGAGTTCAAATCCCAGCAACCATATGGTGGCTCACAACCATCTGTAATGAGATCCGATGTCCTCTTCTGCTGTGTCTGAAGACAGCTACAGTGTACTCATATACAATAAATAAATCTTTAATAAAAAAAATAAAAAAGGGACCAGAAGGATGGTTCAGAAGTTCAGAGTGACGATTGATCTTGCAGAAGACCTGAGTTTGGTTCCCACCACCCATGCCAGGCAGCTCACAACCATCTGTGATTTCAGCTTCAAGGGATAGATCACCCTCTTCTGGCTTCTGTGGGCACATGCCTTCCCCTACATGTAATCCCCACACACATATTTACAAAATTTAGAAAAAAAACTTATTTTATGCGTTTTGATGTTTTGCCTGTATGTGTGCCTGCCTGAGCATCACATGTGTGTCTGGAGTCCATGGAGACCAGAGAGAGCATCAGGTTCACTGAAACGAATTACAAACAGCTGTGAGCTGATACTCGAACCCATGTTCTCCTCAACGGCAGCTTTGAAGCACCCAGTTATCTCTCTAGCCTATAAAAATACAAATTTTAAAAATTAGTAAAATAAGTGCCAGGCGGTGGTGGTGCACGCCTTTAATCCCAGCACTTGGGAGGCAGAGGCAGGCGGATCTCTGTGAGTTTGAGGTTAAGCTATTCTACAGAGCAAGTTTCATGACAACCAGAGCTACACAAAGAAACCCTGTCTCTAAAAAACAAAACACAAAAACAGTAATAAAATAAACAATACCGTAATTTATGAAATTCAAGTCAGGAAGCAGGTAGTGAAAGTTTTCCCTTAATCTCTAGAACTCCCAGCAGTGTTGGCTACTTTATGCATTCTTTCTTTTCACTAGGGCTTCTTTTCTCCTTCAGCTCCACCTCCTGTTAATGACTCTTATCTGATAAGGCTGTAGAGAAAGCCCGGGACTCTTAAGCAGGATTTGAAAGGTCTCTCAGCTCTAAGAAGTGGTGCTAGCTAGCGCGCACCCTCGTGGAAGACGGTGACATTGCAGGTGTCCTGTGCCGGTGCCGGCCCCGCCCCCGGGGACAAAGGCCTTCCAGGTCACCTACCAGAGAACCTGGGTCCAGGGGAACAGATCTGACCTGAAGAGGAGGAAGTGGCGCCCGGAACCGAGCCTGGGGGTCTTGGATGCAGAGAGGGTGAGAGACCGAGGCACTGAGGACTTGGAAAGGGGTGGACGGAAGAGGCGCGTGAATGTGGGCATGCGCAGGAGCGTGGGATTCTTGGAGCCAGCTTTAGTGCCTAGAAACTACCCTGTAAGTCAGCCTGGAAGGGCTAGGACTCCAAAACAGACGCTCTTAACTTGCAGAGTTTGCTCTGTCGCCTGACTCCAAGCCAAGTGCATTGTTAGTGCACACCACGCTTTGACAACAGTGCTGTTGTCCCAGAGCGTCAGGCTTCTCAGAGTGCACACGTGGGGAGGAGAGTGCCCTGCACCCCACCGGTGGCCAAGACTGTGGAGAGGTTTGAGGGACATGAACATCTCCACTTCTTCGCAGATGGCGTCGTCGAGCCCCGATGCCCCTTGTTCCTGCGACTGTTTTGTCTCTGTGCCCCCGGCCTCAGCCATCCCAGCTGTAATCTTTGCAAAGAACTCAGACCGGCCCCGAGATGAGGTGCAGGAGGTGGTGTTTATACCAGCAGGCACTCACGTCCCTGGGAGCCGGCTTCAGGTGGGTTAGGACTTAGAAGGAGCTGGAAGGTTGAGACGTTATTCCCAGACCTTCGTTTTCTTGCTCCTGGGACGGGAGCAGATGGAGTGGAACGAGTACGGAGTTCCAGTCCACCAACCTGGACCCTTGAGTGGAGTTAGCTTCTGCTAACTCGGTTTACTTATGTGTGACCTGAGAATAAGACCTTTCTCAGGGCCATTTAAAGTGGCTGACAAAGGGTCCGGGCAGTGTAAGTTCTGGGTCTTTTTTTTTTTTTCACTGAATTCTTCCTCTCTCTTCTTTACCTCCAGTGTACCTATATCGAGGTGGAACAGGTGGGGAAGACACACGCTGTGATTCTGAGCCGCCCCTCTTGGCTGTGGGGAGCTGAGATGGGGGCCAACGAGCTTGGTGTCTGCATTGGAAACGAAGCAGTGTGGACCAAAGAGCCTGTGGGGCAGGGGGAAGCCCTGCTGGGTATGGACCTGCTCAGGTAGAGAGCTGCTCTTCAGTGCCCCACTTCCTCCCACCTAGCCTGAGTCTATTGGGCTTGTCTCTGTTGGCCTTGCCCTTGAGGCCTTTCTAAGGCGGCTGCAGTCTTATATCTTCCTAGTCTGATAAAGGACCTCCCTTGGCCTAGAGTGCTTTAATTTTTTTTTCAGTACTTTTTGTTTTGAGACAGGGTTTCTCTGTGTAGCCTTGGCTGTCCAGGAATTTGCTCTGTAGACCAGGATGGCCTTGAATTCACAGAGATCCTCCTGCCTGTGTGCCACCACACATAGTTCAGTACAACTTTTGTTTGTTTGTTTTTTGGTTTTTCAAGACAGGGTTTCTCTGTGTAGCCCTGGCTGTCCTGGAACTCACTCTGTAGACCAGGCTGGCCTCGAACTCAGAAATCCACCTGCCTCTGTCTCCCAGGTGCTAGGATTAAAGGCATGCACCACCACTGCCCAGTACTACTTTTGTTAATTGAAATATTACATAGTTGCGGTTTATAAAAACTGGTAAATGTGAGGCAGCCCCGCCTGAGGAGAGGTTCAGGCGGTTTTTCCTTGGAGAGAGTGTTCCAGACCTTTCCATGGAATTCACAGTCCTTAGCTTGGCAACTATATGGTTTATTATTGTTTTTTCATGTTTGTTTGTTTTTGTTTTATTTTATGTTTTGAGACAGGGTCTCACTGCATAACCCTGACTGGCTTAGAATTCACTATGTAGACCAGGCTAGCCTCAAACTCACAGAGATCTGCCCGCCTCCCAAGTGCTGGGGTTGAAAGTGTGTACCACTACTCCAGCTGATTTTTCACTTTGCTTTGGTATTTTTGTTTGTTTGTTTTAAGAGATCATGTAGTATGTAGCTGAGTCCAGAGATGAACTTCTGATCTCCCTGCCTCCACTCCGGAGGAATCACAGGCCTGGCCTGCATGATTGTTTAATACCATCATGGCTGCTGGGTTTGCTGTGCTACGTGGGCTTTTCATCAAACCCGTGTGGACCGCTTCTGTACTCTGATTTTCTATCAGGCTGGCTTTGGAACGGAGCAGCACTGCCCAGGAGGCTGTTCACGTGATTGCAGGCTTGCTGGACCGCTATGGGCAGGGAGGCAGCTGCCGGGAGGATCCAGAGCCGTTCTGCTATCACAACACCTTTTTACTGGCTGATCGGACAGAGGCGTGGGTGCTGGAGACAGCTGGGAGCCTGTGGGCTGCTCAGCGGATCCAGGGTAGGAGTCTAGCGTAGAGCCTGCCTCCAAGAGGGAACCTAGACCTCCCCAGGTACTGCCCTCCACTTCTGGAGGCTACCATTTTTGTTCTTCCTGACAGCCTTGGGCAGTGGGAAAGCTGATGGGTCATAAAGGGACAGGGAGGGACACCCTGGGAGACTAGAAATGAACACACTTAGTAACTCTCTCCTTCACCTGACCAAATGTCCTCATGCTTCAGCCTGCCCCTTCCTCTGGGAAGCCTTCTGGATCTCCCTGTGTGGTTAGGAGGTCTTATACAAGCAGCTACCACTTTGCTGTCAAGTCTGTCCCCTATGATTTAGTTCTGATTGCTTTGTCTCCTCATTACCACAGGCCCCTCAAGGGCAGGTTGTACTTGTTTAAACTGTCATCTAAGTATGTCACCCAGGGTCTAGCACATAGTAGGTGCCCCATAACAGATAAACAAGTTCCTCTTCTTATACAGGAGGTGCCCGGAATATTTCCAACCAGCTGAGCATTGGTACAGACATCTCAGCTGAACACCCGGAGCTCCGCAGCCATGCCAAGGCTCAGGGTTGGTGGACTGGGCAGGGCCTCTTTGACTTTGCGGAGGTCTTCTCCCTGACCCAGCAGCCTGTGCGCATGGAGGCTGCCAAGGCCCGCTTCCGGGCAGGGTGTGAGATGCTGCAGCGGCATCAAGGTCTGTGAGTGGTGGGCAGGAGGGCCACAGCACCCCAGCTGGAGTCCCTGTCACACTCACGTTTGCTGAGTCCCTCCACTCCGTCCTGGGCAGGGAACATCACAGCAGAGGTGATGATGGGCATCCTCAGGGACAAGGAGAGCGGCATCTGCATGGACTCCGGAGGCTTCCGCACCACAGCCAGTATGGTATCGGTCCTGCCCCAGGATCCCACAAAGCCCTGTGTCCACTTCCTCACTGCCACCCCAGACCCATCCAGGTGAGGGGTGAAGGGGACACACTGCAGTGTCAGGGACATGGCAGCACCTGTTCCTGGTTACTTCAGTCCTTCAACCTGTGTCTTATTAGGTCGGTATTCAAGCCTTTCATCTTTGAAGTGGGGGTGTCCCAGTCCCCCCAGGTGTTGTCCCCCACTTTTGGAGCCCAGGACCCTGTTCGGATCCTCCCACGATTCCAGACTCGGGTGGACCGTCGGCACTCACTCTATCGTGGACACCAGGCAGCCCTGGGGCTGATGGAGGATGAGCAGGTAACCCCGGGGACTGTGCTGAGGGCAGGTAGGAAATATCTTTTTGGATATTCTGGGACCAGAAAAGGGCTGTAGATCTGAGGAGAGGTGGGACCTTCAGCTAGTCTTGGGAGACCCTGCCTGCAGGGAGAGGGTTCACATTTTTCACCTCTGATTTTCACAACAGGAGCAGGCACAGCAACTCCGGAAAAAGCAGCAGAGGCTGGAGCAGGAAGGCCTAGAGGCTCTCAGAGGGCTGCTTACGGGTGAACAGACCCCACCAGCCCAGGGCCTGGGCAGCCTCTTCCAGGCCTTTGTGGAGAGGGAAGAGCAGGCCTATGCTTAAGCATGCAGGAGCTCTGGGGCCGGCTGCCCTGAGCTGTGGTGGGTGCGGTGGTGGGGTTGAGTCACAGCCATCCCTTCACCCTGCTCATCCAGGTTTGGAGTGACTTAATAAATGTTTTATCTCCTTCTTCAGTGAACTGGATCTCAAGTCTATTGAGAGGAGCTGAGCTGGGGCAAAGGGCAGCTCCCAGCAGGGTGGTTGCTAAACCTGTAGTGCCAAGCCACAAACCCTAATGATGGGTGCTATGGGACCTAGCTGTGCGTGGTGGTGGTGGCGGTGGTGGAGGTGAGGTTTTCATGAAGTCCCCTCACTAGGTAGATGGCTACTATTTGGGGACAATCAGGATCCCAAGATTTAGTCCTTAGCTTGGACTGCATGGTGACATGTCTTTAAAACAATTACTCAGGAGGCAGGATTATCTGTGAGTTCCAGGCTAGCCTGGTCTGCACAATGAGTTCCAGGCCAGCCAGGGCTACACGGTGAGGCACTATCTTTAAAAAAAAAACCACAAAGCTATCTCACTACAAGACAGCAAGGTGCTCCTGCTTCGTGCCCTTGAGGACCAGCGGGACCCAGCCCTTTTGGTCACCCCTAAAAGGTTAAGCTGCTTTGAGGGACTGTGTTTTTGCCTTCTGGGTTTTTTTTTTTGTTTTGTTTTGTTTTTTTTTCTTTTTTGGTTTTTCGAGACAGGGTTTCTCTGTGTAGCCCTGGCCACGCCCGGCTGCCTTCTGGTTTTGATTCCTTGACTTGCCCCCTGTAACATGAAAAGCATTCCAAGCCCAGAGACACTTTATTGGGGCAAAGCCTGAGGAGGTGGCGCGTGCATAGAGGCTGTGCGCTACTTTGTGCTTTTCTTGTTTGTCATTTTTGTCATGCTGGGGGTTGCAGCCTGAGAGGTCTTGGAGGTTGTGGCTGCTAGAGCCCCCTTCCTTGCCTGGACAGAACTTTTCTGGTTCTTGGAAACCTGTTTCTTGGTAGTAGAGGCAGTCTGAGTTGAGGAGGTAGCTTTAGGGGCTGACTCCTTCCCAGGCTGGTCAGTGGCAGTAGAGCTGCAGTCCCCAGCCATGGGCACAGCAGGCAGCAGGGGCAGGTCTGTGAGGACAGGCTGTGTCTCCATCCTTGACAAGTGCTCTGTCAGTGCTGCCTGCTGCCTGCGTTCCTGATGCTGATGCAGTTCCTGCTCCAAGTCCTTGAAGAATCCTGGGGGAGGAGAGGTGTAGCCTGGGCTCAGTAGGAGAGCCTTGGGCTCTGGGATATCCTTGGGTAAACCTCCCGCCATGCCCAGTAAAAGGAGTATGGAGCTGGGGCTCCAGCATCCCCTAGTTAGATCGTGCCCTGATTCCAGACAGAGGTGGGTCATTGGCACTCACTTTATTATGGACAGCAGGTGGTCCTGAGGCTGATGGAAAGTGTGCAAGTAACCCCCAGGGACTATGTGCCACATTGGGAGGGTGACACACATGCCACCCTCCTGAGTGGCTCTCTGGGAACATGAAGGGCCTAGAGTGGAGGAGACCATGGAGCTGCAGAGAGACCACTCCACAGAACTAGCTGCCTAGGACGGTGTCAGTGAGATTCTCCCAGTCCCTGGGGCCAGTGTGAGCCTGGGGTGACTGCAAACTGGAAATAGTCACCTCGCTCTGCGCAGAAGGGGCCATTGAGCTCTGGAAACTCATCATCATCATCTGAGGATTTATCCTCCTCATCTGAGGTCCACCGCTCCAGGATAGGCTGCTTGTCCAGGTCCAAGAGCAGTGGCAGGGCTCCTATCACCATCTTCCTGTAAGGCAGAGGAGCAGAGGCTACCCACGAGGGCGTAATGGGACCCGGGGGGGTACAGTGATCTGTGCTTTAGTGCCCATCCCTGGATGGCAATGACTTTAGGAGATGGGCCTGGGGTCAGCCTCAAAGAGCACCAGGCTGGCTCCTGTGAGGTGCTGGATATGGGACTCAGGCTAGGGGCAGAGGACATGATGGCTTGTGGGCTGACAGTGGCTGCCTAGAGCCCGGGTGAGGCTCGCTCAGCTCACCCTCAGTCCCTTCTCACCTGTAGCCTTCCTGGTTGGTGCAGGGATTTCCACACAGGTTGAGGATGAGAAGGCTCTCAGGGAGCTCATCTGTACAGCAGAAAGAATGGGGTCTCATGCCTGCTCTGCACCCCCTTCCCCAAGAGAGACAAGCATCGGGGACTATAGCAAAAATCAGAAGGAGCTTGGAGCCAAGAGGAGAGAGGACCCCTCCATTCCATGAACCAGGGCCAGGCGTCCCTACCTAGCTTCAGCGTTTCTATCAGGTTCTCAGACAGGTCCAGAAACTGGAGGTACTGGAGGTCAAGGAGGTTTTCCACATGCCTGATTTGGTTTCTTGCCAAAGACAGGAAGCTGCAAAGGAGGGAGGGAAAGACAGAGACAAGGCTGAGCTACAGGACGGCTGGAGAAGGAGGAGGGAAAAAGGAGGAGGGCAGGGCGCCAAGTACCTAGGCTCCCTGTGTAGGTAGCTGGCTGACAAAGTGGGGACTCAAAGCCTTGTGGGCTGAGGGAAGCAGAGTCAGGCTTAGAGAGCCCCAAGCCAGTTCTAGTGGTGTAGCCAGTTTCTCGCCACCCACCACCCACTCCCTACTCTTTCCCTGCCTTGGTGCCACATACCGCAGGGAGGTGATGCATGCCAAGTTCTCAATGCGCTGGATCTTATTCTGCAGGAGGAAACCAAGGTGGGGAAACCAAGTTAAGGCAGCCGGGTGGGAAGTCTTGTGAAAGGGATGACAGTCTACCACCATGGTTATGCTCAGCAGCAGCCATTACCCTTAGAGAATGGCCACTCAACCTGACCAAGTAGCTGGATGCCATTTCCTTGGGGGGAGAGGATTTGTTTTCTCTGGTCAATGGTTAATGTGTAAACTTGGGGCTAGTTCAATGAGTTGACCAAAGATGGACTGGAAACTCAAGAAGGAAACCAAGGGGCCCTAGGGAAATGGAAAAGGCCTCCTAGGGGTCTGCAAACCCAGAAGGAACAATGATTGTGTACTAGTTGGCTCACAAGACTTTTATAGGAGAAGTTTAAGCGCTCTGGCTATATTCACCCTAGGAAAGGCTGAAGATCACCCAACCACCACGGCACAGCCTCCAAAGGATCTGAAGGGCCCCAAGCACTTCCGGAGCCACAGGTTCTACCGTGCAGACACAGCCAAGTCCAAGAACCACACCACACACAACCAGTCCGGCAAATGGCACAGAAATGGCATCAAGAAACCCCGGTCGCAAAGATACGAATCTCTTAAGGGGGTTGACCCCAAGTTCCTGAGGAACATGCGTTTTGCCAAGAAGCACAAGAAGAAAGGCCTGAAGAAGATGCAGGCCAACAATGCAAAGGCAGTGAGTGCATGTGCAGAGGCCATCAAGGCCCTGGTGAAGCCTTAGGCCATCAAGGCCAAGATGCCAAAAGGCCCCAAACTCAAGCGGCTGGCTTTCATCGCTCACCCTAAGCTTGGGAAGCGGATTCGAAGCTACATGGCCAAGGGTCAGAGGCTCTGCCAACCGAAGCCTAAGGTTCAAATAGAGGCAGGGGCCAAAGCTCCAGCTAAGGCCCAGGCTTCAGCTGCAGCCCTGGCTCCCAAAGGTGCTCAGGCCCCCAAAGGTACCCAGGCCCTTCTGAAGGCCCCATGGAAAAGGCTCCTGCCAGTGTGAAGACAGACGGACTGCTGTGACACACCTTCCCACACATTATTTGCAGATGACCAGTGTCCTTTGCTGTTTTTACAAGTAAACTCAGGCAAGATCAGAGAGGAGAGAGAGAGAGATCTGAAGGATGTAGGCAGTATCAAAATGGTAACTGGGTACTTGTTTAAACATTTTTAATGACATTGTATATGTGTGTGTGTGTGTGTGTGTGTGTGTGTGTGTGTGTGTGTGGTGCGAGAGCACATCTGCGTGGAGGTCAGAAAACAAACAAATTGATAGTCAGTTCTCTCCTACTATGTGGGACTTGGGATTGAACTTAAGTTACAGGCTTGGCAGCAAGCCCTTTTATGTGCTGAGCCATCTTGCCAGCCCTTTATTTGTTTGTTGGCTGGTTGGTTTTTCGAGGCAGGGTTTCTCTGTGTAGCCCTGGCTGTCCTGGAACTCACTCTGTGACCAGGCTGGCCTCAAACTCAGAAATCGCCTGCCTCTACCTCCCAGGTGCTTGGGATTAAAGGCGTGCGCCACCACTGCCAGGCTGTTTGTTTGTTTATAGACAGTCACTTAATTTGGCCTTGGCTGGCCTGGAAATTATAGAACAGGCTGGCCTCCAACTCAGAGATTTGCCTACCTCTGCTTCCCAAGTGATGGGACCAGAAGCATGCGCCCCCACACTTGGATCTATATTTATTTTAAGAGTTCTGTGTGGCAGACTGGGACTTCCTATGTAACTTAGGTAGCCTCGATCTTGTCAGTCTTCAGTGCTCAAGGACTGGGGTGACAGGCATATGCCACCCCCCCCCCCAATGGGAACAGGCTTGAGCCTGAGAGGATCTTCGACAGTCTAGAAGGCCTGGAATCTAGACCAAGAGAAGTGTCCGAACATAGTGATTCTAAAGCTCGGAGCTCTTGGTAAGGTGGGGTAGGAAATCAGTCTTTATGCTGGTTTGTTTGTTTTGCTTTGTGTTTTCAAGACAGGGTGTCTCTGTGTTGTCCTGACTGTCCTGGAACTCACAGAGATCTGCCTTGCCTCTGCCTCCAAAGTGTTGAAATTAAATGTGTGTGCCACCAACACCCAGCCAGAAATTAGTGTTTCAATTCAGGAGAATTCCTGATCCACTTGGGAATGTTCTCCTGGCCAAAACACCAGAAACGCAAGGATGAGCTGTTCAGCTGTTTTCAGATTAGACAAACTAGGTTCACAGCAGGGAAAGGACAGGAAGCATGAGTGTGTGTGCGTGTGCGCGTGTGCTGGGGGTGGGGGAGACTTTACCGATTGCAGGTAGAGGCTGTGAATATTCCGGAGTTTCTCTAAATTCCCGATACAAGTAATCCCTTCCCCGTCCAGGCGGACAGTCTCCAGTTCACCGAGAGTGTGAAACCTAGAGGAGAGTAAACAGGGTTCACACCTGTGGTCTTCAATAGATGATGGGAGGGAGGGAAGAGGAGACGTGTCTCACTCAAGGAAAGGAAGAGGGTAAGGGCTGAGTGGCTTTGAGATGTCAAGGACAGCTTCGTGACACCAGTCTAAGTCATGAGACTGGCTGGTCTCAGACACGTGGCTCTCCAGTGGTGGCGCGGAGAAAGCCAAGCACAAGCTGACAGGGGCCTTCTGGAAAGCTGCTAGGTGGCTGTCCATGCTTCCTGGAGATTCGGAACAAGAGCAGCTTTCCTAGGATGGTGGCGGCAAGGCTGGGGTGAGGATAGATGCAGAAAGACTCATGTCTCCTGGCAGAACCTTTCTCCCTTTCTAATGGCTATGGAAAGAAATCACTTGTTCTATCCTTATGCTCATTATTTCCAAATTTACTGAGTGTCCTCGGGAAAAATGACGTAGGCCCTCGGCCATCGTTATTAGGGAGTCCAACAAGATAACTATGACAGGTGGATGCCAGAGGCACAAAAGTGGGTACATGGACCATGTACCAACTCCACACTGGGGGCGTCAGGAACGTCCTAGAAGAGGTGACCAATGCATAGGCAGTGAGAGGCGGAAGGGGGAGGGGGACAATGCCGTGCATGCATGTGCTAATCCAGCTTGTCTTGAATTTGCATATGCCTGCGAATCCTTTGGGTACTGTAAGATGTGGATTCTAATTCAGTAGGTTTGAGCGGGTGTCCTTCTTTCTTTCTGGTAAAGGCAAAGAGCTTCGTGTAACCCTGGGTGGCCTCAGACTTTCTGTGTAGCGGTGGGGAATGAGCTTGAACTTCAGATCTTCCTGCCACGACCTCTTGAGGGCCAGGATTATACCACAGCCAGGTTATTGTGGTTGTTAGCGTGTGTTAGTTAGGTTATGTGGTTGTGTCCAGTGAGCTATATCCCCAGTGGAAATTCATTTCTAACAAGGCAAGCTCTCAGGCGATGCCAAGCAAGACTATGCATGGTATGAGTGCTGGAGAGAGGGCTCAGAGGCTGAGAGCATCACTGGCTGCTCTTCCAGAGGTCCTGAGTTCAATTCTCAGCAACCACATGGTGGCTCATAACTATCTTTGATGGGATCTAGTGCCCTCTTCTGACATGGAGGCTGGAATGAATTGTACACATAATAAAAAAAAAGAATGTTAAAAAAAAAAAAAGAAGCCGGGCATGGTGGTGCATGCCTTTAATCCCAGCACTCGGGAGGCAGAGGCAGGCGGATTTCTGAGTTCGAGGCCAGCCTGGTCTACAAAGTGAGTTCCAGGACAGCCAGGGATACACAGAGAAACCCTGTCTCGGAAAAAAAACAAAAACAAAAAACAACCAAAGAAAAAAAAAAGAAAGAAAAGAAAGAAAAGAAAAAAAGAACATGGTATGAGGAATTGCACACTTGCAGAATGTAGCTGTAAATAAGGTTGGTTAATGCTATTTGGATTTTACTCTGGCTGTAGTAGGTTGTTGAGGAAGTTTCTACCAGGGAGTAATTAGATTTATCATTTATAACAATCAATGGTGTAACAGCAGTATGGGAAGGCCAGACTGGGAACTGGGCGGAGAATTTTGAAGTTTGCTAAGAGGTGAGGTAGTGACCTCCAAGGCAGCTGAGGATGTATGAAAAAAATCGTCTTCAAGAAGTAAAAACCGCTGGGTGGTGGTGGCGCACGCCTTTAATCCCAGCACTTGTGAGGCATTGGCAGGTGGATTACTGATTTCCAGGACAGCCTGGTCTACAGAGTGAGTTCCAGGACAGCCAGGGCTACACAGAGAAACCCTGTCCCGAAAAAAACAAAACAAAACAAAACAAAAAAAAAAGTAAAAAAACCAACCGGAAAGTAATACTGATTAGTAAGTGGAGTAAGTAAGGAGAGAAAGTTTCAAAGTCAGTACAGCTCAGCAACCTGGACGTCACTGTTCCCGCCTTCTATCACCCCTTTCTCTCCTGTCCACTCACATCTTTTCTGACAGGTCTTCATCTCCAGGGAAGGTCAGGTTCCGCTTGGTGATAAGGGCTTCAGTAATGTGGACACCTTCCTCGGTTCTCTGGGCAGCTTTCTTAGCTGGGGAAAGATGAGCCTTTTGTCGCCTTGGGTTCATTTTTTTTTTTTTTTTTTTTTTTTTTTGGAAACCCGACCGACCTCACTGTTGCCCAACTGTTCTGTCAACTCACCTTCCTGCTCGTCTCCTGGCATGATCTAAAATAAACAGCGGCTGCTTGAGGCAGGTAGATGGACGAAGGCGAGCAGAGAAGCTTAGACGGTTGGGCTGGTTGAACCCAGGTTGGAGGGAAGACTGAGGAGACAAGGGCAGGGGGTTCTGAGAATTATTGGGGGTGCGGTGGAAAATAGGAGTAAATGGGAACGAAGGATCTGGAGTTAGAGGTGTGTAGCGTGGCTTTACTGGCCTTAAACTGAAAGGACCAGAAGGAATAGAAAGAACCGTTCCTTGAGGTCTCGCGTCGTTGCTAGGAGACTGGACGCCAGGTCTGACGGAACGGGGGGAGGGGGGGAAGAGGAGAAAGAGGCCCAGCTCCACGCATGCGCATAGCGGCCCTATCAGGCGCCACGCCCACTATTTCCGGGCCCGGGTTTTTGTTTTTTTTTTTTTTTTTTTTTTTTTTTTACTGCTGCCCCACAATCCTTAGCTACTTCCGTCTCCGCGCAGCGCGCATGGGAACTTCCTGTAGCGATGGCTGCGGCGGTGGCCGGGATCCTCCGTGGAGGTCTCCCGCCCCGGGCGGGTAAGGAGTGGCCCAGGGCCTCCCTGCACGCAGGATGGCGCTCTCTAGCCCTCGCCACCCTCCTTTCCTTCTGACCTTTCCCGTAATCTCTGACCGTCGACAGCTCTAGGAGACCCTGCCACTAGCCGGATCTCTGATTTGACTGGGTCATTACCTGCCGGTGACATCCCTTCCACAGCCCCTCCCCCCAAGCCGGGAATCACAGGACCTCGCTTTGGATTTTTCTAACCCTTCGCTCAGTTCTTACTCCTGGTCCCGGAGAGTCCTTTCCAGAAAATTTATGTATTCCTTCTTAAGGTCTTAGCCCAAACACAGATTCAAGTCTTCTCTCAACTACCCTCTCTCCATAAAGAGCAGGTTCTTTGGTGAAATTTACTTTTATCAATTCAGTCTAGTTTTGTTTATGCACGTGTCTCGTCTGATCTGTTAAACTTCACTGTGTCCATCTCAGCTGTGGTGTCTGCTGTTAATAGGCATCAGGCATTTAATGGGTAAATTTGACACCATACTGTAGGATTGTACTCATTGCTTCAAAGCAAAGGCACCTTGGGAGGAAGGCATTATTTTTATTTTTTAAAGAAGTATTTACTTTCTGTAAGTGAGTACACTGTTGCTGTCTTCAGACACATCAGAAGAGGGCATCAAATCTCATTACAGATGGTTGTGAGCCACCATGCGGTTGCTGGGAATTGAACTCGGGACCTCTGGAAGAGCAGTCAGTGCTCTTAACCGCTGAGCCATCTCTCCAGCCCCATCTCATCCCAAAGGCACTCGTAACAGCTCTTGTGGCCCTTAACCATAAAACCTCTCACCCTGGCAATCCTCTATATTACCTGGAGTCTTCTAGCTGATCTTTTCCCTACAAAACGACGCTATTGGTCTTTATGTTAGGGTTGAAAGAGTCACGTTGGCTCAGAGCTTTGAAGAATGTCCTTGGGTGCAGAGGGGACCTTCCAAGCTTTTCCTATTATCATCATTTTGTGCTATTGGGCACAAAAAGGTCAGAAGGCAGCTTGCGTGCCTCTTTTTCTTTTCTCCATCATAGGGGGATTCCAAGGGTTGTGTTTAGGTTGTCAGAGTTGGTGGGAAGTGCATTTATTGCACTGGATTAGTCGTCTCGCAGGCCTTAGTTTTGCAGTTTGAGTCAGGGTCTCATTAGTGAGGCTGATCTTGAACTCGGATTTCAGGTATTCACCATCTGACCTGAAGAAAGACTCCTTTGGGCGAATTGTGAGGTTGTTGTGTTTTTACCCCCTACTTGCTTCAAGTCATAGGAGCCTCAGAGCCGTGGGATGAAGCCATCATTAGCACGGGAAGAGTTTATTAAAATACAACTTTTTGGACCCCACCACCGAGTTTCAAATTTTATAGGTTTAGGGCAGGCAGGAAAGTATGTGCACTCCCACACAAAGCAGATGTTGGTGTCTTGATGGAGGTCTTTGTGCTTCAAGAACTGCTGCTTTGAGTGAGGACTGGCATGGTTGGTCATGGTGGTGTTCTTTCATTTGCTCTGTTTTTCTTGCTTGCTAGGGATGGAACCTCGGGCTGGGCAGGTAGACCAGTTCTGTACCTCTGAGTTGCAGTCCCAGCCCGGATGACTGTTTTATGAATAGTTTTACTGGAGCACGGTCTCTTTGCTTTACATATTGTTTGTGGCTGCACTGGTTTCTGGTTGGTTAGTTGATTTTTTATGTCTTAGTACCCCCAGCCAGCCTGAGCCTGGAACTGAGAGATGCCTCTATCGCCGAAGCCCTACGAGTGAAGATGTGCACTGCCATGCCCAGCTTGTTTCTTCATTTTAAAGAATACTATCCCACAGTGTAGCACTGACTGGCATAGAACTCAATGTGTAGACTACTCTGGCCTTAAACGTGGGGCAGCCCTCCTGTTTTCTGAGTGCTAATTTATATGCATGTTCCACCATACCTAGGATATTATTATTACTAATTTATTTTGTGTGTTTTGATTGCACATATAAGGTATATTACATTTCTGCCTGGTGCCTGCAAGTGTCAAAAGAGGGCTTTAGCTCCTCTGGAACTGAAGTGACAGACAGGTGGATGTGAGTCATCATGTGGGTGCTGAGAAGTGAACCCAGGTTCTCTGTCAGTCAAAAAGTGCACTTAACCACAGAGCCATCTCTCCAGCTCCAGCCACGTCCAGGCTTTTATGGCTGCTTTTAGCAGGGTTGACTGACAAACTATATGAACCCCCAAACTTAAAATATTTATTATTTGGCCATTTAAGGAAAGCGTTTTCTCAATCATCTCCTCATATGCTTTGATTATTAATTTAGGCTCTGCTTTGCTTTTTGAGGTGGTCTTGTACCTGGGACTGTTGTCTTACTAATGGCAATTCTGCCTTAGCCTCCTGAGTGAATTACAGTGTGCATGCTAGTCCTGGTTCTCCATCTCCCTTGTACTTTTAAAATACTTCATCTTGTAAAAAAAAACTTTTAAAATTCTAGGGCTGTACACAAGGAGGACCTGTGGAGGAGGACTGGATCTGTGGTCCACTTGGTAAAGTGCTTGCCAGCGCGCATGGGGCCCTGGATTTACCCCAGCAGGCTTAAAGCAGGCATGGTGACATAGACCTGCAGTCCTAAAGGCAGCACACGGGTGGAGTGGGCAGTGAGTTCAAGCCAGCCTGGGCTGTATGAGATCCTGTCTAAAGACAAACAAAAAGCAACAGTAACAAAAACCTAGAGAGAGGATTGAGCCTCTGCTAAGGTCACCCACTAAGAGGAGAAGAGAATTTTTTTGTGCCATGCCTAACTCTGTGAACCGTGCCTTTCTCTGTGGAGGTGGAGGTGTCGGTTGAAGACAAGCGAGGTCCTCCAAGGGGCTGTGTCTTATGTTGCCATCTCCCCTTGTAGCTTGGCTGCCCACCCTCCAGACTGTGCGCCATGGCTCCAAGGCTGTGACCCGCCACTGGCGAGTCATGCACTTCCAGCGGCAGAAGCTGATGGCTATAACTGAGTATATTCCTCCCAAACCTGCCATCAACCCGAGATGCCTGCCACCTCCTCCCAAGCCCCCCAAGGAGGTAAGGGGCTCAGTGCGTGTTACTTGGTGGTGGGCTCATGAAGCTGGACTCCAGCCCTGTGGCTACTCAGATCAACAGTTCACTTTCTGAGAGACAGAGTGTGTGTGAGAATGTATGTACACACTTGCCACCGCTCATGGCAGAGGGCAGCTTTCAGGATTCAGGTCTCTCCTAATACCTCGTAAAGTCTCCTGTTTCTGCCATGCTGCATGCTCCACACTGGCGCACGGCTTCTGGTGAGTTCTCCTGTCTCACCACAGGAGCTGTGACTACAGATGTGTGAAAGCACACCAGACTTCCTTACGTGAGTCCAGGGGGTGGATATCAGATTGTCAGGCTCCTACAGCGGGCACTCTGAGTCTCTGAGTCTCACCCACCCTAGATCCTTTATAGTAGAATACACACTTGGTTCTGCGTTGATGTCACGCTCTGCATTTTCTGTAGTTTTTTCTTGTCTCCAAAAAAAGCATCTGGAAGCTTTACAAGTTAGTGGGCGGGATTCCACTCCTGCTTTTTTTTTTTTTTGAGACAGGGAGTTGTAAGACCTTCTCAATTCCTTCATGCTCTTCTCGATTCCTGGTTTTTCAAGACAGGGTTTCTCTGTATAGCCCTGGCTGTCCTGGAACTCACTCGAACTCAGAAATCCACCCGCCTCTGCCTCCCAAGTGCTGGGATTAAAGGCGTGCACCATCACGCCCAGCTTTTTCCCGTTTTAAAGGAGCCGAAGCTTCCCCATTTTCCCTGAGCCGTGGATGATAGAAGTTTCTGTCTTTTGAAAGGAACAGGAAGAAGCTAGGTGTGGTGTCACAAGCCTATAATATTAGTGTTTAGGAGGTGGAAGCTGGAGGCAGGGTGAAGCAGTTGTTCAGGGTCATCCTTGGCTATATAGGGAATTCCGTATTTGACAAGTTGTTTTGAAGAAAAAACAAAAAACTGGGCAGAGCAGCACACACCTATAATTCTAGCACTCAGAAGGCTGAAGCAAGAAGATTGCTTATGCGTTCCAGGCTAGACTTGTCTACCTAATTAGTTCCAGATCATCTAGGACTAAAAGGAGACCCTGTCTCAAAAAATAAATAAGGCGAGGGCCTGGAGAAATAGCTCAGCAGTTACTTGTTCTTCCAGAGGACCCAGGTTGGACCTTAAACACCCACATGTCAGCTCATGACTATCTGTAATGCCCTCTTCTGGCCTTCTAGGTCACCGCATACAAAGGGTACACACATGCACGCTAGCAAATACTCATACACATAATACACTGATTAAAAAAGAAAAGAAGGGCTGGAGAGATGGCTCAGAGGTTGAACGCACTGACTGTGTCTCGAGAGGTCCTGAGTTCAATTTCCAGCAACCACATGGTGGCTCACAACCATTTGTAATGTCATCTTGGCGCCCTCTTCTGGTATGCAGGCAGAACACTGTACATAATAAATAAATAAATCTTAAAAAAAAAAAAGAAAGAAAGAAGAAAATGGACTCCTGCTAGAGAAGTGCAGGCGCTCATTGCTAAGCTGGGCTCTAGGGCCCAGCCTCACTTCCTCCAGGTTTGATGCCAGGCGCCTTTCCCCACTGAGCCATCTTCCAGTCCCCCATCATATATTTTAAATTGGTAAAATGATTCACCGTTGGCACAGTGTGTTGGCACAGTGTGAGATGATAATTGAAGTAACTTTGTGTGTGTGGTACTGAGCATTGAACCACACTGGACAAGTGGCCTGCGGCCAAGTCTATCCTGAGCCTTTATTTTAACTTTTTTCTTGAGAGAGCCTTTTTTTTTTCAGTTCCAAAATTCAGCCTTTTTTTTTCTTTTTACTCTGTAGCTCAAGCAGGCCTTGAACTTTTGATTTTCCTGCCTCAGCTTCCTGAGTAGCTAGCATTAATTTTACAGGCTTGCCGGGCAGTGGTGGTGCACACCTTTAGTCCCAGCACTTGGGAGGCAGAGGCAGGTGGATTTCTGAGTTCAAGGCCAACCTGGTCTACAGAGTGAGTTCCAGGACAGCCAGGGCTACACAGAGAAACCCTGTCTCAGGGAAAAACAAAAATAGGCTTGTTTACTACAGCCTACAATGAAGTAACACAGGCTGCCTGGCGAGGTGTCTGGAGCCAGCGGTGCTCTCAGGTTTGCAGACTCTGCTCTGAAGCCTACAGTTCTCTAGGGGAAGTGGAACAGGTATGGAAGGCGGGCTTCCACACTGCAGGAATCAGGCCCAGCCCCCCTTCCTGTTCTCCAGCTTTTTACACCTGGCATCACTGACCATCCTGGTGCCTGTGTGGGGTGAGGGAGGGTACCAGACCATCTGCGTGTCTCCTCAGCCACTCCTTCTTGCTGCAGGAGTCAGGCCTCGTCCGGCTCCTGCGTCAAGATATAGTAGCAGTTTTTCGGGACAACCGAATGATAGCTGTCTGCCAGAACGTGGCCCTGAGTGCAGAGGACAAGCTTCTCCTGAGACACCAGCTGCGGAAACACAAGATCTTCATAAAAGTCTTCCCCAGCCAGGTAGGGCGGCCCTGGCTCTGGCCTGTCTTCTCTCATGGCTGCTGAATAGGAGACTTCCAACCGCTGTCCTAGGCAGCCTAGACAGCCCAAGAGCCTAAACTGTGGGTGGGGGCTGAGGAGACCCCTGGGTTGCACTCTGCTTGGTACAGCCTGTGACTAAGGTATGTGACTTTCCTCTCTTCTTGTCCCCCATTAATCATTCTTTCCTGTGATCCCAGGTCCTAAAGCCTTTTCTAGAAAATTCCAAATACCGAAACCTGCTACCCCTTTTTGTCGGACACAACCTGCTGCTGGTCAGTGAGGAGCCCAAGGTCAAGGAAATGGTGCGGGTCTTAAAGAGCGTTCCTTTCCTGCCGCTGCTGGGTGAGTGGGCAGCCCTGGGGTAGGACCGGGCTGAAGTAGGATGGCTGGTGCAGAGCCCAGTGCATAAGGCCTGAGTCAGCATGTTTGTTGGGGACTGACTGCCACTCAACACCTGTGCCATGGTGCTGGAAGTGGCATGTGCATGCTCCCCAGTAGGTAAATAAAGATGATGAGGAAGAAGTATCTCAGATAATAGGGCTGAGGTCAAGTGCCGTGACCAGTGTGCTGGGGTTCATTCTATAGAGAAGACTGCCTGTGACCTCAGAAAATTCAGACTAGATGCAGCTCCACTTCTTCACTCCAAGATCTTGTCTTCAGAGAAGTTTATGAGGCACTGATGTTAGGGAGTTTTAGACTCTGGCGGATGTTTATTTATGTTTTCAAGGAAAGAAAGAGGTGATGCATCCCCAACAGTGGGCTGAGGCACACGTGTGACCCTGAATTTAAGACCAAGGTGGGCAAGAAGGCAGATTCTTGGGTTTGGCGTTTGCAGGGAGCCTGCTGACCCTATGTTCTTGCAGGTGGCTGCGTTGATGACACCATCCTCAGCAGGCAGGGACTCGTAGACTATGCCAAGCTGCCCAGCCTGGATCAGCTACAGGGGCAGCTGGTAGGAGGGCTTACTCACCTCATGGCCCAGACCCGCTACCTGCTTCAGCACCAGCCTGTCCAGCTGACTTCCCTGTTGGATCAGTATGTCAAAGAGCAAAACGAGGGAGATTGTGCCACGTCAGCCAATGAGAAGCTACATCCTCCCGATCCTGCTCCAGATGCCTAGCCGGCCTGTTTTACCCAGCTCTGCCCATAAACACACTCTGTCCCTGTTGTCTGTCTCGTTGTCTGGCAGAGATCTAAAAGAATTTGGAGTGGGGAGTGGCCTTGTGTGACTTGGCTCTCATTCACAATGACCTCCTTGGGGACAGGCCTCTTGATGATACAGAGAAATTCCATTCCAGACTGAGGCTGCCCATTGTCCTTGGTTTCACTGATCACTGTCTTTAGTTGTTCCAACTAGGGACCCGATAGGAGCAGTCTCCTTGAGTTCTCCCTGCACAAGGCAGGGAGAACAGAGACTCTTGCCCAGCCTCCTCACCCACTACCCCATGCTGTTTTCCCAGTCCACATTCTCAGTGCTCGTGCCATGGTGGACCGGCTAGGAAGACTTGTGAATGGCACCTCCTGGGTCTTGTGCCAAGCACTCTACAGACACAGATGCCAGCTCCTTTAGTCCTCACCATTCAGGAAACAGCAGAGAAGCCTGAGTTCTGGATAAGGTCTTGAATTCGGTTCTCTGAAGCCTCAAATTCTCAAAGTAGAACACGAGTGGGTCCTGGTGGGCTGACGTTGGCGTTCCACCCTTCGGGTGTGCTGGGCTGTGGAAAGAATAGGGAAACTGCTTCGTGATAAAAATAAAATAAATTTTATTGCCTTTTTTATTTTTTAAGAATTATTTTATGTGTAAAACTGTGCTTACGGGGCTGTAGAGATGGCTCAGCAGTTAACAGCACTGACTGCTCTTCCAGAGGTCCTGAGTTCAATTCCCAGCAACCACATGGTGACTCCCAAGCATCTGTAATGAACTGGTGACCTCTTCTGGTGTGTCTGAAGACAGCTACAGTGTACTCATAAATAAAATAAATAATATTTTTAAAAGCCTGCCTATGTTTATATCTGTACCCTTTGTATGAGCCTGTGCACACAGAGGTCAGAAGAGAGCATTGATCTGGAGCTAGAGTTCCTGGTGGTGGTGAACCACCATGTGAGTAGGAGATTGAACCTGAGTCCTCGGAAGAGCAAGTGCTTACAGCCAAGTCTCCAGCCCTGAACTCCTGATCTTACAAAGTTATTGTCTGGGTTATTTCAAGTCCTCTCCAAATTCTCACTTTTCTTCCTTAAAAGCCATCTTCCCTAGTTGCCTGTCCTTCCAAATACTACATCTCACGTGCTTTTCCTTACGAAGGCTGGGGGAACTAGAGTTCTCATGTAATAGGAGCCCTGGGGGCTATGGCAGGAGGCCCTCCCTGAGTCTTGGGAAGTGGCACCTCCCGCCTGTGGCCTGCCACTGTTCTTGATCCTGAGTGGATCAGGGTGAATGTGGAGTGACTCCTTAGCATTCCTTCCCAGACTTGGAGCAGTGCCGCAGCGTCTTTAGTCCTGGACAGTTGGAAGATCTGCAGCAGCTATCCTCTGGCCTGGGCCAGGACCAGCTTCCCACAGTCCCCACCTCTGCAGATGCCCAGGGATACTCAATCATTTAAAAGGCCCTTGAGGCTCTGGATGTCAGAGTAGCTCCTCCTGGTGCCACTTTGCCTCCAGAGGCCTGCCTGGTGCTGCCCACTGCACCCCTCCCTCTTGGGAGGCTAAATCCATGCTGAGGTTTTGAAGGGAGCCCAGACAGCAGGTACTGCTGTGGTGTGTAAGACTTTGATGTCTAGAAAGGTGGAGCAGACGATTGGCCCACATCATCTCTGCAGCCACACAAGAGCCTTCCATCATACCAGAGCCTGCTGGTGCTACCATTTCTCAGGCACCAAACCTGTTAGTCCGTGCTCATCCATTTGGGAATTGTAGGTCTTTCTCATAATGTAATTCTTGATTATTTCAGCAACTGAACACAGTGGGGTAAAGGTGTTTGAGGGTCAGGGGAGGGGCCCCAGCTAGTCTTTGTTTTATAACTGCCAGCCCATGACTGCATAGCTGCTCCCACCTCTCTGCATCTCTGCTCCTAGAGACTTGCTGCACCCATACTTCCTGATTGCCACGGACTGACCTGGTAGGGCATTGCTCTCAATGAGGAGCCTCGGTGGGGCTTCAGCTGTCCCTCTTGCCTGCTGACTGTGCTCCTGGCACAGATTGTCATGTCCCAGAGTATGTGGGGGTGGGGTGGGACGGTGTCTCTGTCCCTTCCCAGTCAACCTGATATCTTTGCTGGTCCAAAATATGCCATCTATTTCAGGTGTAATTGAGAGGCAGGGTGAATAAGGAAATGGCCTTGAGTGTTCACTGGGGTCAAGGCCATGTTAGTCTGAATAAAATCCTTTACCTTCGATGGCTTGAAGCCAGCAGTTGTTCAGTCCTCTGAAGCATGTGGAACTATGCCCAGTGGGGATTGTGCCCCTCATTTCCAAGTCATTTGGTACCACTCCGTCCTTAGTCCTCCCGAGAGCAGGGGGGCAGAGCTGAGCGGCAGCCCGGAGCTTGGCGGGAGGAGGCAACGGAGGAGGGGCAGGTGGGGAGATCCGGCTGGAGGGGAGGCTCCGACGTCTCCTTCCTTCCTGGTTCCTGCAGTAGCTGCTGCAACTGCTCAGTTCTGTGAAGAGCTAGCCGGTGACTCGGAGACAGTCTCAGGCACAGCAGCGTACGGATCAAGAGGCTCTGGCGTCCATGGATCCTGGGGTAAGGGGGCCTTGCTGTCACGGCCTGACATTCCTGGGAAGGCTTCCTCTCCTCTGGAGCTGGTGGGTCTACTCCTCTGGTAAAGGCGCTGAGAATGGGGGTGGTTAAGGGGGGCACTCACCTGTCTCACTCCACCTCTCCTTCCTACCGGTAGATACTTCCCACCTCTGCGGGGGGGCCAGCAGCAAATGGCCAGGGTTCTAGCGGCCAGGACAAGGGCATAGAAATACCCCAGCACCGGAAGAGTTTTGAAACTTTAAATGGCTGAATGCAGGAGTTTCCCCTTGGGCCAGCCTCTTGTAGCCTGGTCCCTTATGCTGTGACCTCCTGGCCACACTCACACTGTCCCTTCCCTGCCCCTTCTGGGCCTCAACTCCTCAGGTGCTTGCTAGCTGCATGAAGCTCTGAGCTGCTTCCCCAGACACAGGGCAACATCACTCCTCCAGTCCCTTCCCCTTCATACACACACACACACACACACACACACACAGCGCTCATGCATTATTGATCTCCTGGCGGAGCCAGGATGGCCAGAGCCGGTGCCAAGGACGCCTGTGGGCACTGCCTCGGGACCTGGGTGGACCACGACATGTTCTTGGCCACCTCTTCTCCCACCCACAGTGTCATAGCCGGTCAGTGCCCTGCTCCTTCTGGGTGGGAGGTTTCTCAGGAACACAGAGGACTAACATGGTAGCAAGGGGCTGGTAAGGCTTTGCAGGGAAGAGAGTCCAAGGTGGGTATTCTCGGCGTGTCTGGGTGTCTGGTGAGAGGAGGCATGGGAAGATGGGACTGTCTCAGGCCTCAGTTTCCCCATGCAGAAAATGGGAGTGAGAACTGACAGCTATAGGGGGCCAGTTAGTAGAAGTTTGAGAACAGTTGTGCCAGAGGGGTGGCAAAGCCACAGATGTAGGCAGAGATACTGGATGGGGAGGCAGCTGAGCTAAGGAGATCTTGCTCACCAAGTCTCTGAGCCCCCCCTCCCCCCTATTTTCTTGGACTCTCTTCTTCCTTCATTCCCCAGCCTCACAAACACAGAGTGTTTCCTGGATTCCTGGGTGCATGTCCGGGACAGAGGCACACATTGGGTGCAGTGGCCACAGTGGGGGTTGGGTTGGGCGTAGCTGCCCAGGCCCAGGGGTGGTCAGGGAACTGGGGGTGTGGGGATGTCATGTGAGTGGAGGATGTGTGTCTCGGTGTGGGAGGGACCAGCGGTGGGACGGTGGGACACATGGCAGTATGGTAGTACTCGTGGGTCTCTCTCTTGCTTCAAGGGTTCCCCCAGGACAAGGTGACATTCTCCCCAACCCACCCGGCCCTGCCGTCCTCATCGGGGAGCAACTTCTTCCTCATGGACTTCCAGGAAAGAGACACGCCCTCTTTGGCTGAGAGTACTCAGTCTTCAAAGCCCAGCAGTACCCAGCAGGTCTGAGCAGAAGAGTGCCGGAGGGTAGGCGGGGCTTGGGTCCCTGGGGCGTGGACTGAGGTAGCAGTGGCCTCAGCAACTGCTGTTCTCCTTCTACTCTGGACTTCAGGCCTCGGAGCTGTGGGAGGTGATGGAGGAGCCTCGGGGCAGGCTGGGAGCAGACGACATCATGCCTGAGAGACAGGAAGGACACCTGCTCAAGAAGAGGAAGTGGCCTCTTAAGGGCTGGCACAAGGTAGGGCGGCAGGGCAAGGGAGGAGCTACCTGAGGAAGGCTGCTGGACAGCCCTGGTATTCCTGTGTGGAAAGGAGAAGAAAAATGTGTGTGTTTGTTCTCTCCCCACCCCCCACCCTCCATGTTCCTGGCTGCTTGTTCTGTCCCTCTGGGGTACAGAGGTACTTTGTGCTGGAGGACGGGATCCTACACTATGCCACGACTCGACAAGATGTGAGTCAGGTTCCGGGCTTGGGGGCTGGGGGGAGCCTGTCCCAGGATGTTCTGAGCAGGTGGGGGGAGTCTTGAGTTAGCCAGAGCAGGGTATGGCTCTCACTCAGTTCCACCTTTCAGCAACCTCTGTCAAGTTACAGTTGGCTTTTTGTATCCATAGGCTCCACACCTGCAGGTTCAACAATTTAAACACACACACACACACCTACTTTCAAAATGCCTGCACTAAACACATATACTGTATTTTTTTCTTGTCATGATTCCCTACACACTAGAACTGCCAATCCCATACCGTGCCCATTGCTTGCCATTAGGTATTAGAAATCGTCTAGAGAGGGGGCTGGTGAGATGGCTCAGTGGGTAAGAGCACCCGACTGCTCTTCCGAAGGTCAGGAGTTCAAATCCCAGCAACCACATGGTGGCTCACAACCATCTGTAACGAGATCTGACTCTCTCTTCTGGAGTGTCTCAGGACAGCTACAGTGTATTTACATATAATAAATAAATAAATAAATATTTAAAAAAAAAAAAAAAAAAAGAAATCGTCTAGAGGGCTGGAGAGATGGCTCAGCGGTTAAGAACACTGACTGTTCTTCCGGAGGTCCTGAGTTCAATTCCCAGCAACCACATAGTGGCTCACAACTATCTGTAATGGAACCTGATGACCTGTTCTGTGTCTCTGAAGAGAGTGACAATGTACTCATATAAATAATAATAAAAAAATAAAAAGTAAAAAAAAAAGTAGAAATCGTCTAGAAATGCTTAAAGAACACAGAGACCGTATATATAGGTTATGTGAAGAAACTGCACCTTTTACTATTAGACATGAGCAGGTTTGCATTTCGGTTTCCCCTGTGGCTCCTAGAACCCAAAACGCCACGAAACAGCTGCTTCCCTGGAGTCAGCCTCCTTCCTGCTGACACGGGGTGGGGGGCACACTCAGCCACCCGTGGAGCTATCTGAATGATGCCCATTACAAACTAAATGTCCAAGAAATGGGAGCATTGTCGCCCTAGACCTCTTCCTGTGCTGGGAACAAGAAACAAGACTGGACTCTCAGGTTCCTTCCTTCCTCCATCATGTAGATTCCCAGGGTATTTTTTATCACCTCTCAGACCTGGATGAAGTTGGACATAGCGTAATGTTCTGTACATACGAGGTGACGAACAACCTCCTTTATATGTGACTTGAGGTGCTTGACTCTTGAGTCTGGAGTGGCCTCAAGGAGAAGGTGACTGTCCTCCAGAGATCTTCAAGCCACTCCCCTGTCCCCCACAACCCTCCACTCCAGATCACCAAGGGGAAGGTCCACGGCTCCATCGATGTCCGGCTATCCGTCATGTCCATCAACAAAAAGGCCCAGCGCATTGACCTCGACACAGAAGACAACATTTACCACCTAAAGGTGACATTCCTGAGGTTAGAGTGTTGTGGGCACTAGCCTGGCAGAGGTGGCCAAAGAGCCAAGGGTCTTCTTAGAGTTTGACAAGAAGAAAGTTTCTTTTGTGTGAAACAGTCAGGCGCCGGCCCACTCTGATGGTTGGCTGTTAACAGATACTGAGATAAGAACGCAGACGCTTGGAATGTCATACTCTCTGTCTGCGATAGGGTTTTGTGCAAACTGGATGGTCTAGGGAAATTCCCTGCTTGCCTAGAGATAGAGACCTGATATTTTGCTCCTGGGAAGCAGCCCCTCCCTTCTTATCTCTCTCCATCACTTCTTCAGATCAAATCTCAGGACCTGTTCCATAGCTGGGTGGCCCAGCTTCGAGCCCACCGCTTGGCCCAGCGCTTGGACATGCCCAGTGCCACTCATCGGAAGGTAAGACGGGCCCTGGAGTGGGAGCAGGTGATAGGAAGATCAGGTGAAGGCTGTCGGGAGCTGAAATCTAGAGGACTGGGTATCTTTCTTAACCCTTGGCTTACTCCCCACAGGCTCCTGGTACCCAGATGCTAACAGCAGGCAGTGCTTCCGCCTTACCTGGGGTTGGACCTCGAGAGAAAGTGTCATCCTGGCTGAGGGACAGTGACGGGCTAGACCGATGTTCTCATGGTGAGGGCGCCTGGCCCAGGCCTCTGTGGGTAGGACCCATGTCCTGAGATCTGTGCAGTATCAACAAGAAGAGAGAATATTATCGCCACCACTTCCTCAGAGGGGCCCCTCTGCCAGGAGAGACCCCCTCTGCTCCAAGATGATCAAGTCCTCTCTGTCAAATCTTGACTCCGATGAGCTCCGACTTAGAGAAGATAGCAGGCTCATGGCCTAGGCACACAGCAGGCACAGGGACTCCTGTCTGATGTCAATGCAGTAAAATTTCTGAATAGCAACAGGGAAAGGCTGTGTCCTAGAAATGTATTCCTGCAGTAAGAGACCAAGACAGTGACCCAGAGAGGGTAGTGTGTATAAATAAGGAGGTATAGTAAGGGCGCATGGCCTGTGCACAGGCAGAAGAGGTGAAGGGTGGTCTGCAGACGGGGTGGGGATAGACCACTGGTCGCCCAGAAAATCAGAAGCAGCTACACCAGAGACCTGGAAGTGCTTACACTCCTGAGACAGACAGACAGACATATGGAACAGGGTCAGGCCGTCTCTGGAAGCCAGTGATGTTTTTGGATGGAAAGAAGCTGAAGGGTTGGGGAGACTGGGAACGCTGGTACCTCTAGGATATCAATGTCCTCCTCTTTCTCTCCCCCAACCCCCAGCACTCTCAGAATGCCAGGGTAAGCTGCAGGAACTACACAGACTCCTTCAGAGCCTGGAGTCCCTACACCGCATCCCCTCTGCCCCCGTGATCCCTACACACCAGGTAAGGGTCAAGGGGAGGAGGCAGGGACTGCTCAGGGCCCCTCATTCCCATCACTTCGTGGGACAGGACTGCCCACCTCATACCTGCCCAGGAGTCTCCAGGCTGTTTTCTCTGCTCCATTTTCCCGGGTTTCACGCTACACCCTATGCCTGAGCAATCTGTGCTCTCCTCCATGGCCTCTCCCAACTCTGTTGGAAGATTAAAATTACTCTTCAACTTGGCAGACCTCAGTGACGACCGAGAGACCCAAGAAAGGAAAACGAACCAGTCGCATGTGGTGCACACAGGGCTTCGCCAAGGATGACACCATCGGACGGGTGAGATGGGGTGTAAGCCCCAAGTTGCAGGGACACAATGCCCTGGAGAAAGCTGCCCCTTCACCCTTCTTGTTCACCGTCAGGTTGGCCGTCTCCATGGCTCTGTTCCCAACCTATCTCGTTACTTGGAGTCTCGGGACACTTCTGGCCCCCGTGGCCTGCCACCTCCAGACTATGCCCATCTGCAGCGCAGTTTCTGGGCTCTGGCCCAGAAGGGTGAGTATAGGCTAGGTGGTGGCTAGGGATGGAGTCAAGAGGTCGGATGAGGAAATGGAGTCTGACTGTCTGGCCCACCCTCTCCGCAGTGCACAACTCCCTCAGCAGTGTCCTGGTTGCCCTCACCACAGAACGGGACCGACTGAGAGACCTGCACCAGGGCTCAGAGCTGTCAAGGATGGTAGTGAGTCTCAGGGGCATGGTAGCTGATCAGAGGGAAGGCCCAAGACTAAGGACTGAGGGTCCCTTTGGCAAAATCTGTGCCAGGGCTCGGGGGTTGACAGAGGCTGTCCCTGACTTGGTGCGGGTTGTAGGTGGGGAGGATTTCTCCTTCCCACACCCAGTCCCTCGCCCTCTGCCTCAGGTTTCTGAGGCCCCGGATGGTCAGAGACGCCTCCACTCACTCTCCATCTCCTCAGACACCACGGCAGACTCCTTCAGTTCCCTGAACCCGGAGGAGGTGAGGATCTAGGGTGGACAATGGCGTCATGCCATTTCTCCTGGGTGTGAGGGCCAGGGGCCAGGGGTGATTTTTTTTTCTTTCTCCTTTAGTCTAGAAATACATGGAGGGTGGGAGAGGATCCAGCTTCCCTTTCTCTCACATAACACTACAGTTCTCTTGACTGCTCCTGTAGATGGCTTGTGCATCATATTTTGGGTTGGGTTGGGTTGGGTTGGGTTGGGTTGGGTTGGGTTGGGTTGGGTTGGTTGTAGTACTGAGGCGTGAACACAGGGCCTTGCCCATGCTAGGCCAGAAGTCTGCATCTGAGCCATATGTCTGGCTTCTGAGGACATTTTTCCTTTTACTTCAGAGCCCGTGAGGCGTTGGTTCTTACCCTTTAGCAGGCCTGTCCAGCCTTTGACATTACCTAAGGACATACCCAAGGACAACATAATCTACCCCTGTAGACCCAGCACCTGGGAGGCAGAGGCAGGTGGATCTCTGAATTTGAGGCCAGCCTGGTCTACAGAGTGGGTTCTAGGACAGCCAGGGCTACACAGAGAAACTCTGTCTTGAAAAAACAAACAGGGCTGGAGAGATGGCTAAGTGGTTAAGAGCACTGACTGCTCTTCCAGAGGTCCTGAGTTTAATTCTCAGCAACCACATGGTGGCTCACAACCATCTATAATGTGATCTGATGCCCTCTTTTGGTGTGTCTGAAGCAGTGACAGTGTACTCACATACAATAAATATTAAATTTAAAAAAAAAAAAAATAAAGAAAAGCCAGGCAGTGGTGGCACATGCCTTTAATCCCAGCACTTGGGAGGCAGAGGCAGGCAGATTTCTGAGTTCGAGGCCAGCCTGGTCTACAGAATGACTTTCAGGAAAGCCAGGGCTACACAGCGAAACCCTGTCTTGAAAAACCGAAAGAAAGAAAGAAAGAAAGAAAGGAAGAAAGAAAGAAAGAAGGAGCCGGGCGTGGTGGCCCACGCCTTTAATCCCAGCACTCGGAAGGCAGAGGCAGGCAGATTTCTGACTTTGAGGCCAGCCTGGTCTACAAAGTGAGTTCCAGAACAGCCAGGGCTACACAGAGAAACCCTGTCTCAAAAAAACCAAAAAAAAAAAAAAAAACAAAAAACCCAAAAAACAAAAAACAAGCCAACAAAAATGTATAATCAACTTAATAACAACAAAGAAAGTTGCAAACTATTTTCATAATGTTTTGAGTAAGTTTATGATTTTGCATTAGTCTGCATTCATTTGTGTACAGCTCATGGGCCACAGGTCAGACATATCTGCATCACAAAACGAAAACCCAAAGAATCTAATCGACCGGTTCATGGACCCTCAGTAGTAGCCAGGCTGAATTAGAGTCTGAGGGTGGTGATTGCATGCCAGCTTTGTATTCTGAGCCTCAGTCTTCTAATCTGCAAAGTGGAGACATAACTGCACCTGTCCATGGGGTGTGGTTCCAGACTGAGTGGGTCAGCAAGGAGAAGAGTGGCCGGGCGTGGTGGCACACGCCTTTAATCCCAGCACTTGAGAGAGAGGCAGAGGCAGGCGTATTTCTGAGTTTTAGGCCTGCCTGGTCTACAAAGTGAGTTCCAGGACAGCCAGAGCTACACAGAGAAACCCTGTCTCAAAAAACAAAACAAAACAAACAAGGAGAAGGGTGGAGCTAGGCTCTATTGGTGCCCAGCCTCTCTTCTAAGTCCAAGATTTTCCCTCTCCCTTAAGCTCTTCCTCTCTTTTGCTACTTCTGCTTGGCAGGAGGGTGGGGGGTGGATAGTTCCCACTCCAGGGACTGTCACTCCAGTGGCCTCTGAGGTCTCACACCCATCTGGCTCCCACAGCAAGAAGCTCTGTACATGAAAGGCCGAGAGCTGACCCCCCAGCTGTCGCAGAGCAGTGTGCTGTCCCTCGCCGACTCCCACACCGAGTTCTTTGATGCCTGTGAGGTGCTCCTCTCTGCCAGTTCTTCCGAGAATGAGGTGAGGGAGGAGGGAGCATCAGGAGAGGGAGGAGGGAGCATCAGGAGAGGAGGGACTTCTCTCCTGCAGGATGGGGGTGGGGCCTGGACATTCCTGGGTCATTTCTCACCACCTTAGCAGCCATCTCTGAGAGCGTACCCAGCTCTGTTAGATTTGTGTGACTCTAGAAACCTCTTCTCCTTGTTGGACATGCCTTACCTGTCTGCTCTCTGAAGTTATCCTTCCTGGGACCCCCTTTCCATGTTCATGCTTCTTTGACCCAGACTCTGGATCTCCGCGCCACCATCAACTTCTCTTCCCTCTGTGTCTCGCCAATTTCCCAGGCTCTTTGCTATAAGTCGGTACCCGTCGTGACAGGATGTTGTTGTTATCTTAGGGCTAAAAGTCCTCCCCTCCCTGTCATCCTTCTTTCCACCAAAGGGCTAGGGTTTTATCACATTCTTACCAGGTCCTGGGCATTGCCAGTCTGTCTACCCCTACCTTGCAATTCTTCCCGCCCAGGGTTCTGAGGAGGAAGAGTCTTGTGCTAGCGAGATCACCACCAGCCTGTCTGAGGAGGTGCTGGATATCAGGGGAGCTGACCGCTATCAAAAAGGTACCAACTGGATGGGGTACCAACTGAATGGGGGACCTGTGTGTGTGTGTGGGGGGCAGCTGTTTGATCATGGCCTAGTTCATGAGAAGGCAGTCTGTTGTGTCTGGTGGGCTATTGGCTTTGGGTACCGATTCTAGAATTAACCTTGGAACCATGAGTTGGGGAATACTGGTGGGGGGGGAGGCACTTCCTGGGGTGGGGTGGGCCAGGCTTGAGAGTGGCGCTGGCCTCCACTCTATTAGGCTTAATAGGGTGTGGCAGGGAGACAGGTGGTTCCACTTGAGCGAATTGGCAGAGTAGTTTTGGGCTTGACATTTTACTAAAAATGGTGGAGGACGGGGAGTGTAGTGTGGTTTGTGGGGCATTGCCTCCTTTGCACAAAGCCCTGGGTTCAGACCCCAGCCCTGCATAAACTGAGAGTGGCGGCAGACAGACACCTATAATTCCAGCACTCGGGAGGTGGAGCTGGAAGGATCCAGTCGAGGTTGTTCTCAGCTCCGCAGTGAGTTGGAACCCAAGGGGACCCTGCCCCCCAGAACAGTGGGAGGATAGTGGATGATCTGGGCCCTAGCATCTGTTTTGTTCATCAGGGGACAGAGGCAAGGATGAGACTCAGGCCCAGCTTCTGTGCTCTTGTGTGCAGCAGTGGAACTGTGCTGGCTGGGTGGTTCTCAGCCCTGCTGCCCACGCACATCCCCAGGATATCACAAGCAGTCAGATGCCCCAGTCACCTCCCATAGCGGGCAACGCTGGGATGCCTTAGGAGGTTAGGAGCAGCCCTGCGCAGTGGGCCTGGCACGTCTGGAACTCCAGTGTCCAGAGGGAGACTAAAATGTCGGCACTGGCCCAGGGCCGTGTGTTCCAGGGATTGCTGTGGGACCTCCTCGCCGCCGCTGCCTGCCAGCTGCCAGTGGGCCTGGGACAGACGTGAGCCTGTGGAATATCCTCCGCAACAACATCGGCAAAGACCTGTCCAAGGTGTCGATGCCTGTGCAGCTCAACGAACCGCTCAACACACTGCAGAGGCTCTGCGAGGAGTTGGAATATAGCAGCCTCCTGGACCAGGCCAGCCGCATGGCCGACCCCTGCGAGCGCATGGTATCCACTCAGGGCCGCCTGTTCCTACCGGGTCCCCGCTGGGTGGGTCCCTGATGCTGGAGCACTCTACTTCAAAAACCCAGACTTTGTTTGTGACAGGCTGCTGTCCCCATCTCAGGGCTGCTTTACACGGGTGACACTCAGCTTGGCCTTCCCACAGGTGTACATCGCAGCCTTTGCTGTCTCTGCCTACTCCTCCACGTACCACCGGGCGGGATGCAAGCCCTTCAACCCGGTCCTGGGAGAGACCTACGAGTGTGAGCGGCCTGACCGGGGTTTCCGTTTTATCAGCGAGCAGGTGTGGGCCCCGAGGTGGGAGGACTGTTTCCAGGGCTGGGCTGGTGGGGTGTGTGTGTGTGGGGGGGAGGCCTGGGCTGTGGGGACCAGAAGGTGGGTCAGTGGAGTCAGTGCATGGGGAAGAAGACGAAGCAGGTGGCCCCGGCCCAGGGACATGCTAATGGAGGAGAGCTCTGCTCTTCTTATGGGAGACAGAAGTCATGAGGTACTAAAAGCCACACCCCAAGGTGTGCTGGGGGGGGGGGGAACGGGGGTGGGGGGAGAGCTCTGCTAGCTAGGTCTTGAAGGATGAATCGGAGAAAGCCTGGGTGAAGGATTGGAGGTCTGGTTTGTTTCCTGTGTGTGTAGGACATCAGCAAAGTTAGAGACGGGACTGAAGGCAGGGCAGGCTAAACCCTCTGCTTTCCTAGGTGAAGGTGAGGTGCATTCTGGGATTTTATTTGCTTCTAAATCTGAAGGCAGTGGGAGGCGTGGGGGACACGGGCACGCTCACAGCGGCAATCTCCAAAGAACATTCAGGCACTGGTGTGCAACAGTTGGCAGAGGCCATTATCAGGCCATTAAAGTCATCTGCCTGAGAGTCGAGGACATCCTGCACTTAGCCCGTGGCACACTGAGTTCAGAAGCGCTTGTACGCGCCGCACCACCACTGACAGAACTCAGCAGCCAGGGAGATGGAGAGGGGCCTGGGAAGTGACCGACCCTGTGCCGGGCACCAAGGTCCATTGTGCGGTGGAGGCCTCAGCTCCCAGGAGCTGCCAGCCTTGTGTGCCGACTGAACAACTGTGGAGGGGCCTCTCGCAGCCCTGAGCAGAGGCTGGTGAGCTGACGGAGAAAGCTGGGTGGCCCTGTCTTTCTAGTTAAAGAGACCCTGTGCATGGATGCAGGTGCCACTTAGCAAGACAGAAGGTGGAAGGCAAGAAAGGAGCTGTACCGTGTTGCCCACTGGGTGGGACTTCCTCAGAGAAATGTCCTGTTGGCTTTGAGGCCCGCGGACCTGGGGCTGGGAAGAGGTGACAAATCAGGACCCCCAGGGAGTGTGCCACCAGGAGAGGCAGTGGCCCATGGGCCCAGGGACAGAAAGGACAGGGTAGAAATGAAGTTACAGAGAGTGTGGGGGCAGGTGCCTCCAGCTTTCAGCCCACTGGCTGAGTGCATCTGTGGACAACTGTGACGGCAGCCCAGCATGTTTGTAGATGTCATCATATTGCCACATCAGGGTTGGACCAGGAGAGGTGTGGTGGCACACGCCTTTTAACCCCATTACTAAGGAGATAAAGGCAGGAAGATCTCTGTGAGTTTGAGGCCAGTGGGCCACACAGAGTTCTAGGATAGTCAGTACTATAGAGAAAGACCCTGTGTCAACCCTCTCCTCCCCAAAAAGGTTGGACAACCCTGACAAGAGTGAAAGTTTTTGTTGTTGTTGTTTTGTTTTTTTTGTTTTTTTTTTTTAGACTTATTTATTTCATGTATGTGAGTACACTGTTGCTGTCTTCAGACACACCAGAAGAGGGCATCAGGTCCCATTACAGATGGTTGTGAGCCACCATGTGGTTGCTGGGAATTGAACTCAGGACCTCTGAGCCATCTCTCCAGCCCCCTGTTTTGTTTTAAATTTTATTCTTCTCTCATACATTCCATCCTACTTACAGTTTCCCCTTCCTCCTCTCCCCCCACCTCCCCTGTCCCCAGGAAGAGTGAAAGTTAGAAAATAACAATAAAAGTCTAGAAAAAGGGCAGTGTGATGGCTCAGTAGGTAAGGGCACTTGCCCACCTGGCTCTGCAGAAGACAACAGAGTGCATCAGGTTCCCTGGACCTGGAGTGAGAGATGTGTGTACGCTGCCATAGGGTACTGGAAATTGGATTTGGATTTATTTGTTTGCATAGAAAGACCTCTGGAAAAGCTGCTGGTGCGATTTACTGCTGTGTAATCACTCCAGCAGCATCTTTATTTAATTTTTTAAAGTGTGTGTGTGTGTGTGTGTGTGTGTGTGTGTGTGAAAGAGAGAGAGACAGAGACAGAGACAGAGAGACATCATATGAATGCAGTCCCCATGGAGGACAGAAGAGAATTAGATTTCTTTGGAGCAGTAGTTACAAGATGTTCTGAGTAGGTTCCCAGAATAAGCTCTTAACTGCTGATCCATCTTTCCACCCCTGAAATGCATAAGTGTATTTATGTGCATGTGTGTATATTTATATGTACACACATGCGTGCACACATATACACATATAATTTGAAACTAGGGATTAGAGAGATGGCTCAAGGGTGAAGCACCCAGGTTCAGTGCCTAGCACCACAGTTTGGCTCACAACCAACTGTAACTCCAGTACCAGGAGATCCAATGCCCTCTTCTGGACTTTGCAGACATATGGCATACATACACACACACACACACACACACACACACACACATGGGCAAACATTCATTCACATAATGTTTAAGAAAAAAATGTCATTCAAGACTAGAAAAAAATGCAGACTGTTTTCTAGAAATGTTATCACAAGGCCAAGAGAAGACAAGGGGGGTGGTCGCCAGAGGGAACATGAGAGGCTGAGGCACGCTTGTTTAGTTTTTGTTGGTGGTGTTCTGCTTCATTTTTTGAGGCAGGGTCTTACTATGTAACCCTGGCTGGCCTAGAACCTGCCTCTGCCTCCTGAGAACAGAAATTAAAAGTAAGAGAATGACATTTTCACCCAGCAGAATAAAGTGTAGATCAGGAAGAAGCCACCCACTCTGCCCCGCAGGAGGACCTCTGCAGCTAGCTAGTGACCTGTCAGAAAGGATGGCCACAGATGCCAGCAGAGACATACACATCCAGAGAAGGAAGGCTCACAGTGCAGCCATAGAATCTGGGCTCTCGCTGCCGGCTCCCGTCACTCAGTAGAAAGCCTTATTCATATGGCCGAGTGTGCCAATGGTTTTGTTCCTTTCATTCCTGAATATCCCTTTGTGTGGACACAGGGCAATTTGCTTATTTTCTTTCTGATTGGCATTTGAATTGTTTCCTGTTTGGGAGATTATGAATAAAAGTGCTATGAGCGTTTATGTGGGAAAATAAAGGGGAGGCTTGGTGCTTAGGACTGGAGAAACAGGAAATCCTTTTGTTCAGAGAGAAGGGGCCACGCAGAGGGAGGGACTGCAGGGAAAGGTGTGGGGGAGCTGCTGCACAGGGCGGGGGAGCCAGTCTGCAGACAAGAAGGGGAGCAGGGAGCAGGCGGAGTGGAAGGAGTTACCTTCTCCTGTTCTCTGTTCTCCCTCTGACTGCAGGAGCAAAGGGCATGACAGGTGGCTTGAGTTTAGGGCCTTAGAAGATGGCTGAGTGCCCAGGGCCTAGATGCAGAGCTTTATAGAACTAGACCTTCCAGCTACAGGTCTTGTGTCCAGATAAGGCTGTGCGGCCAAGTTGTTTTCTTCAGATTTATTTCTTTTGATTATATCTGTTAGTGTTTTGCTAACATGTATTCCTATGTGCCATGTTCATGGAGTACCCATGGAGGCCAGAAGAGGGCATCAGAGCTCCTGGAACTTGGAGTTACAGGCTGTTGTGAGCCTCCATGTGGATGCTGGGAACCAAAACTAGGTTCTCCGAGAGAAGGGAGGCCAGTGTTCTTCACTACTGAGACAGCTCTCCAATCCCCAAGATTTTATTTATTATTTTTATTTATGATGTAGGTGTCTATGAGTGTATGCCACGTGTGTGCAGGTAGCCACAGAGGCCAGAAGAGATTGCCGAATCCCTCGGAGCTAGAGTTACAGGCAGTTGTGAGCTGTCTGATGTGGGTTCTGGGAGCTGAATCAAGGATCTCTGCAACAGCAGCCGCTGCTTTTAACTGCCGAACCATCTCTTCCGCCCTTGTCTTTTAAAAACGTTGTTTACTCCATTTATTTATGTGTGTATGTATATTTCAACATATGTTCCATGCACAGCACACACATGGAGGTCAGAGGGCAGCTGGTGGAGTCTGTCCTCTCCCTCCACCAAGCAGGTTCTAGAGATCAAACTCAGGTTATCAGGGTTGGTGACAGCATGCTTTTCTTTGTTGTTTGTTTGTTTGTTTATAAGATTTATTTAGAGCCAGGCATGGTGGTGCATGCCTTTGATCCCAGCACTTGGGAGGCAGAGGCAGGTGGATTTCTGAGTTCAAGGCCGCCTGGTCTACAAAGTGAGTTCCAGGACAGCCAGGGTTACACAGAGAAACACTGTCTCGGAAAAACAAACAAACAAACAAAAAGATTTACTTATTTTATGTTAGTACACTGTAGCTGTCTTCAGACATACCAGAAGAGGGCATCAGATCCCATTACAGATGGTTGTGAGCTACCATGTGGTTGCTGGGATTTGAACTCAGGACCTCTGGAAGAGCAGTCAGTGCTGTTAACTGCTGAGCCATCTCTCCAGTCCCCAGTGACAAGTGTGTTTATCCATCAAGCCATGCACTGGCATAGCTGGCGAGTGGGGGAGCAAGTGGCTAAAGATGCTAGGTGAGAGGGTAGGGATGCTGAGTAGAAGGAAGGGAGCCACGAGGAAGTCTTGGCTGCAGCCAGATTCAGGGAAAGACGGGGAACAGGAAGGTGAGGCTGTGGGAATGTCCACCCTAAAAGTTGCAGATGTGAAGCCATTTCCAAGTGAGGATAAGGCCAAGAGTTTCCAGAGTGTGGCAAAGAGTCGACGGGGAGGAGGCAGATGGAGAAGAAAGCCTGGTCCACGGGGAGGGCATAGGCTGGAGGAATGTCTGCCCAGAGCAGGGCTGGTTAAGGGCTCTATCGACAGGGCTGGCCAAGGTTAGCCAGCAAGGCAGATGAGCAAGGAGAACACAGGGCCCCCGAGGGGGAGGAGAGAATACTGACCTGGGTGGCAGCGGGAACAAAAGGCTTACAATTAACTGATTCTTGTGAAACTAAGTCAGAGTCAGAGAATTTGGGGGTGGGAGGGAGGCACGCCAGGAGACCCCTAGCTCCTCAAGGACAGGGCTAAAGACGTCTTTGCCCATCAAGGTCTCCCACCATCCTCCGATCTCCGCGTGTCACGCAGAATCTGAGAACTTCATCTTCTGGCAAGGTGAGGAATGTGGGGCTGAAGGACCATGAAGGTCTGGGAGAGCAGGGGAGGGGGTGGCGGCTGGAACATTCTGGATCACTCTGGCCTTATCTCTGCTGCTCCCTGTCCCTCCCCCAACTGCGCTCCAGACATGAAATGGAAGAACAAGTTCTGGGGCAAATCCCTGGAGATCGTGCCTGTGGGGACAGTCAATGTCAGTCTGCCCAGGTGAGTACTGGAGATCCCAGTAGCCAGGCCTGCCTGTGGGCCAGAGCTGTCGGGGACAGAGGGGTCTAGTCTAGCCCTAAGCTTCAGGAGGTTACAGCAGGAGGCTGCCTTTGTACAAGTTACACCTGCATTTGCAACAATTACTGTAAAAAGAAAAAAAAAAGGTGAGATGTCTAAGAACAGGGTGGGGGCAGGACTTAACGAGGTCATCTGACTAAGTGTCTTTCACAACTTTTTGATCATGACTCACATTAAAAAAATGCACTTGGGACTTCAAACTAGCATGCGTGTGAAGCATACCACACACACACACACACAGAGAAAGGGGCGGGAATCTAAATGGATTTTGGGATATACACAGAGAGAGAAATCTAAATGAATCTTAGGGCTAATGGATCACAAACCAAGTTCAAAAACCCTCATTTCAGCCAGCTGTGTTAGAACACAACTTTAATCCCAGCACTCGGGAGGCAGAGGCAGGCAGATCTCTGCGTTCAAGGGCAGCCTGGTCTACAGAGTGAGTTCCTGGGCAGCCAAGGCTACACAGGAAAAACCCTGTCTTGAAAAAAGAAAAGAAACAGAAAGCCCACATCTCAGCCCATCGTATAGATGGGCAGCTGAAGCTGAAGGGGAAAGGGGACTTTTCTTAAGAGAGGCAGGGGCCAGGTGTGGTGGCGCGCACGCGCACGGTCTTTAATCCCAGCATTTGGAAGGTTGAACCAAGTGGAGTTCTGTGGGTTCAAGGCCGGCCAGGGCTACACAGTGATAGTCTGTCTCAAGAAAATCCAGAACCAGAGGGTGGTTGTGACTCTTGTATTCTTATTTCCATCACTCGGGCACTCAGGGACTTTATAATGGATGCAGACATGGTCACTGATGTTCTGTGATGGCGATATTCTGTGATGGCGGCTCTCCTTTATGAACAAGGGTCATACCTCACAGAGCCGGCACTAGGACCCTGGGACGCCTTCTTTCAGGCCCACGTGACTTGACACAGCTAGTTGGGAACACTTCAAAGCCCACTTGTTTCCCAGCACTGTCTGACTGCTGCCCTATGTGTCTGTCTCTCTCAGGTTTGGGGACCACTTTGAGTGGAACAAGGTGACGTCCTGTATTCACAACATCCTGAGTGGCCAGCGCTGGATCGAGCACTATGGGGAAGTGCTTATCCGAAACACACAAGATAGCTCCTGCCACTGCAAAATCACCTTTTGCAAGGTAGGCGTGCTGCCCTGACCCCGCCCCTTTACCCTGGGCCCGCCCCTCCACCATGAAAGAGGCCTCCTATCCCAACACTCGGGGAAGTGGAATGAGCCCTCACTTGGGCCCGCCCTCTCCACCCTAGGCCAAGTACTGGAGTTCCAACATCCATGAGGTACAAGGTGCGGTGCTTAGTAGGAGTGGCCGCGTCCTCCACCGCCTCTTCGGGAAGTGGCATGAGGGGCTGTACCGAGGCCCCCCACCGGGTGGGCAGTGCATTTGGAAACCCAGTAAGTAGGGTGTCTAGGGAGGGCTGGGAAGGATGAGGATGGCTCTAACATAGTTCACCTGTCCCAGCTCCTTGCTTCCCCCAGATTCGATGCCTCCAGACCATGAGCGAAACTTCGGGTTCACTCAGTTTGCCCTGGAACTGAATGAGCTGACGTCAGAGCTGAAGCGGACCCTGCCTTCCACTGACACACGGCTCCGACCTGACCAGAGGTCAGTGCCTGCCCGGAACGCCTTAAAATGGGGAAGGGGCAGAGACGTCATGTTTGGGGACCCCTGAGACTAGCCTGTGCACTGACCGAGGCTTGGATCATCAGGTACCTGGAGGAGGGGAACATACAGGCTGCTGAGGCCCAGAAGAGAAGGATAGAGCAGCTCCAGCGAGACCGGAGAAGGGTGATGGAAGAAAATAACATAGTCCACCAGGCGCGCTTCTTCAGGTGCTTCGGCCCTACAGCTCTGGATCCCTCTGCTGCCCGGCTCCTCATTGCTCCCTTATGCTTTGAGTAGGGTGATCATGGGAGGCAGTGCCAGGGACCTAGCCTGCACTCAGCTATTCCCTACCCACACCTAATGATGCTTTCTGCCCCCCAGGCGACAGACAGACAGCAGCGGCAAGGAGTGGTGGGTGACCAACCATACTTACTGGAGGCTTCGAGCTGAGCCAGGCTATGGGAACCTGGATGGGGCCGTGCTCTGGTAACCCTGGCCTTGGGGCAGGAGACTCAAGGTCCTCGCTCCTGCTCCAACTCCTGTTATGGACACATGGGTGAGGTCAGGCTCCCTCGCCGTGCCCTTGAGTGCAAAGGGGCAGCCTAGGCTCTAGCCCTTTCCTCCTCTGCTGGCCAGAGGGGCTATATCTCAGCACACTCCCGTCCCAACGCTGGGGTGAAAGTGGACTCGGAACGGGAATCCGTGCTTTCCCCGTCTTGTGACCCCAAATCTGGCATGTCAGACCCTTCTCGCTCAGCCATCTTCCTCATCTGGGAGTGTTTGGGAGAGATGCCAGGTTCCCCAGACCTGCTCCCCATTTCAGTGCCTTCCTTGGACACAGAGGGCCCCTTGATGCTCCCCAGACTTCCCGTGCCCGGGGCGCTGGCTGTGCTGTAAGGTTGGAGTGAGTGAAGGAGAGGAGATGCCCCCTTCCCGTCTGTTTGTCCTCTCTTCCAGCATCTTCCCTGTGCCCTGACCCATCCCCTTGTCCTGCATCCCCTTCTCCCAAACGGCAAAGCACCCGCAGCTTCAGCTCCTCCGTTCCCTGCTCCACCAGTGGTCCCTTCAGGCTCAGCTTAGCAGAAGTCCCAAGAGATGGGGAGCAGTCTGGGGTGCCTGGCCTCAGATTCACCCAGGAGGGAGTGAGCCAGTATGAGTGTAAGTTTGTGTAGGAGTGTGAGTGTGTGTGTCCTGCTTGCCGGCGAGCGGGATTCCTAATGTAGCCAGGACACCTCCGCTGCTGCTGGTGTCTGTCACTCTGTTGCTGCTCATTTTCTCAGTTTGCCTGAGTCAGGTGAATTGCTCTTACATTCCAAGCTCCAATAAAGACTGTCCTAGACTTTGGCCTGTGACCACTCATTGAAAACCACAGGTTCTCAAGCTCTGGGGGAAGCTCATAGCCACTGCTGTAGATTGACTCGTGACCCTCTAAAAGGTTCATCTCCAAAGGAGCAGGGATGTAGCTCAGGGGCAGAGTGATGGCCTAGCACACAGAAAGTCAATCCTGGGTTCAGTCCTCAGCACTGACCAAGGACTGGGGTAAGACCTTGACAAACGTTAACTTGTTTGGGCCAGCATTATGGCTCAAGGGAGAGCTAGGTGTGGTGGCACACGCCTTTGATCCCAGCACTTGAGAGGCAGAGCTAGGCGGGTCTCTGTGAGTTCAAGGCCAGCCTGGTCTGTAGAGTGAGTTTCAGGATAGCCAGGGCTGTTACACAGAGAAACCCTGTCTCAAAAAAAGCAAACAAAACAAAGTAAAAGTTGTCTCAGGGATAAAGACACTTTGTTATACAAGTATGCTGGTCTGAGTCTGATCTATGGAAACCATGGATCACACACACACACACACACAATGTTTTTAATTCCTGGAACTGTGGCCTTTGGAAGCAGGGACTTGGCAGACCAACTGGTTCCTTGTGTGAACAAGAAAGTTGGCCACAGGGAAGAGCACTGTGGGAAGTGGGCCATTCAGGGCCATTGCACTATGGGTGGTGGGCAAACTGACAGGAGGCCTCCACAGGCAGGACCATCCAGCATGCTGTAAACCAGCAGAGGCAGACGGTGTCTGAGTCCCTGAGAAGGAGCTGGCCCTGCTGACATACTGGCTTTCAGATCTCTGGCTTTGGCTGTAGGTTTTCATTTGTCTAGTTTGTGTATATGTGTGTGTGTATGTGTGTGTGTGTATGTGTGTGTGTGTGTACAGGTGTGGGTGTGCACATATTTTCATATGAAGATCAGAGGACAACCTCAGGTATCTTTCCTCTGGAACCTTCTATCTTTTATTTGAGATTGGGTCTCATTGATCTGGAACATCTATAGGCTAGCTGGCCAGTGAGACCCAAGACACTCCCTGTATCTATCTCTGTGGCAGTTTAAATACACTTGGCCCAGGAAGTGGCACTATTAGAAGGTGTGGCCTTGTTGGAGGAAGTGTGTCCCTGGGCTTGGACTTTAAGACCCTCCGAGATGCCTGGAAGCCAGTCTTCTGTTTGCCTTCCAGTAAAATAAAGAACTCTCAGCTCCTCTAGACACTGGACACTCCCATCATTCCTGCTATGATTATAATGGACCGAACCTCTGAGACTGTAGGACAGCCCCAGTGAAATGTTGTTTCTGTAAGAGTTGCCGTATGGTGACCCTTCACAGCGATGAAACCCTAACTAAGGCGATCTCCCATCTTATCCCCAGTGAGATCACAGCATGAACTGTTCTGGGAAACGAGTGTGGGTCCTTGGCACTTACAAGGCACACACTTTACTTACTGAGCCATCAGTCTGTCTGCCTACCTTCCTGTCGGTCTTTCTCTGTCTGTCTCTGTCTGTCTGTCTGTCTGTGTGTTTGTGTGTGTCTCCAGTTGTCTTTTTTGAGACAGAGTGTCTATGCTCTACCCAGACTCCCTGTGAAACCCTAAGTAGTCCAGGATGGCCTTGAATGTGCAGTGTTCAGCAATCTTTTTGTCTCAGCCTCTTGAACACAGACATTGCCTGAGCCACCAATCCCAGCTCCCGAGAGTGATGTTTCAAATGAACAGCTTTCCTGCTTAAAATGCCCGATCACCTCCACCTCCCCCCCCCACCCCCACCCCCTGGTGCCCAGAAGCCTGTGCGAGCTGAAGCAAAAGGCTGTGGAGACTTCTGCACAGGCTTTTTCTCCTCTATCCCCCGTCTAAAGGAAGAGTGGGTTCTGCATTGGCAGGGACTTCTGTTGGTGGCAGAGGATTTTTTTTTTTGTTCTGTTTTAAGATATGTTCTAATGTTACCAAGGCTGATCTGGAACTCGCTCTGTAGCCCAGGCTAGTCTTGAACTCACAGTAGCCCTCCTACCTCAGCCTCCCAAGTACCAAGGCCACAAGCGTGAACCATTATGGCCAGTGGCATTATGATCGCACCAGCAGTTATTAGATTGGTTTCATCTCGTCAAATTAGAGTCTATTTTTTGTGTTTGGTTTGGTTTAGACTTATTTATTTTATGTGAATACACTGTCACTCTTCAGACACACCAGAAGAGGGCATCAGATCCCATTACAGATGGTTGTGAGCCACCATGTTGTTGCTGGGAATTGAACTCAGGACCTCTGGAAGAGCAGCCAGTGCTCTTAACCACTGAGCCATCTCTCCAGCCCAGACAGTCTTGCTATGTGGTCTGGCCTTGAACTTGTGATCCTCCTGCCTCCCATCTCCAGTTTATTTATGGAGACTATTAACATGAACACACTTGACCTAACACCATATGCCAGAAATAACTCCAGGGCCCATCCCCCAAGCCAGCTGAAGCCTACATACATCAGGACCTTTTTATAACACTGAGCACACTCTCCCTCCATCCCCCACCTTCCTCTCAGAGCAGCAGAACACCAGCGAGACCAACCTGCATCCAACCTCCTCTACATAGTCAAAGAGCTGGGGTTTGAAATAGACCCATGTCCAATATTAAAGTCCCTGAGAGGTGAGGACTAGGTCTTCTATAGCGTCTGCATCTCAACTGTGTGTCCTCTCTCTCAGTGGAAGGCAGGTGCCAGCTGAGCAGGTGCAGGTGGGAACAAGGCGACAAGATAAGGCTATGATCATCTTTACTGGTCCCATATGTCTGCTTCCTTCAGAAAGGCCCTTTTCTTTCTTTTTCAATCGCATTTGGAGACAGAGTGCTCCTGTGTCCTGGAGCTGGATTTCAGCTTGAAATCCTCTGGCCTGCCAAATGCTGAAATGCACTGACACACCAGAGTTTAGCTATAGTGGGCCTTCCCCACTTTCTGAGACAGGGTTTTGTTAGATAGCCCAGGTTGGCCCTGTACTCAAGGCAGTCCCTACTGTCTCAGCCTCCCGAATTCCAGGATAATAGGTGTATGGACACCCACTGCCCCATCCCTGACAGGGTCTGCTGGGTTGTTACTGACACGATCAGGTGCCAGCCTGAGAGTTGGTGGTCTGGCTCTGGATGGGATCTGTAGAGAGGGTTCAGGGCCTACGGCAGCCATTCAAATAGACAGGGATCATCTTTTACTGCTCAATAGAAAGGAATGGCCATCACCACTCTCAGGCCCCTAAGTAGGGTCCTGACAGCACTGTTAACTGCTGGTCCTCAGGACAGACCTAAACATCTGGCTTTGGCTGGAAAGCAGGGCCAGATGAGGTAAAGGGGACGCATGTGGACTTCATGATCTAAAATCTTGACTCAGCTTGAAGCAAAGCTGTGTGTTAAGCCAAGCCCCTTCCATGGTGGACAAAGGGGAAGAAGAGACCTGACCGTAGGGGAGCGCCCGGGACCGCAGTGGTGAGGTCACTGCCCTCTTACTCCAGATGCCTCGGATCTTCCAACCACACACAGCTCTACCTGAAAATACATTTGCCATTTTTAATTTTGTTACTGAAAATATGACGGAGATACCTAAGTTGCATTTAGAAAGAAAAAAAAAAAAGCCCAAAATATTCCAAGAAAAGTTGTTTTACACAGGCAATTCCAGACAGGAGGCCCCAAGTCATCGATCTGGTACATTCTAGATTCATAATATGAAAGGTACCTCAAAATGAAGTATCTGTCTCCAGGAAGGAAGTGGGTGGGCTGAGCTATGGGAATGGTATGGGTAGGAGAATGGACTGGAAGGGTCGGGACACTGCTGGAAGGAGAGGAGAGCAGACACACACACACACACACACACACACAAAAAGAGCAATTCTCAAAGAATCCTCAAGAGGGCGCCTGGCACTCTAGAAATGAACAATTTTGCCATACACAGAGACTCAAAGTATTCCAAGCATGTGACTATTGTCACTGTTAAATCAGAGCAGAAGAAATGACATCCAGTGTACATCCTGTGAATGTCCACTTAGATCACCTCTGCCCCACCATAACTCAGAGCACTGGAGAGAAACTTCTCATTCTTGTAGACCCCAACCACACCTGGACGCCACTGGAGGGTAGCTGGGCCTCTCTACCAGGTCACAGGGCTCTGGGACAGCGGGGCCAGGACCTTCTACCCTTGAAGCTGCCAGAAGAGGACTTTTCCTTAGGTTATATGAACAACTCTCCTGAGCCCCACAACCCACACATCCTGGAACTGGGACCCTAAATGTAACCTCTGGACTTCCTTTTGGTAAGGCAGATAAAGGAGGACATACAAAGGATGTTCCAGGTTAACCAGACTTTTAGGACACAAGCTCTTGCAGCCTGAACAGATAGATGTACTTGGCCACTCATCCCAATACGCCAACCAAAGGGATGAAGAAAGGGGGCAGGGCAGAGTTTTAATCAGTGCACACGGAGAAAAGGAACATACAGTGTAGTCCAGCTATGCCTGCGTTCATCTTCATGCACTGACATGAAGCTTTGAGTTAAAGCAGACAACAGGGAGGCTGGAGAGGTTAAGAGCACTGGTTGCTGCTCTTCCAGAGGTCCTGAGTTCAATTCCCAGGGCCCACATGGTGGCTCACAACCATCTGTAATGAGATCTGATGCCCTCTTCTGGGTGTGTCTGAGGACAGATCACTCATATACACAAGAATAAGTAAGTCTAAAAAGTACAGGGAGGGCCGGGCGTGGTGGCACACGCCTTTAATCCCAGCACTCGGGAGGCAGAGGCAGGAGGATTTCTGAGTTCGAGGCCAGCCTGGTCTACAAAGTGAGTTCCAGGACAGCCAGGACTATACAGAGAAACCCTGTCAAAAAAACCGAGCTGTATGGTGGCTGGCGGTGGCTGGAGACCTTCAGGTGCCTTCTTGGCCACTGTATGTGATACCTCAGATGTTCTTATCTTTGTGCCTTCAGCCTTAAGGAAGAATGAGGTTAGGTGTTACCAGTTTCTAGGTGACATCCCTGAGAACACCTATTGTAGAGGCCATCAGGGGACCCCAAATAAAGGTCAAGGTCACGGGAGAATCCAGGCTTTCCTCCTGCTCCTAACCACCTGGTGGACTCAAATGAAGAGTCAGCATTAAAAAAAAAAAAAGATTTATTTATTTATTTTATGTGACTGCACTGTATCTGTCTTCAGACACATCAGAAGAGGGCAACAGATCTCCTTACAGATGGTTGTGAGCCACCATGTGGCTGCTGGGATTTGAACTCAGGACCTCTGGAAGAGCAGTCAGTGCTCCTAACTGCTGAGCCATCTCTCCAGCCCTAGTCAGTATTTTTTGTTTTTGTTTTTCCCAAAAGTGATTCTTGTACAGCAAAGCACTTGGTGTGCAGGAAGACAGAAAGCTCCAGCAGGAAGACCACAGCTGACGAAGAAGGCAGGTGAAGCCGAGCGCAAATAGACCCCTGAACCATCACCCTACCATCTTCAGCCATCAGTGTAGCCGGAAACCGAGGACCCCGAGCCAGGCTTTGCAGGCACATGGGTAGAGATTTCTCTCAGCTACTTACTTGGCTGAACCATGGCGTCAGTTGCCAGATGGCCTTGCTCAGTTCCCACTCCAGAGCTGGTGATAGAGACTCCTTATCCACCATGTTGTAAACACACACGTGTGTCCTCCCTCCCTCTCTTCCTCCCTCCCTCCCTCCCTCCTTTGTTTGTTTTTTTTCTTCCTTTTTTTGGAGACAGAATCTCACTATGTAGCCTTAGCTGACTTTGAACTCACAGAAGTCCACCTGTGTCTCTCTACCTCCCAAGTGTGGGACTAAGGGTGGGTACCACCATGCCCAGCACCCTCTCTTCTTTTGAAACAAGGCTGGCTCTACCCTTCACTGTGGGAAGGCGGCTTGAACCCCTGCCCCCCCTGCCTTGACCATCTCCCAAAGCTAAGATTGTAAGCATGTGTCACTCTGCCCCCTTTCTCCATCTGTCCTAGTCAGGGTTTCTGTTCCTGCACACAACACCATGACCAAGAAGCAGTTGGGGAGGAAAGGGTTTATTCAGCTTACACTTTCCACGTTGCTGTTCATCACTTAAGGAAGTCAGGACTGGAACTCAAGCAGGTCAGGGAGCAGGAGCTGATGCAGAGGCCATGGAGGAATGTTTCTTACTGGCTTGCTTCCCCTGGCTTGCTCAGCTTGCTTTCTTATAGAACCCAGGACCACCAGCCCACGATAGCACCACCCACAAGGGGCCCTCCCACCCTTGATCAATAATTGAGAAAATGCCTTACAGCTGGATCTCATGGAGGAATTTCCTCAAGGGAGGCTCCTTTCTCTGTGATAACTCCAGCTTGTGTCAAGTTGACACACAAAACAGCCAGTACACCATCTCTCTGCTTTTTCCAGAATTCTCATCTTACTCTCTTAGTGCAGAAACTCAAACCCAGAGCCTGTGTGTTGGAAAAGCAGGCCGCCGCTCCGCTGTGCCCCCACCCCTTGCACCGACTAGACCTTCCAACTTATGATGATGATCATAAAATACAATACACTTTCCGTAATTTTTTGAGACAGGATCTTGCTATGTAGCCCCCTGCCCTCCCCCCCCCCCCGCTAACCTTGTGCTCACTCTCTTCCTCTGCCTCCCACGCCAGGATTACAGGTGATTTTTTACAAAATGTGAAATAAAAGCTACATATTATAATTGTTACTGGATGGCACTAGCGTGATCCAAGAGCATAAAAAAACATTTTAGCCAAAACAAGCAAGAGATGTTTGTTAATGCCTTCATTTCCTGAGGGCATTTTGAGGTACTATTTATTCTGAAATAGGAAAATGGGGCGTTATATTCTGTAGGATTGACAGTAGATTTCTGGTTGTTGCAAAGACATCAAGTTAGGAGCTGGGGCTTGGTGGGTGGCAAGCTTACGGGGTACATGCAAAGCCCTGGGTTTGATCCCCAGCACTGAATAAAGCGGGGGAGGTATAGATTTGTAATGTCAGCATTCGGGCACCAGAGGCAAAGGAATCATAACTCCAAGGTCATCTTCAGCTACATCCTGAGAACATCCTGGGCTACATGAGACCCTGCCATGAGCAAACAAAAGACAAGCAACAACAATAAAAGCTGCCAAATTAACTGAATGCGCTGGCTCACTGCCTCTCCCAACCCACCAATGCCTTGGGCTAAGACGATGTCAGTATTTCCCCCATTTAAAATGACATCTATTACAGACGCCATTTATTTAGACATATATCTCGGGGTAAGAACATTCTTGGAGCTGGTGGCTGCCTAGAAGCTAAGAGTGGTTAGAATTCCATCCCCAGCAACCACACCAGGCAGCTCACAACCACTCGTACCCCTACTTCAGGGGATCCAGTCCCTCTTCTAGCCTCCATGGGTACACACATGCATGTGCATTAGCGCACGCGCGCGCGCGCGCGCACACACACACACACACACCCATACGCCCATAAATCAGTAATCTACTAAGATGTTTTCTTCACAGCTGTCTTTCCTCCTGCGATTTGTTTGTTTGTTTGTTTGTTTTTCGAGACAAGGTTTCTCTGTGTAGCCCTGGCTGTCCTGGGACTCACTCTGTAGAGATGTCCTGGAACTCAGAAATCCTCCTGCCTCTGTTTCCTAAGTGCTGAAATTAAAGGCGTGCACCACCACTGCCCGGATTCCCCCTGCTTTTAATAGTGTTGGAGATCAAACCTGGGGCCTTATGCATGTTAGTTAAGCAAGCATTCATTGTTGAGCTGTATAGTCCCAGCCGAGAGGTTTTTTCTTTCTTTTTCTTTTTAATTTATTTATTATTATATCCAAGTACACTATAGCTGTCTTCAGATGCACCAGAAGAGGGCATCAGATCTCATTATGGATGGTTGTGAGCCACCATGTGGTTGCTGGGATTTGAACTCAGGACCTTCAGAAGAGCAGTCAGCACTTTTAACCACTGAGCCATCTCTCCAGCCCCAATATTTTTGGTTCTAAGTGGGGTTGTTTTTGTTTGTTTGTTTGTTTGTTTTTTGTTTTTGGAGACAGGGTTTCTCTGTATAGCTCTGGCTGTCCTGAAACTCACTTTGTAGACCAGGCTGGCCTCGAACTCAGAAATCTGCCTGCCTCTGCCTCCCAAGTGCTGTGGTTAAAGGCATGCGCCACCACCGCCCAGCTTCTTTTTCTTTTTTTGCATTTTATTTATTTTTTTCTAAGACAGGGTTTCTCTGTGCAGCCCTGGCTATTCTGGAACTCACTCTGCAGACCAGGCTGGCCTTGAACTCAGGAATCCATCTGTCTTCTGAGTTTTGGGATTAAAGGCCACCACCACCCTGGTAAGGTGTTGTTTCTTAAAATTCAAATTAACACTGAATTGAAAAATAGTCTTTGAAGTGGAAATGTCTGGTTTCTTTGGAAAGTCAGTTATGTCAAACAATGCTTTCCTGAAGCAGACACGAGTGAAAGGATTTTTGCTGAAGCAAACACGTGGAAACCGACACATGATGTTAAGAAGGACTCAACGTACGGTGGGCGGTGCTGGATGGTATTGCTATGCCTTGCCATTCCTTAATGATCATCGTTTGTTTGCCGGGACTTCAGAGAAAGAAATACACCAAAAAACTTCTGGTGGCATTCTGGAGCAGTGTCTCGCCTTTTGGCAGAGTGATGTCAGTTGATACAGACCTATATGGGGGTTTTATAAGACAGACTGACAAGGTAAAGGAAAAGCTCGTGGGGAGACAAGGCCCATGCGTGAAAAGACGCGTGATGCTTGCAGGGAGTATAAATAGGACTCAATGGACAATGACGTGGGGTGGGTTGTATAGCAAGCTTTGTGACACTTTGTTGGTCTGGATCGTCACTTTATTGAGAGATGCACAGCAGAGAACTTCTCTTGGTGTCCCTGCCAGACCTGGTCACTCCTGCTGACTGGTGCCGATTTGGCAGAGGCCTGGCTATTTCTGCTGGGTCCTGCCACTGTGCTGATGCGTGTTTGCTATCCTGACACTACTGAACTAGACTGCTGCTATAAATCCTGACAGCACAGGTTGAATTTGCTCCAAAGACTATTTCTTTTCTTTTCTTTTTTTTTAGATTTATTTATTTATTATATGTAAGTACACTGTAGCTGTCTTCAGACACTCCAGAAGAGGGAGTCAGATCTCGTTACGGATGGTTGTGAGCCACCATGTGGTTGCTGGGATTTGAACTCTGGACCTTCGGAAGAGCAGTCGGGTGCTCTTACCTACTGAGCCGTCTCACCAGCCCCCAAAGACTATTTCTAAACAGGCCCACTTCCCCCATATCCTAACAACCTTTCTTTCCCACTACCTCTAGTGGGTGGTGGGCTAGAAGGGAGGTTAAAGCATTTATGAACCCTTATGAAAAGTAGGATTTGGGGCTGGTGAGATGGCTCAACAGGTAAGAGCACCCGACTGCTCTTCTGAAGGTCCTGAGTTCAAATCCCAGCAACCACATGGTGGCTCACAACCATCTGTAACGAGATCTGACTCCCTCTTCTGGTGTGTCTGAAGGCAGCTACAGTGTACTTACATATAATAAAAAAAAAAATTAATTAATTAAAAAAAAAAGAAAAGTAGGATTTGAAAAACAAATCAAAGCCAACAATTCTTCTACACCTGTGGAGTCGGTCACTGTTTTGCTCTGTTGATCTGATATAAGGAAGAAAGATTTTTTTTCCATTTTATCATTTAGTTCAATCATAAGTATTTCAAAATTCCCACACTGCTTTCTTCTTTGACCCATGAATTATTCAGAGGTGTTCTCATTTTCAAATATATGGTGACTGGTGTTTGTCTTCATTATTAAAATTTTAACATAATTGGATTGTGGTCAGAAAGTGAGGTGACTAGGATTTCTGTCCTTTGAAGTCACTTCATGCTTTCTTCTTTGGTCTACAGTGTAGTGAACTCACCTCTCATCAAGTTCAGCCCAGCGTATGACTCTCGGGATGCTGCATCTTAGTGGGAGATTCTAAAACAAGAAGAAGTCAAGATGAGAGGCCTCCTCTGGGTTCTTGGTCTTTGGGGCTTAATGTCACAACTAGAGCCCTGGTGAGCCAGCACCATGGACAGCACACATGCCACTGGGGTCCCAGGTCAGCTCTGCATTTCCTGCTCATGTGTTTACTGTGTTTCTGAGTCTCTGATACTGACTTGGGACTTCCCAGGGATGGTCTGAGTAAAATCACTAATCGTGGCCTAATCACGGCATGACCATCACTTTTCTTGGTGGGCTTCTCCTAGTGGACCTTCATCCTCCTTCTTTCCCTAAATAGGCTCTTGGACCCAGGACTCTTCAGCGCATGTGGGAAGTGGGGGTTGTCAGTGTTTAGAGGTAGGAGTTAATGCTCCATTTCTCTGGTCTTCTGGAAACAGCAGAAATAGCAGAAGTCTCTCTCTGTTGGACCCCGCTGTTCCTGGACAGTCAGATCACATGGTCTCTCCACTGCTCTCAACTTTCCTGAAGGCAAGTGGAATGTGTACAAGAAGGAGCTTTGAAAACATAAGTTTGTTTAGGTCTTAGTGTGTCATGGTAGGGCCGGGGCTTGAACTGAGCCTTGTGCTGGGATTAAAGGGATGTACCATCATGCCCGGCCCTTATTCTTCTAATGTTAGAGGCAGGGTCTTAACACGCCTGCATCCTCCTGCCTCTGCTTCTGGGTGCTAGAATGAGAATAGTGTGCATACACACCTCATCTGTTTCTTTTGATCTTAGACAAGGTCTTACTTTTTAGCCCAAGCTGGCTCAAACTCTCAATACAGCCCAAGCTGGCCTCAGGTTTGTGGCAATCCTCCTGCCTCAGTCTCGAGTTTTGGGTTTATAGGTGAGCACCAATCCTGAATGAAGTTTTATGTATTGTTTTCATTTGTGAGGGGTCTGAAGTTCAAGGTCATTCCCAGCTACATAAGTAAGTTTGAGGTCACCCTGGGATACATGGCACCCTGTCTCAAAACAGACAGACAGACAGACAGGCAGGCAGATGAAATAGCTCAGTGGTTAAGAGCACTTGCTGCTCTTCCAGGGGCCCTGAATTCTGTTCCCAGTACCCATATCAGAGGCTCACAACCATCTGTAATTCCAGCTCCAAGGGATTGATCCCTCTGGTCTCTGATAGCTCCTGTACTCACGCGCGCGCGTGCGCGCGCCCACACACACACACACACACACACACACACACACACACACATCAAACAAGCATTTGAACAACAACAACAAAAATATTCTAAGCAAATAATCTGGTAACATATTAACATTTATTTATTTATTGGTGCTGATTCACTTCTTGGTCAAGTTAGTGAATTTTCTCGAATGTCACATTTCTCTTCAGTAACAAGAGCAAACTCATCAGGAAGAGAGGAATGAGGAGCAGGTGAAAGGCTATTTTAGGTCATAGCTTCTGAGAGTAGGCTCGATCCTCAAGCTCTGACTACAGATAACTCCGGGAACCTAAGGTGTGAGAGCTGACCACTGAATCAAGACCTGGACTCACGTGTGAGACCACTTGTCTTGACTGAGGGAGGCCCGTCGCTGGGTTCGTTGGGGAGCTCAGCCCTGCCGTCAGCTCCTGGAGCAGGTTTCTTCTAACCCTGCCCCATCTGGTATATGCTTGTAGCAGTGAATTAGTTAATCCGCTTAAGCTCCCAGTGGGTTGCACCCCCCCCCCCAACCTCCGCCCAAGAGCTCTCTGGATTCGCAAATGAAAGACACACATAAGTCAGCTAATTTTGACATGTCTTGAATAGCTCAATGACTGGGTATTTATTATTTTTAGGATTTATTTATTTTTATGTATATGAGCTATCTTCATACACACACCAGAAAAGGGCATCAGATCCCATTACAGATGGTTGTGAGCCACCATGTGGTTTCTGAGAATTGAACTCAGGACCTTTGGAAGAGCAGTCAGTGCTCTTAACTGCTGAGCCATCTCTCCAGCCCAAATGACTGGGTGTTTCTAGCCCCCCCCCCTCCCCCGGCTAGCACACATTCTCCCCTCCAACTTTCCTGAGTCAACTTGCTAAATCAACATTTCATCTCTGCTACCCCAGACCCAATCAGGGGAGTGGCCACTGGGGCCATTATCCCAAACTCTTACCTGGCTGACTGCTTTCTTCCCTGCAGCACAGGTGGCTATAGCCCTCCAGTCTCTCACTGACTCGAAGACTCTGGAACCCAAAAACTTGGTTGGGGGAGAGGGGACACACTAGGCCAGCTGTTGTTGCAGACAGCATCCTCATCTGGCTGCTGCAGCCTCCTTAGGTCATGCCTGGTCACAGGCCATCTGCAATGACACCTGTTGTAAAACAGTTTCCTCATGACTGAAACATTCCATCCTACAGAAATCCCTTTAAACAGAAAGGTAAACAATTCAAAATAGGTCCAGGAAGTCCCTAAAACTGACCAGATTCACTAGGCTCCTCCTGGTCACAGTAAGCAATCAAAGTGAGAGTCTTTTTCAGACCACTGAGCCGAAAAAAGGGCTCTCAGACAAGACCACTGCCCAAAGGTGTGGCCCTGTTGGAGTAGCTGTGTCACTGTGGGTGTGGACATGAAGACCCTCATCCTAGCTGCCTGGAAGCCAGCATTCTGCTAGCAGCCTTCAGGTGAAGATGTAGAACTCTCAGCTCCCTCTGTACCAAGCCTGCCTAGATGCTACCATGCTCCCACCTTGAAGATAATGGACTGAACTTCTGAACCTGCAAGCCAGCCCCAATAAAATGCTATCCTTTATAAGACTTGTCTTGGTCATGGTGTCTGTTCACAGCAGTAAAACCCTAACAAAGACACTGTACTCTGGTCTGCTATGGGCTCCCTATCTAAGGGTGGGGGATAGGCAGGTGTGTTGATCTCCTCCAAAACATTTGGTCACACAGCAGCTCTCCACGTGTGTCCCAGCGCACGCACTGAGGTGATGTCTAGAGTCAAATGTCCATTGCCGCTCCTTGACCTTTGACAGCAAGGGCCCTCCTGTTTTTCCAGAACTTCACTACTGAGGTGGATGAGGCAAGACTCTCCATGGCCCTGGGCTCCTTAACTGCCAAAGGCTGAGCTCCATCCCCCCGGATCCCATCTTTGGTGAGGGAGCTGATGGACCTTAGCTCACACCATCTGTCTTGTCTGGTCTTACCCCAGCTAAGACATTGTCGGCCACTTTCAGAACTGAATGCAGTTCTTTCTCACCTACAGTTGGCAGGACCCTTAGTGTTCTCTCCTTCCAAACCTTGATTCTTGTGACTCACCCTATGCCACCCTCTCTAACCTAGCATCGAGGATCCCCGAGGACACCTAGTCTCAGGGAGGTGATGACAGCAGTGACGGGGTCTGGGCTCTTGCCTCTGCCCTTCATTCCTCTACCTTGATCTGTGGAGGGATCAGGAGAGCAGGAGGGACTCTGCCTGCTCTCCATGGCAGGCTGTAGCAGCCAGGAGAGGTGACCCTGCACTTGTTCTGTGGGAAGGGTGAATTTGTGTGATCTCCTTTCCTCATCTAGAACTGTCTCTCCTATTGGACGGGGACCAGGGAACAGCAGGGTCCCCTGTCAGGAATGGGCTCCATCAGTCTCAGGGCCTAACTGCTCCATCCCACTTCTGCCTTAAGCCTGCCCTCAGCAATTAGTTCCTGTTCTCCCTACCAGGCCGCCCCCACATCGCACCTCCCATCACCTTACAGCTTCTCTCAGCAAAGTCAGAGGGAGGACCAGTGCTACACTCAGGTGACCCATCCCAGACTGCAGTCAGGGTCGGGCATTTGGCGCACAGGAGCCAAGTCTGTGGTGTTAAGGATCAGAATTATGAGGGCCTATTAGGTAAGGCCAGCAGCAAAGCCTGACTCTCTGACTAGGAACAGAGAAGACCCAAACCAGCAAGTCTAGATGTGGAAGCACTTGATGCCCCTCTCTCCCATTCACTGATAGCCCCCAAGGTAGCAGAACCTGGAACAGTTAGTGAAGTTGGTCAGCTGAAACTTGGGGGTGGGGGATGGAAGTGAGGGTGTGTGCTCCAGGTACACACAGCCTGAGTTTGGAGGTGTCTTTTTAGGATTCATTGATCATCACTCAGCAGCATTTTCAGCCATGGTCAAGCGTCAGGGGCCTGGATTGCTCTTTGGTGAAGATGCCCTAGAACAAAGGAGATGATGGTATAGAGGTCAGTGGGTTCCATCATGAAGTGGGCGCTTTGGGGAGATTAGACTGCCCCCTTGTGGAAACATGATGAACTTCATCATATTCTTTCTGCCCTTCAAGTAGTTTCATAACCATTTGTGCCCCGTCCCGCCCACGCCACTGACAAGCCTTTAGCGGGAGTCCTTTTATTAAAGAGTCTGTATATTGAGCTTCCACACACGAAGCCCTACTGTTATACAGACAAGCAATTATGAAACAGTTGGTGTGTGCTTTCTGCGTCATCCGCTTATTCTGTAGGAGGTTAGTACTACCATCCGTCTGATTTTACAGATCCTATCAGTAGAGCGGATCAGAGACAGAAATTAAACGAGCTGCCTAAGGCCACACAGCGACTGGAGATTCCAGATGCTCTGCTGTCGAGCATTCCTCCTCCCCACCCCCCGACCTGCCTGTCACGGGTATGGGAAGCCTCGTGTGATCAGAATCCTGCTACATGCAAGAGTCTCCTCAGACCTCTTCTCTGGCTGCCCTAATGCTCAGTCGGCTTGCTCGCACAGGTGAAGGGTCGGGAGACCTTCAAGAGCCTTCCTTTGCTCATAGAGTCTTTAGGTTTCTTCTAGTGGGAAACCAGAGATAGGAGACTCTCAGGGGTATCCAGAGCTCCCGTCAGAATAGGGACATGTCACTAAGGACCCAGAAACCAGTGAGCATAGCGACCACGCTCACTACCTTCCCGCCCACACTCTGTTCTTCAAGAGTGTCCTGTCAGGGGGTTAGCCTCTCTTCTGAAACCTGAAACCTAGGAGTGTGAGGGGCCAGGAGGAGGAAATAAGCCTCTTCCAGAGTTCCCTCTCAACACGTGCTTGCTGACAGAGTACTGTGGGTGGGTGGCACCCCCCGCAGCAAAGGTGGCTACGGAGTGGAGCATGGCCTCAAGGGACTCTGTCAGTAGAGGAAGGACAATGAGTCAACATGGCTGTGATTCAGCGTGACTGTAATAACGGCAGAAGAGAAGGCTGAGTTCCTCTGCGGTGGGCGGGAATTTACAGGAGATGGGATCAGGCAGAGTGGGTCGGGATGAGCCCTCGGAGAGCAGTGCCAGGCAAGCGAGGCAAACGCAGAGACCTGCAGTCTGAACATGACGGGATTGGGAGACAGTGCGTTGTGGCTGCCTGGAGCAGGCAGAAGATTGGCTGAGCAGCTGAGGTCGTTCATATCTGTGGGACATAAGTGCTTTAAGTAAAGACGATGGAATCCCTTCTAAGCATGCAGAAATGTCTCTCCACACTCTGAGGGAACAGGGCAGGCCTGGGAGCTAGGTCACCTAGTTTCTTAGTGTCTTCATTAAGCGTTTCTGGAGTTCCCTTTCAGTGGGGGAGCTTGTAGCTGTAAGTGACTGGGTCCCACTGGGACCAACTCAAATAGAAATGGAATGATGTATTCGTTCACATAACTGGAGGACACCGAGAGAGTCCAACTGATGGTCTGTGAAGCACTGTGGCAGGGGACAAGAGAGGCTGTAATTAACCCAGCTGGTCACATGTCCAATTTTGTAGAGGAAGCAGAAGCAGGAGGCAGCCCACAATTCACAGCTCTTTAAGACTACGGGGAGTAACCGGGGTATGCTGGCGCAGGCCTGTAATCCCAGCACTCGGAAGGCCGGGGTGGAAGTATTGTCTGCTGGAGGCTAAACGGGTGAAGAGCAAGACCTTGTCATGAAAAAATAAAAACAAACAAACAAACAAAAGCCCCTTGTGGAATGAGAGGGGGCATGGCTTTGGGATAACATGGCAATGAGTTCGCCAGTTAGCAACGGGAGCTGACATTTCTAAACGATGCATGTTCTCTGAGTCAGGAGCCCAGTCTGCCTCAAATGCTGTCCAGTCCAGACAAGGCCGGAGTGAGCCTGGGGAACAGGCACTGGATGGGAAAGCGAGAGTCACCTACGGCAGAATTCAGCACTACAGTATGTAGCCACAGTTCAAACCTCAACAATTGCCCTTCCGCGGAGCTATGGAAAATAAGGGGCGTTAGCCAACGAGAGAAAAGATGAAGAATGTTCAGAGAGAGGTGATCGCACTTAGAAGCTGCGGGTTCTGGTTTGGGAAAGCTGTCCTAGAGAGGGTGAGGAGCAGGGGGACTAGAGAGTCCAGCTTGGCAGGAGACAAGGGAGGGCTGGGGAGGTGGCTATGGGCCCTTCGGGCTGAGACACCTAGAAGGTGATTAGACTGTGTTGGATCTTGAAGTTCAAGAAAAGGCTCCAGCCACAGCGGTGGATTTGAATGCACACCAGGGAGTGGCAGCTAAGGACTGGGAAGCAGCTGGGGCTTGGGTGGGGCGGACCTGCAGCACAGCCACGCTTGCCACACAGGTGACCTTGGAAGGAGGCAGAGAGAGAGAGAGAGAGAGAGAGAGAGAGAGAGAGAGAGAGAGAGAGAGCAGAGCAGGTGAACTGTGGCTTGTGCTGCCTCGTGCTTTGCTTTTCTCTTCTTTTCTTTTTTTTTTTAAAGATTTATTTATTTATTATATGGAAGTACATTGTAGCTGTCTTCAGACACTCCAGAAGAGGGCGTCAGATCTCGTTACAGATGGTTGTGAGCCACCATGTGGTTGCTGGGATTTGAACTCTGGACCTTCGGAAGAGCAGTCGGGTGCTCTTACCCACTGAGCCATCTCACCAGCCCTCTTCTTTTCTTTTTTTGGTTTCTCTGTATAGCCCTGGCTATCCTGGAACTCACTTTGTAGACCAGGCTGGCCTGGAACTCAGAAATCTGCCTGCCTCTGCTTCCCGAGTGCTGGGATTAAAGGTGTGCGCTACCCCTGCCCGGCGCCTTGTGCTTTTCATTTGGAAGCTTCCAAGCCAAGCAAAAGATTTCCTGCCGTGGTATGAAGATCTGACGGCCAGCATAATGCTCAGCTGTGGCACCCAAAGCCAGAAGCCAGAAGGAAACGCTCAAAGGGTGGAAAGTAAATCCAGATCGTGGGTTCCCAAAGTCCTTCTTCTGGCTCTTTCATTAGCAAGAAAAGCTTGAACTGGTGTTTAGGGGGCAATGGCCACGAGGAAGACAGCTCACCTCTCCTGCCTCTTCTGCAGCTACACCTAAGTGACTTAGTCCCATGTGTCCCTTCCGTTTGTGCATCTCCTTCCATCTCCTTGGTTTTTCTCTGTGTAGCACTGACTGTTCTGGAACTCAATCTGTAGACCGGGCTGACCTTGAACTCACAGAACTCTGCTTGCCTTTGCCTCCCGAGTACTAGGATTAAAGGCTACCACCTCCGGGCATCCACCAAACTGATTAGAAACCTGGGACTGTCTTCGTGGACCGTGAGAACAGCGAGTTGTGTCTTCTCTTAAATAAGTGTGCTGTATGCATGCTTAGTTCTCAAGGAGGCCAAAAGAGGATGCTACATCCTGTAGAAACGGGGCTACCAATGGATGAAACGCCAGCGAGTGCTGGGAACTGAACCTGGATCTTCTACCAAAGCAGCAAGTGCTCTTAATCACTGAGCTGTCTCTCCTGCCCCTATCTTTTATTGTTTTGAATCATGTGAGTGTGTGCACGTGAGTATGTGCACGTGAGTGCTGGTGCCTGCAGAGCACAGATCCCCAGGGGGTCGGGGGGGGGGGTAGTGGGTGGAGTTCAATCCTACATGGAAGCATTCCATCTAACTTGGGTGCTGGGAACCAAACTCAGGTCATTTTCAAGAGCAGTGCTCACACTCACTGCTGAGCTATCTCTCCAGCCCACCCCAGCCATAACTACTTCTTGTTTGCATGTGTGTTTTGTTTTGTTGAGATAGGGTCTTACTAGGCAGCTCTGGCTCGCCTGGAGCCTGCTCTACAGACCAAGCTAACCTGGAACTCACAGAGATCCTCCTGCTTCTGCCTCCGGAATAAAAGGTGTGCGCCATCACAACCAGCACGTTTCTAACTGAAAATAAATCTTGGGGGGGAGGTAGGGGTAGACATGGAGGGGTGCAGAGCCTGGGAACAAGAAGGATTTTATTCCCTTCTGTGATTTGGTTTCATGTAAATGGATATTTAGCTTTCAGTCCGTTTTCTGTTGTTATGCCAATATTCACAACTGGGTAATTTACAGAGAGAAGTTGGTCTAAATTACGGTTCTGGAAGCTGGGTGTCCACGGACATAACAGCACCATCTGGCTAGGGCACTGTCACATGACAGAAAGTGGGATGGTGAGAGTAAATATAAAACAGAACAAGGAGGACTGGGCGCATTCCCCAAGGACCCGCTCTTCCCGTGAGAGGACTTTCATCCCTCTTGGTCACTGCTCAAAGGCTCCGTCTTCCACCAACACTGCATTGATGCTCCTATTTCAACACGACCGTCTTCAAAGGCAGCCAATGCATGCAAACATACCGTGTGTGTGTTCTCATGTGCATGTGGGTTTATGAACAGATGTGTGGTGTATGTGCGTGTCTGTGATCCCCAGATGCAGCCCACTTGCCTGGGGGAGGGAGGGAGACTCCGCCTGATTAAGTTAAGTTGGCTGGTGGGCCATCCTCTGGAACCAGCCTGTCCTCACTCCCCCAGTGCTGGGCGTTGGGGTGCACCCCACAGTGCTCAGCTTTTCTCATGACTTCTGGGGGATCAAGGACTTCTGGGGGGGGGGTCAAGGCTTGTGCTCCATGGCAAGAACTTCATCAGCTAAGCCTTTTCTCAGTCCACAACACACACACACACACACACACACACACACACACACATGTCAGGTAGGGTGTTGTACACTTTTAATTCCAAGAGGCAGAGGCAGGTGGATCTCTGTGAGTTCCAGACTAGTCTGGTGTACATAAATAAGTTCCAGGCCAGCCAGGTATACACAGTAAGAACCTGTCTCAAGAAACTTACAAATAAGATAAAACTTTCATTTATTACTGTGTGTGCACGTGTATATGATGTGTGTGTATGTATGTGGGAGTGTGGTCATGCATGTGCCACAATACATGTGTGGAAGTCAGAGGACAATTTCCAAGAGTCAGTTCTACCATGTGAATCTTAGGACTCAAACTCAAGGTATTGAAAGACCCACAACGTGAGGACTCCCCCACGTTCTGACTCAGGAGAGGCGACACCCCAAAATCACCCACAAGAAACGGTCTTGCTGCAAACTGCAAGAGGATTTTTATTCAAGAGCGCTCTCAGGCCCACGGTCATACACCACGCAGGGGTAGAGGACCTTGACGCCCCGAGTAGCTGGATAAGGGGGTATTTAAAGGAAGAAACCACAACTCAAGGAGGTGGGAAGGGCATTGTTGGAAAAAAAATACCAAAGATGCCAGTTAAGAGTCACAAGGAAGTGCAAAGTCACAAGAGTCACGAGGAATACCTGGTAATTGTGAGGGTTATTTCTCAAGACAGTTTCTAAGAGCCCCTAACAATAGCACCTTTGCATAGCGGGTTCCAGCAATGGTCAGGGTAGGTCAGGGTGACTTTCTTTGAATGAATACTCCTTGAACCCAGGAAGTGGGTGGGTGGAGGGATGTCGCTATCTGTTTTAGGATTAGCATACCTTGGAACATTGAGTCACAAAGGACAAAGGCCTTATTCCCAAGCCTGGGCCTAAAGGCCTAGAATTTTGTTTTTACGTTTTACTCTTACAGTATCAGATTTGGTTGCAAATGCTGAGCCATTTTGGCAGCTCCAATATGTATATGCACACACACATACCTATATTTGTATGTACTCATATATGCGCACACACACACACACACACACACACACAGTGTTGTGAATAATTCTGTGAACCCCTGGCTATCCTGGACTTGCTCTGTAGACCAGGCTAGCCTAAAACTTGAAGATCTGCCTGTCTCTGCCTTCTGATTGCAGGAATTAAAGGTGTGTGCCTCCATGCTTGGCCCCAATATATTTTTTAGCATATAGTTCTTCCTTTGTTTTTAATTTTATGTGTGTGGATGTTTTGTTTTCATGACTGCCAGGGCATCAAGAGTGTGCAGTGCTTGAAGAAGCCAAAGGCGGCATCAGATCTCCTAGAACCGGAGCTGCAGATGGTTGTGTGGGTTCTCAGATGGTTGTGTGGGTTCTCAGATGGTTGGTTGGGTTCTGGCAATGGAACCCAGGAGCTCTGGAAGGGCAGCCTGTAAGGTCCAGGATCCAGAAAATGTACCCGAAGCCTGGGCCTGGGAGTGTGGTCATTAATTTCACAGATAATCTGGCTGGTTCTGATTTGGGCCACCCTCTAAATTCATCTCAGCTTGTCCTCCATGGCCAGATGTCGAAGTTTAAAGTCCCGCACGAGAGTCCCACTTCCAGACGGTATTAGAGTTTGAACAGCCTCAGAGTGGAGTAATCTGAGGCCCTTATTTTCCACGTTTGAGATTTTTCTGATGACACAGATTAAAATAAATCCCTCTTGGCTATCTGCCATTCAAACTCCTAGGATACCATATGCAAGGAACTGATGCCAAAAAGTTGTCACCGTCATGAGATTTGACCCCAAACCTGGCTGTGGTGGTGCTGTCTTGTCAATAGGTCTGGAGGCTCTGCTGGCCACCTGGCCTTTAAGGTAAGGGTCTCCTGCTTCCGGGGCCTAAGAACATCTGGGTGGGATCTGAGAGCAGAGAGCCCGGGGGCTGTTGTTGCTCAGTGGAAAGGCACCTGCCTAGCATCTTAAAGCCCTGGAATCAATACCCAGCACAGGAGAGAGAGACACACAGAGAGAGAGAGAGACAGAGACACAGACACAGAGACACACAGAGAGAGATAGAGACACACACAGAGAGACACAGAGACAGATAGACAGACAGACGGACAGATGGACAGACAGACAAAGAACTCTCATATGAATTTCCTTTAAAGAACTATCTCCCTCATTTTATCATCATCCAGGATAATTAAACTAATCTGGGTTCATTTTTGCTCCCAGATTGTGCCCATCAGTCAGCTTCCAACTCCACAGCCAAATTGACTGCCCATGTCTGGCAGATCAATCAGAATGAACCACAAGTCATTTTCTGAGCACCATAAGATAAGGACCTACTCTGTAATGTTTGTTTCTTGAGACAGGTTTTCACTACATAGCTCTGGCCTGCCCAGAATTCCATGTGAAGAGCAGGTCACACTTGAACTCATAGCAGCTCCCAAAGTTTTTATAATAAGAAATTAAATTATATTATTTTTATGTGTATGGGTGTTTTGTCTGCATGTATATCTGTGCATACAGAGACCACAAGAGGGCATCGAATACCCGGGGACTGGAGTTACAGTTGATTATGAGATGCTAGATAGGTGATGGGAATAGGACCTGCATCCTCAAGAAGAACAACATCACGGGGGCTGGAGAGATGGCTCAGCGGTTAAGAGCACTGACTGCTCTTCCAGAGGTCCTGAGTTCAATTCCCAGCAACCACATGGTGGCTCAGAACCATCTGTAATGGGATTAGATGCCCTCTTCTAGTGTGTCTGAGGACAGCAACAGTGTATTCACATACATGAAATAAACAAATAAATATTTTTAAAAAAATCACTAGCCATCTTTCTGACTTTAACTCCATGGTTAGGAGTATACAGTAGCAAACTCCACAAGCTTTGCTTTCACACAGATCGAGGCCAGCCTGGTCTACAGAGTGAGTTTCAGGACAGCCAAGACTACATAGAGAAACCCTGTCTCAGAGAACTGTCTCCTTAACTCTGCAGGAAAGCCTGTCTCAAAAGGAAAAGGAGAACAAAAACTTCAGCAAGATCTAGGAACGACAACACCACCTTCTTGATCTGAAAATGATGTCCACAGGGGTGAGATGTGGTCTCTGACTCCATCCCACCCCCAGCCTGGGTAGCCGATATTGCTGTGGGAAGAGCTGGGTAGCATCTTCCCATAAAAGGAAGTGCGTACATCGCGTCTTTGCCCTCTTGCTCACAGAGACTGCTTACCATGACTGGGCGAGGATATCCTCAGTGACATGTGCTGAAGACTTTCAGACGCCCACTCCAAACCAAAGGGACGCTGCCGCCAGCACCTGCAGTGGCTGCAGGACGCAGGGAGCATCAGGACGACCTCAGAGGAGCTGGGACCAGGGAATTTCTTCCTGTGCTCTTGCTCCAGCCACCAACACTAACACTGTGTTCCTGTGTCTGTGCACTGAGATAGGTTCACGCTCATCTCAATACCTTGGGCTTGCTTTGAGTTCATGGCTACTCTCTTGCCTCAGATTCCAGAGAAATGAGAGTATAGATGCCTAGTAGAGTGTTTATATTTTATTTTATTTTTATTTTACTTTAATTTAATTTGCTTTAATTTAATTTAATTTTATTTTATTTTTGTCTACTTGACATAAACTCCAGTCATTTGGGAAGTCGGCATCTCAACTGAGGGACTGCCTCCACTTGATTGACCTGTAGGCAAGTCTGATTGTTGTGAGAGAGCATAGTCCACTCTGAGTGGTGCCACTTCTGGGAAGACAATTCTGTGCTAGAAAGAGAGAGAGAGAGAGAGAGAGAGAGAGAGAGAGAGAGAGAGAGAGAGAGAGAGAGAGAGACAGAGAGAGGGGGTGGGGGAGGGAGGAAAGGAGAGGAGAGGAGAGGAGAGGAGAGGAGAGGAGAGGAGAGGAGAGGAGAGGAGAGGAGAGGAGAGGAGAGGAGAGGAGAGGAGAGGAGAGGAGAGGAAAGGAAAGGAAAGGAAAGGAAAGGAAAGGAAAGGAAAGGAAAGGAAAGGAAAGGAAAGGAAAGGAAAGGAAAGGAAAGGAAAGAGAAGCCAAGAGGCTGAAGAGACAGCTCATTAGTTAAGAGCACTGGTTCTCTTTCAGCTTTGATTCTCGCCACCCACGTGGTGGCTCATAGCTGTCTGTAACTCCAGTTTTAGAGGATCTGACCCTCTTCTGCCCCAAGGGCATGCCACACTCTCAGTGCACAGGTATACACATACAGGCAGAATGCCTGTACACATTAATACAAAAACAAAATATCTGGGCAGCGGTGGTGCACACCTTTAATCCCAGTACTTGGGAGTCAGGGGCAGGCAGATCAAGGCCAGCCTGGTCTACAGAGTGAGTTTCAGGACAGCCAGGGCTACACAGAGACCCTGTCTCAAAAAAGCAAAACAAACAAACAAACAACAAAGCAAACCAGAGCCAGCCATGGAGCAAGCCAGTGAGCAGCATTGTTCCATGGTCCCCGCTTCAGCTCCTGCCTTATATTTCCTCAATAATAGACCAAGATCAGAATGTGTAAACTAAATATAAAAACTTCTCCCCCCACCCCACGTGCTTTTGGTCATGGCTTGTATCCTCATAGCAACACAGCACTAAGGACCCCACCCCTCCCACATGCCCATCTCCCTGACAGCTCCATTACAACACAGTTCACGCAGCCTCCATTTGAAGGCCACCCGAATCTGCTAGCTACTCTCAATCCCATCTCCTCCATGTAACAAGCCCCTTTCACCAAGCTCTGATAAGGTATAAGGTGAGGCACAAGAGGAGACCCCTTCCCATCATATAAACCTGACCTACTGAGGGAGAGGTTGGGGACAGAATTTTTAAAAATAAGGACTATGATCTCACAGATTATTTTGAGACATGGTCTTATGGAGCCTGTGCTGGCCTCTAGCTTTCTATGTGGCTGAGAATGACTTGGGAATAACACCATTGCACAAAATGGAGCAGAGAATTAGCATGTCTTCTAAAAGGCCTAGCAACGAGGGAGCTGATTCATCCCCCAAGGGGCAGTCAGCTGCGGTGGAAGGAGGGGGTTGAGCCCCTTGCAGAGAACTAGTAGATGATCAGAAGTCTGAATTCAGACATGACAAGATGCTCATGTCTGCTTCTCACGCTGAGCGCCCAGAGCCGTCTCACCAGCATCCCCACCTAGAAGCAGAGAGTCCTTCTCTGGAGAGGAGGAGAAAGGCAGGACTTGGGAGCCTAAAGGTAGTAAGAGCGGTTTGGCAAAATGGAAAAAAGAAAATCAAAGTCACACTTGTCATGGAGGGTCAAGAGAGATGGCTCAGTGAGTAAGAGCCCTTGTCATACAAGGTGATACACCTTTGTTTATGTCCCCGGCACTCATGGAGAAGCTTGGCACGCAGTTCACACACCTGTAATCCCTGTGCTCCCAGGAGATGATAGATGAAGACAGGAGAATCCCTAAAAGCTCACAAGCCAGCAATTTATACACACGGTAGAAAAATAATAGAGTCTCAAACAAGGTGGGAGGGGAGGGCTGATACCCAAGGATGTCCCCTGACCTCAGTGCACATGCCATAGCACATGCACGTGCACACACTCACATACACACGTGTGCATGCATGCACACACACACCATAAACACATAGAAATTGGGGGTGAAAAAAGTGACCTTCCATTTTTTCCATTCTCCTGCCCCACTCACAGGGCGCTGTCAGCTGCTGGGGGCTTTCCTGTGGAGAATGGATCCTCTCAGGAGGGGTCTCTCCGTGCACTCATATTGCAGGGGATGCCAACTCTCAAGTTTGCGTTAGGAAACAAGCTCTTTGGGAGGGGCTGTGCCTTACTGCAGCACGGATCTATTCCCATAGTGTAAATATTCCCACTATGGGCGATGTCAAGCTACCAACCTGATGCCACCGGATGCCGTGAGGGAAAGCTATACTTGTTCTGTTTCAACTTAAGAGAGAATGGACAGATTCATAGAAAGGAGCCGAGATGAGGTCACCCTTCACAACAGCTTCATGACATGGGGCCCTGAGAAGTGACAGTGGCCTCATTAGGAGAGATACTCACCATGTCTAGTATGATGGGGCATGAAGGGACATGAAGGCTCACTCAGACCCTTGAGCTCACAGACTATCAGTTACACTATCACAGCCATAATGGATCCTTAAAGGTGGAAAGAGGAGAGGTATTCCTTCAAATGCAGATGAAGAGAGCAGTTTCTGACACTTACAGGTTTTCAGTGGGCAAGCTTCATATTACATGGTCTAACCTTGCCTACCTGTCAAGGGGCACAGAAAAGGCACTAGATAGGACTATAAGGTGGAACTGTAAGACCACAGTCCAGTATTTCTCATCAACTCTGTCCCAGAGAGAGAGAGAGAGAGAGAGAGAGAGAGAGAGAGAGAGAGAGAGAGGAGAGAGAGAGAGAAAGAGAGAGAGAGAGAGAGAGAGGAGAGAGAGAGAGAAAGAGAGAGAGAGAGAGAGAAAGAGAGAAAGGGAGGGAGGGTGAAGCTGGGCTGGCTTTTCCCTCAGAGTTAAGGACTCTTAACAGGTATGGCTGGCACCTGTTAGTTCTTTGTCTTAAGGAACAGATTGCATGCGAGTGTGGCCTGAGGGTCTTTTGTTGTTGTTGTTCTTTAAGACAGGGTTTCTCTAATATATAGCCCTAGCTGTCCTGAAACTCACTTATGTAGACCAGGCTGGTCTTGAACTCACAGAGAGCCAACTGCCTCTGGGATTAAAGGTGCCACCGCATTCAATACATTCAGGCTTCATAAGCTAATCAAGGTCAGATCCAGCACCCCACTGCCAGCTTCTCTGCAGGGTCACCCTCCTGGATCACCCTATGGGAAGCCCGTGAGAGATAGCCACTTCTCCTATACACCCAAGTGCTCTTAAAGGGACTACCAGAGCCTTGCTATTAAATGTGAGTTGATAAGGATCACCCAGTATTTAAGACTTCAATGTGAAAGAGAATCCAGAGCCCTGATTCTCCACCTTCCTAATGCTGCAACTCTTTAGTAGAATTCCTCATGCTGTGGTGAGAACTGCCCCCCCCACACAAAATCATCTTGTTGCTTCATGACTATAACTTTGAATTGCAATGTAATCATCAGTGCTTTGGAAGGGGGGTCGAGACCCACAGGTTGAGAACCCCTGGTTTAACATCGATGAGACTGGAAATGTAGCTCTCTGGTGGAGTGCCTGCCTAGCACACCTGAGGCCCTGGGTTTGAGCCTCAGTAACATCCACCCACATGCACATACCCACTCCCAGCCTGCCACAGGACTTCAAACCAACATGTGCCATTCAATATTCAGAACACAGAAGATGAAAGAAACACCTAAATTTAAAGTGGATGATCATGAATCAAAATAGCATCATAATTCCAAAGAGAGATGGTATCGACTAAAACATAGTGGAGAAATGCCTTAGGAGTTTGTGGTGTGGAGCTAGATAGGTCAGTGGGTTAAAGCACTGGTTGCTCTTCTGGAGAGTCCTAGGTTCAATTCCCAACACCCACATGGTGGCTCACAACCCTCTGAAATTCCAGTCTCAGGGCATCTGACACCCTCTTCTGACCTCTGTGGGCATCAGGCACTCTACCCAAGTGTACAGCCATAGATGCAGGCAAAACACTAATCCGTATAAAAATGAGCAAGTAAATGAATACAAAAGAATTTAATGCACTGGAAAGATGGCTTAGTGGTTAAGAGCACTGGTTGCTCCTGCAGAGGGCCCAGGTTCAATTCCCAGCATCCACATAGTGGCTCACAACTATCTATAACTCTAGCTCAAAAAACCTTTCTTAACCTTACAGCGTTCCTTTCAAAGACTATTTTTTTTCTTTTCTTTTTTTTTAAAATATTTATTTATTTATTTATTATATGTAAGTATACTGTAGCTGTCTTCAGACACTCCAGAAGAGAGCATCAGATTTTGTCATGGATGGTTGTGAGCCACCATGTGGTTGCTGGGATTTGAACTCAGGACCTTTGGAAGAGCAGTCGGTGCTCTTAACCGCTGAGCCATCTCTCCAGCCCTATTTTTTTTTCTTTTCTTCATTTCAGGGGTGTCTGTGCAAAGAATAGTTCTGCTAGTGAGGAAACTTTTATCACCAACCCACAATTCTCTTATTTCAGCTGGGTTCTGAGAGGTTTGTGTGTGTGTGTACGTGTGTGTGTGTGTGTGTGTGTGTGTGTGTGTGTGTGTTTTGCTTATTTGTATTATTAATCTACAAATTAAAATACAACCATTTTCATTAAGACAAAACATGATTTCTGTAGGGTCACAATTTTATAAACCATTTCTGTTTGTCTAACCCATTGAATGGTAATGTCAGTTATTCAAGTGTAGCAAAATTTGATATCATTTGCAGTTGTCCTTATTCTTTTCCTCACTATAGGGTCTCACTGTGCAGCCTGGGTTGGTCTCCAACTGTCTGCCTTCCTGTCTCAGTCACCCGAGTGCTGAGTTTGCAGGCACTTGCCACCTCAACTGGCTTGAATTGTTTTGTTTTTTTTTTAATTTTAGGGTGTGGAGCAGTGGCTCATCAGTTGAGAGCATCTGATGATGTCACAGAGGGCCTGAGTTTGGTTCCCACCAAACCATCACTGATCTGGAGGCTCAAAACCACATCTGACTCCAGCTTCAGGGAATCTGATACCCACTTCTGGTTTCCATGGCACCCACACAAATATACACATACACAGCTGGGTGTGGTGGGGCACATCTTTGATCCCAGCTCTCAGGAAGCAGAGGCAGGTGGATCTCTGTAAGTTTGAGGCCAGCCTGGTCTATGTTGTAAGGCCAACCTGGAAATCAGAACAATCTTTTGAGGTTGGTTCTCTTCTTGCCAAGTTAAAACTGTTCTCTTCCCCACTGTTTTCCTACTGTCCTACTGTGCCAGTCATCTGGTAAGCTGCCAAGACACCCTCCTGTCTCTGCCTCCCATCTCTTAGGAGCTCTGGGATGGCAGATGTGTGCTACCAGATTCAGCTGTTGCATGAATTCAAGGCATCAAGCTTGGGTGGTCAGTCTGTGCATGCAGCTAGCCATTTACCCCTGACTCAAATTCTCTCTCTCTCTCTCTCTCTCTCTCTCTCTCTCTCTCTCTCTCTCTCTCTCTCAGAAACAGAGAGCTAGAAAGCTGGGCATGGTGGTTTGTGTCTGTAATCCTAGCTCTTGGGAGGATGAGACGGGAGGATCACCGTGAATTGGAAGCCAGCCTGGGTTACAACATAATCTTTAAGCTGTTTGTAGACACAGTTCCAAAGGCAGCAGAGAACTTCCGTGCTCTGAGCTCTGTCTGGAGAGATAGGATTTGGGTGTAAGGGTTCCTACTCTCACACAGTAATTCTAGGATTCATGTGCCAAGGTGGTGATGTCACACACCACCGTGGCACTGGCGGCAGGTCCATCTACAGGGAGAAGTTGGAGCATGAGAACTTCATCCTGAAGCGCCCTGGTCATTGGCATCTTGTCCATGCAAATGCTGGACCAAACATTAATGCTTCCCACTGGTTTTTCACCTGCATTGCCAAGACTGAGGGGAAGGGGAGAGAAGGCATGAACATCGTGGAAGCCATGGAGTGTTTGGGGGTCCAGGAATGGCAAAACCAGGAGGAAAATAAGATCCCCACTTCCAACCATGGACAACTCTAATTCTTTTGACTTTCGAGCATCTTACCCACCAGACCATTCCTTCTGTAGCTCAGGAAAGCACCCCCACGTCATCTGCTCGCAACACCCTGTAATCTCTGCTCTCACTGAAGTGCCTGGGGTCCCATATTTCCCTTCTTCCCCTCCAAGTCTAGCTGGATTTCAGAGTTAAGTTTATGGTTATGAATGAAAACTAAATAAGAGGGGTGGGGGGAAAAGAGAGAGGAGAGCTCCCACACTGAGGACTTCATCAAGCGCTAATCCTGCCCGAGTGTGTACTAAGGTGACTCATGTGGAATTGCTAGTGTATGCCTGATCGTGACCTACAAAAGAGTGGCAACATCACATGGTATAATTTCTACTTATGCCTTTAACACTTGAACAAACTCCTAAAAAATGGAGAGTGATGCAAAGATAAATCAAGAGTCCTGGCTTTCCTAAACTCCACCCGACCCAGCCTGGTCCTAACCTTGCTCCCACACTGCCTCCCTCCAGGGTTCTGAGCAGGCAACATAGGCTGAGGGGCTCTTTGGTCACAATACACCTTTGGTCACATGTGGTGGCATGAACCATCAGCTGGAGTGCTGAGGACAAGACATACTCTGAGTTTATCCCTAAGTGGGGTCACTTTAGGTTCCTGGCAGTTACCCCCCAAAATCAAGAGCCCACAGGACAACTTTGCTAGATCAGCAAACTTTGATCCACACACACACACCTCCTACCGACCAGCCACAGAAGGAGGGCGTGTTTACCAGGTCCATGTTTATTTCCAGAAAGTGATGCAAAACAGAAGAAATACATCCAGACACCACTCTCTACAATAAATAGCCTCCCCCCTCCCGAAGAAATAAAAAAGAGACACCCGTGTGTGTACACACCGGTTCAAAGTGACCTCGCCTGGTGAAATGTGCACCCTTCAAACCCTTCCTCTGCACCCACCCTCTCTTGTCTCCTCGCAGGTGGCCCAGTCCGCCCGCAGTCACCTGAGTCTTCTCTGTTTGGCTGGCTGTTGTAAAAATGCGTGTATCTTCACTTTCAGGTCAGAGATTAACACAGGTGTCAGACCAACAGTTGAAAGTTACTGACTGGACAGGGGAAGAGAGCAGCTCTCCTGGACTCCCCACCCCGACCCCTCCACCTCGCAGAAAGCCATGAAGTCCCTCTGGGTCCAAAACTCTCTGGAGTCCATTCTCCGTTCTCCATGGAACCATGGGGTCAGAAGCAGCACCAGGTTCGTGACTGTAGTTCGGGCAGAGAAAGGGGCAGGGGACACTCCTGTCGTATTTCCTTGTGGGCCAGGAAACAAGAAGTAAACCCCAGAATCCTTCTTGCCCCGCTTCCTCTCCAACCAATCACTATACAGGGAAGGGATGGGGAAGAGCTCGGGGCTCTCAGCCCCGCGTCTGTTTTCTAAGTTAGTGGGCACCTTCCAATTCAGCGGCATTTTCTCAGTTGGGAAAATAATTATAAAACTGGCCTTCGGTTTCCTTATCAAAAGGAGAAGGGGCCCCAGCGGGAGAGGAGCTGTCGCCACTGGAAGGATAGGGGGATATCCTCCTCCTCTTAGTGTCTCCTTCGCCTAGTCCTGAGTCGCTGGGCTCCGGCTGGAGGGAGGTGACCTCAGGCCACAGCGAGGGGGAGGAGCCCTGTTCCTCTGAGGATCCCAGGCCCGGGTCCATGGGCAGAGTTCGCATGGGCCGGAACCAGCCAGCTGGGCTCATCTTGGGCGGGTATTGAGGGGCCACGGGCCAACCAGCTCCAGGCGCCAGGACGTCTTGGCCCCGGTAGTAGGGCACAGTGGGCCCCGGGGCAGAGGGTAGGAGTGTGGGCTTCATGCTCACAGCTCGGAACTCCGCTTCATAACTGTGTTCCCGAGGTGTCCCCAGCCAGTAAGGCTGTGAGATCATATCCTTGGGCTGGCCTGGAAGGTCGGGGTAGAAACGGCTGGGAACAGGATACTGGTTGGATAGAAGAGGTGAGAAGGGGTCTCCCCCAAGCAGTTGACAGTTGGGTCCAGGTGGCGAGGGGACACTCGTATCAACAGATGCGTACATGCTAAAAAATAAATAAAAATAAAAACAATGAATGAGGGGGCTAGAGAGATGGCTCAGCAGTTAAGAGCACTGGCTGCTTGCTCTTCCAGAGGTCCTGAGTTCAATTCCCAACAACCACATGGTGGCTCACAGCCGTCTGTAATGAGATCCAATGCCCTCTTCTGGTGTGTCTGAAGACAGCTACTGTGTACTCGTATAAATAAAATAAATACAGAGAGACAGAGACAGAGAGAGACAGAGAGAGACAGAGAGAGAGAAAGAGAGATCAAGGCTATATTAGGCTTCTAATATGATGGTCCCCAGACCCCTGAAGCAGAGACAGGGCATGTTGAGCACTGAACCACAGTCCCATCTCAGAAAGACCAAAGGGGATTTGAACTCAGAACACTTACGACTCAAAGTTCTCCCGGAATCCTTTGGCAAAGGGGTTGTTGTCGATTTTCAGCTGAGTGATCTAGAGACGGGGAAATAGAGTTCTCTGAGTCCCCTCTTCCTCCTCAAGAAGTCTGTCCCACCCTCCCTCTGGCAGATGCCCGTCCCCGGGCTCACCTCTGCGTTCTGGTAGGCAGTCACTGCAATGAACTGGGTCTCTTGGAAAGTAAAGACGTGTGTGTTAGAAGCACTGCAGGCAGCCTCTGGCTCTCCATCATTCACCTCCACGATGTGCAGCCGGGGCTGGTACTTGTGGAGAGACTGCAGGACGATCATCTGGAGAGGGGCCAGGGGGTGACAGGGTCACGGAAGGAGCTGGAAGGAAGGTCCTCCTGACCTCAAGCTGGCCTCATCTCTAGATGCACTCTCCTACGTAACTACTAGCCCCACAGTGAGACAGACTAGAAAGGATGCCTGAGTTCATCTTGTGGCTTCGACCACCTTACCACCATGCAACTTCCCCTAAGCATCCCTACTGGAACTCACCAAGTAGGCTGGCTGGCCAGTGAGCCCTAGGGATCCACCTGTGTCCCCGCCACCCGCTCCCAGTGTTTAAATAACTGGTTCATGCCATTACAACTGGCTTTTCTTTTCTCTTTTAACCTAGGTTCTAGGGATGAAACTCAGGTCTTTGTCTTTCAAGGGAAACACTTTACCAACTGAATCTTCTCTCCAGCTCCAGGTTTTGTTTTGTTGTTTAATTTAAAAAAACAAAAAACAAAAAAACAAAACAGGACTGGGTCTGTGGAGATGGCTCATCAGATAAAGGCATTTGCTGCCAAGCCTGGCGACCTGAGTTTGATCCCTGGGATCCACGTGGTAGAAAAAGGGAATCAACTTCAGCAAGTTGTCCTCTGACCTCCACAAACACATCATAGCAACTTACTCCCCCACAACTAACTAACTGAGTAACTTACTAAGTAAATAACTACATAAGTAGATAGATGATAGATAGATAGATAGATAGATAGATAGATAGATAGATAGATAGATAGATAGATAGATGGATGGATGGATGGATGGATAGATGGATGGATGGATAGATGGATAAATGGATGGATGGATGGATGGATGGATGGATAGATGGATGGATGGATAGATGGATAAATGGATGGATGGATGGATGGATGGATGGATGGATGGATGGATGAAGTAAATGTGTAAAACAAACCAAAACAAGACCCATAATTGTTCAATGTAAAGTCACTTTCACACTGAACATCCATTCCCTGAAGCTCTAGGACCATCTCGGTGACAGATCATGATCTAGTGAAGAAGCCCTCATGTTGTTCTGACTTGTGTTGACCCAGGAGCAACCACTGCCAGAGATCCAGTGTCCACCCATCTCATTGTCTCCCAAAGATGGGTAGGAAAGACTCATAGAGAGGAAGAAAAGGAGCCGGGGCATAGAGCAGCTCAATTGCTAGCACCTTTGTCTAGTCTGGTGCAATATCTGATTGAACCACATCAATCAGGCCTGGTGGTGCATGCCTGTGATCTCACCCTCAGGAGCAGATGGAACAGAAGTTCATGGTTATCCTTGGCTATGTAGGGAAGAGAGGAGAAGAGGAGAGGAGAGGAGACGAGACTCCAACAGTACAAAGTGGGTCTTAGGAAATGTCAGGGGGTAGATCTCAGACATATAGGCAGGTGGGTCTGACAATCCTACCTGGGTCACATTGTTGGAAGCCCCCTTGTTGTTGGTGAGCTTTAGCTTCCCAAATGAAACTTCCTGGCGCATCCAGTGGGCTCCGGTGTTGGGGGAGTCTGGGTGGACATATAAGCGGTTCCCTGTGGACAGTTAACCTTATTGTCAAGTATCGACCAGACACTGGAGATGTGGGATTTTGCCTCTTCTGAGTGGACCGTGAGAAAGATGCAAGGGAGAGGACAGACAGGCTGAGCAGGGGCAGATAAGGGCAGAGGACTGAGCAGAGTGAGTCTCTTTCTCCCTCCCCCACTCCCCACCTCAGTTAAATCAAATTAGAGAAGAGGTAAGAAGCCAAAGGAAGGGTGAGGTGGGTGGATAGGCTGTAGGGTTCAATCCTTCACATCGGGGTAAGGGCTTGAGTAATCCACCAGGGGGCGCCCTGTCTAGGAGGAAACGCATGCCCACCACTCCCGAAGCTTGTACCTGGCATGCTGCCTTCTGCCTTTCCACACTGCACCCACTTGCCGCTCTGGTACCGCCAGTGGTGCTGGTCCACCAAGACCACATCCACAAACATCCTGTAATGGCTTGTGGGCTCCAGCCCGGCCACGGTGAAGGACAGGAATGGGAACATTCGCCTGTGGGGAACAGAGAAGTTCCAGGGACCATCAGCCAGGGCTCAGTGGCAGTCACCTGTGTGCATGTGTCAAGCTGTAGCCGGCCTTCACTTGTCCTCAAGAGCCAACTGACAAGTGTGTCAGAAGGTAGCTAGCTTGTTAGTTATTAAATATAGATGTAGGCTGGAGAGATGGCTCAGCGGTTAAGAGCACTGACTGCTCTTCCGGAGAGCATGAGTTCAATTCCCAGCAACCACATGGTGGCTCACAACCATCTGTAATGGGATCTGTAGTCCTCTTATGGTGTGTCTGAAGACAGCTGCAGTGTAATCATATATGAAATAAATAAATAAATAAATTTAAATATACGTGTGTGTGTCTGTGTGTGTGTAACAGAAAATTAATTCATAGGACTGAAGAAATGGCTCAATGGTTAAGAGCATATAGTGTTCTTCCAGGGGGACTGAGTTCAGTTCTCAGCACCCACGTCAGCTTACAACAGTCTTTAACTCCAGCTCCAAGGTGATCCAATGCCTCTGGATTCCACTGACACCCACATGTCCATACACACACACACACACACACACACACACACACAAAATTAATAATATATCTTTTTTTTTTTTGAGACAGAGTTTCTCTGTGTAGCCCTGGCTGTCCTGGAGCTCACTTTGTAGACCAGGCTGGCCTCGAACTCAGAAATCCACCTGCCTCTGCCTCCCAAATGCTGGGATCAAAGGCGTGCGCCACCACGCCCAGCAATACATCTTTTTTTTAAAGTTAAATTGCACTAGCCAGTGTGGTAGAACACATCTTTAATCTTAGCACCTAAGAGCAGAGGCAGGAGGATCGCTGAGTTTGAGGCCAGCCTGGTCTATAAAACCAAGTCTCAGGATAGCCAGGACTACACAGAGATACCCTGTCCTGAAAAACAAAACAAAAACAAAAACAAAATTAAATTGTTCACACTTAACAATAATCACGTTCTACCAAAAGCCAAGGTACACACAACCCAAGAGTCTCTTCTCAGTGCTCTGACGTGTTGTACTGTGGCCCCGGCTTGAGCTTACTTGTGTCTTTGTCTGAGGCAGCTGAAGAACAGAGACAATGGCTACTGTGCATTGCCCCCAATTCTGTGTTCAACCCTGTCATGTTGGTAGCTTAGAGTCAGCTGCAGGGCACCAGCAGACACAGTAAATCAGTGCCTACCCCTCTGTACTGCTGCTGATTAAACCCAAGGCTTAATGCATGATGGGCAAGCACTCTACCACTGAGCCACATCCCAGCCTGCAGACTTTTGATAACGCTTTCCTCTCAAAAGATCAGTTACTAGATAATTATCTGGAAACCACTGTCTCTAACATTAGTGAGCTTCCTGCATGGGCCAAAGGCACCAGGCAACCCTTTAAAGATAGTCCCAGAAGGTGGGTGTGCCTGAGTTCCACAGCTCCACCATGACTCTCCCGCTCTGCAACACACTCCTGCCCCATGGAAGTCACTGACAGGTCCTCTCTGTCCCACACTCCAGTCACATCTATAGTGTGCCCTGCCCCAAGTCTGGCCTTCAGAAACTCATCAAACACCCTAGGCATCCTGAAGGCTCTAATCGTTCTTATGCTTAGTCTTGGGTCCCAGGAAAAGCAGAAGTTGGTGGGTGGGTGGGATCCTGCATGACCCTCCCTTGTTCTAAAGTGAAAGCATCAGAAAAGGGAACGCTCTCCTGCAAAGGCCTCCCCACCACTTCCACCATGGCTGCCCCCCATTATCACGATCATGACAACCACCACCTCCATATCACAACCACTATCATTCTCACCGCTATCTCCACCATCACGGTGACACCGTCTCTACCAGTACAACCTCCAGGGTTGTTACTGTCACTTCCACAATCATTGCCGTTGCCATTACCATGATTACAGCTATGTTGTCTCCAGCCACCACCTCCACCCCACCACCACCACCAATACAGCCACCATGTCCACCATAATACAGACACCGCTACCTCCATCTCTACAGACACCACCTCCACCACATCTGCAGCTACCATCTCTACAATCTTATTAATATATCCATCGATTTCACCATGTCTTCTATCTCTCAAACCACCACCTCCGTCAAAGCCACCACTCCCACCCTCACTCTGGCTACGCCTCCGCCATGACCATGGCCATCGTCACTCCCGTCACCACACCCACCATCTCCATCATAGTTACAGCCACTGACTCACAGTTGCCATTACGCTAGTCTTGACTTTCATTATCACCATCACAGCCGTCTTGTCTCCAAGCGCTACCATCACCATCTCTTCTGTCCACTCTAGCCACAGCCTTCACTGCCACAGCCACCATGCCCAGTCTCTGCATCACCAGTTCCAATGACTGAGCTCTGCCTTTGTGCCCCAGCTGGGAGTGGGGAGGGGGCGGGGAGAGCGGTGTGGTCAGAACAACAGATTCAAACACTCACTGGACATCCCTTTAGGTCCCACATCCCACCTCTCAGGGAGCCACATGGGATAGGAAAGCTTTTGTCTCTTAATCAAGAAACCTATAGACTAGAGGAGCCTCAAACTCACAATGTAGCTAAGGATGACTGAATTTTCCTGCCTCAACTTCCAAAGTGCAAGGATTAGGGTGCACACCACTATACCCAGTTTGTGTAGTGTTAGGGATCCACCTAAGACATAGTGAATTTTAGACAAGAATCCTACCAGCTTTGCTACATCCCTAGACCAAGAGCTAAGTATGGAAAACCCGAGGTGGGGAGAATATTTTCAATCCATTTCCCTCACCCATTCACTTTAAGCCATTCAGATTGTAGTTTCTGAAATTGAAGCGCTTAATGCTCTTCTGTAGATCAGGGTTTGGTTCCCAGAACCACACCAGGCAGCTCACAAGTTGTCTGTAACTCTACAGGAGATTCAACAGGCCCTGGCCTACACAAGAACCTGCACACATACGGTGCACATAAACTCACAAAAGCACACATACATGTAGATAAAAATAAGTTTAAAAAATAGGGAGTTGGGCATGGTGGTGCATGTCTTTATTAATATTTGTTGCTTTTAAAAAACATTTTAGACTTTATTTTATTTTATTTTATTTTATATATGAGTGCTCTGCTGCATGTTCACCTGCAGGCCAGAAAAGGGCATCAGATCTCTCTATAGATGGTCATGAACCACCATGTGGTTGCTGAGAGTTGAAATGAGGACCCCTGGGAAAGCAGCCAGTCAGTACTCTTAGCCATTAGACACCTCTCCTGCCCTGTTTCTTTTTCAAGACAAGGTTTCTCTGTGTAACCCTGGCTGTCCTGGAACTTGTTATGTAGACCAGACTGGTCTCAAACTTAGAGATCCACCTGGGTCTACCTCCCAAATGCTGGGATTAAAGGTGTGTGTCACCACTGCCTAGCTTGCTTGCTTATTTATTATTTATTTATTTATTTATTTATTTATTTATTTATTTATTTGGTTTTTCGAGACAGGGTTTCTCTGAGTAGCCCTGGCTGTCCTGGAACTCACTCTGTAGATCAGACTGGTCTCGAACTCAGAAATCTGCTTGCCTCTCCTCCCAAGTGCTGGGATTAAAAGTGTGCGCCACCACTGCCTAGCGTATTTTATTATTTTGAAGCAGGGTTTCATATGTAATTCTGGCTATCCTAGAATTTGCTATGTGAGCCAGGCTGGCCTCTGACCCACAGAGGTCCACCCACCATGCCTGGCTTGGCACTTGTCTTTAATCCCAGCACTCAGGAGGGAAAGGCAAATGGATCTCCATGAGTCTGAGGCCAGCCTGGTCTACGTATGCAGTTCTAGGGTAGCTAGAGCTACGGGACAGGGAGACTCTGTCTTAAGAGGGTAAGGTGGCTGGAGAGATGGCTCTGCTTTCCCAGACGACCTGGGCTTGATTCTCCACACCCACATGATGGGCCACAACTACCTGTAACACATGCATGAAGACGTAACATTCATACACATAAAAAAACATAAAACATATATATTTTCTTACCTAGTGACCAGGTCTCATTCATATTTTCTATTCTAAAGGAACAGAATAGCAAACACCTTTTTGGTGCCAAATATAGAACCCAGGGCCTCGCGGATGTTAGGCTAGGGCCCTGCCACTAAGCCCCATACCCAGCCTCATACTATGTTTATCCATCCTCCACTTACGCACAAGCCAACTCATCAAGACAGTCCTTGGAGAAACAAAACGTCTTGAAACTCTACACCTGAAGACACTGAAGCTTATAGAGAGATTGATGAATACCCCACACTACGGTTTCTGTCCATCTGTCCTACTGTTGTCCCGATAGTGGGTGACAAAAGATACAGGAAGATTGTAAGTGAAAGGCAAAGGAGGGGGGGTCTTAGTTTCACTTTAAAAGATGGCGAGATGCTGCACAATCACGAAGACATGAGTACCCAGTGCCCACACTGAAGAGGAGGAGGAGGAGAAGAGGAAGAGGCAGCCTGGTGTGGTGACATCTGGTGTGGTGACATCTACTTAGAATTCCAAAACTGGGGAAGCAGAGACATTTAGATTCTTGTCAACCAGCCTAGCCTTCTTGGTAGACTCTAGGCTAATGAGACCCTGTCTCAAAAATAAACAAACAAACAAATTAATTAATAAATGAACCAAGCATGCTGGCGCATGCCTTTAATCCCAGAATTTGAGAGGCAGAGGCAGATCACTGTGAGTTTGAAGCCAGCCTACATATAGAGATTCTGGAGAGAGAGACAGAGAAAGAGAGACACAGAGAGACAGACAGACAGACAGACAGACAGACAGACAGACAGAGAGGATTCCAGAGGAATGACTTTCAAGGTTAACTAATGGCCTTTACACAAATGTTCACACTTGTACATGTACATACACACACACACACACACACACACATATGCACACACACTACTGAAATAACCAGCAGCTAGAATCCCCAAATAGCTCCCTGATCTACATGTTGCTTTACTAAGAAGAAACCAGTAGTGGAGATGAATCTGCTACCAAGTTGACCTCCTTAAAACTACTTACAGAGTCAAGATCCCATGACTCTCTGCTGCCCCAAGGCTAACCCGCCTAGCGATGATTTTTACACGGCTGTGGGACATGGCAGGGAACATAGTGAGTTCTAGGCCAGACAAGGCTACACAGTGAGACACTGTCTCCAACAACAAAGCAATGACTAGTTTCAGACATCAATCAACTTTCCATGGGATTGACCAGCTGAGTCCTCCTCAGAGCAGGTAAAGAACAGCTAGGCTTTTCTGAGTAGCCGTTTCCAAGAGATTTTGAGATTCTTAGTCCATGGGCCCAGACTCTGGAGGAGGAGAAAGAGGACTCTTGAAACAAGTGTTTTGTAAAGATGTGAGAAGTTAAATTGGGGTCGCAACTCAGTATAGGAGTGCATGTTTAGGGTTTGGCGAGGCAGCTCAGGGTTAAGAGCACTGGCTGCTCTTCCAGAAGATCCAAGTTCTATTCCTAGCACCCACATGGCGGCTCACAAGTATCTGTATCTCCCGTTCCAGGGGATCTGACACCCTGATACAGAGATACATGCAGGCAAAACATCAAAGTACTTAAAAAATAAAAAAAAAAATTAAAAAAAAAACCATTGATTGCCTAGCATCCATGAGACCCTGGGTTTAATATAGCACCACCAACAACAAAAAATCCATGGGTGGAGAGGTGGCTCAGCAATTAAATGCACTTGTTTTGGGGGCTGGAGAGATGGTGTACCACTTAAGAGCACTGGCTGCTCTTCTAAGAGGACCTAGTTTCAATTCCAAGCACCCACATGGCAGCTTACCCCTGTCTGTAACTCCTGTTTCAAGGGATCCAGCACTCAACACAGACATACATGTAGGCAAAACACCGATGTACATAAAATAAAAATAAATATTTTTTTTTGTTTTTAAAGAAGCACTTATAGCCGGGTGTGGTGGTGCACGCCTTTAATCCCAGCACTCAGGAGGCAGAGGCAGGTGGATCTCTGAGTTCGGGGCCAGCCTGGTCTACAGAGTGAGTTTCAGGACAGCCAGGGCTACATAGAGAAACCCTGTCTCATAACAAAACAAAAAAAAAAAAAAGAAGCACTTGTTCTTGCAGAGGATTTGGGTTCAATACCCAGAGCCCACACACATGGTGGCTCACAACTACCTATAACTCTGCCTTCAACATCATCTTCTGACTTCTGAGCACACCAGACATGCATGTTGTGTACAGACATACATACACATGAGCAAAGCATTCATTCATTAGATGAGTAATTATTAAACATTCGATTTTATAATTCCAAACATTAGATTTACAAATAAAATAAATCTAAATTAAAAAAAAAAAGTCTGAAAGCTTAGTGGGATACAGTGTCTTACACTTAAAATCTCAGCACTTAGGAACCTGAGGCAAAAGGTGTGCTGCACATTCAAGGGTAACCTGGATACAGGGAGCTCAAGGCTAGCCTGGAGTGAGCCTCTGTCTTACCAAAAGAGAAAAAGAAATGAAAGACTGGAGAGATGGCTCAGTGGCTAAAAATACATTCTGCCCTTACAGAGGACCCATAATTGACATCTTTTTTTTTTTTTTTTTTTTTTTTTTTTTTTTTTTTTGGTTTTTCGAGACAGGATTTCTCTGTATAGCCCTGGCTGTCCTGGAACTCACTTTGTAGACCAGGCTGGCCTCAAACTCAGAAATCTGCCTGCCTTTGCCTCCCGAGTGCTGGGATTAAAGGCGTGCGCCACCACGCCTGCTGTACTAGACTTCTCTATAGGCTCCATACCACCTATATAATTCCAGTTCCAGGAGCTCTGACCTCCAATCTCTATAGGCTCCTCCATACTCATAGCATATACATGATCCCTCCCACACACATATACTCATAAAAACATATTTAAAAAGTAAAAGTAATTTTAGAAGTAAAATAATAAGTAAAAAAAAAAAAGTAATTAAAAATTTCGAGAGTTGAGACGATGGGGAAAAGACACTAAGGCGCTGTGGCACTACCTCACATGAAGTAGGAAGCGCCTTCGCCACCCGGACGTCACATAACCAAGCGCATCTGCAAACCGAGCTACTTAACACCAGCTCTCCCCAAAGTTATCTTAATTATAATAATCAACCAATCACAGCCAGAAAAGTGGGGATTACCAGCAATTAGTACCCACCCACACGCCCACGGGGACCGGCCTCTCTTGCCTACTGAGAAAGCCTTTCGTCCTACGGCTATTATTTGTATTTACCATTCACTACACACTGACTGGCTCAGCCTGCACGCAGTGCTCCCGGGTTGCTCCAAAAGTGCACCAAGGAGACTCCAGACTCTTCTTCCTGTTTGTTTGTTTGTTTGTTTGTTTGTTTGTTTTTAAGGTATTATATCTAATAGAAAGGTGGTGGCACATGCCTTTAATCCCATCACTTGGGAGGCAGAGACAGGCAGATGTCTGAGTTCAAGGCCACCCTGGTCTACAGAGAGAGTTCCAGGGCAGCCTGTCTCAAAATCCCTGGTAGGGGGAACCAAAGAAAAAGACAAGTATTACATTTTATTATTTTTATTCTGTAGGGAGGTGTATGCCTGCGTGTTGGGGTAACCTACTCCGCACGAGTATGTGGGGGGATCTGAACTCAGTTTGTCAGGATTACAGGAAGCACCCTCACTTCTGAGCCATTTCTCTGGCTCACCTCAAACTCTTCTTGTGCTCCATTTCCCTCTCTGAGCCCCACTAGAACCGCCCTCATCAGCCGTCATCCCCCTGTTCTTCACTCAGAACCAAAAGCATCGCTACCACAGATCCATACTAGTGGGTGAGCCCAGGGTGGGTGGGAGAGGAGGGACCAGGGACAGACTGAGTCAGCCCAGGACCAACGGCTGAGGGGCTGTGGCTAGGTCTGGGATGGAAGAATTTTTCAAAAAGAAAGAAAGCCGTGGGTGATGTGGTAGTGACTTACAGGTCACTGAAACCTACAGAGGGACAGGCCAGCCTGCCAAAGCAGGAGGACTGAAAGGACTCTGCTCTGAGCCCAAAACTCTCAGCAAAAGGAAACAGCCAGGACCTCCCAGATAGCTGGAGCTCAAACTTGGAAGATACAGAGGCCACAGGGCTTGGTAAGGCTGAACTGATGTGGTATTCCCTGTCTGCTTTCCAGGATGGGACCCCTGGGATCTGATCTGAAGAGAGGCATCAAAGGAAATGATGGGGAGTCACTGCCCCATCCAACAGGGACCCCATGTCATGCAGTGTGGCCTTAGGATCCAAAATATGAGGATTGCCCCCCCCCACACACACACACATGATGCTAGCACACTCTTATGAAACACTCAGAAGGCATTTAGGAATTTCTTTTTTAGGTGTGCTAATTGGATTTTTTAAATTATTTATTCATGTGTGTGTGTGTGTGTGCACTTGCACGTATGTATGTGTGCCCATGTCAATGTAGAAGCCAGAAGACAACTCAGATATAATTTCTCAGGCACTGTCTGTCTGTCTGTCTACTCTATCTATCTATCTATCTATCTATCTATCTATCTATCTATCTATCTAAACACAAGGGTCTTTCATTGGCCTAAAGGTCTCTGATTACTCTAGGCTGGCTGGCCAGGTATTACGAACACCACCATACCTAGGTAATTGGCTATTTTTTTATTTTTTGTTTTTGTTTTGTTTGTTTGTTTGTTTTTTGAGATGGAGTTTCTCTTTATAGCTCTGGCTGTCCTGGAATTCACTCTGTAGACCTGGCTTTGAATTTACACAGATCCACCGGCCAGTCTCTGCCTCATGCCAGGTCCTCACGTTGGCAAAACAAGCACTTCACTGACTGAGCCATCTCTTCAACCCTGGTTGATTTTTTTGTTTTGTTTTGTTTTTTATTTGTTTTGTTTTGTTGTTGTTTTTCTTATTTTTACTTTTCTTTTCTTGGATGGTGCAAGTGGTGGACAATACCCACATGTCATAGTGTATGTTTGGAGTTCAGAGAACAATCTATGGGAGTCAATTCTCTCCTTCAACCATTTGGGCCCTGGCAATCAAACCCACAGGGCAATCAAACCCAGGTTGTCAGGTGTGGCAGCAAGTGCCTTTACCCAATGAGCCGTTTTGCCAGCCCCCCCTTTTTTTTAATTCCACTTTTAAGTCAAGCATGGTTACAGTGCACACTTGTGATCCCAGCATTCCCGAGGGTGAAGCAGGTGGGTTGAGAATTCCAGGCTAATCTGGAATACATGAATTAAGATCTTGTCTCAACCGAAATTCATTTTCAGAGAAACATAAAGATTCAAAGCAGAAAGATCAACAATTGCTGACCAATCTTGATTGCAAGGCAAGATCCTATCTCAAAATACCCACAAGGTGGCAAATGCCTTTAATGGCAGCACTCAGGAGGCAAGAACAGAGGAATCTCTATAAGTTCAAGGTTAGCCCCATCTCTATAGTGAGTTCCAGGCCCGCTGAGCCTGTAGAGTGAGACCCCGAGTCAAAAAGAAAACAAAAACCAAACAAGCAAAATAACTCACAACAAAAAAGACCAGACCAATACTGAATAGTTTTAAAGCCAAGCCTGATGATATATTTTCTACTTTTATGTTTATTTTTGTTTTTTGGGTTTTTGGTCTTGTGTGTTTGTTTGATGTTTTCAAGACAGGGTTTCTCTGTGTAGCCCTGGCTGTCCTGGAACTCACTTTGTAGACTAAGCTGGCCTCGAACTCACAGAGTTCTGCCTGCCTCTACCTCTTGAGTGCTGGGATTGAATGTGCCACCACGCCTGGCCTTTTATTTTTATACAGTGTGATTTGTCATAATAAGAAATTGGGCTGGTGAGACGGCTCAGTGGGTAAGAGCACCCGACTGCTCTTCCGAAGGTCCGGAGTTCAAATCCCATCAACCACATGGTGGCTCACAACCATCTATAACAAGATCTGACACCCTCTTCTGGAGTGTCTGAAGACAGCTACAGTGTACTTACATATAATAAATAAATAAATCTTAAAAAAAAAAAAAAGAAGTTAAAGATGTGGCTCAGTAGCAGTGTGACTGTGTGTGCAGAGCACACATAAGGCCCTGGGTTCAATTCTTAGCATTGAAAAGTAAACTAGTTTTGATTCCTTGAGACAGAGTGTCAAACATGCGTGGTGGCACATCCTTGTAATCCCAGCACTGGGGAGGCAGAGGTAGGAAGAGCTGAAGTTCAAAGGAGGCCTTTGCTACATAGCAAAGAGAAAGAAAGAGGGAGGGGAAAGTTACTATGTAGCACAGGCTAGTTTCCAATTATGCGTGTGCATTACTTAAGGGGTGCACTACCACAGCTGGCTTTAAAACAAACAAACAAACAAAAAAACATGACTAGTATACACTAGGCCCCAGGTTCCAATTACAGCACTTAAAATAATAAGAGCACCGATCCAAACGGGAGAGAGCAAAAGTGGTCATGGGAAAAAAATCCTATAGGCGCACACAGGAGAGGAGTCCATAGAGCCAGGCCAATGATAAAGAGTGTGTCCCTCCAAATACCTCCCCTAGCAACCCAGCCCACAGACAGACAGGCCCCAGTGATATAGAGTGTGTCCCTCCAAATGCCTCCCCTAGCAACCCAGCCCACAGACAGACAGGCCCCAGTGATATAGAGTGTGTCCCTCCAAATGCCTCCCCTAGCAACCCAGCCCACAGACAGACAGGCCCCAGCCCAGCTCAGCCATCACTGAGGTTGTGGCTGATGCTCTCTCTGACTGGAGGAGCTGAGGCCTGACAAGGCATTGAGAGGACTGGCCAGGCCCCGGGATGAGAGGGCCTCCTGTTGCTGACATACTAGAAAGTCCCATGGTTAGAGGCCCCACCTAGTCTACTGCGGGACTAGCGTAAGCCACTGGTTATCCCAGCAACTCAGAATTCGTGGGTATGAAACGGGCCAGCCCTGCCTGGCTCGCCTAGAAATAATGGAAGCGAAAGCACTTGGGTGTACCACGCAGGGCTTTCAGACAGTGTAGGTGGCTGTGGAGAATGGAGAAAAAAGGAGCAGACAGGTGCCATCTGAGGCCTGGTCCCAGCTGGGGAACCTCCGAAGAGTCCCCTGCTGTCTCTAGGTCTGTTTCTCTATGCAGTGAGAGACAGGGACTTCTGGATCCTTCCAGTTCAGACATTCTCTAGGACCAGCAACCTGGCCAGTGCCAGAGACACTCAGAGAAGGATTGGGGGAGCAGAGGAAACTCCTCAGAAGTCTTTGCGGATGAAGGATGAGCCAAAAACCAATCAAATGTTTTATTCTCAGTTCATCCCCGCGAGGAAGAACTCAGCAGCCTGAAACCAGCTGTAGTTAGCAGCTATCTGCCCTCTCCCCACATCATCCGAAGGGAATATACTCTAGCAGTGCCTCCTGGGATCCGGCAAGGGTTTCTGTCCCCCTCCCAGAAACCCCACCCTTGCAATCTCTCAATTACATTTTGAGTCTCCATCCTAATACCGCACATCCTAACTCACTAATGGCAAAGTTCTGGCTGGTCCTCACTGGGAAAGGTAGCTGCCTCTTCCCATAAGACACAAGAGGGTCCACTCGAGGTGTTGCATACTATAAATGACCCCTCAGAAACTGCAAGTTTCTCTTTCTTCAGCAAAGAGACTCGATCCGGAAGCAGCAGGCTGAGCCACAAACCATACCACTAATGCAACAGGCTTAGGGGACCCCCTCCATCTTCCCCCAGGCTGGACTGATGAATAGCTGGGTGAGAAAGTGGACATATTTTTAGGGACTAGCCTCAAAGAGCACAGTGCAAGACTGGACACCAGCTGCAACTGGTCTTGAACTTGGCACGTTCAGGCCCTCGGCATTTATTTGTGCCTTTATAAGTTTTGCTGCTTCCCACCTCTCTACACAACACACACACACACACACACACACACACACACACACACACTCCTCTCTCTCTCTCTCTCTCTCTCCCTCTCTAGACATATGATCTCAAAGTAAGACCGGAAAAGAAACTTGGCGACCGCTTCTCCATGTCACCAAATCCCAGTCTGCTCCCCCCCTCCCCCATACACCAAAGCTACCCTAAGCACAGCAGTAGCAAAGGAACAGGCACACTGAGATCTCAAAAAATATTCTGCCCCCAACACTTCAATTTCCCGAATACCTAAGGACCGAAAGGCGGTCAGTCAGGTCTATAACACACACTCCTCGCTGCCCACTGAGATCCCAGACTGAGGCAAGGAGCAAATTAACCCCCTCCAGTCCCCCACCCCCCACCCCCCACCGGCCAACTCTCGGTGAAGCGAGAGTCATCCTTTCCTCTGCACCAAAGTAACTTCTAATTGCGCCCACAGCATCATCCTTTTTGAGCCCTCTGATACCCTCAGCACCCGCGGCTCTCCGGAGCTTGCGGTGCCCTCCCCGCAACCCTGCTCCCCCGTCTCCTAAAACTGAAGCTCAGTCTACGAACACAAAGACTCAGCAACCTGCAGCTTCAAATTTTGATTTCAAAAAAAAAAAAAAAAAAAAAGAGGAAAGTCGTTGTTCCGGCGGGCCACCGAGGCCAGACTCCCGCCGGCTCCGCCCTGCGAGCTCGCTGCGCTCGGCGCGCACCTCACTCACCGTCCTTGCTTAGTGATGATCATCTCTGTCTGGTGCTGGTTGAACTTGGACCACAACAGGTGGTTGCTGAGCGCGACTCTCAGCTTCCCAGACACCTCCAACCCCGCGGGCAATGCGTAGTCCTCGCGCGGCCCTGGGTAGAGCCCCGCGCGCGGGTCAGGGGCAGGGTAGCCATCCACGGGCGGGTAGCCCTCCGCACCCGCGGGCGGCGGGAAGAACTCGCCAGGCCCGGGAAAGCCAGCCACCTGAGCCCGGGGCGGGTAGGCGAAGGATCCAAGGAAGCGACCCGGCGCGGCAGGCACCAGGGCGCCCCCAGAGTAGGGCGTCCCCAGGCTGCTACCTGCGCGGCGATCGGTCGGGTCCTGTGCGCCCGGCTCGGGATAGAAGAAACGATGCTGTTGGTCCGCTCCGGGCCCCCGGCCCTCGTCACTCGGCATCGGCTCGGTGCCGGTCAGCATGTCTCCGCAGCCCGGCTCCACGATGCCCATCCGAGGCGGGCTGGGCGCCTTCCAGCAGCCGTCGAAGAGACCCGAGGGTCCTTAGGGCTGGGGCGACGGGGGCGGCGTCCGAAGACCAATGAAACTTCACTGGAGCGGGAGCTGGGACGCTTGGCTCCTGAGCGCGCGTTGGATAGGCGCGCAGCTGCTCCTGGGCTTTCTCTGCAGCCCGCGCTGTCACTAGCGGCGCGGCGGCCTTTGCTGTGGCTTTATGAAGCTCCTTGGGTCCCCTCACCCCGCCACCTTGGCCCCGCCCCGCCCCGCCCCCTCGTGGCTAATACAGCGCGAATTCGCTTTTGGTGAGGACTGAAGCCCCGACCCCCACTCCTAAGTGTAAGTCTCTTGTCGCCCCAATCTGGGAAAGAGTCAACCTGCCACCTGAAACTCTGAAACTTCGAGGAGAGAAACGGTTTCTCTCCCCCAGGAAGTTCCGCCAGTCCTGGAAGGCACAGCAAAGGCCCTTTCCCCAGATGGGACCATCTGAGCATTCTCACGCCTCTGGCAGGCTCAGAGCTACTTAGACTATCCATAGTCAACAGATATTTGTTGCTGCCTCCTGTATGCCCAGGCTTTGTGACTTTACACAAAGTGTTTGCTCGCTGTCTCTTGTCCGCCGCCCCCACCCCCCATCGCTAGCCTCCCACCCCACCCCCCAGGCCCGAGGATGATGCTTGTCCCTCTAGCCCAGGAGGAAACTTGGAAGCTGTCTCCCAAGAAGATTGCACCCAAAGCAGCCCACGGTGGGCTGGGCTGGCTGAAATGCTCCCACAAAAGCTCGTTCACGTGGCAGCGTAACAGCTAGCGAAAGACACGGGAAGTAGCGCTTGGCTGTCAGTGTTCAGAGTCCCAGGGCTGACTCTGACTGTGACTCGGGTGTGTAGGACCTGGGTAAGTCACTTCCTTTGCCTGAAAGTCCCTCAGGCCTGATGGGGTAGGCTGGGGAAATAAATATTCGTATTGGGGGTAGGGGCTGTGTACCTTATACCAACCGGTGTCTGTGTGCCTCTGTTTCCATTCTATTATAGAAAAAAACAAAGGTATGTAGTCCAAGCTGGCTGACAGGGAGCCCAGCACCTGCTCTGATGGAGACAGACAGTCCTTCCTCCGCTGTTCTATTCCAATAACTACGGTAAGTCCTGCATTTTGAGAAGAATCTCACCTCCTAACTGAAAATGAATCCATTGGGAGTTTTCTTTTGAAATAAAAAGCATCCCCGGGGTCTGGGATATAGTTCAACTGATGGAGTGCCTGCTTAGCATACACCCACGCTTCTGGTTCCACCCCCAGCTTTGTATAGATGGGGCATGGTGGCACATGCCTGTCATCCCAGCACTTGAGAGGGTTGGTAGAGGATCAGAAGTTTAAGGTCATCTTCAGCTACAATTTGGGCCAGCCTGGGTTACAGGGGATCTTATCTCAAAAGTAAGTAAATAAGAAGTAAAGTATCGTTTAAGAGTTACTTGGGCTGGAGAGATGGCTCAGCGGTTAAGAGCATTGACTGCTCTTCCGAAGGTCCTGAGTTCAAATCCCAGCAACCACATGGTAGCTCACAACCATCGGTAATGAGATCTGGCACCCTCTTCTGGAGTGTCTGAAGACAGCTACAGTGTACTTACATATAATAAATAAATTAATTTTAAAAAAAGACTGGTGATTTTATATCATCCTGGGCATATCACATCCATAAAGTAGGAATTGGGGCTCTGCACCAGGCGCTTTTTCTTGTGTTTCCTCTTCTCCTCTTCTGGAGAGTGATGAAGGAGACCCTTGCGAGTGAGGCATAATCTCAGAGGGAGGGCGTCACCGCCAGGAAGCAAGTTACTTGTTATTGTGTGTGGACATCTGTGCCATGGTGCATGTTTAGAGTTCAGAGTCCAGCTGTGTGGGGTCAGTCCTTTCTTTCCATCCTTATGTGGGTTCTGAGTCTGGAACTCAGGTCATCAGGCTTGGACAACAAGTGCCTTTAACTGCTGAGCCATCTTGCTGGCCTCAGGACTAAAATCATCCTCTGTACAGAAAATCTAGGCAGTGAAGAAAAACAGAAGTCAGACAAACCACCACCCTCCCATACTAGCTCCCGTATTAACATTTTAAGAAAACCCTTCTGGATACCTCCCTTGTATAGACCCTCCTGTGTCTCTGTCTTTTGTACACACACACAGATGTCTAATTTTACATCAACTTCGCAGTCCGCTTTACCACGTGGGTTCTTGGTTTTTTTCTTCACTCAGCACGGTGTAATGGATTTTTTTTTTGCATGTCAAATATATAAAGATTTACATCTTAAAGAATGCTTCAAAAAATACTTCCATGCAGTTTTATTTCGTTAAAAAGAGATTTCTTTCCCTCATCTCTGCCCCACCCCACTTCTCCCCTGGGGTGTGACTTCATCTCTACATCTCTGTCCCAGCCCAATAGGACTTCACCCGTAGGGACCCAGGGGGACACTCTCCTTCCAACTAGAGCTGAACCAAGAGACAGGCTGCCAGGGGAAGGTGAAGTTAGGGACCCCAGGAGGCAGACATGACCCAGGGAAAGGTGGGGGCAGACAATCAGCACAGCTCTTGAGAATGAGGCCTGGATCCATGACAGCAGCAGATATCGAGGTCTGGCCTCCTCCTCACTCCCTCACCCCCTACTCGCCCATAAAGGCTTCTGTGTGTTGTTGGTCAAAATGAGACACCAGGACTTGAAAGAAGGTGACCTTTGCACCCTTGGCTCCCTATTGTGGAAAATAGATTTCTGGGATTCATTCAAATGACTGATTTCCCCAGGAGGTAAAATTTTTGAACACCGACAACTCTTTGGGGGAGCATTTTTGCTGAGTGTCCCATTGTGAAAGGCCAAATGGAGTCTTGTTCCTCAGCCTTTCCATCCCTGATCTTCCACGCTGATCCTCAGGTCAAGTGAGCCATCCCCCTGCTTCGGAACAAAATGTTCTATGCTCCCAACAAGCTCTTCAGAGCAGAAGGGAATGACTATCACAGCTGGGTGGTCCTGGAAGTGCATCTTTGGAGTGAGGGGGGCCCGAGAATGGTTTCCCCATAACCTGATGGGTCGATAGAGCCTGCCTTATTAACCTCAGATTCTCACCACTCTCACCCCCCCACTCCCTCTAATTTCTTTCACCCAAAAAAGAAAGTGCTTGTGAAAAGCGGGGGCTGAGTGGCCCTGGTGTCACCACTGCCAGTCCCGCCCCTCTGCCAGCTTGGGTGAGAAGAAGAACCCCGACAGTGACACCTCCTGCTGCCACCTCAACCCCCCTTCCCAGTCTCCAGGGCTAGAGAGGTGGGAAGCCAGGATTGAGGAAAGGAGGCCCCCTTGGGATCCCCTCTCTGCCCTGTGGCTGCTGCTCCCAGCCCCTCTCTCATCCTGCCAGTACGTGCTACCCATAGGCTGGCCCTGGGGAACGTGGGAGACAGAACACTTCAGAAGTCACACACCCTGTTAGCCACAGAGCTAGGGCGGAGGGTCTGAGGTAGATGACCAGCCCAGCGTTCTTTCCAGAAGTCAAGTAAATGAAAACTAGCCAAGGGATGAGGGCATGGTGGTATAGCAGGTATATATGCACGCACATATGTGACACACTTGGCATGTAGGAGACTGTAGCTCCATCCCCAGCACCACACAAAAGAAAAGGTCTGATAGTCTCTTAGAAAAGATTAGGGAAACAGGGAGCAGCGGGGAGAGACTGCCACCTCCCACCCCAGGCTTAGGGCTGAGCCTAAGCCCTCCAACTTGGCACTGGTTCTCCTCACCATGTGCTGTTCTACAAGTGCGCAAGACTTCTTTCAAGTCTAAGACACAGAGTACCAGGGATTCTCTCCCAAGGCCACACAGCCCTGGTCATTCCTCTAAGCCACCACCTGTCCCAGCAAGCTGTCATGTGGGTTTCTGGGACTTGCTCCTTAGACAATGTTGATGCTGGGGCCCGACAGTGTCTTGAGTTAAGAACTTAAGGTGACAATAGCCTTTGAGGATGCCTCACATCCCACGTCCAGGATCCTCCCTCTTCCTCTCTGCTATCTCCAAGTCAGAAACTTCCAGGGACAGGGAATAGGTGGATGAAAGGCAAGGGAAGCCACATCGCAGGCGTTCCAGTGCCCTGGTGGACACTCTACGGCCAGATTCTCCCTTCTCAGGTGCATCAGTGGGCCTGATCCTCTCCTGAACATGTGTGCAGGACCAAGTCCTCCATCCCAGGGTTGCAGTGAAGGATAGAAACGGAGTGGGGGGTGGGTAGGGCTGGTGGCCCAGAGCCCAGGGCACCAGGAGCCAAGTCTCTGCCTTGGAACCACAGAGGCCAGAACAGTGATTGAACGAGGCGCTCAGAGGAAGGAGTCCCTGGCTCAGGATATGCTCAGGAGAGATTCAGAGTCAAGAAACCATGAAGTCAGAGCCTTAGCTGTGACTCAGTGAGAAAGTCTCAGGCCCCTGGGGGGGGGGAGAGAACAAGGAAGGGGGATGCCCTTGAAAGCAAAGACCTCAGAAGCTAAAAGGCTTTGGGGTATCAAAAGCCTGACAAAGGGAAACAATATCTTCCACAGGTGGCTTGGTGGGAACCCCCCAAGTCCAAGCCTCACTCTCTGGGTGACCTTTGCCCTGCATCCTGACAGCTCTGCTTTCCTTGTCAGTGAAAAAGATTCATTTGGACTCTAAAGGCCGAGAGCCTTGCCCTGAGGAAGGAAGGGAATGGAGGCCCAGGCTGTGCTGCCTTGTCTGCCTGTCTCTTGCTTCCAGCCACCCACATCTTCCCTGTCTTCCATCTAGCTTTGTGGGTCCTCCACAAAAGACCCCTCATGCTCACCCCCTCCTCCACTAGGACCTGGGGCCAGAAGCGAACCTGTTCAGGAGACTCCTCTCAGTGAGTAGGGGCAAGCCTGCTTCCCTCCTGACCCCGTACACCATTTCCTGCCGGTTGTAATCAACTAGGCCTGGGGACTCTGAAAACTTAGAATTAGCCTTCTCCCCCAAGAGCTCCCAGCTAGGTGAGTGACCATGCACTTCAGATCTCGCCTGTACGTCAGGCCACTTATGCCCAGAGGCAGACTGGCAACCCAGATAGGTTCCTGCACACACCGGTTCCTCCCATGTACATAAACATGCCAAACACAGAGTCCTCCTCAAGATAACCCCTCAATCCTGCCTTCAGGTCTGCTCACATCCCACTGTTATCCACCCACCCTGGAGCCCTCCCAGCTCAGGGCCCAGACCAGCCAGTCCTCAGAGAGCATGGCTATGCCCATGGCCGGAACCGACGGCTTAGCAGGGAGAGGGCAGGGCAGTGGCCAGCACCTGGACAGCACACCCCACCCCCAACCGCGACAGCTGCAAGAGGTCGGAATCCCCAGTAGCCAGCACCCGGGGTTTACTCCAAGGTCAAGGGCTTCAGGATCTCATGTCCGGGTTGAGGGTCACCCTTTGCCACTCTGAATACCTCTTAAGATGGGTACCGTTTACCCTCTGGTCCTGAACAACAACTCAGTCCCAAACTACGGTCCTTTCCCCCCTAACTTTTCCACAGGCACCCCATGTCTAGGGATGAGGGTTCCCTTAATGCTATCACTGGAGCAACCCTGTAATCACAGAGGCTGCCAGGGTACTGAGGGTGAGCACAAGCTTTAGGAAGGCCCTAGGGGAGGTGTTGCCCCCCCCACCCCAGAATCTGGCAGGCAGGCCTTAATCTCAGCAGGAAGCAGGGTCTGGTTACCAAGGGTGGGGGTGGGGGAATGCCAGGGCCTTGGGTAAAGGGAGCCTGGGAGGAGGGAAGGGAGAGAGAAGCCAGGGCAAGGCTGGAGAGCCAACCTTAACTCCTGTGTAGCTGGACTCCTCTGTCCCTGTCTCCTCGGGAAGCTATCTAGCTTCCTGAACAGTCCAGCAGTGCCAGGCCGGGCAAGCTAACCTCACCATCTGCATGAGCCCTGCTTTCTCCCAGGCTCTTGAGCCTGTCTGTCTGTCTGTAGCTCTCTCTGTCTTCTTCCTTCCTTTATTTTCTGAGACTGTAGCACTGGCTGGCTTACAACTATGTAGGCCAGACTGGCTTCGAACTCACGGAGATCTGCCGGCTTCTGCTTATCGAGTGCTGGGATTAAGCACCAGGACTACAGCTTTTTCCGTTGGTGTTTCTTGGCCTTGGTGGTGGTGGCCTGCACATGTCTCTAGAGCCTTGTGTCCTGTCTGCGGCTTCGTGGGTCTTGGCCGCATCTGCCTCTGTCTGGATCTGTGGAACCGCTCCTGTCTTGTCAGCCTTGGTGGGACTTGTCTATAATGCCAGCGCTTGAGAGGTAGAGACAGGATGACCAGGAAGTCAAGGTCATCTCAAACTCCTGATCAAGTTAAAGGCTAGCCTGGCCTACCTATCAAGTTGAAGACCAGCCTGGACTACAGTATACTCTATCTGAAAATTAATTAAAACTAAAACAACAATAAATACTGTTAGCTTACAGCAGTTCCACTAGGCTCCTCCCAGGAACCTATCAGTGGCTTACATCATCATCTGACAGTGGACTCCCCACCCCCACCCCCACCCCCACCCCCGCCCCAGTTCTCTCTGTGTTCCCACGTGTTCCCAGCATTCTTTCTTCCCTCTTCCTGTCCTTCTCTGCTCCCTCTCCTGGCCACTTCTCTGCCCCCATGAGTCTGCTCCCATCTGTCCGTCTGTCTACATGTCCACTCTCCTGCCTCTACCCCTGCTCCAAGTCCTTGCTCTTCTCCCTTCTCCCAGTAAACTTTCTTTATACCAACTCTGTTGTGTGGTGTAGTTACTCATGGACACACCTTGGCATGGTTGTGCCAGGTACCCCCTTGCCGCATTATATTTCATAACAAATATGCCTGCTGATGTCGAATAATAGGGTCTCTCTCTGTCCCTGCCTTTTCGAGTATTCCTGTTATCCCTGGCTCCAAGAACTTACTGTGATCTCTATCATGGATTTGTATCTGTCTGTCTGTCTGTCTGTCTGTCTGTCTGTCTGTCTGTCTCTGCATCTCCAAGTCTGTCAGAGCCTCAAGGCCAGTCCAACTGCACTCTATTGTATGCCTGTATACCTGGTGCAGGGCCTCCTTTTTGAGGCCTCTCTCACACACAGACCCTTGGCTTTGCCCTTCTCGATAATGTGACAGGGTAAGTTGATATGGAGCAGCTGATAGTCTGAGGGAAGAGGGGACAGCAGCTACACGCTGGAGGAGTGATCAATCTCTAATGGTGTATGGAGCAAGCTGGACAACCCCAGACCTGAGGATGAGGCTCGCAAGGGGCACGAAGTGATGTCCTTGCTCAGGGAATAAGGACTGAGTCACTGAGAAAATAAGGTGGGTGTAGTGTCACATGCCTAGAATGTCAGCACTCTGGGGGGGGGGGGTTTAAGGTAGGAAGATGCTGAGTTCCAGGCCAGCCTGGGCTACATGGTAAGACTCTGTCTCAAAAACAAAGACAGAATGAAAAATGGGCTCAGTCAATAAAGGGCTCGTTTCAAGAAATGAGGACCAGAGTTAACTCTCCCACACCTCTGTGTTAAGCACAACATATCCACTTATTATCCCAGCTCTGGGAAGAAAGAGGCTGCAGGATTCCTGGGACCCAGTGACCAGCCAGCCAGACCAGTCACACTGGCAAGCTCCAGATTCAGTGAGAGACCCCATCTCCAAAAATAAAAGTGTGTGTGGGCGGGGAGGGTTGGAGACATGGCTCAATGGTTAAGAGCACTGACTACTCTTGCAAAGGACCCAGGTCCAGTCCCAGCATCCACATGGTGGTTCACAAACATCAGTAACTCCCCTTTTGGCGGCCAAGGGCACCACACATCCATATGATGACATATATACATGTATGCTAACACTTGCACGCATTAGAAAAAAAATGTTTAAATAAATGTATTTGAAGACCAAGTTGAAGAAGATGCCTAACACTGACCTGTGGCCTCCACAAGCTCCCATAGAGTGTGTATCAACACACACACACACACACACACACACACACACACACACACACACACACACACACGGGTAGGGAGAAACTGAAACAGAATGGAGTGAGGGAGACCCAGCAACAGACAGAAAGACAGAAAGGTCTGGGTTCTGATCCTAGCTACCCCACCAGCCGAACATGACCTTGGGCCTGTCCTTTTCTCTCGCTGCATCTCAGTTTTCTGTCCTGTAATTGAGACCCTTGGCAGAGACCATCCCCTACAATTCTGTGAGACCCAGGAGGACATCTCTAAATCCAGGTCAGGAGGCTGCGACTTTTACTTTCCTTAAAGGAGATGATGCCTCAAAGTCCCTTCCAGTCTAGAATATCAGTCCTTGCATCTGCCATTCAGCACCACTAGGGGCAGGACAGAGAAAAGAATGGAGGTTAGACAGCAGGAAGGACTTCCTGCCCTGCAATAGGAGGGAAAGGAGGCCCCAGCTTCTTCTAGCAGCAGGCCTCCAGGGCCCCCTCTGTTGGGGCTGGGGGTGGAGTAGCAGGGGGTGGGGTGGGGGGAATGCACTCAGCAGCTGGGTAATTAGCCTTCGCTCTCAGGCCCTGAGGGGAGGGGCTACTGGACTAAGAAACCAACGCAAACTGACAAGGGTGGTTTTGACACGCGGTGGAGCTGACGGGCCCGGGGGCCGGGGTTTGGTTTGGGAGGGGGGATCTTATCAAATGATTAAAAAATAGGTCAGAAGGAAGAAGCCACAGCCGGCACGACACTGGGTCCGTGGTGACAAGGCCACACAGCTTCCCCAGGGCTGTGGGCTTTGGTGGGGTGGGGGTGCTGAGGAGGGCTTCCAGAGGTGTGCGGGGGGGGGGGGGCTTCAGAGGCGGGGGCTGGACTGGGGACAAGAAGATGCTGGCCTGGCCCTGTTCATGAGTTGTTTGGAATTCTGTTTTTTAGTCCCCTCTGGACACATTCCTCCTTAAAGGAAGGACAGCATAGATCTTCCTTCACCCACCCCACCCTAGCCACATTGCACTCCCTGCACTCCAACACCAGAGACCCTGTATGGAAGTCCTTCTCACTCTCTAGTCTCTGGTTAACTGCTGCAAAGACAGCTAGCCAACTCACCCAGTTTCTTGCCTCTCCAAACTGCCTCCTCTCTATCACCTTAGCAACTCTGAGTCCTGCTGGAGTCTACTTTGGCCCTCCAGCTTATTCTTAGAGCTTTCCTAGTCCCCCCTCTTCCTATGAACATGGTGACAGTCACAGCCTGTAAAAGGCAGAGCCTGAGGTGAGTCCCGAGAGCATAGGGCAGTGCGATGAACCCCAGGGAGCAGAGCAAAGAGGCTGAGAGTCTGGTTTGTGTATCTATCTGAGATGCCTGATGGGTTAGGGCTCCGCCCCTCCCTCAGGCTGGACATCCTTTCCCATGAGCCTTCACTCTCAATCCCATTTCTTTTCTGAGTCTCCTAAAACAGCGAACAGTAAGGACCGTTCAGGGTCCTTAGATCTCTAGGTAATGGAATAGAAATAAAGGTAATGATTGGAAACCGATAACCATAGTGGGGAGACAAGCCAGGCAAGGCACCATCTCTAGTAAAGGGGACATCCGAGTCTCAGCTGCCACCATGCAGGGCACCCAGGGCCAAGTTGGCATGAAAATGGATTGGCTAGATCTGACCTTGAGATTAACCCCACTTATCACCCCAGATGCAGATTCACTCTGACACACAAGTCTGTGATCTCCCTGAGGCCTGATGTCTATAGTTCACCCCTCTCAGCGACCCAGTGTGTATCACAAGGCACCGTGGAAACCTCCTCCCACCAGGGCCATGGGCAGCTGGCATTCTGTGCAGGACCTAGAAATGGCTGGGGGTGGGGTGGCTGGTGAGGTAGCCTATTAGTTCCCACACACACACCTCCCTCCCTCCCTCCCCTAATACCCGCCTGTTTTTTTCCTGTCACCAGCACCAGATTCTGACACTGTGGGTCAGGGAGGGGAGGTTAGCATCAGGGTCAGGCAAGTTCTTAGCATCTGAAGCAATAGCTGGAAGTTGAAATACCAGTCCATTTCCTTGCCCTGCAGGGGGAAATATCTGTGCCTGTGTGCACTGGCCTGGGCTCTGGGGCCTCTCGGAACACCTGCTACCCTAGACATATCACCCCATTTGGCTTCTGCTTTCTCTAATCCCTTTCTCAGTGATTTTGGAGACAAAACCCCAGTTTTTCTGCTTGTCCCTGCTGCCAAACCCTGTACTCATTATATCTGAGTTGGGCGGGGACCACTCTGCCTGCTTCACAGATGGAGGAAAGGAAACAGAGGCACAGAGAAGGTACTGACGTTCTCAAGGTCACACAGCTGGTAATGCAGTGGCAGGCATCTCTGGGACTCTGAATCTTGTTCATGGGGCCTCTGTGTGTCTCTCCTCTCTCTCTCTCTCTCTCTCTCTCTCTCTCTCTCTGTGTGTGTGTGTGTGTGTGTGTGTGTGTGTGTGTGTGTGTGTGTGCGTGTGTGTGCATGTGAAGATGACATTGTTTCTATTTCATTCTACAAATGAGATACTGATGGTCATGCTAAGGGTGGTAGTACAGGCTTGTAATTCTAGCACTGAGGAGCCTGAGGCTGGAGGATGGCCTTAATTTCCAGGCCAGTCTGGGTTCCAGTATAAGACTTTAGAATCAAGGTTCAGGGATGAAGTCGGCACCATGTCCTCAACACAGTTGTTTGTTTCCTGGATTCTTCTCTCCTTTCCGGGTGTCTTTTCCAATTCCACCTTGACTCTGAGTGCTTTTGTGGCAAGGCAAGCCTCTAAACCCTTCCTAGATCGCCTGGCAGCCCCTCCACTCCTCCTGCCATTCTTCCTGCCTGCTGACCCTGCAGAATTGGACCCAGATACTCAGCAACTCCATCACCTTTATGAGCTGAGGGACGGACAGCAGGGCTGGAGATGGGCACAGTCACACAGCTGAGATCAGGTTGAGCAGGGTGAGAAGGCAGGAAGCTGGGTCCTGACAGGAAAGACCCTGGAGTCCTGGCTTCTTGGAGCAGGAGTGGGAAGCGGGGGGGGGGGGGGGGGGGCTACTGGTCCCCCTGGGATGTCTGCTCTTGGCTGCTGAACCCACTATCTGGGCAGGCATGTGCTTGCCTTAGAATGGAAAGGTCTGGGACAGGTCTGGACAGCCCTTGGGAATGGATGATCCCATGGGCCCTGTGGGTGGCGCTACATTCTCTAAGGCTGGGACACCTTACCCTGCCCTGCTGGCCAAACCCTTCTCCCTTTGCTTCTCACCCTGGGACCTGTGAGCCAACAATTAAGAAGCTGAACCAGCTGCTCTGTTTCTCTCTCTGCCAAAGGACTGAGTGCTATTCTGCTATAGAGGGGTCTGAATGTCCCCACTGAAGCAGCAGAAGCAGAATGCGGACAAACTGGAACTTAAGAACTATTGTTAGGGGGCTAGAGAGATGGCTCGGTGGTTAAGAGCGTTGGTTGGTCTTCCAGAGTTCCTGTGTTCAAATCCCAGCAACCACATGGTGGCTCACAATGATCTCATGGGATCTATGCCCTCCTCTGCATGCAGATAAACAGGAAGACAGAGCACTCATATACATACATAAATAAATTTTTAAAAGAGAGAACTGTTGTTTGGGGGATTGACAACATATGGGGAGGTCAAGGGTCACCACCCTTTGGCTCCAGATAGCCTTAACATGCCGTTTTCCTTTAATACACAAGACTTCGAGCAAGATCCTGAGACAGAGTCTTTTTCTTGCCCACGGACTACAGGTTCTTCCTCGAGTCTAGCTTTAATTCATTACTTAGAGAGGGGTGGAAGAGGACAGAGATGAATCGCAGTTTCTTATAAACCTGGTGGCTTCTTGTTCTCCGACGACAGTACAGTGAAGGAGTTCTGTGGTTCTGGCTTTGAGTCAACCCCCTGGCCCGGGCGTCCCCAGTGCCATCTCTCTCCGCCCCGCCCGGACTGGAAAATCAGGCTCACGCCTGTGCCCGAGAGTCAGTGCTTCCCCACACCATCTCGCTTTCCGCTAAAAGGAGGTGTTTCCTCGAAGCTGGGAAAAGTCAGCCAGGGGGAGGCGGGACTCGGGGGGCATGGGCACTGGCGGGGGTGGGCCTACCTGCCTTCCTGTCCCTCTCCTGCCCCCTCCTCAGCGTAGCTACCCACCCCCTTCTAAGAGCCCGGTGCCTTTGCGCCATTAACTACAGGAGTCTGGCTGTGGGGGAGGAGCTCCGGTAAGGAGGGCGGAGCGGAAGAGGGAACTAACACACTACGAGTGTCAACGAGTGACGCAAAACATAGGTTCATACATAGGTTCCGGGTCCCTTCCTACATCCATAAAATCCCTCCCAATACGAGGAGCGCCCCTCCCCCTTGTATAGGGATGTTAAAAGTGTCCGCCACCTCCTAACTCACTCACTCCGGAGGGAGAAATTTGGAAGGCAATTTGTTTTGTTGAGACAAATCTCACGTAGCTCCAGCTGGACTCGAACATGCTGTGTAACAGAGGCTGGGCTTGAACGCCTGATTGTCCTGCCTCCCAGGTGCCAGGCTGCAGGGGTTGATGAGAAGTGGGTACTTCCCAACTCAGAATTCTGACTCTTCTTCCCAACAGGAGGGGGGCGGGGATGTGGAGTGAGGGGGCGGGGCACCAGCACTTAAACGGAAGGGTGCAAGTCACAGGTTATATCCTGCGGACCTTCCCGTTGTTCCAAGGCTCCATACATCACTCCCAAGCGTCAGAGGCAGACCCCAGGCCCTAGATGAGGGCATGAAAGTCTGGAGTATCTCACTCCTAAGGGAAGAAGCAGGGGTCCTGCTAGGGAGGCCTGAGTTTTAGCGTAAGGAGGCTGAAATAGAAAGAAAGATGGAGAAAGAATGAAAGCAGGAAAGTAGAGTGAGAATGGGAAACTGAGACCGGTGGACAGTCAAAAAGAGAACAGCCCCGGGGCGCTGGAGGGGACTGTGGGCTTGGGTTCCAGGGGAAGGCAGAGCCCAGGGCGCTGGAGGGGACTGTGGGCTCGGGTTCCAGGGGAAGGCAAAACCCGCTTCTTCCTAGCAAGACAGACAGAGTCATCAGAAGCTCTTTATATCAAGAAGGGGATATGGGAACTAGGCTGGCTCAGAGGACCCCCGGAATCTGGGTGGAGCCCCTTCAGATCAACTAGAATCAACTGCTGCAGGGAGCCTCCTCAGGGGCAGGGCAGGCACTCTGTCAGCAAGGCCTGGAGAGCCCTCCTAATCCCGGCTGGGGTCTGGATTCGTCTGCTGGCTGTGTTTGCTTAGCCAGTGTTAAGTCGTGCTTTTAGATGTCTCTTTTCAATGGAAATGGCAACCTTACTAAAAGATGTCCTTACAGAATACAGAAATGTTACTTCCTTCCTTCATGCTCCCAGCATTGCACCCAAAGGAGGCCAGAAAAGAGGCCAAGAGTTCCAAAAGAAAAAAGGAGAGTGTCTCTGTCTCTCCACCCACCTCCCCTGAACTCAGGATCAGCTTGCAGACAGGTAGCCCTGGAAACTCAGAACTTTGGACCACTCACAGGGCTTCAACTGCTGTGGGGACTGGGCATGAGGGCCCTGGCTTCTGCCGCCTGCACCCCTCCTACCTGAAAGACCATCAGCAGAACTTCCCAAGAGAGAGGAAGAGTCTGTCCAGGTAACACAGCTAGCTACAGAGGCTTAGGGGAATTCCACCCTAAGGGCCTGGTCCTAAACTTCAGCGCTAGCCTGGTGCTTGCCTAGTACTTGGGCCCTAGGCAGAGAATCCACCCTATCCGGCCCTGCCCCCATCAGGGACCGATCCTTGAGAACTGCAGCAGAGACAGACAGGCAGGTGGAGATTTGCCCTTCTCTCAGGACCCTGATATTCTCTGGCCACATCCCTCCCTACTCTAAGCTACAGGACTAGGAAGTTAGGAATGTTGCTACCAACAGCCAGGTGGTGTCAGGATCTCAGGATCTCTTAAATGCCCCAGAGGAAACCTGAAGATTTGGGGGTCTAACCAGAGGGGTTCTTAACCCCTTTAGTCATCTTGGGAAGCCAAGCTGAATAGCGTTGACTGATATGCACTCAACCACAAGCCAATTTTGTGGTTTCAGTTTTCAGAAGGCAGAGTGAAGCGCTTGTCCTTCGGCAGAGGAGTGGGCTGTGTCCCTGATGATGCAACTGAGGCTCAGTACTGAAGAGTGTCCCCAGCTCAAGATCACACAGTCAGGATGGGCTGTGACTTTAGCAAAACTTTCCCTCCTATCCCCTGCTCCCCTTCCCATACATCTGAAAACTCTATTTTCTGAATGCTGGAAGAGCCAACACCCCTCCCCCTCCTCTTCTTTCTTCCCTTCCCCCTTACATTTTCCTTTTCCGTTCTCTCCTTTCTTCTCTTTTCTCTTTTTGTGTTCGTTTCTTCATTCCCACTGTCTTCTCTTTCTCCTTCATTCTCCTCTCCCACCATCTTGTCAGGAATTCTCAATGCTCCCTAAACACTTTTGTTACCTCCTTATGGCCTACAGGGAAAGAGATAGAATTCTAAGAAAATTTCCTCCTGAACAGAGTCTAGAAAAATCTAGAAGTGCAGAATGTCAGTATGTCGGCTCTGGAAAATAGATCAGCATCACCTAGTCCAGTTTCTTCCTCTCTCCGTGCTGCGAGGGAGGCTGAGACACGGCTCTGTCACACCCCAGCAGGGACAGCCTCACCCTCAGACCATTCTGCCAAATGAAGGTTCTCTCCCCACTCCCTCAGCTTTCCAGGGCAGGCCAGACATGTGGCCCCGTGACCTAGAAGATGAGTGAGAAGGAATGAGGTGCTTGAGAGACAGTTGCAGCCCAGACATAGAGGTTTGGCAACAAACAGCACCCCAGAGCCTTTCTGCTGGAAGCCGTCCTGGGGTCACTGGTGGCCTGGGCCATGGTAGAAGGAAGCAAGGTAAAAGAGGCACGTATGAATATCAGCTATCCCTGGTGGCCCAAGGGGTGCAGGAGAAGAAGAGAAACAATAGGAGAGTGAGGTTCATAGAATAGGGGATAAAAGAAGCCTGCGAAGGGGGTAACCCCAACTCCCAGGAAAAGCTGGCCCTGATAAGCCACTGCTGCCCAGGTTCAGCACTCTCAGGGGCTTCCAGCTCCCATAGTCATGTGGCTTCTCTTAAGGACACTGGAGTGGTGACTGCAGGTGGCCCTCACACAGCAAGAACACAGATGTGTGACTCTTCCCACCATCTGAGTCATGGGTCAGATGGAGAGCTGATTATTAAATGTTTATCGACATACCACTGGATGATGGGACCAGCCTCAAATCCAAGAGTGCCACACATGTTCGTGTGCATGCACTCTTTCTGGTGTTCCTGTGATACTTGAGGTATACCCATGTGTCGCAGTGATCCAGTTGGGTGAGAGGCTGTGTGTACGCCACATGCACAAGAGGAAATGTGTCTTGCATGTGGGTGTCCTGGAAGGAGTGCCCCAGTGCATGAGTGCACGTGTGAATGTATGTGTGTGTGTGTGTGTGTGTGTGTATAACTGGGTCTGTTCGGGGTACTCACAGCTGAAGTGTGACAAGATGAGTCTAGAGCTTCTACCTCGACATCAAAGGGAGGCAACCCATTTGTGACCATCACAAGGGACAGGGACACACACACACACACACACACACACACACACACACACACACACACACACGGTGGGGGATAGGGGGAGGGAGTTTCTGAGCACAGAGAACTCCTGGAGAGCTGCATACACTGGGGTCTCTGGGAGGCAGGGGTGGTACCGAGGCAGGCAAGGGGTGCTGGTGTTCCGAATATGAAACAGAGCCTGTGCGCAGGACATGCCACAAAGACCAGCACAGGGGGCACTAGCCTCTCTTGCCCTCACCCATGCTGGGGAAGGCTATCTCCTTCACACCATCTCCTCATCCTCCCCCTCACCTCCCATCCACAGTTGCTTTTGCTATCTGTGGGGGAAGGAGAGATCAGCTTCTGTCACACCCACAGGTCAAGGGCTCCAGGAAGGGGGGGGGGTAGTGCTCCTCCTTCAATGGGCTTAAAGCAGGAGTCTTGGCCAATTGAGCTCCTTAGCTTCTTTTCTGGGGTGCATGGATCCATCATCAGGTCCTATCTTTAGAGCGCTATCTGGCTGCCAAATAGCCCTGCAGACCCTCTTGCTCCAGAGCACCAAGGAGCCACTGTCTCCATCACTTGGGACTGCATAGCTAGAAGAGGAAAGGCCTGAAGACAAGAACCCAGCATGGGAGGACCTGCGATAACAGGAGATCTTCTGGTCCCATGGCCTTCTAACTAATGTCCCTTACTTGTGGTAGGGCCTGGGGACATCGCTGTGCTGGACTCACCATCATCCCTCCTGTTAGAGCCTTCAGACTCTGCTGCCTGCTGTGTTCCCTCTGTGCCTGACCATGCAGGTGCCAGGCCAGCCTTAGAGGGAGGAAACAAGCCACTGCAGCCCATCTGGGTGAGGGCTAGCATCCTTCTGGTTGCTGTCTGTATTCTTTTATTCTTCCTAAAGTCTACCCCCGAGTTCCTTCTATTGCAATTGGTCCTGAGTTAGGAGATGGGCTTTCCATCTCCTAACTCACCATCCCCAGCCAACCTTCTTCGGGTAAATCCATACCTTTGAGGAGATAAACAACCAAACTCTAAAAATGAAAACAAAAGTCTCCAGCCACACTCTATCTGCTTGCTTTTTCCTCCCTTTGCCCCAAGCCACCACAGAAACCCACAGGGCATTAGAGCCTTCATCCCAAAATGAGTCAGGGCCCTTGAGAGCTGAGCTGGGGTGCAAGAATTTCCCCTTTGTGCCAAGCAGTGGCTTTGCTTCTTGATAGCACACTCCATCTAGCTCCCGGGAGGCCTAGGAACAAGATTGGCTTCCCCAGGGAGGGCTGTGGCTTCTAGACAGTAGCCTCCCTGAACACCCACCCAAGGCCTATGTTTGATGCCAAGAGGGAAGAGGGCTCCAGGGTGCCTTTGGAAGACATTAGGATAACCCAGAGCATTCAGTCTGATGCACTTTGCTTTGCTTCTGTTCCCCAGTACCCTCTACATGTTCAACGGAGGATACAAGAATAAGAGAGGCTTTCCAAGGAAGGTAGTCAAAGAAGGCTAGCTCCGAATCTCTTAGCCCATTTCTCCCCATCTCAAGTCAGGAACAAGAAGACTTAAGGGAATGTACTGAGGCCAAGAAAGATGGCTGGGAGAGTTAGAAGCAGCACGCAGCTGGCTGACCCCTGGGGAAGCTGGCAGCCTCCCCCACTGCCCCTGCACTGCATATATTCTCTCCCCCCAAAATAGCATCTCTTGTGGGGGGGGAGTGAAGGGAGTTCTCAGCTCACTGTTAACTCCCCACCGCGAGTTCACAGCTCTCCCTGCTGTCTCTCACGACCTCATTTCCCTGCCTGTGCCCTCCCCCCTCCCCTTTTCACCATCCGGAGTCCCAGGACCCCTTGCTGGGAAGAGGACTTACTGGCTGTGGCCCACCCTACCTAACCACTATCTCCTGTGCTCCCACCCTCTGCTGAGGCTGCCCTATGAGGGCAGAAGTAAACTTAATGTGGACAGTTTGAGCATCGAATGTGTTGGTGAGGATTTAAGCCACAGTCTCTAAGTTGAGGAAAGAAAAATGGCTGGCTGGGTCAGGAGTTTGGTAGTAGAGTTCTTCCTACCATGTGCAAGGCTAACAGGAGTGGCCCTGATCCTTCCCTCTATGGCTCAACATGGAGAACTTATTTAAATAAAGACAGGCTCCTTTTGAACTGGGAGCCCCTGGAGGAAAGATTCCTCTGTGAGGGTACTACACTGTCCTAGGCGCTGAGACTTCACACTGGTCTCTGGTTTCTCTATCACCTGCCATAGGTTCTAAGCATGTGTTCTGCTGATATTGGCCGATTTGTTTCCTGTGTGGAATGGTCTCTTGCTTTGCTCATGGACAGACATGAAGTCCAGGCTCAGGATCTGGGAAAGATTCAGTCTGATGGAGGAGGCAGGCTCCGCACTGGGGAACATGGACAGGGGCCACTTCCCAGCTGGTAGGGCTGGGGTCTTCACAGTAGCAAGAGGGATTTCAGAGACAGGGTTCACTGGGTAGGGATGTGGAGTAGCCTCAGGAATAGGGTAGTGCTAGGGAGTGTGGGGCTGAGAGCATGGAGAGGCTGGGATGGGGTGTCTGCTGAGTCTGAGGGTGGATGAGCAACAGTGGGCACACTTCTCCCCAGGGCCAGCTGTAATGCTGACCTCCTGTCTCCCGCACCGTGGGAGAGTTGAGCCCCCTCAGTCATCCCCCAAGGGACCCACTCCCCCTCCCTGTTATTTCTGGCTCCATTTTCTTGGTCAAGTAGGGTGTCGGTGGAAATGCAAATGAAGAGGCGCTGGAGGTGCTGGTGACACCCATCCTGTCCTGCCCCCCAGCTCCTCCCTGCCTTCCCCTGTGCCTACATTCACATAGCAGTCTGGAGCATCTATGAAGAGCACCTAGTGGCTCTGCCCTTGGCCAAAGTGGCCGGGTGAGTGGCCAAAGCTGTAGGAAGAGGTTGCAGCTAGAGAGAGAGAGAGAGAGAGAGAGAGAGAGAGAGAGAGAGAGAGAGAGAGAGAGAGAGAGAGAGAAAGAGAGAGAGAGAGAGAGAGAAAGAGAGAGAGAGAGAGAGAGAGAGAGAGAGAGAGAGAGAGAGAGAGAGAGAGTTTTGCCTTGAAGACAGTGTGGGCACAGAGTGGACACCCAAGTCCTTCACTGTGCCTACCCTGCCTGCCCTCAGCCCTGCCGGGACTCAGGGCCATGAACGGAGAGCTGTGTCCTGGCCATTGCATAGACTCTAGTGTGTGCCACGGACCAGTACCTCAAGCCAGAGCGTCCTTCTCAGGCTGCTCCTGGGCAGGGCCAGTGGCTTTCTAACACTCAGAACTGGCTTAGAACTCTCCTGGCGGATGGAATTAGATCTGGTGGGAACTCATGGGTGGCCAGGAGCAGCTAGCTCTCTGGATCACTGAAAATCTCACAAGTCACAGGAGTGGACACAGAGGCAGGAAAAAGAATGGAATGCTGGGAGGTTTCCTGTCTCCCCATTCTCTGTCCCTGGCTAGTCACCTTGTCCCACTTCTCACATTTGCCCTTTGCCCTCCGCCCTTCCTTTGCTCTTAATGTCTCATCGGTGACCTCCATTCTCTCTGTGGTGACCAAAGTTGCTCTGTTTTCATTCTTGCTGAAAGAGAGAGGTCCTGGCTCCCTGCCTTATAAAGATGTCAGGGAGTAAGAACTCCGCCCCCTGCCTTCATCAGCTGGGTGAGGTGTTTCTCATTAACACAGCCCACTCATCCATACACCCCTCCCTTTATTACCTATCAGTTTCTTCTCAGCAGAAGCCACAAAGAACTGGCACCCTCCTCAGCAGATCACCTGACATAGCCAACACATGGACCTAGGACAGAGGCAAGAGTCTGCATGACCCGAGACCTCCAGATGGGGAAATTTGGGGGATGGAGCCAGAGAGATGCCCTGAGAGGCTCGGCCTGTGCTGGGGAGAGCAAGTGGATCCACGGGAGTCGCTTCTAGCCTCTCAGGGGTCTCCGCTCTACCCTCCTCAAGAGAAAGTTGTTCCAACCTTCCACCTCATTTCCAGGAGCCTAGAAATGCCAACCTCCTGGTCCCTGAAGCCTGCAATTCTCAGTCCCCATTGCCCTCTGGGCTCTGGAACAATCCATAGTAAACGTCCTGTGATCACAGTCCTGCCTGAGAGGTGGGAGGGACGAGGGTCGCAGGGGCTCCCAGCCCCTTCCTTTCAGGAGTGTCAGGTGGAAGCCTGTGCTATGGAGGGGACCTAGATGGAGACAGATGGAGATGTGCTGCCTTTTCCCTCCTCTGCCTGCCTTCTCTTCCAGCCCCCAGCAACATTCTGCCCTGTACCTGAGCCTTTCCCCAGTCCCTAGAAATCAGGGAGACAAGCTGCCAGAGTCTGCATCCAATGTCCCCTCGCTCTCTTTACCCCGATGACAGGAGAGTGTCCAGGCAGGACACCTGGGCCCACTCCCACTTCGGTCACCCCGTCTGCCCGTGCTCATTCTCAGTCTCTAACCGCTCCAGGCCTCTTTCCTCAAGGCTCAGGGTTTCCCTTGCCTTCTGTGTTCCTGGACCATCCCTAAGTCTCTGTGTTGCACGAGCCAGTGCTTCCAGAGCCAGGGGACCACTAAGGTGTTCTAGAATCTCCTTTCTCAGGGCTGTGAGCCACATCCGCAAGCCGCTCTGCCTTCCCTGGCGCTCAGGCCTCAGGCAGCAGCTGCTTAATTCCACACAGAGGTTGGAGAGGTTGGCTGTCCTGCGGAATGTGGAGGGATAGCCACCATGGCTAGAGCTGAACCTCAAGTCACTGATGAATGTAGACCTCCATGTCCTGTAATTTCTCCCCAGTTCCAGAGATTCAACCTAGGGCTTTTGTACATGCTGGGCAAAAGCCACACCACTAAGTTATACCTACAGCCCTTCCCAAGTCCGTTTTCTATTTAGAAATGGTCATTTGGAAAAAAAAAAAGAAAAAAAGTCATGTAGAGATGATAGAGTTAATGAAAAATAACTCATAAAAAACTCAGACTTTTTTTTTTTTTTTTTATTCCACACAGAGGGCACAGCCAAGGCTGGGGCAAAAGTCATGAGTTTGTGACCCAGCTCTGACCTCCCGGTTTGGGGTGTTTGAGGTAGCAGTTGAGCCTAAAGCCTTGCCCTGTCCTCATAGCCTTAGACTCATGAGGACCTGGAACACAGCTTCCTTCTGTGCTGTTCCAGCTTGCCTCCTAGCATTCAGAAGTTATCTGAGAAAAATAAGGGCTACTACTGATCCATTAAGGTGGCCCAGAGCTCTAGAACTTCTGCTAGCCAGACATGCTGAGGGGAAAAACTCAAGAGCCCCTGCAGCTGGTCAGGGATGGGCAGCTGCTTCAAACCTGTCCTCAGTGAGGACATGGGTCACCTGTGACCACCAGCCAGCCCCAGATCTGACCGTGCTCGCCAGCCCCAGCTCCCCAGTGGTTTCCAAGACCTTCCGAGTGAGGGCCAAGACCCCGGTCCCGCCCACGGAAGCACAGCCTGAGCGCACACAGATGGAACAGGTAAGTTTTATTTGGACTTTCAACTTGTTCAGAGAGCACTTGGCCCTCTCTCCCCTCTACAGGCCCCCTTCCCCATGTCCCCTCCCTGGGGAACACTCAGGGTACAATGACATGTCTCTGGAGTCCTTGGCCCCTTCCCTGCTGACATACCCCTCACCCCCTTCACAGAGGAAGGAGGGGTGTGGGGAGGGGGCCTGGAAGATTTGGATCAGAATGGCACATTCGATGGACAGTGGCGTTCACTGCCATCGGCTGGCCGAGGCCCCAGGGAGGCTCAAAGCGAGGGGTGGATTCATAGTGGGCAGCAGACTCCCTCGGGAGGCTCCCACCTCAGCCTGGGGCCCCAGCCTCCCACTCCCCTGTCTTTCTGAGGGGAGGACTCTGAGGTAGATTTCACAGAGGGAATATAGGGGTGGGTGGGTAGGTATGGGAAGGGGGTTAGCTCTTTTGAAATTAATCTCCACAGCACCCTGGGCCCAATCTCAGGTTCTGGCCTGGAAGGCAGGGGCTGATGACACCTACCCAGCAAACACAGGCTGAGTCACACTTGGGCTCTGGGGAACCTGTGGTGTCAGGAGCTGCAGTGGGGGTGATGGGGGGAGGCATCTGCCTTGGTGATCTGCACCTTAGTGCCAGGGGCTCCTGAAGAGCCCAGGCCTGTGAGGCTGGCAGACAGTTCCCTGGATTGAGGGTAATGGCCCAGGAGTCCCAGCCTCAAGGCAGCCCCTTTGGGCTGGATCATCCAAGGCCTGCAGGGTCCTCCCACCCCTCTGCCACCTGGTTTCCCAGGGTGAGCAGAGGGGGAGAACAGAGCTGGCCTGCAGTGACTAACAAGAAATAAGATGCCTCCTTCCCCAGTACCACGAGCCCCAAGCTGGTCGGTCATGAGACAGAAGGGCTGGCATCAGTGTGCAGGGCAGGCTCTGAGACCCTATCAAGAGGTCTTTCCTGGAAGAACACAGCCCAGGAAAGACAGACATTTGGGAAGGGGCTCCCAGAGCTCTTGACACCTCCTCCTCTCCCTCCCCTGAGCACTAGACTTCCTCTTGGAGACAACCCTGTTGAAGAACAGAAAGGCAGAGAGAGGTGGAGGGTATATCCTCCTCATCCCAGACCAGATCCCCGCTCCCCAGTGGAAACCAGGAAGATGGGGAGAGCCTTGGTCGACCTCCAGGAAAGAGCCAGAGCTGAGTGGTGCCTGGACCAGGGAAGACGGCACACACATTGACTCGGTAGCTAGTGGAGGTATCTGGGGACCGCAAGGGGCAGGGGCCCCCCACGAGATTCATGCAGCATTCAAAGTGAGTGTTTGGGGGGGCGATGAGAGAGAGAACAGAGAAACAGCCAATTGTGGGAGAGGTGCCCTAGATCTTGCTGTTCTCAAGGTGGGAGTCTATGTGTTTGATGAGAGCATCATCTGGGTACCCAACAGGGAAACCCAGCTGGCAGAGGGGGCAGCTGCGGATATCAGAGCCCACCGTCTCCATCAGTAGCTGTGGGAAGAAAATGAAGGCACTTAGATTCGGTCTCACATACCACCTGCCCTTTCCTAGGACTCCTATCAAGGAGGGCTGCAGCTATCAGGGAGAGCTGCGGCTATCAGGGAGGGTTGCGGCAGGCATGGAGGCAGGCATGGAGGAGTCTGGCTATCCTTTCTCCAGCGCCATCCTCAGCATCCACTGCAAGTCAGCAGCTCAGCGGTTACTGCCCTGCCCACAGGGCTGGGAAAGCAGATAAGAGTCACTGCTCTGTTACCTCAGGCACATCAGTAAGGAGGGGAACCAAGACCTGGGCATGCTTCTGGAATGACTGAAACACAGTCAACTTAAGCCACATACAACCCCGATTTTAGTCCTTCCAAGTGGCAAGGGGTAGCTGAGACACTCAGGAAACTCACTGATTTAGTGAAAGTCTCGGGCCCTGAAATGGGTTACCATGCCGACAGACAGAAAGGAGCCCAGGCTCTGAGGCTTGGAGGAGGGAACTGGTAGGCCTGTCCCTAAGGGGGTCCATGTTCTTCTGTCCCTTTTAGAAGCCCATCCTTCGCTCACCAACAATAGTGTGCTTGAGACACACAGGCTGAGTAGTACTTTAGGTCCATTGCCTCTTCCTAAAAACCTAAGACAATAACAGCAGCATCTTCCTTTTACCGAGGAGACAACCGGAGAGAACTTGAAGGGGGTCCTTCAGACACTATGCAGTGGAGTCGGAATCAAAGCCAGTACTGTCACCACACTTTTAATAGTACAGGTGGGGGTGGGGACTCATTCCTACCAACCGGAAAAGGAGGGAGGGAAAGGCTAAACTAGGATGTGTTTGCAGGGTCGTCCCTGCCTACTGTGTGTGAAGATAAGCAATGAGGTGCGACCCCAGAGAGAGGGCAGACTCTCTGCTCTGCATCTCAATTACCCAGGCTGAGGGAAGCAGTACACTACTCACGTTGATGGATGGCCAGGACTGTGCGTGCTCAGCGTGGGCATAGGCGGTGGCCGCAGGCGACTCTGGGATGGGGAAGCCCGCACAGAATGAAGCGCAGCGGATGGTGCCCGCTTCGGGACTGGGCGGGCTGGCCGGCATAGCCCACTCCTCTTCTTCAGATGGCTGCTTCTCAAAGCGCAGGCGGATGCCCTCAAAGGCTCGGCGCGGGCTGAGCGGCCTGCCGTAGAGCTCGCCGCCATAGGCGCGGGGCTTGGGAAGTGTGGCAGCCTCGGCCTGTAGCCAGGCGGGGGAGGCACCAGCGTAGGCCGCCCCCTCCGCCAGCTCCGAGTAGCTGCGGCGGCCCTGGAAGCCGGCCTTGGCGTGGTGGCTGGGCGGCTTGGCGTAGACACGCTCGGCCAGCGTCCTCTCCCCCGGTGGTGGCGGCGGCCGGGGCTGCGGGGCCGGGCAGCTGGGTGGCACAGGCGAGCGGCGCTGAGGACTGGGCGACTGGCACGACGGCGGCACGGGCGAGCGGCGCTGTGGGACTGGGGACGGGCAGGACGGCGAGGCGGGCGAGCGGCGCTGCTGGGGCGAAGGGCACGGGGGCACGGGCGAACGGCGCTGTGCAGCGGGGGACTGGCACGGGGCACAGGGCGGCGGTCGGGCAGGCGGGGAGGGTGAGGGGCACGCAGGGGCCGGGGAGTGACGTTGCGACAGCGGTGAGTGCCTTTGGCCTGGGCAAGACAAAGCAGGACAGACTGCGTGAAGAGGCGAGCCAGAGGGCTTACAATGGCAATGCCCACCCAGGGAGTGGAAGATGACTCCAGGGCCCAGCACTCCTGTTCCCACACCAGGGACCTGCCCAGCTCACCTGCGTTGCGGGCCTGTTCCTGCAGCAAAGTCCTCAAGATCCTCCCCTGCAGGGAACTCAGCTCCCGAAGCCGACCCAGCTCCTCTGTCAGTTCTGTGTAGGCCAGCGCCAAGTTCACCCTGAGGTCAGAGGGCAAGGGGTGAGGAAGAAAAGGGATGTGGTTCTTCAGCCTTGGCTGTAGAAAAGAACCTGTTCGGCCATACAGCGTTCACACCTAGCCCAGCTGCAGGGATCCACTGTGCTTTAAGACCCACGGCCACAGCCATCTCTTCTAGGGAGCCCTGCCTAGGGCAAGGATGTGGAATAGAGAGATACCAAGGGGTCCCTGAACTGAATCCCATTTGGGGGCTGACCATAGCTCAGACAGGTATGTGTGAACGTTTTTCTAATTGTTGCAGAAATTGCAGTTCCTAAGAAAGCCATACTGAATTCACACAACACACATATCAGCACAGGCCCCTGGTGACAGGATCTCTGCTGCTCAGGAGGCAGATGCGGGAGTAGAAGAACTGACAGACAGCCTGGGTTACAGATCAAGTTCAGGGTTAGGCTGCTCAGACTGGGCTCCGAGACTGGCACTCTCTGTAATCTGGGGATATGGTGTAACACTACTTTGAATCCAATTACAGTAAGAACTCTGGGAGTTAAGCCCACTTCTTAGGGAAAACAAGGCCTCACTGCCCGTCATCTTGGGAGCCCAGTTTCAGGCTCCATGGCCACCAACCCACCATATCTCAGGTCCCATGTTTGTAAGACGCATCTTCTGCTTCATCTCACAAGTCTACGAAGGCGTGATGTCTTCCTGTCAGGCCAGGAAGTCCAGGTGTGTCCCACACCAGACTGGGGACTCCTCCAGGGAAGTCTCAGTTTTTAGACTGAAAGCAATCCGAGGGCAGGAGCTGTGTGTTCCTAGTCAGACTGGGGGCTTGGGGGGGGCAGGATCATGCTTCACACACAGCAGGGGAGCCAGGGGGCTCAGGACAGTACAGTTGTGGAGTGTCAGGTCTGCTCAGAAAGCAGTTGCTATCCTCAGCCACCTTCCCTGCTGCATCTCAGGTGACAGATACAGGTCGGCTCCTTCACACCCTGCCTGGGAGATCTCACCTGTCACATTCAGTTCCCAAGGCCCCTTGCTCCCCTGCTGGCTCCCTTGTCAGGAGCCACCCTAGTTTCCACAGCCTAGCGCCTGGCATTCTCCTTGGAGTGGAAAACAATTGGAGCTACAAGAAACTGAAGAAGCCCCTGGCTCAGAGAGCTCAAACCCTCTCCGAGATGACACTGGGCCCAGAGCAAGCTGATACATCCTCTAAGAGCCCCAGCCCAGCCTCACAAAGACTTCTGAGACCCTGGACAGACTGACATGCTCTGGCCTCCTCCTGACACCCCACAGGCCTGTGGGGCATGCCCTTTCTTTGGCTTCTCTCTCCTCACACACTGATGGTTGCATACTAGAGTGACTCACTGAAAACACTGCCAATTCAGTGGAAAAAAAAAACTCAACTTGACAACACAACACAGAGCCTCACACGTGCGTCTGAATACACACCCCGCTTCCTGACTTCCTGGCCACACCTGAGAGGCTTTTCACAGTCATGGCTTGGGGGAGAAACAGGTCATGTGAGCAACAGCACACGAAGCCCTGGGTGATGATCACTGATAGGGAGCCAGGCTCCATGCTGGGAACTTCACTTGTCTTCACAACCTACTCTAAGCCAATCCACCTCACAGGTAAGAAAAGAGGTACACAGAGGTAAAGTCACTTGGCCGTGTCCTTAAAGCTCGGATAGGAGCACCAGTCTCCCAGATTCCTAAGTCCAGGCTATAGACATTACTTATATGGCTCCCAAACCTCATGGAAGTGAGAGAAATGAAGGGAGAAAGCAGAAGGGAACAGGAGGAGGAAGAGGCCCAGGTGTTGAGAGAAGTGCTGTACCCTGGGAAGAGTGAAGGAGGCTGACAGGCACACAAGGACGGGGCAGATCCTGGTGCCCGCAGAGCAGTGGCTCAAACACTTGCTCTGGGCACCTCAGCCCTGGAGTCTTTAGAGAAGCCGGCGCACCAGCAGCAGAGCCGGCAGGAGGGGGGCTCCCACTCTTTTTTAACATGTCATTCATCCTTCCCTCCAGTAGTCCGGGGAAATCTCAACCCCCCCCCCCGAGGGCATTTGTCTTCACAGCCACTAATGAAGCACCTGCAAACCAGAAGACCTAAGATCTGAGCGCCCACTCCCAAACCTCTCTGCCTCAGAGCAGCTTCTGAGCCACACAGACTCCCTCAGCCTCCTGACTCAGTACAGGGTGGATTCCGTAGGGCCAGAATGCAGCCAAGTCATGAGACTGGGTTAAAGACGGAATGACAGCCACCATGAGGGTCCAGCTACATATGGGGCTGGTAGTTCTTCTGTGGTCATGGCTATGGGTACAGTTGAGGGTCAGGATAAGAAATAGGGGTAAAAATCAGGCACAGTACAGTGTAAGGGCTGGGGACAGAATCAGGTGTGTGAGGAGAGGGACGCCAGAGAAAGGTCTGCCATGTGGTCAGAACCATCCCTGGATGCAGGCCTGTGAGAAACAGCATTCCCGGCCCTCCCAACCCTTCCATCTTTACCCATGGCTGCCCCTCGACGCCCCAGCCACCCCGCCCAGCAGGGGAATTTAGGGGCCAAACTTTCCACCCACCCACAGGCACACCCAGCATCAGTCTTCCCGCCTGCCAGACCCTCAGGGAGGGGACCACAGGCACCAGGCCGTGGAGCGGACTTGAGGTTGTGGGCTGGCGGAGGAGGAAGTCGCTTTGCAACAAGCCAGTGCTCCACCACTTCCTTTCCAGAGCCTTGAGCCCTCATGCTCCTCGACCAGCTAAGACTTGTGGTCCCCAGACCTGAGCTCTTCAGGGCAGCCTCTCTCTCCCAGGCAGAGTGAGGTGGCTAGGTGCCCAAAAGTTTCCCTGATACCGTGGGACTGAGTAGCTCACAGTGTGGCAGGAGCCAGGCTTCCTAGTTTGCCCAGGCCTGTCCCTGTTCACACTAGTTGCATAATTAACAATGTCCCCTTTCACTTTCAAAAGTGATGCAATTTGGTCAACAAATCACATGGTCACCCTCTTATAAAAGTCCTCCTACCTGCAGAACCACCCGAGCAGTCAACAGTGAGCCTGGTCACTCTAAGCTGGGACCTGCCTGGACTGCCCATCCCTGGCTCCTCAATGTCTTAGTGCCTCATGTTTATGAGAGTAAGATAAAGCTTTGTAGAGATAGCACCTCACCTCGGGTCCAGTCTAGACAGACAGGTGTGGGTGAGAAAGGCCACGTCAAAGCTTTGGCCTTTAAGGTACTGGATTAAGATTTAGTATGCTGGATGTAGTAGCTCATGTCTATAATCCGAGCACTTGGGAAGAAGAAAAAGGAGGACCACCATTAGTTAAAGGCCAGCCAAGGCTACATGGTGACATACTGTCTCAAAAAAAAAAAAAAAAAAAAAGACAAAAGCGCTGGCTATAGTAGCACACGCCTTTAATCCCAGCAGAGGCAGGCACATCTCTGAGAGTTCCAGTCCAGCCTAGTCTACATAGTGAGTTCCAGTACTGCCAGAGATACATAGTATGACCCTGTCTCAAAATAAATAAATGAATAAAATAAAATAAATAAAAACCTCAGTTGGTAGCACACTCTGTAACGTTTGAGCTTGGGAGGGAGACCTGGGGGAGCAAGGATTAGAAGGGCATCCTCAGCTCTCTAACAAGTTCAAAACTATGTGAACCTCTGTCTTAAAAAACAAAAACCAAACCAAAACTCTCTGACAAAGAACAACAAAAACCGCTCAGTGATAAGCGATAAGGTGTGCATGTCTCTACAGGGAGAAGGATGACAGGGGCCGCCCTCAGCTCTGGGCCCAGCCGGCAGCTGTGCACAGGGTGGAAATGCCTTCCAAACCCACAGTCCGCCAGACCAGCAGAGCCCCTGCCCACCCTCAGGGTGCCCTGTGGCTGCAAGTGCTAAGAGGTTAATTCTTTGTGCTCTGGGTACCAGGCCTAAGGAGACTTAAAGGAAAGGAAGTAGGGAGGGGGAGAAGTCTGGAGGAGGGGGCCCTGGGCTTACTGGCTCTGGGGGCAGGAGGCTAAGCTCAGGGTACATGGGGGTCTCCGACTTCCGTCCTGACCCACCCCACACTGCCCTTGACCTCTGTGCAGAGTTTCCATCCTCTCTCTTCTGAGTTCACACTTCCCCACCACTAACCACAGCCCACGCAGAGGCTTGTGGGTGGAGAGAGAGGGGTGGGAGGAGTGGGCGGAAAAGGCCCCAGGTTGCAACCTTGAGCCCCCCACATTAGGAAGAAAGAAAGGGCTGTAATTCACTATTTCCCCCTCATGACCCATAGTGAACTTCATCTTTTCACTGGGCCCCTCACCACCAAGACCTCACCTGACTTCCAGAGACGCGATCTACTTGGAGCCCTCCCTAAAATGCCTGTGTTCCCCAGCATTTGCCATCCTTTCAGCAGCCCCACCCAGGAATCCACAGGCTCGGAGGGGAGGAGACGGGGCATCCTCCACCTGCCATCTTGACTGGGACCTCCCTGGGTCCTTCCCTCCCTGAAAATCCTCACAAATTCAGTGAACTCCACTGCCCCCTCCTCCCTGCCTCCCTGCCTTCCTCTGTGGCCATTTGGCTCCCTGGGCTGGGCTATGACCACCAGGCAGCAAGCTCTCCACTAGAATCTTACCCGCAGGCCAGAGGATGCCAGCCTGGTGTGTCTGGCCTGGCGTCAGTCCTGCTTGCTGGGAACCACTGGTGGTTAGAGTTTGTGGGCCAGGAGCTGAGAACAAGGAACTGCCTGCCATGTCCACGGCCTACTCCTAAGCACAGACAGCCCCAGGACGGGGTTCCTACAGGCATTGGTGGAAGGAGGATCACTGTGATCACCTTGGCTGCCCCAGCGAACAAGCTGAGAAGGAAGGTACCTTTCAAGATAGGAAGATTTATACCGAGAGACAGGCTGAACTCAGGAGCTGCCCCCCTTCTCTAGGTAATTTGGTACCAGCATTTCACTCCCAGGAAAGCCCATCAATAAAATTCCCACTTGATATGGAGTCAGCGGAAGTAAATGGAAGAGGAGGGTTGCTGATCCTGGGAGCTGAAAGAGGTGACTGAGCCATCTTTAGGTGGGAGGATGGGCGGGAGCCCCAGGGAATTACCTAGTACCAAAAAGACTGAATTAATAAGAAAATAAAGCTACCAGGAGAGTAAGGACTTCCTTTGAGAATTGATCCTGTCACGCTGGGGCTGTCCAGAAGCACATAGGCTGAAGGGAAGGAATGAGCAGGCAGGGCCTGCTAGGCTGACAGAGATCCAGGGGGCTATGATCAAAGAAGCCACACACAAGCCTAAGGGGAGCCCACCACACCATGGGAGAATTGCCTCAGCCAGCTCCCTCAGGTCGGGAGGGAAGGGACTAGTTTGTCCAGAACAAGCAATGTGACTGACAGAACTTTGGAAACACCTTCTGAGATGGTGTTATCCATCCCTCGTCCCTTGCACACGCATCCCTGTTCCCTGAGGATCCTCCCCTCCCTGCCCCTTCCCAAGTTCTACTTCACCCTCCCCTCTCACATCTGACAGGAATGACTGACTGCCCAGGGTCCAGAGAGACAAAGGCCAGGCCTTTCCCCAACCCAGACCGAGTTCTTGGGATCAAAGCTGGTATGTCAGCCCTGTGAATTCCATTAAGCATGCATTCGTGTGTGTGTGTGTGTGTGTGTGTGTGTGTGTGTGTGTGTGTGTGTGTAACTTTCACTATGAGAAGGGGCTGGAACCACTGACTCCTAGTAGTGCCTTTGGCATAACTTCTGGGATGAGCAAGTATTTACACTATGTCGGTATGTGTGTGTTCCAGGTTTGAACATAGGGGCCTCAGTGGTCCCCGAGCCCCAGTCACAAGCTAGGGTGGACCCTTTCCACCAAGCTCCCTCCCAACCCCCACAGAAGCCTAGCTGAGGGAGGGGTCTCCCTCATCAGTCCCACACACTGGGTTCTCACCCTCTCTGGTTGTCACAGCTCCACCCAGGCCCTCACCCTGCAAGGGGGAGGAAGCAAGGGGTACCCCTGGCTGGCCAGGAGCAGAGAGGATACTGAGGAAACCTGTTGGAAGGGAGGGAGGGCCCTTGGGATCCTGGGAACTGGTTATGCTGTGTGAGGGAAGGCTAGCTCCTCCCTCTCTGAGCCTCAGTGTTCTCTGGTAAGGAATGTGTGGAACCTGTATCACCTGCCTCATCTCCCAGAGAGGAACTAAGCACAAGGAAGTTTAAGCAGTTTCTCAGAGTGGGGCGGCAGGCCTTGAAAGTCACCGGGCTCCGTGAGCACTCACCTCCCGTGCTGCTCAGCACATCCCAAGGCCCCACAGACACAGCTAGCTCCCCTCTACCCATCTCAAGCACTCCTCCCTTTAAATAAACAGACAAGGCAGGTCAGATCCTAAATGAGGGAGACTACCTCCCTCCTCACAAGTCAGAGTGGGTAACCTGACCCACGAAGTTTTGTTTCTAGTATACAAACTCAGTATAGAGAACACAGAACGGGGCGCAGTGCCACTGAGTACATCTCCCACCCCACAGGGTGAGAGGAGATGGGCCTGGTCCAGATTCAGACTACTTCAGAGTCCCTCCCCGTTTCCTGTGACAGGGGCAGAGTGGTAAGCAACCCAGGCGCCACACCCCAAGAGCTAGGAAGAGAGGTCACTGAAATCATGTGGACAGACGGAGGGCAAACGATGGAGCCCTGGGATAGTCCCCTAGCATATGGGGTCGAGAGGGCAAGGGCTAGATGTGACTTACTGATCATCCCCAACTCTCTTGACCCAAGCCATGTCACATTCCGACTGGTTGGAGGCCAGATCCTGAGGAGAGAAGCAAGAAGTCAGAGCCAGCTTCACTTCTGCCCAGACCCCTCCCTCCTCGGCTACTCTGTGCAGCTCCAAAGCACCCTTTACCTGGGCCCGGGTCTCCTGCAGTTGCTTCAGCTCTCCCTGAAGTCTCTCGCATTCCGCCTGGAGTTGCTCCTCCCGGAGCTGAGCCCCCCGAGCCTCCCCCTGCGCAGCCTCCAGGGCCTCTTCCAGGCGCCTCCTCTCCAGCTCGCTCACACTTACACTCGTAGGGCCAGGCCAACCTGCTGTCAGGAGACAAGATGATGTCGGGTAGGCTCTAGCTGCCCCAACTGACTCCCAGATCCGCACAAAGTGAAACCGGTATGGGCAGGGACTGAGAGGAGCCAGAAAGACAAACAACGAAGGAAGGAGCAGATACTATTCCAAGGGGACTAAGAATGGGCTTGTTGTAGATTCAATCAGGGAGGCCGGAGGAGAAACAAGAATGGGCTCAGGAAGGTGTCTCAGATTAGAACCAGCAGTCGGGAACATCCTCAGGGGCCTCTACTCATGACAGCCTAGGGGGACTGAGTGGGGACGCCCTCTGCTGGCACACCCGAGAATTGCACGATCTGAACGGCCAAGGGATATCAGTGGGAGAACTTGTGAAAAGTAGCTGGGGAGGAGGAACGGTTGGAGAGGAGAAGGGAATAATTATGAATAAATTTAAGATACTGAAGACACCAGCCTGGTGTGATATTATATGATTGTAATCCCAGCACTGGAGAGACAGAATAAGGAGTATTACTCCAAGTTCAGGGATAGCCTAGCGTACACAGTAAATACCAGACCAATTGGGCTATGTATCTTTAAACAAACAAACAAACAAATAGAAAAAAAGAAAGGAAAAAACCAGAAAGAAAAGGAAAAAAAAGAAGCATATTGCAATGGGGTTTTCGGCAAGCCAGAGGTGCCCAGTCACACTGAAATGGGAGTTAAACAGAGACATGGAGAGCAGGAAGGTAGGAGTCACTAAGATCTCACCATGACCCAAGGCAGGTCCCCCTCTCAGAGCCAGATAGTGCAGGTCCAAGTCAGGACAGGCTGAGGCGGGGACAGCTGGGGGGCTCAGGCTGGAGAAAGCTGCGTCCCGGAGGCCCTGCTGTTGCTGCAGCTGTTTCTCCAGACCACAGATCTGCCGTAGATGAGTCTCTACCAGGGCCCGCTGCAGGGAAGACAGACGGCCAAGGGTCTACAGAGCGCCAGGGAGCCCTGTGGTCTCCCAAACCCAAGAGTCCCCCAGGCTGGGCAGTCATCACTCTCCAGACTGGAGCACAGACAGCTGGAGTGTCCTACACTCACACGACAAGTGGTCACAGGTATGAAGGCTCCTCTCACAGCTCCTGCAATGCAGATGTTTCTGGCTACTGGTGCCGGCAAGGTCAGAGCCAAACCTCCTCTGGGTCTTATCACACAGAGACATTTATGCCAACACTGGGCTCCAGGTCCAGTCACCCCAAACCCTCAGGGATGTGACTTGCATTTGCATACAGGACTTAAGCACTTCTAAGCTTTGTCTACCTCCTGTATAAAATGGGGATAGCAGTACCACGCCTACCTCTTTGATTGTTGTGAGAGCTAAAATGAGTAAATGTGTGTAGAGGGATATGAACAGTGCCTGGCACGCTGCGACTACCAAGCAAACGTTCCTGACTATAAAAGGAAAACCGTTTTACACAAATGTCCCGTTGCCGTCACAGCAGCTTAGTGAGATGGCTTACCGTTTTTCTCTGCTTTTCAGATGAGGGGTGAGAGCTAAATAACTTGATCAAGGTCACAGCACAGGAGTTGGCAGAGACCTTATCTCCTGATACTGCCACCTGCCCACACACAAACGGCCACATGGCAACTCTCATCACGCTTGTGCTGGGACTATGGAGAGCTCTGGCACCTCTCTTGTCACTTATACCCTCTCCCAGACACTATACTATACTATAGGTACAGGGTTGATGCAGTGTGAGAGCCAAATACACACACACACACACACACACACACACACACACAGCATCCTAGCCCAAGGTACAGAGTCACCCATGACCCGGATGATACTGTCTCATTCACACGGCAAAGCAGGCATTCACAGACAGGGACGAGTGGATACAGGGAGTGTGCACGCAGCAGAGTGTGTGTGACACACAGGCAGCACACACTCATCGGGTTGGAATGCACGTAGAGAATCACATCACGTCAGATACCTCACACACACACACACACACACACACCCGCTCTCTGGGCCTCACCATCTCCCCCAGCTCTGTCTCCAAGTCGCTTTTCTCCACGCACAGTTTCTCGTAAGCCTGGATCATCTCCCCGAGCTGCTCCTCCTGCTCCTTACTCTTCTGCAACTGGGTAGGCCCGGAGAGGTGTGCCAGGGTCAGGACCAGCCTTGACAGGGAGCAGAGGGGGCTCCCAACCTCCCCAACCCTATTCCCAATAGAAACAGGAAGCGCTGAAGCTGATTTAGGGAAGGCGGGGGCAGGGCGGGGTTGAGGGCAAAGTGAGGGAAGCAGGAGGCTAAGGGAGTGGGGTTGGCTGGGAAGCGAAGCAAGGGCTTACCTCGTGTTGGAATTGGTTGAGTCGTTGCTGCAGACTGACCTTCTCCACCTCCAGCAGGGAGCCATCCTTGAGTTCATACAGAGGGAAGCCATGCTCCTCTCCAAAATCAGTGATCAGCGGATACTGTGGGAGGGTCGTCCTCTGAGAAGCCTGGCTTCCCATCCCAGGACCGCTCTGTCCCCCAACCCCACTGCCAGCTTCACAGGCGCCTCTCCCCGCCCCCTCCAATGGGACCCACCACTCCAAAGCTGGGCTCCTCCTCCACCCCTGAGATTGGCTGCAGGAGCAGAGCTCCTCATCCCCAAGGCAGCCACTTCTTCAGGGACCAGGCAGCCTCCAGTGCTGGCCACCTCTTGGGACCCTCCTGCCCTTGCAGGCAACTACAAGCTCAGCTCGCCATCACATCTAGGTTCTGACCTTGATCTCATAGACTTTGAGGCGACGGCGGAGGGTGGCATTCTCCCTCTCCAGGCCTCCTAGCCTTTCCTTGATGTCTCCGTAGGCTGTGATGAGGGCAAAGTGGGAGGCAGAACACATGTCCCCTCCCAGGGACGGGTCTCCAGGACCATCCAGCCACACCTCACTGGGCCCCAAGGCCTCTTGGGTCAGGATGCTGATGTCATCTTCAAACATGGACTCCATGGTAAGGGCTTCAGCCCACCCTGGGCCTCCTGAGAGTGCAGGAACAGAGTAAAGAGGACCACCTGCTCTTTGTTCCCAACTCTTCCATGCTGGTCTGAGGAACCTGTGGTAGCTGGGGAGCTTCAGCCAAGAGACAGATCTCACAACTAACTCTCTCTCTCTCTTCTCTCTCAAGTTTCTGCCCTATCCCCTGCTGTGACTGCTTATAGAAGGAAATGGAACCAGATAGACGTCATGAGTGGAGTGGGGGACAACTGATAAACAGGACCAAGGATCAGGGGCAGGGAGGAGAGACCTGTGGACAGATGGGAGGGAGGGCTGCTGTCCCAGCATTGGCACAGCCCAGAACCTGCCTAGACTACTCGGCTTGGTCTCCTCCCCAGACCTCCCTTTTCCCCAAGTACCTCGACAGCCGCCAAGATTCCCATCCCAGGCCTCTGTCGCCTGCTCCTAAGGAAGGCTAGTCCCGCTAGGCAGCCTGGCCTCTGTGGCCCCCGCCCAACTTCCTCCCGCAGGATCCCAGAGTTCAGGAAAAGGAAGTGCCTCCCCAAGTGCGCCGGGGCTGTGGCAACCGTCCAGGCGCAGACCTACAGGAAGTCCTTGGCTGAGTGTCAGAGGCAGCAAACTGGGCAAGGGGGCCTAGGAGAACCGAGACCATTAAGGGAGACTCCAGCTTGTCCTATTGTGCCTGCACTCAGGGAAATGGGGAGCCCTGGGAGGGGGGCAGGAATGACTCAGGGCTCCCAAAACGAGTAGGCAGCGAGGGGGTGCGTGTGTACATCTCCGGGCCCTTGTTTATGAATGTGTGGCTGTGGCTGCCATGTGGGGGGGAGTGTGTGTCTGTGAATGAGTGTAGGTGTGCCGCCGTCAATGAGTGCTTTTGCGGGGCGGAGGACCGGGGTCAGCGCGGAGTTCGGGAGTGACCAGAGGTTGTGTATGTGTGTGTGTGTACGTGTGTGTGCGCGCGCGCGCGTGTGAGCACGCGTGCGTGAGCGTGTGGGTAGGGTGGGCACGTTCGGGCCGAGTGTCACGTGAGGCACTATGGGAATGTCCGAGGTGTGTGCGCGCGCTGGAGCGTGTGTGCGCTCCGGCGAGGGGGCTCGGTCCGAAGGCGCGAGTTCCGACAGTGCAGGCCTCGGGTCCCCCATCCCCCAGCCTCGGCTAAGTGCCGGAGCGACAGACGCGTGTGACAGGTCTGAGTAAGGAGCGTGTGCGCGTGTTTGAAGGGCTGGCCCCACCTTTAACCCTCTCTTGCCCACGCCACCCCTCCCCCTACTCTGCCGACCAGAGCTCACTACACACCCCACCCCCATCCCTGCCCACGATCTCCGGCCATCACCCCCACTCTCGAGGACTCCGTGTCCCCACACACCCCGGCCGTGCGACCCGAGCTGCCTTCCTCCGCATCCTGGGGCCGCGCGCCGAGCGCCCGCGCAGGCTACTGGGGAGGGGGCGCCCGTCCCCGCCTGGCCCCTCCGGCGGCCCCTTTAAGAGCGGCTCTTTAAACCCCCTCGGGCTCGGCGGACAGAAACTGTCGCCCCTCCCCTCTGTGGGGCCGAGACCGCGCAGCCCCCTCCCCCACCGCGGCCGGGCTCCGGGCGGGCTACTGAGCGGCAGCCGCCCCGCAGGCCGGAGGCTGCGGGCAGCGGCGCAGGACCCTTCCCCACTCTGCTCCCGGGCGCAGCGCCCGCCCACCCGCGCCCGGGCCCCGGCCTCCCGCGCCCCAAGCCGCCCCGGCCCGCCGCGCCCCTCCCCCTCCCCCAGCCCGGGCCCCGGCCCGCACTCACGGCTGCCGCGGGCTCCTGCTCGCAGTCGCAGCGCACCCCTCCGCCGGCTCCCTCCCCTGACGGGCCCCAGCGCCCCCACCCCCTGGCACCGCGCGCCGCTCCGCGCCCTGCCGCCGCCGCCGGGTCTCTCCCCACCCCCTCCCCTCCCCTCCCGGCCCCCTCCCTCCCGCTCGCCCGCCCCGCTCCTCCTCCGCCGCCGCCGCCGCCGTCTCCTCCGCCTCCTCCTCCCCGGCTGCTCCGGGTCTCTCCAGCTGGACCGGCGCCCGGGACCCCGCGGTTGCCACCACCACGTGGCGAGGGGCGGCGGCCCCCGCGGTGCGGTCCGGCTGAGGCTGGCAGCGCGCCGGGCGCCCACCAGCTCCCCGCCGTGCGGCCTCCCCTCCCCGCCGACCGGCGCAGTGTCTGCGGACCGTGTGCTGGGGCGCCTCGGGGCAGGACTTGGGGTTGCACATTTTGGAAAGAAGTGGAGCTGTTTATTTGGGGGAAATATTTTTATTTTTTTATTGGTCTTCGGAGAAGAAACATCACTAGACTATGTACTCTTTGCTCTCGTAGGAAGGGGCATCGAAGTAATCTATCTATTTGAACACAGAGACATTAGAGTTAAATCTAACTTTGAAAGTGAGCGTGAACTAAGGAGATAAAATGTTCATTTGGGAAGACGGACATCCCTTCCAAGCCCTTTAAAGACACTCCCAGAGGCCAGAAAGATGAAGAAACACCATACCTCGCCCTTTACACAAAGATTTGAGCACCTGCCAAACTGCCAGGCAGAAGATAAGTCTTTTTGCCACGTTCCCACTGTGTGTGACCTTGGGCAAGTTACTTCACCTCTGACTTAGACAGGAGATCGTTCCGGACAGGCCACCCCAAGGGGGAAAGAATAGAGATCAGACGCCAAGGTGCCCTGCAAGTGCCGGGGAGATGTTAATGAGTCATTTTCGTTCCCTGGTGGATTAAGAACCGTGGACAGAGGCAAAGCCAGCCTGACTCTGCTGGGAGATCGCCAGAGCAAAGCTCGAGGGCCCTTGCCTTGTGAGGGAGGGAGATGCAAACTCTGCAGGCCAGGCATAGGCTAGGGAAGGGGCTCTGGTGGGGGTCAGTACTTAGCTAGGAAGATTCCATGGAAGCTGAGTCCACCTTTCTGGCTTCTAGCAGAGTGCTTCTGAAAAGGGAAGGATGAAAGAAAAAGGTCTCTTGTTCCGGGGGAGCTTTGAGAAACAAGGGCAGTTGTCATCTTCTCCACTGTGGAGAAACATGCTAGGCTGGGTAAGCTGTTCCTCCCAGGATGACCGGCCCCAGTCTTGGACACTCATCAAAGGAGGGGGTTCTCACTGGCTTGGACTCCTGCTGGCCTGCTCCCTTTTATAGTCCAGAACACAGAGGCCGGTCAGCTATTTGCTAGCCAAGCAGGCACGAACTTTCTTAGACCGTATAGGATGACCCATCTATCCTGTAGATATGAAGGCAAGCTGATTGGAACACAGGTCGTCCCGCTCAGTAGACCCAAGGACAAGGTAGGTGTCCTTTTCCTTCAGGCCCCAGAATTTCTCAGGAGCCATGCAAGACTGGAGGCCAGGCCAGGTGTGGAGTTGTCTCCACAATTCCCGAGAGCACAGACATGGCCATGGCAAGTCCTCCCTTGCTGGAAAAGACAGTGAGTGGGTCGAGGGACCTCTGAGTACACTCTCCCGGATGAGTCAGCCCCTGCCGGCAGCTGCTTACAATGCAGGCCTCAGTGAGTCACCTGGTGCCCTAGAGCCTAGGCTCTAGGTGGCTGGGGGCAAAAGCCCCAAAGAATTAGATGAAACCTGAAAACTTGCCCTGGCCCTGATTCCAGCATATTCTGTTTCTAGTTCTTGTTCATGTCAGACAGTTCTGAGGACAAGAGCTCATCCCAGACCATGGTCACTACATTGTTCAATAAAATAAAATTATTTGGGGGCGTGTTTTGAGACATAGCTTCACTCTGTGGCATCAAGTGAGAAGCAGTCTTCCTGTTTCAGCTTACTTCTTCAGCGAGAGGATTGTCTGACTTTTAACAAAAATCTCTCAAACATCCATGACATACTGGACACTGAAAATAAGAAGTGTGCTCTTTTTTGCTCTCATGGAACTTAAAATCTGGTAGAACAAATACAAAAAAAAAAAGGAATTTATAATTAAAACAAGTTGGCCAGGTACAGGCCTGTAATCCTAGCATTTGGGAGACAGAAGTAGGTAGGTCTCTGAGTACAAGGCCAGCCTGAGCTACAGAGTGAGTTCCAGGATGGCCTGGGCTACACAGAGAAACCCTGTCTTGGAAAAATAAAAATAAAAAGCTGGAGGCTGGGTATGACGGTGCTTACTTTTGATCCCAGCACCTGGGAAGCAGCAGCAGTCAGATTAAAGGAAGTTGAGGGTGATGACCTCCGTCTGTAAATCTCATATTGGGAGTCGCTGGGCTAGGTGGTAAAGTCTCAAAAAGCAAGGGCTAAGAGAGCAGTCAGTGACAGGGCTCTTCCTGAGTGTGAATGTAAGGTGCTGGGGCAAGGGAGGAGTAAGCAAGGCATGGCTTCAGGGTTGTCTAGGAAGAGCCACAGATGACATGGCCTTGGAGGTAAATCCTGGAGGATTAGAAGGCATGTTCTGAAGAACTGAGTGAATAGAGGAACAAAACTGCGAGACTTCAGTTACTTCACTTCTCTGAGAGAGCTGGGTTTGCTCTAAGTCCTTCTAAGAACCATGAAACCAGCTAGGCTCCTCTTCTGGAGGGGACAGGAGAGAATCAGTGGAGTGGAAAGGGTAAGGGGGGGCAGCTAAGATAGAAGAGGGAGCTGTGTTGGGCACTAGTCAGTCTGAAACCTTCCTAACTGGCCTTCTCGGGTATGGCAAGAGAGGGAGACACTGCTGAAGCAGAGCTCTGGCAAGTAACCCTCCTGGAAGCCATGAGGAGAGCCTTTCTCCCACTCCCACGCCTCTTGCTCTGCAGAAACTTTTGTCTTTCCTGTCCCATTCTTGCCTGAAACGGAGGAAGAAGCGGCATTAGGCTGAATCAAAACCAGATGACTCAAATCGCTGGCGGGTAAAATTGATTAGATGTATGTGACAGTGCCACCTTTGACGCCACACTTCCAGGCCTCAGGAAGTCAGGGACACTGTGGAACCATCACGGGCCATCATGGGTAGCTGCTGGGTCCTGTGGACAGAGGTGAGGCAGTGGGGGAAGTCATTCCTGCACTGACTTCACACTCTTTTCCTCAGAGATTGTGCAGCACCACAGAGCAGCCACAGCCTCTGGGGCTGGGCTTTTGGGGGAGATGTGGTATGTTGTAGAGCCGTTTCACAACTGTCTCATTTTCTCAAAAACAATGTTTATTTTTATCCAAAGTCAAAGTTATTCATGTCCATGTTGCGGGGACACACCTGGGCATTTGTGCATGCTAGGCAACTGCCTGACCACTGAGCACATCCCCAGCATCCCAAACAAAATTACCCCAGTGGTATGTGCTACTAGCCCCAACTACTTGGGAGGCTGAGACTGGAGGATTATGAATTCAAGCCCAGGCTGGGTGGCTGACACCGATTCTTCTTTTTATGATTGATTTATTTTATTTGAGTATACTGTACCTGTCTTCAGACACACCAGAAGAGGGCATCAGATCACCATTACAGATGGTTGTGAGTCACCATGTGGTTGCTGGGATTTGAACTCAGGACCTGTAGTAGAGCAGTCAGTGCTCTTAACCACTGAGCCATCTCTCCAGCCCCCGACTGACAGACACCCTTGTTACCTCTGAAATAACAAAAAAATAAATCTGGACATACTAGATTATAGTATCTATAATCCAACAGTCAGGAGGCTAAGGCAAGAAAAGAGTTGAAAACCTGCCTGGCAGGATTTCGAGAGACGCAGAGGCCATTAAAAGCACTGTTGCTCTTCCAGAGGTCCTGTGTTCAATTCCTAGCACCCACATGATGGCTCACAACCATCTGTAACTACAGTCCCATAGGATCCAATGCCCTCTTCTGGTGTGCAGATATACATACAGGCAAGACATTCCTATCTATAAAATACATACATAAATACATCTTGAAGAAATAAAAACATGCCTGGATTACATAACAAAGATTCAAATGAGCCTGGGCTTGTTAAATTAAATGAAAATAGGGACCGTGCACAGATAGGGGCTGGAAGATGGCTTGTTCATTAAGAGCACTGGCTGTTCTTCAGAGGACCAGGACCAGTTTCCAGTACTCACATGGTGCTTCTAACTCCAGTTCCAGGGAATCCAACACCCTCTTCTGGCTTTTCCCAGCACCAACCATGTATATGGTACACGTAAAAATAATCATGTGGTACACATGCACACATACATACACACACACACATACATACATACATACATACACACACATACACACACACACACACACACACACACACACACATACATGCAATAAAAATCTAAAAGTAAAAGGCAGGGTTAGAGAGATGAATCAGTGATTAGGAACACTTGTTCTTCCATTAAGATCCAGGTTTTGCCAGGCTTGGTGGCGCACACCTTTAATCCTAGCACTTGGGAGGCAGAGGCAGGCAGATTTCAGAGTTCGAGGCCAGCCTGGTCTACAAAGAGAGTTCCAGGACAGTCAGGGCTATACAGAGAAACCCTGTCTCGAAAAAACAAAACCAAAACAACCCCCCCCCCCAAAAAAGATCCAGGTTTTGGGCTGGAGAAATGACTCAGTAGTTAAGAGCACTGCCTGCTCTTCCAGAGGTCCTGAGTTCAATTCCCAGCAACTACACGGTGGCTCTCAACCGTCGGTAATGGGATCTGATGCCCTCTTCTGGTGTGCCTGAAGACACAGTGTACTCATATACATGAAATAATTAAATCTTAAAAACAAACAAACAAACAAACCAACCCCAGATTTCATTCCCTGGACTCACCCAGTGGTTCACAACTATCTGTAACTCCAGTTTCAGGAAGCCAATGCTCTCTTATGGCCTCCTTGGGCAACAGAGAAGCATTTTGTATACAGACACACACACAGGCAAAACATGAACATACTTAAGTTAAAAATACTTCAATTTTTTAAAAAGAAAAATTTTAAATGAGAGATAGCTAAGCTGGGTAGTGGCAGTGCAGGGCTTTAATCCCAGTACTCAGGAGACAGAGGCAGATGGCTCTCTGTAAAGTCAAGGCCAGCCTGGTCTAGAGTAAGAGTGAGTTCCAGGACAGCTAGGGCTACATAGAGAAACCCGGCCTGGAAAAACCAAAAAGAAAGTTTTATTAAGTTATTGAATACCTGTGTTAATTGCCCATTAATATGAGCCCAACAGGAAATAGATCTGGGGGCTTAGCTCAGCTTACTATGTATCCTCAGTGCCTTTAGGGTCTGATATTCATCATTCGATTGATTGGCTATCTAATTTATGTTCTAAGTCTTGTAAAATTCCTATGCCTTCTCTTTCAATGAAATGTTTTACAAAGAAACTGAGGAATAAAAAGAGCTAATTGGGGAACTGGGGAGATGGCTCAGTGGTTAAGAGCACTGATTGCTCTTCCAGAGGTCCTAAGTTAACTCCTGGCATCCACACGTTGGCTCATACCCATCTGTACTGAGATCTGATGCCCTCTTCTGGTGTGCCTGTACTCATATAAATATATTTTTTAAAGGTCTGACTGTCTCACTAGAGGGTGGTACTCAGTAAAGAACACGGACTGCCACTGCTATGGAGAAGTTACCCAGAGTCTGAGTCTCTCATCCCCAGGATTAGGACAGGTTATCTCCCTGTCTGCATCCAGACCTCAGGCCGGTAGGGAGAGCTGAAATGCATGAAGACAGCTCAGCTTCGGGATACATGTGGCCAAGGAGCACTTGGAAAAGAAAGGTTGCCCAGGCAGGCCTCACAGGTTTCCCATCTGGGCTGCACTGTGCAGAACCCGCAGACGGGGCTGGGAGTTACGAAGTGCCACTTACTCAGCAGCCCTCTGGCCTTCCTGCCTACCAGGCACCATAGACTATTTCAAGACGCTTCTGCCTCAGAGGGGAAGTGGAGCAGAAGTAGAGATGGTTTAGTTCAGACTTCAAATAGTAAGAAAGTTGACCCCCCTTTGGCACCCCTAGTGAATTGAGTTTGGCAGTTATACAACAGTGTACAATAGCTCATTGCCTGGCTTGAGGCAGGATGATAGCCAGTTCCCAAGGCAGTATTAGCCACCCACAATCCTCTGAAACTACTTACAGGGGATATGATGTTCTCTAGCTTCCTAAAGGTATCTCAATGTGTATCTGCATGCTTGTGGTGCACATAAATACATGCAGCCTGACACATGTACACATAGAGATCATCTTTTTGCTTCTAGAAGACTGCACCTCACTAGGTCACCCTGGCTGTCTTAGAACTATGTAGAGTTGAACTCATAGATTTGTCTCTCTGCCTCCTGAGTTCAGGGGTTAAAGGTATGCACTTACATATGCAGCAAGAGAATATTTATCTTTAAAGTTTTATATGAGCGTTTTGCCTACAAGTGTGCACCTGGTGCCAAGAGGGCATCCGAGCTTCTGAGAATTGAGTTACAGATGATTGTGAGCCACCGTTCAGGTGCTTGAGAATTCAACCCAGGTCCTCTGGAAAAAAACAGCCATCTCTCCAGCCCCAAGTCTTAATAAAAGAGACCCACATTTGTAGTTTTCCGCTCATGATAACACACATCTGTAATCATAGCACTCCAGATGCCAAAATCTCAAGCTTGAGATCAACCCAGCAATGTAGTAGGTCCTGTATCACACCATTAACAACTTAGACAACATTATGATCTTACTGTATTATCTGACTGTGTGTGTGTGTGTGTGCGCGCAGGTCAGAGGAATGGATTCTATCCTTCTATCACGGCATCTAGCTGAATGAACTCAGGCTGTCAGGTTTAATGTAGCAAGTGCCTTTACCCCACTGAGACATCTTGTTGCCCTAACACAAAAAGCAGTTCTCAAAGGTATAAAATAATTCTCACTGCAGAGTTAAGACTATAAAAAGCCTTGGGACTGGATTTGAAAAATACCCATACTCAGTACACAGATTCTGGGGGGCAAGGGGAAGCTGACAAAGTTCTTAGCTCCTGTGTTCTCAGCTGTAAAATGGGATTAAAATAGTACCTTCATTACAACATGAATGACATGTAGTGTCTGCGAGGCAGTTTTGGGCCTGACATTTTATGACATGTATAATCTAAAGTTGAAACTGGAATGATTATATGTGGAAGAGTTGAGTCTTTTGACTTAGGAGTGCATTAAATGCAAATGAGTACAACAATTAGCCATACTGGTGATGCCTGAACACTGACCAACCCCGCTGTCATTGCTTCACTTTACTCAAGTTTAAGAGGCTATTCAGAGGGGTGGGCACATTAATATTAGCACACACCTTTGATCCCAGCACTTGGGAGACAGAGGCAGGTGACTCTTCTGGGTTCAAGACCTGCCTGTTTCTACAAAGTGAGTTCCAATCTACAGAGAAAGTAGAAAAATATAAAACAAACTACATTAGCAAACTTACATGATAGTGGAAAAAAGCCAACCACCAATGAGTAAACAAGTTTAAGACACATTTAGATGGTGCTTGGGAAAAAGCAGCTAAACAGCTGTGATGCAGGTAGAAGTCTTCAGGGTGGTCCCACACTCTGGTTCCCTGTCACCTTAGTCTAGCAACCTTACTCTGCTCCTTACACTGAGAAGACAGGAAGGTTGCTGTGACAGTCAGGATGCTGGTTTTCATTTCAGGTTGAGTGGGGACCATTCAAGTGACTGTCACACTGTAGTCAAGAACTTCCTTGACAGCAGTCTCAACTGAAAGCACACCTGGTTTGTGGCCAATGGCTGTGGCTTGTGACAAATTGCTCTCATACAGTAATCTCCACAATCATAAGACACAGCTGTTCCTCCTGCACACAGTCATTCCCATTTCTACTTTTGATTATGACATCTGGAGAGAGTAGTATATACAGGCTAGGTGTCAGAGCTTCCGTATGGAGTATGCAGTATGGAGGGCCACATGCAAGTTACTTTAAAAGAGGACAGTTAAGTCAGCAGGTATCACTGTTAGTCAAAAGGAGGGAGGAAAAGATCCAGTTAAATACAAGGTTCAGGAAAGAGAAACTGGCCGTTGTTGCAGGCTAAACAGGAAGTTTGGGTGGGCACTGACACTGGGGTCTTAGGCAGAGGACAACCGCCCCACATCCTCCTCAGTTTGCCAGCAGGGTGCACACACACACATATACACACTCTCTCCAGCTTCTTCCAAACCACACCTCACTGACACAGCAGTGACATCTGAAACAAAGAACGAAGCAGCAAAATGTTGAAAATAAAAATAAAGCGGACTTTATTCAGAAGATAAAGGTGGTGGTATCAGTTTTGGTTAATAAAGTTGGGCTCAAGTGTTTTAACAGGTCTTTAATGCCTTCACAGACTGGCATGCCAAGGGCATTCTGAATGCCAATTACAGATTGATGCTATCAAAGTGGATGGAATTTGAACTTCTTCTAAAGTCAAACTACACACATCTTAAAATAGTAAGTAAGGAGACTGCTTGGTTCTGAACATTAGAACACCATACTGAGCAAGTCCCTCCACTTCTCCAGTCCCTAAGGCAGGATCACAGTTGCCTCTGACAGCTAAATCTTCAACATTTCAACAGAGAGGGAGGACTGGGGGTAACTGAGAAAAATGAAAAGCAAAATTAACCAATGTAATTGGTGCAGGCAGATGCCACTTGTGGCAAACCCAAGTCTATCCGATGCCCATTTTCTTCACATTTGCACTGACATCTTCCCAAGCAGACGGTAACTACATTCTTGAAGGAATGTGCCAAGACTCAGGGTGGGGAAGGCCCAGACAGTGAGTGGACAGAATGCATTTCGCATTCATTTGCCTTATGTGGTACGAACTGATTAAGGACAGACACCCAAACCATAGAAAACAGTAGCTGAAGGTAACTAAAAGAGGATTAAAATGCGTAACCAGTGCAGAATAGAACAGCAAGGCACCAAGACCACAATCCAATCAGCCCATTTCCTCCTCTCGAGCACTGAATGCATCTGGGAGAAAGGATTAGTAACAGCACTTGTCAACTGCTTCCCTGGAACAGAACACGACAAAACACAGGCAAGGTCTTGTTTTCATCAGGGTTCTCGGTGTACTTCATCCTCTGCTGTCTCGCTAAGCAGCCCACACAGGACAGAAATGGGTAGCACTGAGGAATGATCACATTGTTTTTCCTTTCCCCCAATATTTCTGCCCCCTTCCCTAAGCCCTGTTCCAACCCTATCTAGTATCAGGAATGGTTAGTAAATCTGAAAAAAACAGCTAAGATGGAAACAAGGCGTTCAGAGGCCTGGGCTTCTCCCGAGGGCTTGGACTCCTAGAGAGCTTTGCTCATAATGGAGCATTTCTCCTTCAAATACTTTTTTTGTACACTGGTTCACAGATCAGATCGGCACTTTGACTCTGAACCTGGCACCAAAAGGCACAATATCTGATACCCTGTAAAGAGCTACTACAGACGCTGCATTTCGTACGGACAGGCAAGCGGAGCCAATCCCACTTAGGAACAGGCTCAGGCAGGGAGGGGATGAAAGGAGCACGGGAGAAACCTAAGCCAATACCTTTGACTACAATGGAAATGGAAATGGGAATGAGGGTCTTGTGTTTCTTCCACACTACCAGGAAGCAATAAAAACTTCCTCGGTGTCTACTGTTTTTTAAAGCAGCATATTCAAAACGCCAGCTAATCTCCTACTATCTGCACGAGCCAAGAGGGCCAGCTTACTGAAATGCTTTCTTATTGCTGAAAGACTCTAAAACTCAGGGTGCCTTGTTCCCTTGTAAAAGGAAAAATAATTCTGATTTATTATAATCACAGCACACCACACTTTAAAAAATTACTAAAGCGTGCGAGCAGGGTCACCATCTGACACCATTTTACTAATCTTCAACTTCAGTGGAAAAATAGAGCCTTCTTCCTGGTGCCATTTTCATCACAACAGTTGTATTTAGTGTGTGTGTATGCTGTGTATACGGATACACACACACTGTCTTAGTGGTTAGTTGGTTTGGAGTGCAGCAAGAGACCAATACCGCATTGCAGTCAGTCAAAGAAAGGGACAGAAGGCCAAGCAGTTTCCAAATGGTTATTTTATCAGATCGTTCAACATTAAATTTTCGTCATTTGCAATTCAAAATAGTTACCTGAAGTTTGCGGTTTTGAGTGTATTTACTTTTATTGTACATTTGTTTTCTAAACTCTTTGGCACAGTTTTCTGGGGGCATTCCGACTGCCACAATACAAGTCAGGAGAGAGCTTGTTTATGATGCCAATTTCAAGCATTTAAATTTTGGTTTGGGTTGTGGCTTTTTCTGTCTTTGAAGTCTGCATTTTCTTTGTAACAACTGTACTTTTATTTTCTATATCCTCTAACTCCAGAGTTCTCCTTTCTCCCCCCTCCCCCCATAGCTACATTCACAGCTGAACCATAGTACAGGAAAGGCGCCTTGATGAAAAGATCAGGACAGGAGCGCTGACCATTCGTCAGTGTTTTCCCTAGAGTAATTAAAATGAAACCAAACCAAACCTAAACAGCGTCTTTCCTCATTTAAAAAAAAAACACGTCTCTTGTGCTGCATCAGTAGCCAGAACTTCAGTTAGTTTATGAAATGCAACATCAAACCCCTTTGTTTTCTGGGAAAAAGAAACTGCAATGACTTGAAGTTGAGAATGTGGGTACCGCCTCACTCACACACACTCATTCTCAGACTGTGAAATCCCCCACGCGCCTTCTCAAGGGCACATAGACAGTACCAAGTGCAACGGTACAGTGAAGGTGGGCTCAAGACCCGGGCTCCATCTTTCTCCTCAGTAGCAGGGGCCAGGCTGCCTTTCACAACACAGCCCCACAGGTGAACCCAGGTCCTCCTCTCCCAAATCAGTCACCCATTCGGCACCGGCCAAGACAGGAAAGCTAGTTCTAGCCTTCCCTGGGAAGAGACAGCTTTTTTGTTTTTAATAAGTAAGTAAATCCATTGTTTCTCTGTTCCAAGATGGCTGATGTTATGTTTTCTACAAACTCAGTGCTTACTTAGCTCATGTCTAACAGCGCTGCTGCTGTTGGCTGTGGCAGGATTTTCAGTGTGGTGTTTTCAAGCCTCACTCACTCATCCTCTCATTCCCAAGCATTCAGCATCCGTGCACACTCCTCACTTCCGGGTTTTTCAAAAGATTGGAGATTTCCAGTGGGGGTCTCAGGTCATCATCCCAGTGGTACCAGATCTAAAAACAAAAGGACGAAGAGGTCAACTCTGAGGTCATATGTATCCCCAACTCCTACAACCAAGTAGCCCAAAGCTAAAAATGGGACCCATCAAGTCTTAAAGATTGATTATTTTTCTTCTCTTCCTTTGTTCTGTATACCTGCTGCCATATATAAGCATATATTGTAGTGCAGTGGTAAATGTGCTTACTTCAATTTGTGATGTCCTGAGTTCAATTTCCAGAAACCAAGCAAATAAATGGTCATGCAAGGCCATACATACACGGAGGTGCACGCCTTTAAACCCAGCACTCAGGAGGGAGAGACAAAGGCAGGTGTCTGACTTTGAGGCCAGTCTAATCTACAAAGCAGTATCTAGGCTAGCAGACTACAAAAAGACCCTCCACTCTGCACAAATAAAAAAGGACATGGAGGAGTAGAAAGAGAACAAATATGGGAACATTTTATTAGGTTCCAAAGTATTTTCAGTGTCTTGGTCAGTGAGTTGTGTTGTCGTTCAACACAAGGACTCAAATATATGGCTTAGAAATATTTGTCTGGCTGTGTCTGGCTGCCTGCTCAAACACAGGTACCAAAAAGTGTGTAGCCAAAATACCAGTAGGCAGCGAATATTAGAAATCCTATAGAACATAAACCCTCCTGAGACCTGAGAGTGCAGACAAGAGCTTACCAAGCCTGGTTCTTCAGTTTCCTCAGTTCCTTGGTTGCCCACGTAGCGAGGGTCTTTGCTTTGTTAGTCTTCGATCTCCGCCCTTCAGTTAATAGTTCATGGATCATTGGCCTAGCTTCTACTAACTTCAGTACATCCTTCCCGAAGGCTGTACACAAGTCCCTGTGCAAAACAAACACCCACGAATGACTGAGTGAGGCAACTCTATGTTTCTTAGCATCCATTCGCTTCTTAAAAATTGTTTGTAAGAGATTTCTGGAATCAATTGGGCAAATCAGTTCAAGATTTGCCCAAGGCTGTAGCTCACTGAGTGTGATGGTACAACCCTGTAATGTCAGAAATCAAGGAAGAAGCTGACAAGGATCATGAATTCAATGTCAACACGGGCCACATAGCAAGACCTTCTCAAAAAAAGGGAAATTGCACTAGGCCTTTGAGCTGTAAAGCTATGTCCCAGTATAGCCTCAGGGTCTCAGAAGAGCTATATGGTAGCCCCGGCTCAGTGGGTAAAGCTGCCTGCTGTTAAATCCCCAGGACCCACATGGAAAAAGAATAACTTACCCTATCAGACCAGCAGCACAGGCTACCACTCCGTCCGTATGATCCTCATCTCCAGCAATGTGATCAATAAAAGACAAAATAAATTCTACTCTGGGCTGTACCAGCATTACATCCGCTATAAAGGAAAGAGGAGGTCTGATGAAACTGTCCATGTCAGACAGGACTCTGTCTCTTCTCAATATGTCCCTGTCACTCTACCCCAATGGAAAGATTCCTACTGGGCAGCCAACTAAACACGGCATTAACAAAAGTTACTTTTCAGTTTAGAAGGATACCCTTCAAATGCAGAGGAGAGAAATACCCCTTCTGTGATCAGGTAGGACATAAGACCTTTTTGTGGTACTGAAGAATGGAATAGATGCAAGCCTTACACACCGTGGGGAAGTATTCCCACGACACTGAGTTGCATCCCAGGAGTGGAACACAGAATGAACAACCTCCACTGGGGGCTTTAGCTGCTCAACACCTGCTGCCCGCAATCGGCAGAGAGTACTGGCACTTCTGCCCTTTCCCTCAAAGCAAGCCAGCTAGAAGCATGATTCAGGTAGAGCTTTGCTACCATACCATGTAGCCCTGGGCTTGATCCCCTACAACCCCGCCCATAGGAGAAAAAAGCATAGCAAAGTAGAAGGATGCAGAAATATAATGTCTATATATCCCCTCCCCCAAACCACTCTCTTCATTAGGGCGATTGTTTCTCTCCCCATATGTAGCAGGTACTAGTTCACCAATGAGCTACAAAGGTAGATGCAGCTCACTGGCCCTGTGCACCCTGGTCAGTGGATTTTGGGAGCTGGGCTATATACTCAACGGTGTACGTTTTCCTGATCTCCCTTCAATCCCTGGACGATTCCCGTATAAGCTTCCAAGCAGCTTTCTCTTAGCTCATTCAGATAATCCACCATGTCAAAGTCTGACTGGAAGACAAAAGAACAAAACCTCGGTCATATTGGCCATTTTAAGAGGTACACCTATAAAGTCTTCTCAGACTTCTATTCAAAGTGGTCTTTAAAGCGCATCAGGACAGTTCCAAGCTTACCTTGTCAACCTGGGCTTGGGAGGCCTGCTGTAGAGTATTCAATACAACCTCTAAGTATTTTTTAAACTCTCCACCAATGGCAAGAGCAATATCACCAAACACAGACAGAATCTGTGGCTTCACAGACCTGTGGACATTCTCATTCTAACAAGGAAAAAAGAAAAAGGAAACTTAGAAACACCAAATCTTATCTGCTCTGAAGATGCAAGAAACTTGAGAGAAAAAAATTGAGTTACTGCTGGATAGAGAAATCGTATATTTAGAACATATTCCTTTAATTAATTTTGTTACTTTGGATATGTCTATAAAAATAAACAATTCTATTCTTCACAAGCTAGCAGATAGTGCTCGAGGAACCTACAGCCCCTGCCACGGCCTGACAGTTCCTTCCAAGACTGGCTAATTAGACTGCAGACTGCTTACCCCCAAGTTCTCCAGGAGCAGCTGCATCACCTCGTCACAGAAAGGCAAGATGTTAGACTGCAGGGCTCGGCACAAGTCTCCAACTAAGCCAACAGCTGCCAAACATACCTGCAAAGAACCAAGGGAGAGATCATCCCAACAGAAGAGGCTGCTAGCAAGACAGCTTGATTATTTAAACGTCTCTCATAATTATGTGAACCAGAGTCAAGATGAGAACATCGAATAAATAAAATAAAGCATCCTTCCCTGGTGGACATTATGTAGCTTTCACCAGATTCAGCAAGGCAGTGGCCTTGTGAGGGCCACAGGAAAGGAAGATGGTGGCAGACATGGAAACAGTGCTGCTCTTTAGGGCAGTGATCACATAACTTGGCAGCTGCCCTGTAATTAGGACCATTCAGGCAGTCGTCTTGTAACCTTTACCTGGCAACCCACTGTCTTTTCACAGACTACCTCCAGTGCAGACGGTAAGGCTACAAATAATGCAGAAGCAGGCCCACTGGGCTTGGACCTGACTTTGTCTGTGCTCTTCTACTCTGTGACAGAGCATGATTCTGAGGTGTGGGATGCAGCTCAGCGTCTACATCAGCGGGCGCCAAGCTCCAGATCTCAGTCTCAACAATATGGAACAATCAAAGCCCACAGAGACTGTTCTCAAGAGCATATCCTACCTGGTACTCAGCATAATTTTTCAGTCCAATGCCCAGGAATGGTTTAAAGGCCTCCATGTACTTGAGGAATTCACCACCCAACACTGTCAATGGAACAAACACAGGACATAATGTGAGTCAAAGAACTCAATCAGTGCTCAAAAAGTTAGCCAAGTGTTAGTATTTCTATAGGGGAGGCATTCAAATGGTCTCATGTTAGCCTAACTGCTGGAAGTTTCATAACTGCTGGAAGGGCCAAATTCAAATGCCTTAGAAAAAATGCCAATGCTCCTCAGAACGAGATTTTACTGTAACTAAAAGACCAAAAGTTAGCATGGATGTTGAGGAAAGGCCAGCAACACTGCTTCATATCCCCTCCTCCCTCCACTGGAAGCCAGCCTCCAAACAAGGTCTTCTACTCAACTGCAGCAAGGATGTAACAAGCCACAGCCAGGAAAAGTAGCAGAAAGGCAGGTGGAACCCCATGGTCTAGTACTTGTCTAAGATAGGCAAGGCCCTGGGTTCAATCCACAGCACAGAGAGAATGGGGAAAGGCAGGCAGAGCCTAGTCCACAGCAACAGGAGTGGGACTCACTCAACCCACCCAGCACTCTAGTGTTTTGTGTCTGTGTGTGTAAAGATGTGTGCAGGATCCAGAGGCTATAGAGGAAGATATAGGTATTTGTAAGCCACCCCATCTGGGTGCTGGAGTCAAAATCTGGTTCTCTGTAAGAGCAGCAAGCACTCGTAGCCATTCAGACACTTCTAGCGCGTTTTGTTATTTTGAGGCCTCATTCCATAGCTGAGGTGCCACCAGAACTCAAAATCTGTATAAAAGTACAGGAATGTGGTTACCCTTAGTTGTGGACACAGGCTCTTTATTCCAGAAACGGGACTGGTCCTCAGAAAAGTGGTCCTTAAATAATGGCCTTAGTACTAGTCACCTCTGATAAAGCATTCCAGAGTTACAATGTGTTCTTTTAATATGCTTCAGATGCCTTAATCAAAGCAATTCTGTATGGTCAGACAAAATAATAATAATAATAATAATAATAATAATAATAATAATAATAATAATAATAATAATAGGGCTGGAGAGATGGCTTAGCAATTAAGGACACTGGCTACTCTTCCAGAGGTCCGGAGTTCAATTCCCAGCAACCACATGGTGGCTCTCAACCATCTGTAATGGGATGCCCTCTTCAGGTGTGTCTGAAGTCAGCTATAGTATACTCTCTACATAAAATAAATAAATCTTAAAAAAATAATAATAACAGAAGGAGGAGGAGGAAGATGAGAAGAAGAGAAGAAGAAAAAAAGAAATTACTAAGATTCAGGTTCATCTGCCCCATGATCAATCAACCCAAATCCAAAGCATTATAGTCCACACTCAAAGGTATCAAGGCAGGAATGAGACCGGAGTATTTCTTCTGTTTCCTCAGCCCTCAACAAGAGAAAACCTTAATAAAAAAGCAAGGTGCTGTTCAAGGGAAAAGAAACCTGATAGAATGCTTGCTCACTGACCTTCCACCAGTGTGCTAACTGCCATCAGGGCATCTTCTTGCACTCCCCCAGACCCAGCTGTGCTTTGGAACATCCTTAACAGGGAGGCCATGACCACATCAGAGATCTGCAGAGCATCTTGATGCTGCACTTTCCGGAGAACATTCTGTGAAATGAACAAGAATTGGGATCTGGTCACTGAAATCTTCAAATCAGAACACTACACATTTCTCTAAAAAAATAAAATATTAAGTCCCTCACTATTATTTTGAAAATGCCAAATGACATTTTCTGCAAGACACATGCAAACAGCTGCAACCCAACATTAATTGCAATGATCTCTCTATTCTCCAATTCACTGTGCCTGACAACCTTCTACACCCCAACTCCTTCCATGTCCATAGACCTTATGAAAACTGTTCTTGAGTTTGCATTATCTAAAGTAACAGGATCATCTCTATCTTTAGTTTGTTGAGAAAGCTGTAACACCATGCTTCAAAATATGACATCTGAGCCAGGCAGCCAGAGCTGAGTGCAGGCCTTTAATCCCAGCACTCAGGAAGAGGGGTTCATAGCTAAGTCAACAGCTGAGTGTTACTGAATAATAACACCCAGGGGCTACGTATGTCTCAGAAGTCCCCATGTTCTCCTTTTGCTGATAGAAAAGGAGTAAGCAGAAAGTGACATTTTATTTCAGTTTTCCCAGTAACTATTAATTAGAATCTCCTGAATAAAAAGCACTATAAACACCCCATCAGAGACGGTTTCAAAAGATGACCAAGTTTAAGCCTCCTGACCTTAGCCCCAGCGACATACTTTTAACTAAATAAGCCCTATGAGACCCAGCTCCAGCCAGACAAATCCGGGTAAGAGCTGTCCACACAAGAAAGGTGCACAGAAAGAAGAAGAGAATATTCTGGGGCATCTTCATCACCACAAACGACAGATTAGACCTTCTAGGATAGACAAAAAAGTAATTTCCCTTCAGTCAGAGAGAGGACAGCCCCTAGTCAGAATGGTCTCACTACTTTACAGCTGTGTGGCCATGAATCTGTAACAATGATAAAATGATTCTGCTCCTTTCTGGTGCTGAGGAGGTTAAGGATTCGAGAAGGCTCAGTTCTTAAGAGCACTGCCTGGTCTTCCAGAGGATCTGGCTTCAATTCCCAGCACCACAAGATAGCTTACGACCATTTGTATCTCCGGTGTTAAGAGACTCAGTGTCCTTTTCTGGCTTCTTGGGCAACCCCATGGACATGGGACACAGACATACATGTAGGCAAAACACCCACACGTGTAAAACAAAAGCAAAAGGAGAGAGATGATGCCATCCTACCTGAAGAGTCGCGCAGAGTAGAGACTGGAGGTCATTGAACTGGATTCTGTCGGATGTGCTCTGGATATGGGACTGAAGGAAAAGAACAAACAGTGCTCTAGTGAAACCTCCACTGCTGATGTCAGCTGAGCCTCTGCAATGTAACAGGGAGCAGCACGCTGAGAGCTTTTTGGGTTTGGGTGATGGTGATTAAACCTCCGAGCATGGTCAAGGGCAAAAGCACTTTTGTGTGCATCCAAAGCTTTGCCACCTTGCCCAGGATAAAACACTGCAGTCGCCTCACCTCCATCTGAAGCACCTGCTGCAGCCGTTCCATAATGACCAGGGTGGTCTTCTGCACGGCAGGGTAACAATCCTTGGCACTGTTCTTTACGATTTCCATGAGAGACTCATACGCAGAGCTTCTCAGGTTATTCTGGTGTCCATCGGGTCTACAAGGACGCAATGCAAGTCAGGCCTCAGCCAAGAAGGGATAAAGGGGCTCATAAAGCAGACAACAGTTTCCCAAAAATAAAACCAGAGGTTGGGGATGCAGTTCAGAGACATTACCTATCACAAATAACTGTAAATAGGATGCAAAAATGGTTGGTAGCTGGGTGTGGTGGTGCACACCTTCAACCCCTTTGGGGCCAGCATGAGTTCCAGTATAGCCAGGGCTACATAGAGGAACCCTATCTCAAAAAACAAAAAACCAACCAGCAAACCAAAGAAACAAAAATCACGGGAACTGCCGGGCGTGGTGGCACTCGGGAGGCAGAGGCAGGCGGATTTCTGAGTTCAAGGCCAGCCTGGTCTACAGAAAGAGTTCCAAGACAGCCAGAGCTACACAGAGAAACCCTGTCTCGAAAAACCATTAAAAAAAAAACTCATGGGAGCGAGTGTTAGTCTAGATACCACACCCTCCCTAGCTCTCTCGTGGTTACCAAACCCTCTCCTCAGTTCTGAAAAGAGCAGGCTTCCTTTCTGTGGTCCCAGTGCCTCACTCTCCAGCAACAGCAGTGAGGGGTGCATCACGGGCTCCAGTGGGTATCAATTACCTGTCGGTGGTCTCCAATAGCTTCTGAACTATAAGTTCAAAGGAAGAAGACAGACAATAGGTGGCTGGTTCTTCTTGATCATCAGCTACATCTGCAGCTTCATACGCAGCTTCAGCCAGACTGGAAAAAGCCTGGAATGTAGAGATTTAAGATTTTGTTTGTTTGTTGTTGTTTTTCGAGACAGGGTTTCTCTGTGTAGCCCTGGCTGTCCTGGAACTCACTTTGTAGACCAGGCTGCCTCGAACTCAGAAATCCACCTGCCTCTGCCTTCCGAGTGCTGGGATTAAAGGCATGCACCACCACGCCAGTTTAAGATTAGTCTTAAGAGAAGCCCACTACAGGATTCTCTCATTGCCCCACCCGCTTTAAGATAATCTAAAGGATCAGACAGTGATGGCGCTCGCCTTTACTCCGAGCACTTTGAGAGGCAGAGGCAGGGGGATCTCTGAGTTTTGAGGGGGTGGGGAGAGGCAGCCTAGTTGCCAGAGCTATCTCTGTTTTGAAGAAAAAAGATCACTGAGAAAAGCAGTTCATTTCTCAGCACCCATATCAGGCAATTCACAACTGGTTCTAACGCCAGCTTCAGTAGATCTGAGGGAAGGAAAAACAAGAGGCTCTATTTCCCAACAGGTTCTTGAGACAACTCCTAATGCAATGTGGTCTACCAGGGAAACCACTAGAGACTCCATGCCTGGGAATCTATTAGGAAATGGTCATGTATTTATTTGACTACGAGTATTATAATTCTATGTGGATGTAGCTGTGCTAATAAACTTTAAAAACATGTATACATAAGCATCCACTCATAATTTCTGGGCTAGATAGTGAGACCCTGTCTCCAAATAAATAATAATGAAGATGATGAAAATTTAAGTATGGGAGAGCACACTTGCTGTCCTGCAGAGAGGATCCAGGTTTAGTCCCGAGCACCCACAGTTGGCTTACAACTACACGTAATTCCAGTTCCAGGGGTTGGAACCAGCCAGATACAAGGAATATATAAATGCATACAGACCAAACACTCATATACCTCAAGTATTTATACTGTGGATGCCTAGTCATCTGCCCAGCTCTCTAAGTGGCAGAATTCTTTTACTAAGGCCTACCATTTCCTATTCTTACACTCTTAAAAAAGGATTTTAGCCGGGTGATGGAAGCAGAGGCAGGCAGATCTCTGTGAGTTCAAGACCTGTCTCGTCTACAGACTGAGTTCTAAGACAGTCGGGGCTATATAGAAAAACTGTCTCAAACACACACAGACCACAGGATTTTAGCCCCACTCCTCCTTTCCCAAACTCTATCCCCAGTAAGTTACACAGCCTACAGAGTCAGCACAGAGGCTGCCTACCCCCTTTGGCTTTCATCCCTGTCTTTTTCCTTGTTATAAAAACAAAAAACCCCATTTAAACAAAGCTTTTCATCTAAAAACAAGCATAGGAGTACAGCAGGTGCAGTCCAAGTGCTCTGGGAACGAATCGGAGTACAGTTCCCTCTGGCTTCTCAAGACATTAAGAGACAGAACTCAGAGCACGCCTTTCAATGAGACAAGTAACCTTTCTCTCCCACACCTCCTAATGGCTCGGACAAGCTCCTGCCTTCACCAGGAAGAAAATCCCTTACCCAGCACACATTTGAAGCCACCCTGGGCTCAGCACTGAGGCCCTCAATCAGACACTGTAAAAGGGGTGCCAGGTAGACATCGTTGATGGCGGCTTCAGGCAGCAGCTCACAGATCCTGCCCACAGTCCACGCTGTTGTGTCTCGAACAACTACACTGGGGTCTTTCATTAGTTCTATTAGGGTGGGCATAGCCTGTAAATACAATAAAGCAAAACAAAAGGAATTCATAACGACTATCATTCAGAAGAAATACTCACGGGCATTGTGGCACATGCCTGTATCTGCAGCACTTGGGATCTAAGGGCAGCGAAGGGCACCCGTGGCTAGTATGTGTTATGTATGTACCAGGTTTGATGCCAGCCTGAGTTACAAAGACCTCATGTGAAATAGTAACAATCCCTGGCCCCATATAATGATAGAATGTTCTTAGATCCTTTGTAAAACAAAATAATAACAGTAAACAAAACAGTTTAAAATGTTCTTTCCCTTCACCAAATTCCATATATGATTCAAGATTGTAGTGGATACTTTCAAGCAGTCTATATGGAACAGGTAAAGACAAGAAGTGATCACAGTGGCACTGGCTTCTATCCTGACAGACTCAGTTCTTTATGCACAAAATTAAATTACCATGAGCTCTTCTGTCATTTATACCAGCAAAATAAAAATATTTCCATAAGAAAGACTACATTACATAATGTAAATTTTGTTCAAAGACTAGAATAATACCATTAAAAATTATAGAAATGGGGGGGTGAGCCTATCTACCCAACACTTGGGTAGTGGAAGTAGAAAAATCTGGAGTTCAAGGCCAGCATCACCCCACATCCTGATTTAAGGCCCAACACACAGGACCCTAAACAAACAAACAAACAAACAAACAAACAAACAAACACAGAGTAAATGGCTAAGCACTGCACAGTATAATTCCCATTTGCTTAGAAGGCTGAGTGAAGACATTCGTTGTGAGCCCTGGAGCTCAGAGCTAGTGGATATGGCAGCACTCACAGGCTGAGGCAGTAGGCTACCCTGGGATATATGTGGAGGCTCTCCAGTCCAAAAGCAACAGGAAAATGCTTACAATGTAGCATTTAAAAAAAAGAAAATAAGAAAAGATCCTGGTAAGACAATCTTCATAGTGAGAGCTCCATATCCTGCTCTCCAAAAATTACAGAAAACAAGTGCTAAGTTAAGAGATATAAGGTAAAGCCTTTTCTTTTTTTCAAGTTTCTTGGTCATGACTAAATTTTAAAAGTTATATATTTCACCATTAATGACAAGAAACTATACTAAGACAGGAAATGTATTGCATAGCATAGGATGGTCTCACTATTATCCAGTTAAGGGTGGCACCCTTGAGCAACTGACCTGTTAATCCCCACAAGAATGTGTGATTTGGGTTTGTAGGCCTGTGCTACGAACCATTCAATTATTTGGAAATCTTTGTGATTATTTAGAGTCACACATATATTACATGTGCGCACTCTCCACCCCCATTCCATTTCAAATCTAAAACTTCCCCGGGCTTTACCTGTATGACTAATGGTTTCAGTTGATTAGGCTCTGGTCCTTCCAAGATACTGCCAAAAGCCATCACTGCTGCATCCCGGTATCGCCAGTCAGGGTTCTTGATGTGCTCTTTAATAAAGGGAAGGACATGCGGCACAATGTCATCTTCACAGCAGGTGGACAGGAGCATGAGGCACACCCCAGCTGCTTTGCAAGGGTTCCAGTCATCGTCGTCATCGTTTTCATCCTGGTGACAGATGTGGCACTACGTAAGCTTTGCTTTGCTTTTTTTTTTTTTTTTTTTTTTTTTTGAGACAGGATTTCTCTGTGTAGCCCTGGCTGTCCTGCAACCAGGCTGGCCTCAAACTCAGAAATCCACCTGTCTCTGCCTCCCCAGTGCTGGGATTAAAGGCGTGCGCCACCACGCCCAGCCTAAGTAAGCTTTTCTTGCAATGAATTCACTTAGAAGGCTTGCTATATACTCCCAAGTATCATTAGAGCTTAATCAGGGAGTAAAATATAAAACACTGATTTAAAAAAACAAAAAACTTTTTTCACATTTCATCACAGCATAACCTACGTCACCCCAAGAAACAGATGGAAGAATACAATTATCATGTACAATAGAATTAAGAAACCTCCACTACCTATAAGAATGCCCAGGCTGGTGGAGCACACCTGTAAAAGTAAGACTTAAGAGCCTGAGGAAAGAGGACTATCTTAGTTTGAGACTAACCAGGTGTACAACGATCCTGTCTCAAACCAACAGCAGGTGGAAATGTAGCTGTTGGTAGAGGGCTTGCAAAGCCTGAGACTGGTTGTCAACAATACATATAGCAGCCATGCTACAACACCCCTGTAACTCCAACACTGGTAGGTGGAAAAAGGGTCAAAGTATATATCAAGTTTGAGATAAGCCTGTGATACATGCAACCCTGTCTCAAAAAAGAAAAAAAAAAAGTCTGTTCAGGAGGAAAAAATATAGCAAATATATTCAAAAGTAAAGGCATTCCTGGTAAGCATTGCAGATGCTGGAGAGATGTAGAGGGGCTTGTCTTCAATAGCTACTAGCTCCAGACCTGATACCCTCTCTAGGCCTCCAAGAATAGCAGCCACACAAATGGTGTACAGACATATGGAAGCAACACACACAGAGACATACATTTAAAAAAAAGGGTCAAAGCTATTAAACTTGCATATTCCTAACAAACTCTGAGACTGATATGCACCGAGAAACATGTACATTCCGGCACAGAATACTTCACAGCTCAGAGTCACACAGGACACTGCGAGATTCTCTTAGTAACAGTTCATAAACATGATAACAGGAAACAATGCAATGGATAAAGTGAGGAGAGCAGTGGTATAAAATCCAGTGCTCATGAGACCTCTGGCTGCCTTTAGTCCCAGCACTCAGGAGGCAGAGACAGGTGGAACTCTGTGCTCCAGGTCAGCATGGGGTACAAAGTGGAGTTCCAGGACAGTCAGGGCTACACAGAGAAACCCTGCCTCAAAAAGCTTAAACAAGCCAGGCGTGGTGGCACATGCCTTTAATCCCAGCACTTGAGAGGCAGAGGCAGGCAAATCTCTGAGTTTGAGGCCAGCATACTCTACAGAGTGAGTTCCAGGACAGCCAGGGCTACACAGAGAAAACCTATCTCAAAAAACAAAACAAAACAAAAAAAAAGCTTAAACAAAACAAAAAAACCTAAGAATGTTGTATGTACCCATCACTTAGATCTTCAAGACAGCTTTGATTTTGATTTTGTAATGAACCTTTCTTTGTGAATTTTAGGCCAGTCTGGTCTACAGAATTCCAGGAAAGCAAAGGCTACTCAGAGAAATTCTGTCTTAAGAAAATAGAACAAAAAGACAACTTGCTCTTGTTTACAAATATGAATGAATGTGTTTAAAATATGTGTATGCATGTGTCTGTGAAGGCAGGCCAGAAATACAGGTCTTCCTGGAGTTGGCAGCTGTAGCTACTTGAGTCCAGTACTCACTCTCAACCCCTGAGCCATCACTTAGCCATTGTAATGAATAATAACTGACATGGAAGGCTTTGGATTAGGTTCCAGGGTTCTTTTGACAGATCTCACTAGGTAGCCAAGTGAATTTGAATTTCTGATCCTCCCACCTCCAGATCCTAGTGTTAGGATCACAGGCACACACCTTGTTTTAGGTGGCCCTGAAGACCTAACCTCAGGGCTTCATACATGATGGTGGGTAAGCACTCTGCCACTGAGCTCAAATTCCCAGCCCCTAACAAGTATTTTTCATGGGTTAAGAGTCCTTTTTTGGATGTGTCCAACTTTATTCGTTTTTAAAAATACATACATAAATCCAATGATTTCATGAAACTATTGCAGATACTAAAACAGACTTTTAAGAGCCCTATAGGTAGCATATCAATTCTACTTTTTCTTTTTCTTCTTTGAAGCAGAGGGAACAGGTGCATGCCAGGCAAGCTTCCTGCTACTACCCACAACCTATCTTTATTGGAACTTATACAAAACACATGTTTCATGAGTATAAATGCTATAGCATTCATGAAATCACAGCAATGCAAGGTTTGTTCACAACCAAAATGTTTGAAACACTCAGGCACAACTCAGTGGCTCAGCTCAGCTAGTCCCAAGTTGAGTCATCCACAACAGATGGCGCCAACGTCATGCATGGAAGCTGTTCCCTACGGAACCAACCAGTCTAGAGGCTCACCTGTTTAGTCAGTGTCTGTGTGAGGATGGGCACCAAGTACTGCAGTGCTCCCTTGGCGTAAAATTTGCTGGTGTGCTCCGGGGGGCGTCCTTGCTCTGCTGCCTGAGGAGAAACACAAAGTACACAAGTTGTTATGATGAATGCTACGACCTACAGTAAGAACGACAGCAGGTATATAATGCCAGGGTTGTGTTCGCTGTGGTATTTGGAGCTGGTGGCCATACTCTGATCAACGTCAGCATTATGTAGCACACATATGCAGATCTATGCACCACGTTCCTGTATATTAAAGGACCATGCCTACTTTTAGAACTACATTCTTAGACTGGGGATGAACCTCAGTTGCTACAGTGCTTCTCTTGCGTGTGCAAAGCCTGTGGTTTAGTCCCCAACACTGCACAAGTCAGTGGGAGATGATCCATACTTAGCAGATGGGAGACAGAATCAGAAACTCAGGGTCATCCCTGAATACATTAAAAAGAAAAAAACTATTAATAACCTGACATCTAGTGCTAGAAAGATAACCCAGTCTAGTAAAATGTTTGCAAAGTTTCCTGTCCAGATCGCACATGAGAAAACTGTGTGCTGCCCGACACAGTGGTGCATGCTTTCAACAGCACTTGACAGGCAGTGGGACACATGAGCTCTAGGACAGCTAGAGCTACATAGTCAGACCCTGTTTTAAAAACAAAACAGAAAACAACTGGCTATGATTTACAAGTTCATAATCCTAGCACTACAGTGCAGAGAGAGTAGAGTCCTAGGCTCACTGGCTACCAGCCCCACCAGCAAGCCCCAAGTCCTATGAAACAAGTTCTCAAAAAACCCCCAGGGCTGGTGAGATGGCTCAGTGGGTAAGAGCATCCGACTGCTCTTCCAAAGTTCTGGAGTTCAAATCCCAGCAACCACATGGTGGCTCACAACCATCCGTAACGAGATCTGACTCCCTCTTCTGGAGTGTCTGAAGACAGCTACAGTGTATTTACATATAATTAATTAATTAATTAATTAAAACAAAAACAAAAACAAGATGGATAGGAACACCTGAGGCTGTTCTGTATTTTCAAAACACACAGGAAATGTATATGAAAAATCAACTAAGTCTGATATACAGTGCTTTTTTGGCTCACGAGATACACAAGGGTCACTCAAGATAAAGTTGCTCAAGGTCCCCAGTCAGAGACACCCTTTCCCCATAGCTGACTACTTCTCCAGAGCTGGTAAGTTGTCAATTACACATCTTGGTCCTAAGGAAACAATTCCCTGCGGCCACTTCAGTAAGCTGACAATCTGCTGCCCCCTTGTGTTCACAACAGAACTACCAGTATAAATACCTGAAACTGGCAAAAACATGCATTGTCTTATTAGTAAGGGAATCTGGTAAGCCGAAAAACAATCTCTACAGTCACCCAGCCAGAACAGAACCCCTCCAGGAGATGATGTGTCAAGCCCTGACACAATGGCAGCTCTTCTCAGAGAGGCTCACCCCAGGCTCACCTCTGAAGCCTCAATGGCCAAATCCATTTCCTCATCACAGACATTGGACCAGAACTCTATCCCTTGGAGAGCCACCTCATCAATGTCACTTTTCATTGCTTCAATTGTGATCTGAAAGGAAAAAAGACACCAAGTCAGACACCTTTTTAACCACACATTCAAGATTAAAAAAATACAGCTGGGCAGTGGTGGCGCATGCCTTTAATCCTAGCACTTGGGAGAAACCCTGCCTCTAAAAAAGAAAAACAAACAGATTAAAAAAATACAATTTGTGGGCTCAGTGGTTAAGAGCACTGACTGCTCTTTCAGAGGTCCTGAGTTCAATTCCCAGCAACCACATGAAAGCTCACAACCATCTGTAATGGGATGCAATGCCCTCTTCTGGTGTGTCTAAAGACAGCAACAATGTCCTCATATACGTAAAATAGATAATTCTAAAAAATAAATAAAGCAATTTGTGTAGTGTAGTTGAGTACAAAAAACAAAAAGCCTTGCAAAATATCAGTTAAAATATCTTATTGAATGCACACCTCTAATTACAACAATCCTAGCACTACTCGGCACTCAGGAGGCAGAGGCAGCCTGGCTAGCCTAGTCTACAGAGTTCAAGGCTAGCCTAGTCTACAGAGCAAGCTCCAGGACAGCCAGGGTCACAGGGACCCTGTTTGGAGTGTTGGTGGTAGACATATATATATATAATGCCAAAGAAAGCAGACATCTTCTTGGCATATAAAGTTAAAATTACCATTCATCAGGGGACTCACACCTATAATTCCAGCCCTAAAGAGGATTGTTGAGTTTGAGGCCACTCTGGACTATATAGTGAGCTTCAGACCAACTGGAACTATGTATGGTGTGAAACACTGTCTCACAAAAATAAACAACAAGCCTTAACACCCATACTCAAGTAATTTTCTTGACTTTATAATATTAAGTTTCTAAAAACCCACAGAATTACAAAATAGTAATTAAAAATAATGAGCCCAGCAACTAACTACAAGTTCAAATTACATAAAATACTTACTGCAAAAAGGGCAGGACCCATGTATGTCTCCATGTACTGGTAATACAAGGACATTATCTTCACTAGATTCTGTAAAGCAGCCACTCTTACCTTTTAGGAACAGATGCAACAGTTACTAAGAAAGCAAACAGTCTGCGAAGGAAGACTTAATGACTAAAGGCACCTCTGAGTAACGCTGTCACCTACCCCCTCCATTTTAAACATCTCTTCTTGTATATTCAGTCTGCCCCCCTCCATGTACCATGAGGAAAACCCACAGAAGGGTTAAACCTACTGGTGCTACCCAGACCAAGTCATTCCTTTCACTAACTTCCAGGGTCAAATTTAGGTCACAGCAGTAGTAACGCGCCGTTCATTTCAATGTCTACAATGTCTACACTGAACAACTCATGGCACTAAATTAGCAAAGGTGGTCAAAACCTTCTCTATCGTTAAGAGAGTAATAGTATCTATCTATTACGTATGTTGAAGAAAACTTTCATTAGCAAGGTTACTCAAACTTTATTTAATTCAATGATTCCCTAAATCTCCAAATGGCTGATAAGAGTGTTTCCTAGGAAGACAGGGAGAGAGAATTTTCAAATAGCAACAAACTTACCCTTGTGTCTGGACACTGTGTGGCTTCACAGACCACTTGCATGATAAAGTGCCTTTCAGACTGCAGAAAGGAAAAGAGCATTAGGAATGAATTAACTCCATGTAGGAAGCGTCAAGACTCCACAAGAAAGGCATCAGGGGGACAGAGAGACCAAGACTGTCACAAGGCTAACAACAGCTGGTGAGAAGAGGAAAAACCAAAACCAAACCCTACACGTGGGAAAACCACTTTCCTTATATGGAATTTTTAAGATTAGCGCATGTGTAGAGGGAGAACAGGGAAATCTCATTAGTTTCAGGCTAGCATGTTTTATAATGGATTCTAGGTTAGCCAGGGTTATAGAGAGTGAACTCTATACCTCAAAAAAAAAAAAAAAATAAAGGTATTCAGAACATTTGGTTTCTGAGACAAATTTTTTCTGTGAAAGATAAATTCACATCAAACACGGTAAAGAGCAAACAGAACAGTTAACTTCACTGTTAACTCTTTGTGATCTCAAAGGAAAATTCCATTTCTGGACCAATTATAATTAGTTTGCTCTGAATCTGGGCATGGTGGCGTACACCTTTAATCCCAGCATTCAGAGCCTGTCTCATACAAAACAGAAAACAAAGTAACCAATCACACATACACAAATTAGTTTGCTGTGCTATCCTAGCTCTCACAACCCAAGGCCAAGAAACAAAAACTGATCCAAGGTGTCAATGAACATAAATCAAAAAATATTTTCAGACCATATGACTCAGTAATCCCACTTCTGAGTATAGGCTAAAATGCACTGAAGTCAGCTTTCAAAAACCATCCACATGCTCACTTTCCCCGGGCACTGTTCACAGTATCCGAAAGGCAAAAGCTACCCAAAATGGATGACTTGATATACAAAATGCAATACATACATATAAAACATTTATCATCATCATCAAGCTTTATGAAGAAAACTATACATGGACAACTTTTTGCTAGGTAAAAAACAAAACAAAACAAACAAAACAAAACTAGCTACGAAAAGTCAAGGATAGACTGGTAGGAAGGCTCAGTGGGTAAAGGTACTTGGTGTGCAAGCCTGATGACCGGAGCTCAACCCCTGGAACCACATAAAGGGGACCAGAGAAAACAGATTCGGCATTGTCTGTCCCCTGACTATGCGTACTATGCGCACCATTCCCCACACGCCATGCGCACACACAAAACATTAGAGTAACTCAAAAGTTCAACAAATGAGGCCTGATTCCATTTTTGTATTTACATGAGGTATCCGGAGTAATCAAATTCACAGAAACAGAAAGCAGAATTGTGGGTGCTAGCAGCTGGAGACTGGAGAAAATGGGAAGTCAGCCACTAGGTATAAAGTCAGTCTGCAGATGAAACTTGATGAATGCCTCCGTAGCAAACAGAACAACCGACCTAACACATTAAAACAGGTCGTCACGGCCAATCTGCCACTTCATCAAGTCCTGGACACATCACAAGAAACCTCACTAGACTGGAGATGAGCACATTCTGACCTTAAAGACAAAACCAACACTCGAAGTCTTTCAGTTCTCACACTCTAACAGGTTATGTCGGAGAAACATACCTCTTTGTCAAAGTTTGCTTTGGTGAACTCTAGTGAGTTCAGGAGTGCATTGGTAGCAGCCAGCTTCACATTGTTACTAGGCTCCTCCTTCCTCATCCCCTGGATTATGGCAGTCAGGATCTCATTGGACTTATCCTGTAGCTGCTCTGGGTCCTAAAACAAGCAGAGAAAGGTTACGACCCAGTAACGCGCTGCTGACTAACCTGCTGTCCTTCCAATGCTAACAGCTACTGAAGAGAGCCTACAACCTCCTCTTAGTTTCGCTGGGGTAGTTCTGCAAAGGACCTACAAAATACCCCCAGAATGGCACAAACCAAACTCATCAGCCCCTGTTCTCTGGACAGGGACAGCAGCATCTGGTAGTTTTCCCCACCTGTGCCAAAAATAAAAGTTTACAACAGCCAAAGACCTGCATGGAGTGACTAAGGATATCTAAGGTCAGGTCAAATGTTATGGGCTGTGTAGTAAGTCAGTGCTGACCAGAGAACAGAGGAGTAAACCTCACCAGCAACAGTCCAAGGAGGGCTGTACCTAGGACTCCTGTGGTTCCCGTGCCTAACACTGGAGGTGAGAAAACTAGCCTCCAGACAGTAAATAAAAAGGCATGGGAACATTCATGGCTACCGCCCACACCCCCTAAAAACAGCTCTTGAGAAATGGAAGCAAAAAGCTCAGGAGTTCAAGGTCGGCCTGGAATACAAGACTGTCTCAAAACCATAAAAACAATCTCTGATTGCCACTGAGTTTCCTCTTTTTCCTTCTGTGCTGGAGACCGTATCAGAAGGTCTCCTGAACACTACACACTCTACCTTAGCTACACCCAAACTCAGCCCCATTCTGAGTTCCTTATTTCAGAACATGATTAGTAATTTGAGAAGAAAGGTTCAGCGGGGCAGTGGTGGTACACGCCTTTAGTCCCAGCACTTGGGAGGCAGAGGCAGGAGGATTTCAGAGTTCAAGGCCAGCCTGGTCTACAGAGTGAGTTCCAGGACAGCCAGGGCTACACAGAGGAACCCTGTGTTGAAAAACCAAAAAAGAAAAGAAGGTCCAAAGTAAGCCTTCCTATCTCTAAAGCACTCCAGCAGCTCGGTGCTCCCAGTCTTGTGATAGAGACCCCAGTATCACTCACGTGACACCTAGAGAATCAAAGCATAGATTAGAAACCGTAGGCAAATACTTACTATATCTTGGCAAATGTAACCAATAGCTTCCAATGTGGACTCTTTCATATGCTCTGTGCTGTTGGGGTTTGTGACATTGGCTACCAGCTGAGGAATTAGCTCTGGCCACTGGCTTACTGGGATCTCTGCACAAGCAATACCAGCCACACACTGTGAGGCCGAACTAGGCCGGTACGTTTCTGTGCCCAACGTCTGCAAAACCTAGAGGGGCGAGTTTGGAGGAGGGAAAATGACACAGAATATCAGTTTGTAACATTCTCTGAGTATATTTCACCCACCAACAACCACTTCTTTAACATGTATCTGACTTTTGTTCTCACCCCACAAAAAGACTAGGTAAGTAGCAACACCAGAAGCTTAAAGCAAAACCAGTCCTGCTTGCAGCCAAATATAGACTTCTTCTTCCCAACCCATCTCACATCAAAACTCAACAAGTCAGATAGTAGCAGCCCCGAAAGGCAAGGCAGGAGAGATGAGAGGGCAAAATATGCGTTCTAGGCATGTGTTTGTAGTAAGAGCACACTCACTGCCGTTTTTGGACAGGAAGGTAGGGTTATGGGATGGGTTGCTGTGGAGCACCCAGGGGAATATAAATCCCAATACATTAATCTAATCTGACTCAAGGAAGTCATTTTCTCACCAACGACAAACACAATTCCTTCCTTTCTGTCCACTACAATCTAGTACTGACTTATGTAAAAAGCTTGGGGTTAAGTGACACCATCAAGTAAATGTTACCAAAATCTAAGACCCAACCATTATATAACTGAATTCTCAGACGACTAGTTCTATATGCCTAGGAACCAAAATAGTGTTCTTAGCCATCACCAAGAAGTAGTCAGTGATGCCAAATGGAAACCCGCCACTAAGCATGTCTCACTAGAAATGCAGCATTTATACAGGGCAATCGCACAGCTTAAAATAAAGGAGGAGGCCACCGCTTCTGCAAGGTTAACCATTACCATGATCATCTAAGTCAGACCATGAGCTCACTCAAAGGCAAACAGTTAACTGTTCCTGGCATGAACACTGGGCTAAAAAAAAAAAAAAAGAGCTGGTAGATATTCAGGCCAGCTCTGCTGACTAGGTCAGGTCACTTAGTGCCCTGTGGTACAGTTATTAGCTAGTATGAACACTCTCTTATATGGCATATCATTTTTTGCCAGCCTCCACCTAATAACAATAATTTCAATCTTAAAGTTTTGCTCTCTAGGAACAGCAGAGCTTGAATGGCTGTCAATAAAACGAAGGCTGTCAAAGGCGCACAGTGGTGGACACCCTGGCTGCCACCTAAGCTCAGCACTCAGAAGACGGAGGCTAGCCTGGGCTACAGTGAGCAAGCTCCTTTCTGAAAATCCTAAAGGAAAAATGAGGTAAGCTCTCTAAAACTTCAGAAGGGGAATGGGAGTTACTCAATCTGACTAAATCCCTGCCCAGGATGCAGACACCTAGTACCAGGGAACAAGGGAAAAGGACTACCGTGTGTGTGGTAGAAGCCAGCCTGGGAACAATGTGAGATCTCTAGCTTCAAATGATTAAAACTAACAAAAGAGAAAAAAGATTTATGTCCAACAACTAAGGAGGTGGGGATTAAAATATTATTATGCTTGGCTGGAAAGATGGCTCAGACATTAAAAGTGCATGCAACATTTGCAGAGAACTCAAGCTTGGCTCCTATGTCACGAAGCTCACAACTCCTTGTAACTCCAGCTCCAGGGGGATGGATCCTACACCTTTGTCCTCCATAGGCACCTGTACTAAAGTGCACATACCCACACACATATGTGTAATTTAAAATAACTCAATAGCTAGACACATTGGCATACCTCTAATCCAGCCCTAGAGAAACAGAAGCAGGTTGATCTCTGTGAGTTTGAGGCCAACCTGGTCAACATAGTGAGTTCAGCTATAGTGAGACTCTGTCTAAAAGTAACACTTCAGAAAAATGTCATTTCCGAGTAGACACAATTTTGGGTAAAAATAACTTTATATACTCCAAGGAAGAATCAAAGTAATTTGGTTTTCCTAACTTGTGCCAAGTGACAGTAGACAGGATGACTGGAAAAGGGAGGGGGGGTCACTGCTAGGGAAGCACCTGCCTCACAGGACACTAATTTGCCTAAAAGTAGAATCTAAATCCAGCAATTATGATGCCCATAATCTTGACCTGCCTAAATACAAACAGAAACTCCTCTCATTTCCACCTTAATACCCTGAACAAATTATGACTGTGACTATTTAATTTATCAAGTTTCCTTTGGCCCCTATCCATAAAGACCACTAAGTAACTAGTACTTAAAACAAGAAAAAGGCAAGCCTATCTATCTATGTTTGAATCCTGTGCTTTCTAATTCAACAATAACAACAAAACAACAACAAAATCATAAAAAGGCCACAATGCAAAACCAGCAAAGAACTCACTCACAATGCTGAGATCTCAAGAAAGTTTTCCATAACTGGTTTTAAGTACATAAAAAGACAAGCTACACACCCAGGACTCAGAGGCAAAGGCAGTTAGATTGTGAGTTTATGGCCAGCCTAGACTACATAGTGAAACATAAATAGATAGACAAATCTTCAAGCTCTTTGTTTGACTCAAAATTACTTATTTATCTCCCTGACTTTACACATTATCCTGTAAAAACCAGCAAACAACAGGACCTGCCATCCCTAAAACAAAGGGGAGCTGTGGGACTGTGTTGGGGAGAGCAAAACAGCATAACCCTCCCTGCTCTCCAAAGAGTTCAGTTCCCAGCACCCTTGTCTGATCCTCACGATGGCGTGTAACTCCAGATCCAGGGGAATCAACACTCTCTTCTGGCTTCCAAAGTTGCTAAAACATACATAAACACACATTTTTAAAGTAGAAAATATGTTTAAGATATCTATGAAAATCCAGGCATGGTGGCAAACACCTGACCCCTTTTAGAGTAAGTGCAGAAATGTTAGGAGTTCATAGCCACCCTTTAATAAAACCGAGGATGGACTGGGCTACTTAACACCTTGTTACACACTCAAAGATACCCCGGAGTGCAGTGTGGCACTCCCAGTACTTCAGGAGTGAAATCTTTTAAGAGACCCAACTAAAGTTTCCCAAGCTGCTGCAGGTCACCTTAGCAAGCTGAACCCAACAACACACCAAACACCCATTTCCACACCAAGAGACTAATCAGAATAAATTTTTACATTCAGTTAAAGTTGAGGTCTCAGAAATCTGTCATGCTCTATGCCAGGTAAATGAACACTCCCTTACAATGCTGTTCCTTAGACCATGTGACATCAAGGATTGGACAGTCACTTACATAGTTCTTGACTTCCCGTCGAGCATTAGCATCAATAGCGAGCCACCTCTGCTGGTATTGTGCCTTGATATCTGGATCTTTCGATGTCAAAGAGTTCTTAATTTGTAGACCAGCTGCAACTCTGGCAACCTGACTGTTTCCTGGGTTTGCCAGCACTCTGGACAGTTCCACAAGGAACGTGGGCTGTGGAGAAGGTGCATTTGCAAGCATATTAGCAATTTCCCCTTGCTTATAAAGTACTAAACTAGAGAAGCACACAAAATTTAGATCAAATCAAGGTATCTCAGGAAACTGGGAAATCTCTCTTTGAAATAGTACCTGCCTAGACTCAACATTGAAGAGGTTTCCTTGGGTTCAAAAAGTTAAGGCCTGACTAAGCAACAAAAGCCACTTCAAGGACAAGTCACCTGCTATATGAAGAAACAGATTCCTCCTATCAAGAACATGTTTTGAGCCCAAGTCTAATAAATATCTCCCCAGAATTAAAGGCAAGTCGATGCCTGGTGACACGGCAATCCTAGTGACAACTTTCTCCAAGCATGTACAACAATGTCCAGTACTGCAAATCAGCTCAACGAAAAGAATTCTTGAAAAGTATATTAAAAAAAAAAAAATCTTGTTCAAAAACATCAGGACAGCCCTGTGATCTCATGTAAGGCATCCTTTCTAACATATGTGTGCCAGTCTAACATACATGTAAGACCGAGTCCTCCGTGTTTTAGTTCTGCATGTTCAACAAAAGGGATCTGTAAGCCAAAGTGTTAACTAGTTTTCAGAAATTGAAAGAATATGACAATGTGAATGATGAATTGTCAAGAGAAATTGGTTTCATCCCAGCACTTAGGAGGCAGAGGCAGGTGGATTTCAGAGTTGGGAGACCAGTCTGGTCTACAGAAAGTGAGTTCCAGGATAGTCAGGGCTATATAGAGAAATCCTGTCTTGACTCCCCCCCGCCCAAAAAAAAAAAAAAAAAAAAGAGAGAGGGGAAAAAAAAAAAAAAACTGGCTTCATTTAGAAGCAGAACATACCAGGGAGCCTATGGTGTTTTGGACCTAATGTGAACTAACAATGAATCATCCAAAAATCTATGTTTTGAAATACAGGTCCAAAAGATAATCATCTATAACACCCCCCTTCCTCTTTCTGAGCATACAGAGGCACACACAGGGGGGTGGGCCTGTACGTAATCTGTCCAATCAGGAATGTTATAGAAGGCCAAAGTAGACACTTTTTTTAGTGTTAGCAAACTCTTCAAACACAGGAGATAATTCTCAATGTAAGCAAACTCTACAGTAGGCTCAGAACACAATTCTCCAATTTCTATTCTGTGCCACTGAAGAGTTAGGAGCAGGAAAAAGGGCTTCTTGCAAAGTAGCAAAAGCAAAACCAAGAATATACTATGAGCAGAATTCTCAGTCTACACTAAAAAGGAAATGCTTGGAAAGGTGTGAGATAAAAAAACCTTAACACAAGTCGCTTACCTCTCCACCAAAAGTGGTCAGTACAAATCAGATATGTCGCTGTATGGATGTTACTATTTTGCAAAGCTCTCACAAAGGACATTGGGTTACAATGTTTTTTTTCACTTTTTAAAACTTCCTACCTTTAAAGAGACTTTCCATATCATCCACGCTTCCCTCCCCTTCCCCCAAAAAGGAGAGGAGAAACATTCTGGCAATAGGCTGCTTCAATAATCCCACATTTTCCTATACAAAAGTCAGTCACTTTTTCTTTTCTCAAATGTACTTCTTAAATCCGAAAGTATGAAAAACGGGGTTACATTTGTGATTTATCAGAGAATAGGCTCAATCTCAGAAATGAGCCTCAGCCTGAGATCCTTAAAGATGAGTTCTCTGAAAACCTAAGTCCAAACAGAACATTCGTGCACTTAGACCAGGAATGGGATAATAATGGGCAAGAAAAAGAAAAAAATTGTGGCAATGGGTCCAGAGGTGGTCGGGTGCCAGGCGTGGCCATGAGCACAGACCAAGGGAGCTGGGGAAGGGTAGGGCTCTGGGAAGTAGTTGCATACTGCCTCAAAACCAGGGGACAGGAAGGAGAGGCCGGCCGCAGCCAGTACAAGGCAGGCGGCAGGGCGCAGAGCTTCCACATGGCCCCTAGGCCCGGCTCCCCAACCCCCACCCTTGCTGAACACGCAGCGCCATGCAACCTAACTTCCCTTCCCTCCCTCTTTCTCCCTCCCGCAGCACCGCCGCCCTCAGGCCGCGTGGCGATTGGACGGCGATCACCCCGGCGCGCCTCGCTATTGGCCAGACGCGGGGCTCGGGGCGGGACACACCCACCGGCTTCCCGATGGCGGGGTTAGGTTGGGCCGGGCGGGGGGGTAGGGGGACGAGCTGGGGCGGGGTGGGTTCCTGAGGCCTGGGCCTCCAGGAGGGCGGGAAGGGCCGCACGCAGGGATGGGGACGCGGCGGGATGGGGCGCGGCGGGGCGGCACGCACCAGATTCTCCACGGCCGCACGCTCGAGGAACTTCTGCGCCGCTTCCAGCTCCAGCCGATCTGCCGGGAGAGATGGGGGGAGAGGCAGCGGGGTCAGAGGGGCCACCCCCTCCCCCACCCCGGTCACCTCGGCCCGACCCCCCGGCCCCGAGTCCTACCCGGAGACACGGTCTTCTCGAGGATGGTTATGAGCTCCATGGCGGAGGTGACGGCGGCGGGGACTCCTCGCAAGACGGCGGCCCGGCCTGTCGGGCGGCGGCTCCGACTGGGGATGGGGGTTGGGGGTCGGGTGGGAAGGGAGGGTGGGGTGGGGGGTGGGGGTCACCACAAGCCCATTCACCGGCTGCCTCTGGCCAGGCGCTCCGGCTCCCCTTCCTCCCCGCTCTCCTTCCTTCCTTCCGCCCTCCTAATGTGCTAGGCGGCAGCAGCTGCTCCTCTGGCGGCGGGGGAGGGACCCCGGGGGCAGCTCGGAGCGCGGCTGCTGCTCGGGCGGCGGAGGGAGAAAGGAAGGGCGGCAGTGAGTGAGTGAGAGGCGGATCGCAGGGAGGGAGAGAGATCGAGGGAGGGAGGCGGAGGGATATCCTTGCCGGACCTCTCCGCGGCGGCACCGCGCTGCCCAGCGATTGGCTACGGCCGGGGCCACGCGGAACCCCCGATTGGCCGGACGGCTAGCGTTGAAGGGCCGCCACGCGCCCATTGGCCTGCGGGCTTCAAGGTCCGGTTGGCTGGGCGGGCAGCGGGATGGGGCGTGCTTATTGGTCGAGGGGAGGGGCTCTGGGGTGGGGCAGGTAAGAGCGCGCCGCTGATTGGGCTGGCCCGGTAAAGGCCTTCGGGCTCAGCCCGGCTGTGCGCGGGGAGAAGGGTGGGCGGAAGGTAAAGGCTCCAGGCGCGTCGGATTGGCTGGGATCCTGGACGTTGATAGGACGGGGCGCCGGGAGAACTGAAGCGAGGAGTTCGGGGTCGCCGCCGCGCGGAAAGGCGGGAGGCGCCCAGGCTCTTAGGAGTCTGGCGCGGAGCACGACGGGACGCCTCCGGGGTGGGGCGGAGCTGCGCGCGAGTGGCTCGGACTGCGCGCTACGGAGAGCCGTCACTCGCCGCGGTGTACGGAAAGCGAGCCTTTCGCGGGCCTCGGAGGGGGCGGGGACGGGAACCGTTAAAGTCCTGCGCCGCGCCCACAGGAAGCTGCCTTCATGGTGAGGTCGGCTTGCTGCCGCGCTCTGTGCGGAACCGGACCATGAGAACCACGTGGTTCACCTTCCAACGTGCGGATTTGCAAACTGAAGCCCAGAGAGAGAGTGGAGCCTGTCCAAGGTCACACAGCCCATTCCAGACTCGAGCAGAGCTGGCTTCAGGCGCCCCTAATTGCCCTTGGAGACCCCGTCGGGGCCCTGGACTGTTAACAAAGTTTCGCGGAGGCGCGTCCTTAGACCACTTAGCAGTTCCCATAAAGCTTTGATGTCCAGACTTCGTTTACAAGATCTGTGTAGTATTATATAAAGAACGTGTGCATTGACGAGCTGTAGCGACACACCTGCCATCTCAGTATCCCGAAGCCTGAACTACAGTCTGAGATCTTGTTTCAAAAACAAAAAACAAATACAACAAACAAGATAAAAATACGTTGCATATAGTTGCTTAACATTCCCCTCCCCTCATTTGGATACCCAGCTGCAAGTCATGGGGGGATTAGGAGCATATGGGTCAAAATAGCATGTAAATTGTATTGTTTTTAAGGTGTAAAGAAATTGCCCTACACTAGCCACACTTTGGAAACTTGGGATTTAGTGTTCTCTGAAACACTTAAAGTCATAGCCTCGTGGGGTTTTTTAATTGTGTGTATTTTCTGCCTGTAATGTATGTTTCCAATGGCTTCATGTATAGATATGTTCTGAATACTTCCACATCTTATCCTGATTTTAAGAAAGATTTTTTTGTTTACTATGCAAGCATAATTTTTGTTTGGCTGTGATTTGTTGGTTGGGTTGGGTTGCCCCCCTCCCCCCACGGTGGGGGGGGGCGGAGCCAGGTGGTTTCTCTGTATAGCCCTGGCTGTCCTGGAACTCATTCTGTAGATTAGGCTGGCCTTGAACTCAGAGACCCACCTGCTTCTGCCTTCAGAGTGCTGGGATTAAAGGCATGGGCCACCAAGATTGCCCAGGAAATGAGTTCTATTGTAATGTATTCATTAGAATGTAATTCGATTTTTCTTTTTTGTGAGTTTATTCTGTTCTGCCTCTTTCAGACAGGATCTCTAGCCTAGAACTCAATATGTATCTCAGACTGGCTTCAATATTTCTGTAGCCTCCCTTCCTTGGAGTCCTGAGTGCTGGAATTACCCATGGTGCTCTCTCTCCACTGTAAGCATGTGCACACACCTACATGCAGAAGCATGCTGGTCCTGTGCCTCCGTAACTCTGATTCTCAAGACAAAAGGCAGACTTAATGCTATAGAAACTTGAAGTTTTGCAACAAGGAATGTAGGCCCGGCTGGAGAGATGGCTCAGCGGATAAGAGCACTGACTGCTTTTCCGAAGGTCCTGAGTTCAAATATCAGCAACCACATGGTGGCTCACAACCATCCGTAAAGAGATCTGACGCCCTCTTCTGGAGTGTCTGAAGACAGCTACAGTGTACTCACATATAATAATTAAATCTTAAAAAAATAAAAAAGAGCTGGGCTTGGTAGTGGACGCCTTTAATCCCAGCACTTGGGAGGCAGAGGCAGGCAGATTTCTTGAGTTTGAGGCCAGCCTGGTAAGAAAGAAAGAAATGTAGGCCCATCATTCCTCATACAGTATTTCAATAATTTACCTAGTGATTTCCTCTAGCTTATCAGCTCCCTAACCCCAACCTTTTGCTCTCAACTAGGAGGACTGCTCTGTATGTGTGGCTTTAAGTCAATGATGGGGAAGCTGGGAATGTATATCAGAGGGGTTGCTTAGTGCATTAACTAGCAGTCCTCCGTAGTTTTATCAGTCCACAGGAATGGGTGCCTTGGAGAAGTAGATATAGGATCAGGAGGAAAGTTCAAGGTCATGTTTGGCTGATCTGAGCTACATGAAACCCTCTCTCAAATAGTAGGGACTGGAGAGATGTCTCTGTGGTTAAAAGCACGAATTGCTTTTCCAGAGGATCTGGGTTCAGTTGCCAGCACACACATGACAGTTTACAGCCTCCTAACTCCAGTTCCAGGGGATCCAGCGCCCTCTTCTAGACGTTTAGAAATGAGACTCGGGGCTGGTGAGATGGCTCAGTGGGTAAGAGCACCCGACTGTTCTTCCGAAGGTCCAGAGTTCAAATCCCAGCAACCACATGGTGGCTCACACAACCATCCGTAACAAGATCTGACTCCCTCTTCTGGTGTGTCTGAAGACAGCTACAGTGTAGTTACATATAATAATAAAATAAATCTTTAAAAAAAAAAAAAAGAAAAGAAAAAAAGAAATGAGACTCAGTGACATGACATCCCTGAGAATCCTGTCATTTTCTTACAGATTGCCCAGGCAGGATGACCCATAATTTGGTTCCAGGAAACAAACTGATGTCCTGCAATTTGCTGAGCACACCCCTGCCGCAGCACCAGTCTGTATAGGACCAGTCAGAGGGCATGAGATGGCGAAAGGATACCAGGGTGGCAATAAAATTACTCTCAAGCGTCAGATCCTTAGTGAAACCAAATTGGATTGTATTTTTGCTGTTCAGCTAAAGTTATAGATGGTGCTGTCTAGTTCCTATTAAAGGCATACCCACAACACCACATTGACCACAGCATTAAGTGCTGAGCACAGATAGCGGAAACACCTGCTTGAGTTTGTGTTCCCATCTCTCCATAGCCTGTGAGATGTACTTCAGTCAAATGGGGCTAACAGGGCCGGGGATGTACCTTAGCACACAGCACTGGTTGAGCATACATAACACAACTGTCCCATCGTGGAGAGTTTTAGATGCCTTGGAACTGGAGTTAGAAATGGTTGTGAGCCACCATGTGTGTTCTGGAGATCGACCCTCTGTCCTCTAAAAAGAGCAGCAGGTGAACTTAACTACTAAGCCATCTCTTCAGCCCGTGATTCTTAGTTTTACTCTGAAGCTCCAGTTGATTGGATGAATGCTGTCTAACCCTGAGCTCACTGCTGTCCCTTCCAGCCCTCCAGGAGTCCACAGCCAAGTGACCAAGCAGGAGGGTTCCCTGTCAGTCTCTCGGTGCTGCAAAAAGACACCCAAGGACTGCCTGCCTGTCTAGACTAATCTTTACATACAGCACTTCTCACAAGAAATGTAGGACCTTGAGAGGATTCACAGAGAAGCAGGGCAGAGATGTTCTTCCAGCTTCAGCTCTCACAAGCAGAGACCTGACTTTAAAAACAAAGCACTTCTCCAAGAACTGGAGCGATGACTTAAGAGCACTGACTCCTCCAGAGGATTTGATTCCCGGCACACATACATACATGCAGGCAAAATACCCATCCACGTGGAATAGACGCTTAAGACTCAGACTTCTCCAGCCCCTCCTCTTGCCTCTGCTCACTGAGCTGTTCTTGAGTGATCCTTGGTTTGTAACCCCAGCACCTTTAGTTACCACCTGGCGGGTTCCTTCCTATCACTCCTTGCTCCAGAGGTCAGCCCATATGCGGGACTAACTGGCCCTCTATCTCCTCATTTCCTGCCTCCCCCCAGGGGCCCTGGGATTACAGTCAATCATCACTACACAACACATCAGATCACACTAGAGATCTGAGCTAGGATTCTCATGCTAATGTTACAAAGGCTTTTACACACCCAGGCCTCCCAAATACATTTAAAATGCCTGGAGACTTAAGGAGTCATCAAATCTATTAATGTAGTTGAATGTACCCATTAAGGATAAGGTATTGAGGGAGAGAGAAGGATGAGAAAATTCTAGACAAGGGGAGGCTCAGAAGTGTGGGAGGTATCTTGATACACATTCCTGTGGGCTAAGATGAATGATGGGGAGGCGGGCAGACCCGAGTTATAAGGCATCTTTGACAAATCATTCTCTTGTGAGTCACATGAATGTGCTGCATGTTGAATCATGTCTGTTTTATCTATTAGCACACTGAAAACCTACTATGTGCCATGCACTGTTTAAACAGTGATGCACGTGATCTTTGCCTTACAGAACTTGTCATTTAGAAAGCATTTCCTCCACTGGCTCAGTCATGAGGTGACTTCGAATCAAGGGAATCTGTGATAAATTGAATATTGGAGAGCTTTGCAAATAAGGAGATTGCTCAGGAGGCAGAGGCAGGACCTTAGAATTGGAAGCCTGGGCTGGAGAGATGGCTCAGTGGTTAAGAGCACTGACTGCTCTTCCAGCTGTCCTTAGTTCAATTCCCAGCAACCACATGGTGGCTCACAGCCATCTGTAATGAGTTCTGATGCCCTCTTCTGGATGCAAAGAGAGTATGCATGTAACTAAATAAATAAATCTTTTTAAAAAAAGAAAAAAAATTGGAAGCCCACAGCCATCTGGTGCACAAGGGGAGTCCTAGAAGGTGGTGACTGAGTGCTGAAGGATTATTGTAAACTCAAGGCCAATCTGAAATGCATAGTGTGTGGCTGTAGAATGACACTGTCCCCACTCTCTCCCACATACCCACATAAAAAGAAGCTGAGCCAGGAAGTGGTGGCGCACGCCTTTAATCCCAGCACTTGGGAGGCAGAGGCAGGCAGACTTCTGAGTTCAAGGCCAGCCTGGTCTACAGAGTGAGTTCCAGGACAGCCAGGGCTACACAGAGAAACCCTGTCTGGAACCCCCCCCCCCCAAAAAATTGGTAGAGTGCCTGCTGTAAAAGCAATACTTTGAAGTCAACCACAGCCCCCATTTCAAATGGTAGGAGCATCAGTGAGCCCATAGTCCCAGCATGAGGACCTAGAGCCAGGGGATTTCTAGGAGCCCAACTTGAATAAGAAATATATCAAAACAAACAAACTAACAATGGGGCGGAGAGATGGCTCAGAGATTAAGAGCACTGCTCTTTCAGAGGTCCTGAGTTCAAATCCCAGCAACTACATGGTGGCTGACAACCATCTGTAATGGGATCCAATGCCCTCTTCTGGTGTTTCTGAAGACAGCTGCAGTGTACTCATATACATAAAAAAAGTAAAATCTTAAAAAAAAATTTTTTTAAAGGCACCGGGCAGTGGTGGTATGCGTCTTTAATCACAACACTCAGAAGACAGAGGCAGGAGGATCTCTGTAAGTTTGAGGGCAGCCTGGTCTACAAAGTGAACAGCCAGGACTATATAGAGAGACCCTGTCTCAAGAAATCAAAATAAATAAAATCATTTTAAAGACTACAATAGATCTAATGAGACAACTCACTGAGTAAAGATGCTTGCCACAAAACCTGACCAGCTAAATTCTATCCCTGGGGCTCACATGGCAGAAATAATAGACTTCTGCAAGTTGTCCTCTGACCTCCACACACGCATAACATGGTCTATGTACACCCGACCCCCTATTCCTCACCCATATAAATAAATGAATTATTTTTTTAAATGTTTTTCTACAGAGTACTATGAAGGTGTGCACTGGAGAGATGGCTCAGCAGTTAAAAGCACTTGTCGCTCTTGCTTGTTTCCCAGCATCCACAGATGGCTCACACCCATCTGTTCCAAGAGATCTGATGCCCTCTTCTGGTCTCCCTGGGCACCAGGAATACATGTGATACATATACATAAGTGCAGGCAAAGCACTCATACACAGAAAGTAGATAAAAGTGCAATACGGTAAACAAGATGGCACCTTTCCTAAATATATACAAGAAAAGAAAACATAACTCCGAAAATCTGAAAGATGAAAATGTGGAACTCAAGACAGCTTTACTTGGCCCTATGTTTATTCTTAATAGATTAATAAGGAAATGGGTCAGTGGGTTGCTGCTGGCTGTGCAGCCATGAGGATCTGTGTTCAGGTCGTCAGTGTCCATGTAAAAGCTGAGCATGGCAGAGCCGAGTTACAGTGAGATCTCTGGGGGTTTCCAGCCAGCCAGTCTAGCTGAAGCAGAAAGCTTTGTTTCACATCTCTCACTAGAGAACCTGCCTCAAAAAATAAGGTGGAGACAACATTAAGGAAGACATCTTGACCTAGAGCCCTGACCTCCACTTGTGCACTCGTGGGTAAGCATACCTTCATTGACACCACACACACACACACACACACACACACACACACACACACGGGTAGAGATAAGCTGGATTCGGGGGCACATGTTAACCATGGGCACTCAGGAGCTGAGACAGAAAGGTTCACTGAGTGTTCAAGGCCTACCTGGGCTTCAGAGTGAATCTGAAAAGAGAAACTCAGGGAGAGCCTGTCCAAACACCAAGCAGGAGCAAGGTAGCCTAGTAGGTCCTATGTTCACAGACTGTCAGAGAAAAGTGAAGGAGGGAAAGCAATCCCTGACAGAACAATCAGAGACACCGCCCAGGATCACAGATTTCCCGAGGAGGAAAAGGATCCATAAGCAGGAAACAGCATCATGACATCGCTGAACCACGTGGATCCAAAGTATGGAGGGAAGATGAAGGGGGTCAAAGAAACAGCATCAGCAAAGGCACCGTGCTTCCTGGTTTCCAGATGGAAGATCACGGAGAGACCTGCCAGAGATCCTCTCCTGGCTAGACGTCCTGACGATCATAACCTGCCATCGTATATAGTAACTAAACATCGACTCAGTTAAGCAAACACATTTACAGACTTACGAAATTGAAACACAGAACCTCTTACACCCTATTCTAGGCATTGTTTCTCAGGAGCCAGTTGGGAGACAGGACACTTTAAACTAGCTAGTAAAGCAAGACAGAAAGGCAGCCAGACACGGTGTCTCATCCGTGAACAACAGCATTAGGGAGGCAGGACTGGGATTATCAGCCTGAACTGCCCCGGGTTACATAGTAGCTTAGGTTACGAAGTGAGACCCTTGGGAACAAAAGCAAAACCAAGAGTTAAAAGAGGTGTGGTCTAGGGTCAGAATACAGGTCTCCAAGACAACAATGAAGGAAAATCCCCAGGGTAATAACTCACCAGGCAGAAGGTCTGGAGAGCGAGTCAGGACAGAAGTGATGCACCCAAGCCGGGACAGCTCATCAGGGAAAGGTGCTTGCTGCTCAGTCAGTCTGGGTTCAATCCCTGGAACCCTCACAGAGGAAAGAAAGAACCAGTTTCCTCAAGTTTGTTCCTTGGTGCCCACAAACACACGAGTAAATTTAATAATAAAAAGATATAACATGGCTATTAGAAGAACACACTTAACAGTGAATGAGAGAACAGAGCATTGCAAGCTTTGAGTTTCTTTCTTTCTTTCTTTCTTTCTTTCTTTCTTTCTTTCTTTCTTTCTTTCTTTCTTTTTTTGAGACAGGGTTTCTCTGTGTAGCTCTGGGTATCCTGGAACTCACTCTGTAGACCAGGCTGGCCTCGAAACTCAGAAATCCACCTGTCTCTGCCTCCCAAGTGCTGGGATTACAGGCATGCGCCACCACTGCTAGCAGCTGAGTTTCTTTATGACTCTATACTAGTATATTAAAAACTGGCAACGAGCTTTTGGACCTTGGCTCCAGGATGAGCCCCCGAAGAAGAAGAAGAAGAAGAGAAGAAGAAGAAGAAGAAGAAGAAGAAGAAGAAGAAGAAGAAGAAGAAGAAGAAGAAGAAGAAGAAGAAGAAGAAGAAGAAGAAGAGGAAGAGGAGGAGGAGGAGGAAGTAGAAGAAGAAGAAGAAGAAGAAGAAGAAGAAGAAGAAGAAGAAGAAGAAGAAGAAGAAGAAGAAGAAGAAGAAGAGGAAGAGGAGGAGGAGGAGGAAGTAGAAGAAGAAGAAGAAGAAGAAGAAGAAGAAGAAGAAGAAGAAGAAGAAGAAGAAGAAGAAGAAGAAGAAAAGCTGCGTTACTTCCCAAGCTCTGCCATTCATAGCAAGGTAGTCAGGAATCGATCTCGTGAAGCCCGAAAGGGCACTGCCCCATGACCTCCCCCAGAGCCTGTATAGAGGTGGTTTCATAAGAGCAGAAGGAAAAATACAGTAGAAGATATACTGTATGTTTAAAAAAAAAATAACAAAGAGCCAGGTCTGGTGGCAAGAAATTCTAATCTTAGCACTTGGGAGGCAGAGGCAGGAGGATTTCTGTGAATTCAAGGCCAACCTGGTTTACATAGCAAGCTCCAGACCAATGAAGACTTTATAGTGAGATCCTGTCTCAAACAAACAGACAAAACCTAACAAAGAAACAACATAGTCAGAGACTAGGCTGTCCAGCCGTGCGTAACTTGTTCAGCGACAACCATGAAAACAGTCTGCTGACCTGCGCCTTGGCAGGAGTGCTCCCGCCCCCTGCAGCGCGAATGTCTGCTTCACCTCCAGTTGTGCTGACTGTTCCAGCCGGCAGTTCTCTTTGTCTCGTGTATCCTGGGTTTCTCTTCACTGACCGGGATTCATTTAGTGAATTAACACATTCAACACTTAGACTAAACTGTCAATAAGTCTAGTGTGGTGGCACTTGGGGAGGCTGAGGCAACAAGGTCAGGAACTGCCTGGGCGGGCGACATATCTCAAACATAGAAAAAAGCAGACTGAAAGTGCTAGCATGTGCCTGTGACCCGACCCGCGTTAAGCTCAGGCAGCAGAGAGCCGAGTGTGAGGCCTGCCCCGTGTTCAACACAGGAAGGACACGGCCCACTAGGCTACACAGTGAGACCCTGTCTCAAAAAAAGGGGGAAAAATGTGAGCTGGAGAGATTGCTCAGTGGCAAAGAGGACGAGGACGTACTGCTCCTGTAGATGGGCAGAGTTTAGTTCAGAGTCTTGTAATTCCTGCTCCAGGAAATAACGCCATCTTCTGTTCTCCTCAGGCACCTGCACCCTCCTGTACATACATACACGTAGCATACTTGTTAAGACCCTAAGTTAACCCTCAATAATACAAAAAAGGCGCTGTGTAGGTCAAAGGGGGTGGGGGTGGGGGGATGCAAGTTTGCAGCCTCTATGCTGTGTAGGGCTTTTCCACAGTCAGGGGCCAGGGGCTGGGGCACCTGGGTCTTCTTCTTTTTCCTCAGAGCTGGGAAGAAGCTGCAGAAACAGGGCCTGCAGATGTCAGCATCCATAGATGAACAATGAAATGGCCCAGAGTGAACACTAAGTTCTACACAGTAGAGTAGAGGCTCTAGGGGCTGGTGAGATGGTTCAGTGGGTAAGAGCACCGACTGCTCTTCCAAAGGTACTGAGTTCAAATCCCAGCAACCACATGGTGGCTCACAACCACTCATAATGAGATCTGACGCCCTCTTCTGGTGCGTTTGAAGACAGCGACAGTGAACTTATACTAATAAATAAACCTTTGGCCGGAGCAAGTGGGGTTGACTAGAGCAAGCAGAGGTCCTAAGTTCAATCCCCAACAATCACACGAAGGCTCACAACCATCTGTACAACTAAAGTGTACTCATATACATAAAATAAATAAATCTTTAAAAAAAAAAAAAGAATAGAGGCTCTAGTCTTAAAGCAACCTAAGTCCCAGATCTCTCAGACTTGCCCGGTTAAATGTACTTTTGAGCCATTCTAAGAGTCGACTCACAAAACATTGTCTTTTCCTTAAGATGTCACAAAAGTACTAACGGGAAGGAAGCTTTTTCAGAGGCTGCCTGGACAGGGGACGGGGCAGTTTGGAGGACTAGAACACTTTGGGATAATGGCAGCATGTGTGAGCCGGTAGGTCTTCGGAACACGCTTTGGCTGGAAGAAACCAGGAAGACGGTGGACTCTGGTGGGTCCGCCCCACCGGGTTATGGAAGACGAGGAAAGCTGAGCTTTTCTGGAAGCCAGGTTGCAGAACCGTACTTGAAAAATGCACATGGCCATAAATGGTTGGATCCTGCTCAGAGCAGCTGAGCTCACCCCCTGGGCTTCCGGACCTCACACTGGAAGTTTTCAAGTGAACTGTTTCCAGCCTTACCATCAGATCCCCGGAGGAGCAGCAGGTCATTAGAGCTTCCCATTAGCAGGAGATGTGGACCCCTGGGTGCCACTCCTTTAGATTGCAACGTCACTACTAGTGACTACGGTAGTACTGTTGCTAGAATGCAGTATTATTATTATTATTATTATTATTATTATTATTATTATTATTATTAAGATTTATTTATTTAATGTATATGAGCATCCTGTTGCTGACACACTAGAAGAGAGCATCAGATCTAATTACAGATGGTTGTGAGCCACCATGTGCTTGCTGGGAATTGAACTCATGACCTCTGGAAGAGCAGACAGTGCTCTTAACCACTGAGCCATCTCTCCAGCCCCTAGAGTGCACTATTTTTCAATGAAAAAATTATTTTATTATTTTCCGTGTATGGGCGTTTCACCTGCATGTAGTCTGTACCATGTACACGCAGTACCCCTAGCGGCCAGAAGAGGGCACTGAATTCCCTGAACTGGAGTTTTGCCTGCTTGGAAGCCGCAGTTGGGTGCTAGGAAGCAAACCCTTCCTTCCTGTTTGGAAAATCTTTCAGGTCTTGATTTAACATCACATCCTCAAAATGACTTTTCCTGAGCATTCAGAATCCCCAGTGATGCTCTCAATTGTATGGCATCCAGTGCTTCCCATTCCAAATGGTTAGTGGCGGGGACCAGCGGCAGAACTATTACCTAGCAAAGCCCTAACCCTGCAGGAGAAGAGCACTCACTTGCTGCCCTTTGTCCATGCTAACTCCTCAGCCTCAGGCAGACAGAGGCCACGTCTGCCATGTCTGACATTCTTCTTTAGTGAGTGAAAGCTCAGAGGAGTCGCTGTCTGTTGTCTATACCCCAGGGCTAGGAACTAAGACATCCCAGGCTGGGATTTGAACACCACAGTCCACTTGGGACAGGGGCTTTTCTGACACAATTTCAATGACCATGATATTTAAATGTTTTTTAAATTTATGCATGTGTGGCCCACATGTGCATTCCAGTGCGTGCATGCCTGTGTGCGTATGCACATCTGTGTATTTATGTGTGCCGTATGCATGACAAGGACATTGGGTCCCCTGGAAATAGAGTTGCTGATAGTTCATTCCTATGGGTGTGTACTGGAAACTGAACCTACACAGGACCTCTACAAGCGCAGTATGTGTGCTTTTGGCTGCTGAACTCTTTCTTCAGCCTCTGCGTCAATAACCAGTACTTCCCGTATAGACCAGTCTGGCCCTAAACTCACGGAGATCCACTTGCCTCCATCTCCAAGTGCTAGGATTAAGTGAGGTCTTTTAATCAGTGACTAAAAGGTACATCAGCCACAGCAACTGTCGCGCTGTGAGATTGCACAATGCCATCCTGTCATAGCAACTGGGAAAGGCCAGTGTCATTTGCACTAGATTCCTCCTTCTGTAATACTCACATGCCAGCAAGAAACTGTGATCAGCACACATAAGGCATGGTCGAGGATGGACCACAAATGGCAACTACCCACCTTGCCAGGAGTAGTGGTCTATGCTTTTAATCTCAGCACTCAGGAGGCAGTGGCATGTCCTAGCTATCCATGAGTTCAAGGCCAGCCTGGTCTACACCAAGCTAGTCAGAACTACACAGTGAGACCTTGTCAAAAAAACAAAACAAAACAAAACAAAACAAAAAACCCTTCCCACATTATACCTATCTGAGGTCCTTCCTGTGCCGTGTTCCCCTCATCCCCATCTCTCACGATGAAACTAAGCTCAGGAAGTTGCACCTGACTACAGCTATAGCTTGGCACCGGCATGTTGGTTTTCTGAATTGTTGGGGGAAGGTAATCACTGGATTAATGAAGCCTAAGCACAACTCAGGCTGTGATGTCCCACATTCGGCAAGTGAGCATGAGCTTCTGGGAGCTGCAGTCTCTGCAGTCTAGGATTCTGCAGGCTGTGGTCCTTTTCTTAGCTGGCTGTATCGCTCCCTGCAGAATCTTTGTAAAACACATCCCTACTAGCTTTCTTTTATTTATGTATTTATGTATTTATTTATTTATTACATGTAAGTACACTGTAGCTGTCTTCAGAGACACCAGAAGAGGGCGTCAGATCTCGTTACAGATGGTTGTGAGCCACCATGTGGTTTCTGGGATTTGAATTCTGGACCTTCGGAAGAGCAGTCGGGTGCTCTTACCCACTGAGCCATCTCACCAGCCCCCCCTACATAGCTTTCTAATCCGGTTAATGTTGATTTGAGCCAGAAGTTGTAGTTGAGGATGCTGTTGACAGGGGGGAAGTAGGGAGGTAAGAGTGGGAGTGGTCAGTCTGCACTGTGTGAAATTGTCTAAAAACCAATTTGGATAAATAGAACTGCACACTCAGGCAGCATTAGAAGAGCTGGTCTCAGTTACAGTACAGTTGACATCTCCAATGACAAGGACTCTGACAGGAACCACTTAGAACCAACGAAGCAAGATGCATTCCACCTCACTTGTCACAGGTAGGAGTTACACCAAACTGACACCTAACAGGAAGACGGCTGGCTGCAATACAGGACCAGCGACTCTAGCAGAGGCAGTGCGCTTCTCCAGATGTGACTGCCAAGCACACCATTATGGGCAGCATGTGAAGAGCTGGGGACATCAACGATGGCCAGGCTGTGGCATACCAGAGTGCACAGGGGACAGGAAAAGGGGGCACAGCCTATCTCTATCCCTACAAACACTTGAAACGTTTAAACTAGTGTGGACAGAATAATCAGGATGGGTGTGAGGTGCCTGCCCAGGATCCTGGGACTTGAGAGGAAGACCCAAAAGAATAAGGAGTTCTAGGCTTGTCTGGCTGGTCTTGCCTACATAAGTACCTGTTCTAAAAAAAAGAAGGAGGAAGAGAGCGAAGGAAGGGAGGGAGGAAGGGAGGAAGGGAAAAAGAAGAAAAAGAAAGACAAAGGGCTGGAAGACTATCTTCTAAATTTACCTGTTAAACAAGGCTATTCCATGAACACCTTTAATCCCAGCACTTGGGAGGCAGAGGCAGACAAATCTAGTTCCAGGATAGCCAGGGTTACACAGAGAAAACATGTCTCAAAGGGGAAAAAAAACCTCAAACAGCCCAAAACTGTTCCTGAGAGATGAGCTTATTAAAAAAATTCTCCCTCAGGCTGGAGAGATGGCTCAGCAGTTAAGAGCACTGATTGCTCTTCCAGAGGTCCTGAGTTCAATTCCCAGCAGCCACATGGTGGCTCACAAACATCTGTAATGGGATCTGATGCCCTCTTGTGTGTCTGAAGACAGCTACAGTGTACTCACATATATAAAATAAATAAAACTTTAAAAAGAAAAAGAAATTCTCCCTCTGTCCCTCCCTCCCTCCTTCCCTCCTTCCTTCCCTTCTAGTCTCTGAGATTGCACCCAAATCTTTTTGCATGCTAGGCAAGTACTTTACCACTGAGCTATATCTCCACTCTCATTCCCTCTTTCTGAGAAAAAGTATATAGCTCAGTCTAGCCTGAAACAGAGACTTGTTCTGCCGCTATATTCCCAGTCTAGAGTGCACTGCCGTGCTCAGTGCCCCACCCCCACCCCTTTTTTGGAAGCGGAGTCTTGGATCCCACAAGGTTGAAGCTGAAGTTTTAATCTTCTCCACCGCCCTTCAGTGTGCTGGGATTTAAGCATGTGCCAACACACCATTTATGGGGTATTAGGGATTGAATTCAAGACTTTGTGCAAAATAGGCAAGCACTCTACCAATGAGCCACACATCCCCCAACCTTTCCATGCCTCGAACTCCCCATTTCCCCCAACCCATACTCCCTAGCCTGTTGTTTGAGATGCAGTGTAGAGCTCAGGCCGTTCTAAAACTCTTGGGTCAAGTAATTCTCCTGCTGAAATCTCCTATATATGATGTCACACCTGGTTTCCTGCCACCCCCAAAATTAGGAAAATAAAATAAACATATATCATTATTATTTATACAGTAGATTGAACCCAGAACTTTTTCATGCTAAGCCAATTCTCTACCACCAAGCCCTGTCTCACAGTTCAAACATAAAATAGTTTTGAATGGGCAGCTGTTCTTATAATATAATGTTCCCAGATGAATTGTTAAAGAAACGAGGGAAAGAAAAACAGTTATGGGTCTGGAGAGACGGCTCAGTGGGTAAGAGCACCCGACTGCTCTTCCGAAGGTCCGAAGTTCAAATCCCAGCAACCACATGGTGGCTCACAACCATCCGTAACGAGATCTGACGCCCTCTTCTGGAGTGTCTGAAGACAGCTACAGTGTACTTACATATAATAAATAAATAAATAAATCTAAAAAAAAAAAATAATAATAATAAAAAAAAAGAGGTCCTGAGTTCAAATCCTAGTAACCGCATGGTGGCTCATAACCATCTGTAATGGAGCCCAACAACCTCTTCTGGTGTGTCTGAAAACAGCAACAGTGTACTCATATACATACAATAAATAAATATATCTTTAAAAAAGAAAAACAGTTGTGGAACAATTTTCTATCATACATCAAAAGTACACTTAGAGATATCAGGTAGACTAAAGGGTGTCCAGTCGGTCAATCCCTTGGAGCCAGGCAGTAGTGGTCCAGGCATTTAATCCCTGTACTCTGGAGGGAGGCAGGTAAACTTCGGAGTTTTTTGAGGCCAGCCTGGTTTACAGAGTGAGTTTCAGAACTGTCAAGGTTCCACAGAGAAAACAAACAAACAAAACAAACAAACAGAAGATCCAGTGAGCTCTCAGTAAGAGACCATCTCAAAAAAATAAAGGGGAGCTGGGCCTTTCTTTAATCCCAGCCTCAGGAAGCTGAGGCAGGTGGATCTCTGTGAGTCTGAGGACATCTGATCCACTTAGCCAGTTCCAGGACAGCCAGGGCTACACAGTGAGACCCTGTCTCAAAAAAACAAAAACCAAACCAAAAATGAAGTGGAAAAAACAATGGAGGAGAGGCAACATCAGCCTCAAACCCATACCCCCTCTCCAGGAACATGTACATATAGTGACAAGTTCCAAGGAAATAAAGATGGCTGAACTGTTTGTCGCCTAGTGGTTTGCAAGCTGAGTTCTGAGGCCTTTTCCACTGGCTTAAAATGTTTACTAGACCAAACTCGTCATCTCCCTCCTTCAAGAAAAGAATGGACTTATTTTTGCTCACAGTTTGAAGGGAAACAGCTCACACTGACAGGGACAGCAAGAGGGAGCTGCAGCAGGTCTCAGGAAGATCGGAGTGAAGGCTGAGGAAGGAGGCCAGTGGCGAACACATTGGGACTGTAGTCCTCAGGCAAGGTGTTATCAGGACACAGAACACACTCGCATACAGGAGAATAAAATGTAAGGTCTCTTTACAAAAACAAGGGCAGAGTTCACGGGAGCTAACAAGGAATAAGAGAGAAACCCAGACTGAGCAGGTGAGGTGTCCTGTATTACGTCTGCTTGTGCTTGGTCTTTAGTAGACAGACACCAAGGGCTCTTGGGACCGGACAATGAAAGCTAGGTAATAATACTTTGATTGCATTTTCTCATCTTTTAAAAGTTTAAGAAAATGTGGAGGTCAGTCAGTGTCATGAGGCACGCTTTTTTCTTTTTCTTAAGATTTATTTATTTATTATATGTAAGTACACTGTAGCTGTCTTCAGACACTCCAGAAGAGGGCGTCAGATCTTGTTACAGATGGTTGTGAGCCACCATGTGGTTGCTGGGATTTGAACTCTGGACCTTCGGAAGAACAGTCGGGTGCTCTTACCCACTGAGCCATCTCACCAGCCCCATGAGGTACCATTTTAATCCCACCCAGCACTCGGGAGCCAGAGGCAGGTGAATCTCCGAATTTGAGGCCAGCCTGGTCTACAGAGTGAGTTCCAGGACAGTCAGGCTACACAGAGAAGCCCTGTCTTGCACAACAAACAAAACAAAAAATGTAGAGGTCAAAGGAGTGAGTTATCTCCTTCTGGAGTGGGACCAGGGAATGGAACTTGTGGCAGGTGCTGTCACAGGCTGAGACATTTTACTGGTGACTAGAATTACAGCTTTAAAAGATCTATCCACCTTTGTCTCCTGAAGATTAAAGTGAACACCACTACAACCGGCCACCTGTCTGTTTTTTTTGTTTTTTTTTGTTTTTGTTTTTTTTTTTTTGAGACAGTGTTTCTCTGTATAGCCCTGGCTGTCCTGGAACTCACTTTGTAGACCAGGCTGACCTCGAACTCAGAAATCCGCCTGCCTCTGCCTTCCCAGTGCTGGGATTAAAGGCATGTACCACCATGCCCGGCTTTTTATGTTTGTTTGTTTTCTCTACCTGCCTGTTTGATGTTGGCGCAGGATCTGAACTCATACCTCCAGTTCACCCAGTTTACCCAGGTGCCACATTGCCAGACCACACTTTGTTTATTGTGGCTTGTGGCTGGAATCTAAACTCAGCTTTGTGCGTGCTACATGAATGTGTCTCCCAGCCCTGTAAATACTTCTGAGACAGGCACTCACTGTGTAGCCCATGCAATCCTGAAACTCTTAATCCTCCTGCCTCAACCTTCAGTATGCTTACATTATAGGCACAAACTATACCTACTTTGAATTTTCTTTTACTTTCCTTTTTCAGCTTCTTGAGACAGGGATTCTCTGTATAGCCCTGGCTGTCCTGGAACTAGCTGTTGACCAGGCTGGCCTCGAACTCAGATTTGCCTGTCTCTGCTTTTTTTTTTTTTTTAAATTGGGGGGGAGGGGGTCTGAGACAGGGTTTCTCTGTGTAGCCTGGACTGTCCTGCCCTCAAATTTAGAAATCCGCCTGCCTCTCTCTCCCAAGTGCTGGGATTAAAGGCATGCGCCACCACTGCCTGTCTGTCTCTCAACTGCTGGAATTAAAGGTGTGTGCCTCCGCCACTGCCACCACCACCACCACCACCACCACCACCACCACCACCACCACCACCTTTAAAAAAAATCCCGTGGTAAAGGTGTGCCTGTTGGCTTGTGCCTATAATCCCAATACTGTGGAGATGAAGGCAGGAGGGTCACTTTGAGTTTGAGCCCAGCATGGGCTACCATAGCAAGTTCTAGTCTAGCCAGGCTCAGAATGAGGTTGTTTCAGAAACACAAAGAGGAGTTGGCAAGATGGCTAGGGGTAAGGGTTTTTGCAACAAAGCTAGATGAGCTGAGTTCAAATCTCCCCTCCTCACAGCAGGAGGGGGCAAATCAGTGCCCACAGTTGTGGTCAGACCTCCACATACACACCGTGGCATGTATATATCTATACATATAAAGTGTAATACAAATTTTCAAAACTCCTATGGCTACCTGAATTCCTGGAATTCTTTTTTTTTTTTTTTTTTTTCCTTTTTGAGGCAGGGTTTCTCTGTGTAGTCCTGGCTGTCCTCGAACTCAGAAATCTGCCTGCCTCTGCCTCTCAAGTGCTGGGATTAAAGGCGTGCCCCACCACCGCCCGGCCGAATTCCTGTAATTCTGAGGCACAGAGAAACTTTAGTTTCCTTTCAAGAAAGCTGAAAGAACCAGGCCAACAAATTCACATTGACATTTTTATTAACGCCAACTGTTTTTTAATTATTATTTTTTAAAACAATAGCACAAAAATGTTTCAAGGAAGCAGTCTCACAATCTGATGACCTTCCAAAATACATTAAGCCACACCAAATATGAATTTCTGTTAACACAAAATAAAAGGATTCAGAAAAAAATAAAAGGAAGAGAGAAGAAAAAGGGGTGGGGGAAAGGGCTGAGACTTAGTAAAAACACACTGGGTTAGGTGGCGGGGCTTGTTAGTGAGCACACTGGCGACACAGCGGTGCAGCGGACATCTGGGCCCCACAGCAGTCCCCACTGGCCCCTCATATGCACAAGTGGTGAGCCAGGCTCACTGATACTGATCGGAAGAGGTGCAGCATTTGGCCTGTCAGGTAACCGGACAGTTTTGAGCAGAAGGCCTAGCTGATAATCTTTATTTCTACTCTTTCACCTCTTATGCATGTCAGGGTTCCTTGAAGGTTATCATAGGAAATAAAAGCATATCAGCTCCTCTTATTTAATGTGGCCATCAAAGATGTTTCTGTTATCTAAGGACAGGTCAGGGCTGGGCAGAACTAAAGGGAGAAGAACCCGGGAAGGGAGGGAGGGTGTGTTTTTTTTTTGTTTTGTTTTGTTTTTTAAAGCTTTTCATTACTTTTTGGGGGGTTGGGGATCACACAGAAGGGAGGCAGGGAGGGAACTACAATCCTTGGTTCAGATTGAGTTATACAGGAAAAGATACCTTCCTGGTCGGTTCCCATGCCAAAAAGGAAAAAGAAAACCCACTTATAATTCTGCACAGGCTCCACTATGTGAGCCAGCTATCAGCCTTTTGGTCAGCATCCCCAGTGATGGACATACCCGGCTTGTCAGGCTGCAGACACCCACTTCACAAAACCCTCTTCCCTCTTCCCCCAAAGCCTCTTTCCTTCTGGTAGGCTATAAAACAATATCCGTCACTAACAGGAGAGTGTTCAACACTTTGACCATGACAGGCTTCAGGAAGTTTCACAGTTTCGTTATGCTCTAGTTTATTACTATCATATTTACATTTTTATTTTATTTTTTATTTTATTTTATTTTATTTTTTTGCTGAACTGCTGATTTTCCTTTTTCAATAGAATTTAATTCTGGAGTGTGAGCAGGGACCTACTACATTCATTGTCCAACCCCCACTGGTGTAAGACTCCAGATTCTTGGCATGTGAGTCAGCTGTTTGGTAGCTCCACCTCATCCCTGCAGAGAGGCAGTGAGGCCCAGGTGCGGAGGAGGCCTCACACCGAGGGTGGGGAGGTTTTCCGCTGAAGGAGGTACTGGTGAATGCTGTCAGCATCTCGCTTGAGCCAAGCAGCATTCAACAGGATATTTTCACAACACTGCTGGATGGTGCGCTCAGCTGAAGGAGCTGGGTGACTCTCGAAGAAAGCCTGGTGTGAAAACAATCCGGAATGCAGAATCACCGTTAGCAACAGTAACAAGTTAACACTGGGACTGCTAAAAGCATCATGTGGACTAACTGACTCATCAGCCTCCATCATGAGAATTGACCATTGCCAACATAGGCTAAATGAGCAACTCCTCCAGCAGACCTGTAAGAATCCTTCCTTAGCAATCGAAAACCTAATCAAAAACTGATAGAGGCTGAACCTGCTTTTTAAAATGCTAATTATCTACCAGTGTGTCCAATTCATGGCCCGGGCAAAAGCTACATACAGCTGTGCTTGCAGATATGAATAGAGCCCAGTTTATGACATAACCCTACTGAAGCCATCCGGTTTACTTAATGACTGTGCAGTTCTTTTTTTCTCCATAAAATATCTTAAGTAGGCAGACCAAAAACATTACTCCAAATATAATAAATATATTTAAAAATTTAGATTTTTATATTCTGTTTCTCAAATAGCCTCCAAAGTCTGGGCTATTTTATACTTTAAGACCAGCTACATTTCCAGTTCTCAGATGCCACTTGTGGCACCCAAGGCTTTCCTTAGAAAAAGAAAAGAGCAAGGCAGGACCCTCTGGAGCATGGCATGTTCAGGCCCCTCTACTCTCCTCAAGTCTATTTGACTGTCTTTTCCCTCACTTCATTCAAAATCTAACCTAGTTTTGCTTTGGTTTTTTGTTTCTTTTTTTAAAGATTTGTCTGTATATGGGTATTTTGTTTGCATGTATGTCTGCACATGATTTGGATCCCATGAGATAATTATAGACAGTTATGAGCTGCCACGTGGGTGTTGGGAATTTTGAAGATTCTATTTAACTCACCCCACCACCACCCGAGACAGGGTTTTCTCTGTGTAAAGAGAAAACAGGCTGTCCTGGAACTCACTCTGTAGACCAGGCTGGCTTTGAACTCAGAAATCCATCTAACTCTGTCTCCTGAGTGCTGGGATTAAATGTGTGCACCACCAATTCCTGGCTTTGAAGATTCCCCGCCCCCCACCCCAAGACAGGGTTTCTCTGTGTAGCTCTGGCTGTCTTGGAACTCACCCTGTAGACCAGGCTGGCCTCCAAATCAGAAATCTGCCTGCCTCTGCCTCCCAAGTGCTGGGATTAAAGGCGTGCGCCACCACCGCCTGGCTGAAGGCTTATTTTTATTTAAGTATAAGTGTGTGCCTGTGAGTCCAGGAGCATTTCAGATGCCCTGGCGTTGGAGGCTGACATGGGTTCAGGAGACTGAACTCAGGTCCTTTGTAAGAATGGCTCTTAAACCCAGAGCATTTGTAGAGCCTCTAACATATTTGTGGCCTTTAGAGTGTCCCAAGGAGATATGGAGGACAGCTGGACAAGTCTTGGGTTCTCTACTTGCACCAAATGGATCCTGGAGATCCAATTCAGGTCATCAGGTTTGGCAAAAGCACTTTTCCTTGCTGAGCCATCTCTCTGGTCCTAACCTAGACTCGACAAAAGCCCTGACTCTCATTTTAACATTCTGCTGCTAGCATTTGGAAATGTCCCCTACCCTTACACTTCATATTCTGGAAACTTATTTCTAAGAGTTAAATGTATTAGGTCTCAGGCCCTCCACATGTCTAGAAATGAGCTCAGGTTGGCCTGTAGAAGGATTCCTGGGGATAGAAGCCAGCGTTCCTTGGGAAGCTGTGAACTGGGTTTTCTGTCCTCCAAAGGAGCCTTTCTTTGCTTCTGGCAGAGGCACATGGCTCCTGTGGTGTGAATGGGTTTGATGACTATTCCCTCAGTCATCAGAGAATACAAGTCTTTGGTGGGATTAGAAGGATTAAGAGGGGAAGCATGTCACTGGGGGAAAGTTTTGAGGTTTCAAAAGCCCAAGCCAGGCCTAGGGTTGTTGTCTCTCTTAGCCACTGTCTCATGTTCCCTGCCATAACAATAGCCCAAACCTGGGACACAGTAAGCAAAACCTCAGCTAAATGCTTTCTTTTATAAGTTGCCTTGGTCATGGTGTCTCCTCAGGGCAACAGAATTGTAGCTAACACTGCATATGAAAGTTCATGCTGGTCTCCAGGATTCCTTAGTTCCCACTCACAAGTGCCTGTTACATGTTTCACAGCCTCTACGCTAGTGCCCTAGCCCTTCTCACCTCCCAGATACCCTTTGTTCTCTGTAGGACATGTATCCTCCTCACCCCAGCAACTCATGTTATCTCCACTATCCTCCCAGCACACCCCACCCCTGCTCTACTGGCTTGCTCTCCTGCAGACAGCTCTGGACACATCCAGTCCACTTTTTTTTTCTTCCTCCTCTGTTCTGGACTCTTCCAAATGTTTCAGGATATTTTCTCTCTCCTATTCAAAAAAACAAAAACAAAAAAACCAAAAAAAAAAAAAAAAAAAAAAAAAAAAAAACCCAAAAAAAACCCAGTCTTTTAGAATACCTAGAACACTTCCCTCTGAGGCAGATTCCTTACCGAGCTCTCTTGTATACAGTTTGTTAATGGGATTTGGAAGGTGAGGCCACTGAAAGGGAATTGCTTCTGAGTTCATGGCTCTCAGCATGAATTTCATAGATGACAGTGTGCTGTCCCAATGCTAAGATGTGATGTATATGGAACCTGAGGCTAGGATTGGTCTAGGTGATGGCTTACTACTGAGTAAGTTAACTGCTCTAAGCTTCCATCTCTAATCTCCGAGAAACGTTTACTGGATGAAAAAACAAAGGAGCACTTAGCAAGGCGGGGCACTTCAGGATTCAAAACTGCCTCACAATAAGCTACCAAGTTTAAAATGTTGCTACTAATCCAATTCTACTTCAGAGTTTTACGTTTTTCATAGAATAACATGCCTCTTGAGATTATTATTAAAAATTACTAAGCTGGGGGCTGGAGAGATGGCTCAGTGGTTAAGAACACTGACTGCTCTGCCCTTCCAGCAATCACATGGTGGCTCACAACCATCTGTAATGGAATCCGATGCCCTCTTCTGGTGTGTCTGAAGACAGCTACAGTGCACTCATATACATAAAAATTACCAAGCTATTTTCTAGCTAGTTCATCTGCTCTCACCACAATCAAAGCATCTGAAAACACAAACCAGCACATGGCCAAAGGCTGTCCTGGTGTAAACTTCAGATACCAATAGCCTGATTTACAAAGAAGACAACAGGTCTGTAGGCTTCTCAGGACTGGAGTGACACAGCAAACAGCACCAGCATTATCATGGCCAACACCCATTGACAGTCTCTCTACACATTCTTGTTGTCCTAAATTTACTATATAAATCAGGCTAGCCTTAGAGACCTGCCTGCCCCAGCTCCCAAGTCCTGGGCTCAAAGGCAGGCCCACAAGGAGGGTATCCTTGGCTCTTTTTCTTCTCTTAGGCTCTCAGCCTTCCAACTCTTTAATACAGTTCCTCTCTTGTTGTAACCTGCAGCCATAAATTATTTTCATTGCTACTTTGTAATTTTGTTACTGTTACGAATTGTAATGTAAATATCCATATTTCCTGATGGTCTCCTTTCATAGGTGGCCCCTGTGAAAGGGTCATTTGAGAGCAGTCTCCTCCCACAGGTTGAGAAATGCTGCCTTAGGTGGTCAGAACACACAGAAATACTGTTGAATTAACGATTAACGAAAGCCAGGTGTGGTGGCTCATAAATCATTATGTAACCCTGAACTTCTGAGGCTGAAATAGGAGGATCATTATGAACTCAGGGCCAACTCGGGGTTCATAGTGACTTTTAGGCCAGCATGGCTACAAGAGTAGAGCTCTAACTCACCCCATACACTCCAATGCTTACTGGGAATCCCACTACGACTCCATTCTTTTTCTCAGAGAAGAAGAACTATACTATGTCTTTCTTGCTCGGAGAATGAGTGTCTCAACCTTCTCAAACTATCTTCCATACTGCAGCGTGACTGGCCTTGAGGCACAGCAGTCCTCCTGCCTTACCCTGAGCAGCAGGAGACAGTGTTCCCGTCTGCATGCAATCTTAAGTCTGCCTTACCAGCTTCACCTTGCCACTGCCCTGCTTCCTAAGCCTATTTAGGAGTCTTTTCTTCAAAGCCCCACTGCCTTTACAACGAAATTGTTCACATAACACAATATACAATGTAGATTAAATGACATCTGAAATCAAGTATTTCACTGTTTTCTCAAGACCTAAAAAATAGTAAAATGTATTCCTGTTTTCTTCCCCTTTGTTTTGTTTTTTTGTTTTTGTTTCAAACAGGTGTAGTCCTGGCTATCCTCGAACTTGCTCTGTAGACCAGGATAGCCTCAGACTCAGATCCATTTGTCTCTGTGTTTAGGTCTGAGCCACTCTGCCTGGCTATAAAACTTATCCCTAACAATGGTCCCCACAATGAACCAGATCACAGCTCTCAGTATTGCCTCCAAGCAGATAATGTACTGACAGCACACATGATGACGAAGTTTATAGTATAATGGAGTTTTGCATTTCCCACTCAGAATAAATCTTTCCCCCAAATGCTGACATTTACCAGGTCAGGATCTACACAAAACTAATTATCTCTCTACTGTAGACTCTGCAGATATTGAAGGCAAAGTCAAATCTGTCTAAGACACAAGGACCCACAAAACTGCACCACCCCAACACTCTTTAGAACATTAGAACAAGGTTCATGGGGCTTGAGAGACAGCTCAGGTGAAAGGCACTTATTGCTCCAGAGACCTAGGTCCTTAGCTTCCACATGGTGGCTCACAACTTCCCAGAAGTCTAGATCCAGGGGACCCTATGCCCGCCCTCTTCTGATATCCATGGGTATCAAGCAAGTATGGAGTACATACACATATACATGTAGGCAACACACACATATATACAAAATAAAGTAAGTTAAGAAAGAAAGACAGAGAAAGAGAGAAGAGGAGGAGGAGGGAAGAAGGACGAGGAGGAGGAGAAGGAAAAAGGGAGAGAGGGAGGGAGGGAAAAGAAAAAAGAAAGAAAGGGAGGTTCATTTATGCTCTGGACTGAAAACTGAGAAGTGAACAGTACTGTCCTTACCTTAACTTCTCCAGCCATTTTATCAACTGCAAACCCCTCAACTGAGAGCTGAAAACAAAGCAGAGGTTTTAAATAGTTTAGAGAAACAAACAGACTAGACAGAAACTTCCACTTACCCCAAAGACAATCAATTCTGTTCTCCCGACTCTGGTTTGTTACACAGAAGATAAGATGGGGATGTACATGCTTATAAAACAAACTTCAGTAACTATTTGAGAGATTTTTGTTTTGTGTTTTTTTTGCTGGGGCTTGAATTCACAGCCAGTGTGGCACAGGCCTATGAGTGAGCTGCAAGCACAGCCCTTGAGGAACCCTTTATTTGAAGGTAGGAGTGGGAGTTTGGGTCTTGCTATATAGCCATGGCTACTTTCACACTCCAAGCAATCCTCCCGTCTCAGCTTCTGCAGTGCCGAGGTTATAAGCACAGTCCACGGCGGCCGGCTGAAGAACCGCGGGAAGAACAAAGAGCCGAACTCTCTAACGCAGATGTTCCCACCCCGTGGATCACGACCCACGGGAGTCACACAGCAGATGTCCTGCACAGCAGGTATTTACATTATAATTCCTAACAGTAGCAAAGTTATAGTTATAAAGGAGCAGTTAAATAATTTGGTAGTTGGGGGTCATTGTAACATGAGGTACAGTATTAAAGTGTTGGCATTAGGGAAGGTTGGGAACCAATGGTCTAATGGATCATGGATAATCATTCAATAACATTCAAGATTAGCAAGCTACTCAAGACTCCTACATACCTTTATTAGTCTGGATATTAAGAACCCTCCCTGGTACCGGTTGTGAAGCTCCTCCCAGTTGTCCTTGATGAATTTCCAAGCAGCTTTCCTCCCATGCTTGCTGCCTCCAGCCACTCCACCAATCACCGACACAGTGTCCTGCGGACGGACCTCTTCCTAAGGCGAAAAAAAAGAACTAGCAGCCCAGCTCTCTAGAGTACCTCCTGGTACCAGAGAATACAACAGACTGTTGGAAAACTGCGCAACAGCAGGGGAAGCACTCACCCCAGGGAGGGAAAGGGATTCCAAAGGCCTCCACTTTCTCTTCAACCTGTTCTAATTCTCACTACTAGTGGGAGAGGGCAGGTCAGCACAGTAGCCAAGCCTCACAACCTGACTCAATCTCTGGAAACCACAAGATGGAAGGACGACCTACTCACCTCCTCTCATCCCCATCCCAACCCTGCCATACAAAATAAAGCAATAATAAAATGAAAACCAAACAAAAACAAACGCTCCGACCAGCTTCCCCAAAATATCAGGGGTGTGCCGAGTCAGACACTTGACACACATCATGGAACACCAGTTCTCTTTCATTTTTCCAGACAGAGTATCTCTATGTAGCTGTCATTCTGTAGACCAGGATGGCCCCAAGCTCAGAGATCCTCCTATTCCTGCCCCATGAGTGCTGGGGTTAAAGGCGCATGCCCCCACCTCATGGCTCAGCAGCAGTTCTCTTGCAATCCAACATATTACTTACTGAAAGTGCAAAAGTAAGGACTTTTTGAATCAGTTCAGGTGAAAGAGTAGCCCCAAGAACTCTTTCAATTCTGTTTTTCTCTTCTTGCATATCAGCTTGTTTGTGAAGCTACAGGGAAAAAAATAAAGATGAACAGTTAGCTCTTCCCTGGATTCCAGGCATGTTCATACCGGCTTCTCTTCCACTGAGGTGGAACCTCTGCTCTGCCTCCTCCCTGGGTAGGACTGACTGGTGGGGCACTGCACTACACCACTTAGTACTTTGCTACTGTGGTTGGGCACTAAACCCTACATCTGCCACAGTAGTAAGCCACGAGATGCAGGTGTGTGTTAGTCAGATAGTACGTCTCGGTCTCCAGGCTAGTATAAAGGTCTAAAGAGTAAGTCTGCCATGGTCAGTCTTTACATCACTGACACCTGGCTAATGCTTTGTATTAGATAAATAAACTATCACTAAACTATCATTAACTATCATTAATTTAGCCCGTGAAGCTGAAAATAATCTAGACATCTAGTAGCTGGATGCTGTTAATTACTCAAATGAGAAAAAAATGCATTAATAATGGGGAAGTGGAGGCAGAAGGATCCGAAATTTTAGGACATCTTTGGCAACACAGCTTGAAGCCAACCTTTTTAAATGAGACCCTGTCCCCCCAAAATAAAAAAGACAAAACAAAAAGATATATTGTAGAATGTTGCCTAAAATGTGTATCTGTGTGTCCATGTGCCTGTGTTGGCTCTGCTCCCCACGAGTGCACCTGTGGAGGGCAGAGGTTACTGCCAAGAGTCTTCCTGTACTGGAAGTCCACCTTGTTTGTAGAGTCAGGATCTATCAGTGAATCTGGAACTTGCCATTTCACCTAGAATAGTCGGCCCGTAAGCTGACTACCTCTGCCCATTGTGCTGGGTGAAAGAGATGTGCACCACTGCACACGGACTCCGGACTCCAAACTGAGGTTTTCTTGCTGTGCAGCAAGCTTTTTACCTACAAAACCATCTCTTCAACCCTGAAAGTCACACAGGATTATTTGGAGTTGGAGAGGTAGCTCTGAAGTTAAGAGCTCTGGCTGCTCTTGCAGAGGGCCTGGGTTTGGTTCTCAGCACACACATGGTGGCTCATAATTGCCTGTTAATGCTAGCTTCAGGGGGGACCAAAAGTCCTCTTCTGAGCTATGCAGGATACCAAGCACACATGTGGTACAAAGACATATATGCAGGCAAAACATTCATACACATTTAAAGAAAAGAAAGAAAATACAAAACCCAGACTATGTATTTGTTTTGATTCAAGGTCTCATTATGCAAACCTGGATAGTCTAGAACTCCCCCATCACTTTTTAAAAAGTTATTTATTTTATGTATATGAGTACACTGAAGCTGTCTTCAGACACACTAGAAGATTGCGCCTGACCCCATTACAGATGGTTTGATTGTAAGCCACCATGTGGGTGCTGGGAATTGAACTCAGGACCTCTGGAAGAGCAGTCAGTGCTCTTGACTGTTGGGCCATCGCTTCATCGCAGACATATTTATTTTTATTTTATGTACATGAGGGTTTGCCTGTAAGTGCATTGTATGTGCATCTGGTCCCTCAATGCCAGTAGACGGTGCCAGACCCCACAGAACTAGAGTTATGGAAAGCAAGCCACCACATGAGTGCTGGGGATGAACCTAGGTTTTCTGTAAGAGCAGCAAGTACCCTTAACCATTAAGTGATCCCTCCAGAACTAGTGAGAACGACGTGTTTGTTGTTGAGGCAGGGCTCTCATATAATTCAGCTGGCCTTGAATTCTCTGTGTAGCTGAAGATGACCTTGAACTCCTGATCTCCTTAGTTTTACTTTCCAAGTGCTCCACTCACCGGTGAGTGCCAACATGCCTAGCTTACATGTAAATCTTTTAATGAATACACAGTTCTGATGGGTGACTTGGCTATTTAGGCACATTTTACATAATTACCTGATGACAGACGTGAGCTTATTTTGACCCTCCCACCTCTAATATAGACACCATGATTTTTCTTAACAGACTGGAAATGAATGCACAGGGACAGGATAGGACTTGTCTCAAGTACCACTAACATCTCATTTTCTCATCCTCCCTCTTTCTCTGACTCTTCTTTCCCATGCTGGAATGGAACCCAGATCCTTGCATATAAAAAAGCAAAGTGCCATCCAGTTTTTATTTTATTTTTATTTTTTTTAGATTTATTTATTTATTATATGTAAGTATACTGTAGCTGCCTTCAGACACTCCAGAAGAGGGCGCCAGATCTTGTTACGGATGGTTGTGAGCCACCATGTGGTCGCTGGGATTTGAACTCTGGACCTTTGGAAGAGCAGTCGGGTGCTCTTACCCCCTGAGCCATCTCACCAGCCCGCCATCCAGTTTTTAAAAGTTGATTTAAAAAACAAACAAACAAACAAAAAACTTTGGCCAGGCAGTGGTGGCGCACGCCTTTAATCCCAGCACTTGGGAGACAGAGGCAGGTGGATTTCTGAGTTCAAGGCCAGCCTGGTCTACAGAGTGAGTTCCAGTACAGCCAGGGCTATACAGAGAAACCCTGTCTCAAAAAACAAACAAACAAACAACAAAAAAACAAAGTAAAAAACAAACAAACAAAAAACTTTGTGCTGCATGTGTGTATATGTTTGTGCAAATCAGAGGACAACTTTACCCCTTAGATAGAAGTTTTGGCTTTTTTTTTTCCCTCTCCCCCTTGAGACAAGGTTTCTGTTTTTCTGTGTAGCCTTGCCTGCCCTGGAACTCATTCTGTAGATCAGGCTGGCCTTAATTCGCCTGTCTCTGCTTCCCAAGTGCTGGTATTAAAGGCAATGGCCACTATGCCTGGCTTTCACATGGAAGTTTTAAAGAATCTGGCTTATACATCTAGTCCAGTGGTTCTCAATCTGTGGGTCCTAGTACCCACCTACTCCAGGGGTACTAGGTGGCCCTTTCATAGGAGATGCCTAAGAGAATTAGATACAGATATTTACATTACAATTCATAACATTAGCAAAAGTTAGTTTATGGTTGGAGATCACCACAATACAAGACACTATATTAAAGGTCACAGCATTAAGAAAGTTGGGAGGCTACAGAAGAATTAGTTGAAGGCGTAACTGGGTAAATCGATTTCAAGGGCAACCTGAAGAACCTTGCTTTATAAAATGGTGGAGGCAGGTGTGACTCATGCTTATGATCTCCAAAGTCTTGGCATCAAGGGGAAATGCAAGGAAGATAAGAGTTCTAGGTCAGCTTCAAGTACAAAGTGAGATGGAACACAGCCTGGGTTAAAATGAACCCCTGGCTTCAGAAATACAAAAGAAAGAAACAAACAAAAACTGGACATAGAGCCGGGCATGGTGGCCCATGCCTTTAATCCCAGCACTCGGGAGGCAGAGGCAGACGGATCTCTGAGTTCAAGGCCAGCCTGGTCTACAAAGTGAGTTCCAGGACAGCCAGGGTTACACAGAGAAACCCTGTCTTGAAAAACCAAACAAACTGGACATAGGTGGCTCCCCTGCAATTTCAGCACTTGAAACACAAGGATCGGGAATTCAATGCCACTCTTCAGTGTCAGTCTGGGCTACCTGAGACCCTGTCTCAGACATGCATGAGGACGTGGGATCAGCCTTACATTTCAGGGTGAAGGGTCAGCTAGATACTGAAGTTGTGTAGGAAAACCAACAAATAAACCTGAACCCCAGGGTCTGTGGTACTGGGATCTGCGCCTCCATCGGGCATGCTAGACTAATAGCTTCCCCATTATGCTCAACTCCCAGAGCTATTTACATTTTAGTCTTAGTAGGATCTCACAAAGTTATCCAGTCTGTCCTTGAACTCCTTCTGTAGTCCAGGTAGACCTTAAACTCTCTGCACTCCTGCTTTAATCTCCTTACTACCTGAGATTACAAGCCAAATCCAGCACATCTATCTCTTTGCCCAGGCTCTCCTCCACCTCTAAGTACACATCCAAGTTCAAATGCAGACGTCTGGAGACCTTTCCCAAATATACTCACCTTCAGCATGATATCTAAGGTAGCGCCATCCCCATGCTTTAAAACAGTGAGATAGACCTACAAAAGAACACCAGGAAAAAGGAAGTCATTTAAGTTATAAGTATTTCATTATAAAGAGTCTGATGCTAAGATAAAAAGAAGACGGGCATGTTGGCAAAGGCCTACTGTTGTACAACTGGAGGTTGGGGGTGAGTCAGAAAGGAAAAGGATCCTAAGTTCAATGCCTTTGTGGGATACACAGTAAGAGTATGGGTAAAACAAAACTGGGCTACAAGGCCAGTTTACAAATTATAGTTACGTATCAATACAGAGACAGACAGACAGACAGACTATGGTTATCAGTCACTGGTGGTGGACAATCACACAGGGCTGTCATGTGCAGACAATATCTTGTAGCAGTTCTCTCAGAAATGCACCAAGTTAGTCACCTTGCAGCACTGATGTGCTACTGGAGAAACAAAGGAGAGGCTGGCTGCAAACCACCCAAGCAGCCTTTGTTTACAGTCAGACAGGGTGTGAGTGTCGGTTTTTAGGCCAATTTTAACTCACAAATTAAAACTCATATCTACAATTCAATGGGATTTATTATTATCTCCCCCCCCCCCCAACCCCCAGACAGGGTCACTTGCTGACCTCTGTCTCTGCCTCCTGAGTACTGGGATTAAAGGAGTATACTACCACACCCAGCTGTCAGGGGAATTTATTACAATAACTCACAGGACTCCTTAGGTCAGCAGAAAGAATCTGTTTCCCTTCCACGTGCTCCTTAAACCGACGACGGGCTTCTTCCAAAGTTGCCTTATGGCCTGCTTTTCCCAGTTTGCCCAGCACCAAGCCCCTCAGGAGTGCGTCTAGATGACCTGGTGGAGAAGTGAAGACACAGACAACTTGAGAAGCCTGCTTTGATAATGCACAAGTTACATACGTTGTAACTGTGATACCAAGTCTACGGTCTTAAACAAACACAATCGATCACTCTAGTACTTATGAGAATACTTGATTTAGTTTATCAAATTGTAAGAAGAAAGGAATAAACATACTAGACAAGCAAACAAATTTGCTGACTTTGTGTGGACTCATAGGTACCAGATACTGGAGCCTAGTAATGTAGCTATACTGTTAAAAACACGTGAAAAGGAAAGACTTACATCACACAAGTTTCACTCAAGGTTTTTTTTTTTTTTAATAATTATTTATTTATTTTATGTATGTGAGTACACTGTCATGTCTTTGGACACACCAGAAGAAGGCATCAGATTCCACTACAGATGGTTCTGAGCCACTATGTGGTTGCTGGGAACTCAGCAACTCAGGACCTCTGGTTAAGAGC